>NC_090023.1:182365630-183070005 GCF_037176765.1 Anolis sagrei | reverse complement strand
TATATATATACACACACACACACTATCATCTGGAGAAAATCATACTATATATATATCCTATAGTCTTGAGGAAATCAATACACACACACACATACACACACTGTAGTCTGGAGAAAATCATTCTCTATATATACTATAGTCGAGAAAAATCATACTATATATATATATATATATATATTCTATAGTCTGGAGAAAATCTATTTATATATATTCTATAGTCGAGAAACTATATATATATATATATATATATACACACACACACACACACACACACATATAATGGTCAAGAAAATCATACAATATATATTCTACATTCTGTTCAAAATCATACCATGCACACACACACATACTATACGTATATATATTCTATAGTCTGGAGTAAATAAGTTTTTATATCTATCTATTATCTATCTATCTATACAATGTTACAAATTACAGTCCAACTGAGTCTTATTTCTTACAGTTCTTTCCTTCCCCTTCAGTTGTTGATTGCACAAATTATTATTTATTTCATTTTTAAGAAAATAAAAGAAAAGGCAGTCCTATGTGCTTTTATTTCAGCATCTGAACCTTTTCTGCCTGGAGAGATTTCCTTAGAACTCAAACTGCTCTGTCCATCTTCCCTCCTTTCAGTGAGAAGGGAGAGTGGAGGTGTAAGAAAACATGGGTGGATTACAGATAGAGGATGATGTCATCTCCAGCCTCCAATAACAGTCTGGGCTGGAAGGAGGGTGCTTAGCCATTTTGCTTATTTATTTTTACCAAAGCCCCTGTTTGACAGTATCCTTGGTTAAACAGTAGTGGTGAGGATGGTGTATATTTTTATGTGTGTCTCTGTGTGTTTGTGTGAGAGAAAGAGAGGGCGTTGAAGCCTTCTGAAACTCAAGGTGGCTCATTATAGCTTTAGCCACAAATATAAAATGATCCTAATTACACAGTTTTTGTTCCTGGTTTATAAATATCATTTCTTAATTGGTTCTCTCCTAAAAACATGGAAAAGGTTTATTAAATTGCAAAAACTTTGTTTTTGTGGGACATCATGCAGCACATTTTGCTATAGTTTTTCAATGAATATCTCATCAAGTCACAAACAAATCAATATAGTTTATGGCAGCCATCTTAAACAAAGTTTCTGGAGTATAACAGCTGTGTTCAAAGTAATTACCTCACTATTAAACAGGAAACAACACTTTCAAATCAGGAATATTAATTTAGTTACATAGTGTTATATAAAAGAGGTTGAGTATAAGCTGCCAAATGGAATGTAAGAATGACTTTGAAAGACCAAATCAGGTTATTTATGAAGCTCAGGTAGAGCCAACCCTAAGAGAAGTGGTGGCCGGAGCAAGGAGTAATATTTCTGCTGTGATTGCCAAATTACAGCAGACCCCAAATAAAATAAAACTATGTTCCACCACTGATTTTCATATAGGTTGTTGTCACATGCCTTCAAGTTGACTTTGACGCAGAGCAACCCTACAACTAGAGACTTACAAGTCACCATGTCATAAGCTCATGTCCACAGTAATTACTGTATTTACAAATTTAGTACTAAAACAGACAAGGGTTCTTTCTTTCTCCCACCATGGACTATATTGGATAATACAGAACGTTAGATAACTGGAGTTTAGATAAGCGAGACTAATGTATTTCTTAATTGGTTCTATCATAAAAACATGCAGCACATTTTGCTATAGTTTTTCACTGAAAACTCCCTCCTCCTCCCTCCCTCCTTCTCTTCAGGCTGTGCCACTCAGGGATGGCAAGGGAGGTGGGTAGCTGTCCATCTGCTGGAGCAAGGCGCCCAAAGCGACCCCGTGATATCTGGTGTATAAAACAACTCCTCATTTTGGAGATGATTTTCCTAGGTTAAAAAGTCGTCTTATACGCCGGAAAATATGGTACTTTCAAAGTAAGCATCACACAATTAAACAGGAAATAATACTTTCAAACCATGAACAGAAATTTTCTTCAAATTTTGGTACATAGTTTAATGATAAGTGAACAGAGAGCGCTGGTGTAAGCACTACAGCAGTGGTAAGCAACCACAGGCTTCCAGCTCTTGTTAGAATTGAAATTCCCAGCATCCCTTGCTATTACCTTTGCAAGTAGGGCTGCTAGGCAGTCCAACAACATCTGGAAGGCCACAGTTGCCCACTGCAGTGCCCAGCAATAGCTCTCTGAAGACTTGAGAGTGGTCCTACCCTGGAGCGCATAAGACCTTGTAGAGCCAAAGCATCCACCACACACTCACCCTAGCTTTGCAGTTTCTAAAATTTCATCATGTATTATTTGTACACTCTGAAGGAGGTTTTATTTCTTTTTTCATAAAGCTAAATCTTGCCTCACATTCTTGCATCTGGCACATGTACATAGCCCTGATTGTGAACAGTGCATTATAAATGTGCTATCATACCTTACATTAGAAGAAGGAAACCCTACAGCTCTCCTGTTGTTTTGGACTACTGTTTACACAGTCTCCATACCATTGGCCCTGCTGGCTAGCATTTATGAAATGTGAATTCTAAAACATCTGGAAGGTTTATGTCCATCATCCCATCTTAAATCATGGTGCTGAGATAGTTGCTTAGACTTCCATACACAAGTTGGTTTCATGAGTTTCACGAGAAACCATTCATGCATTGGTTTACCAAATCTTCAAAGTACCGTTTATACTTGAGTATAAGCCGACCCGAATATAAGCCGAGGCACCTAATTTTACCACAAAAAACTGGAAAAATTGATTGACTCGAGTATAAGCCAAGGGTGGGAAATTGGTATTGGTAAATTTCAAAAGAAAAATAGATATAAATATAATTTCATTAATTGAGGCATCAAGGGGTTAAATGTTTTTGAATATTTAAGATAAGACTGCCCAACTCTGATTAAATCATTCTGACCTTCAATGTAAATGTGCTTGTGTATCCTTCCAATAAAAATAAATAGATTAAAATAATAAAGGTAATAATAATAATAATAATAATAATAATAGAGTAATATAATGGAAATGTAATATTAACAATAATAAATAGAGTAAAATAATAAATGCAATAATAACAACAATAATAAAGTAAAATAATAAATGTAATAATAATAATGCATTTATTATGTATTTATATCAGAGTAAAATAATAAATAACCTTGACTCGAGTATAAGCCGAGGGGGACTTTTTCAGCCTAAAAAAAGGTCTGAAAAACTAGGCTTATACTCGAGTATATACTGTAAGTTGTAAAGTTCTGCATCAGTCCTTTTTATTGAACTAAAGTACAGTTGCCTTCCATTGAATCTGAAAGCCTATTTGGCTAGTTGTACATGTGTAAAATCAATCCTGTTAATGTTAATGGTTGTAGGTCATATCACATCTTCATAGATAAGAGAAGAAAACATACTAAACCCAAACTCAGCCTCTGACAGCAAGAAAGACCAAATTCTGAATGAGACCCGGGGGGGGGGGGGGGGGGGGGGGAATGACACGGAATGGAAAGTAAACTGGTCTTCCATTTTAGGACATAAATTCCTATCTGGTTATTGCAGTTAACCTATATATTTATGAGTTTGTTTACATCCTTTTAGCTTTTATGAAGATCTGTTGACCCATGGAATACTGAAGCCAATGACTGCCCTGGTAGAAGGAATGGTGATGAAAAAGGGAACCGAGAATTTTGTTACACCTCAGGGAATTTCATCAATTGTCAAGTACTATTTAAAGAAGTCAGGTAATAGTAATTGTTATGCATATGCAGAATGGTTTTTGGAACTGACTACCTCTAGAGCAGTGGTTCTCAACCTAGGGTCCCCAGATTTTTTTGGCCTTCAACTCCCAGAAATCCTAACCGCTGATAAACTGGTTGGGATTTCTGGGAGTTGTAGTCCAAAAACATCTGGGGACCCCAGGTTGAGAACCACTGCTCTAGAGCAAGACCTGGCTGATGAAACTATGAGGGATTTTCAGTAAGTGGGGAAACTTTTGGGGTAGAGATACTAAAACGTTTTTTGTGGTAACATATACTACATTCGAAAGTGAAAATTTGGGCTCTTGCCTTCAGCCCTAGCCACATGTCACACTCTCCTCCTGGTAGGAGGACATTTATTTATTTATTTCACATATTTGTATCCCGCCCTTCTCACCCTAAAAGGGGACTCGGGGCAGCCTTTCAGTAGGCAGTGATTTGATGCCAATACACATAAATATAAAAATAAATACAATTAAAACCATACAATTAAACATTATTTATTAAAATAAATTAAAATCACATGACCCTTTGCATTCCCCCTGCTGAGAGGAACCCCCCACCCCAGTCACGTGTGGCTGCGCAGAACTCTCCCAAGAGATCTGCGCAGCTGTGTATCAAGCCCTCCACTTTGCAGGAGTTTTCAGCACAGCTACAAGTGAGCTCTCCTCTTCAGGTGCTCCCTCTGGGCTAGCCACCTGCCAGCTCCCTGACTCCCTACCTGTTCCTCAGAAAAAGGTTTAAATTGAGAGCGCATGTCTCCTCCTCCTCCTCCTCTTCGTCTGCAGCTTTGACCTCACCAGGACTCTGGGGACCAAGCTGCCTCTGGAGATGGTGATGTGAGGTGATGTTGTGGCTTTGTGGAGAGCGAGGGTGGCTGCACTTGTCTCCCTGTTAGGAGGGAGCAAGGAAGAGGGGGCTGCCAAGGTGGTGTTGGAAGGTGATCTCCAGAAAGGGGAAGAAACCACATGGAAGAGGGAGTTCTCTCCTCGCGTGCCAGAGGGTAGAGAGTAGGGAGAAACAAGGATGCAAAGGAGGGATGCTTTTTGAACCAACCCCACAGAAGACAAAGCCTCATTCCAGAAAATAAGCGCGTGCTTAAGGCATCAAGGGAAAGGGCCCCATCAAAACTTTCCATGGCCAGGTAGACCATGGATCCCCCTATGATGCAAAGCTGCACCACTTAAAGGGCTTCCCACAATAAAAGATTTGTGGAAAGAAACTTTTCAAATGTCAACAAAGAGAGGAAGTGTACTAAAACAATCTGTATTTTCCATCATACTGTGAATTTTGACTCATTTCACCGTGTCCTCTTGCAAAGAGGGGCACCCTCTCCTGAGAGCCCTGCACAGCTGTGTGTAAAACCCTCTCCCCCTCTCCCTGCAGCAACTGCCCCCTGACCTCCCCCCCCATGCCAGTTGCCCTCAGCCTTCCCAATGCACACCAATTGCCCCTCCCTGCCCCCCCCACATCAACCCTCAGCCTCCCCCTACCTGTCCAGCCCGCCCCAGCATACGGCCCCCTTGCAAAAAACTTTGGCCGTGCCTGGTATATACTCATATATAAAACTAGACATTTTAGTAAAAAAGCAACCCAAAAATCCTGTGTTTACTTATTTATGGGTCAGTTTTAGTATTGTACATGTCTTCTTTGAGTAGACGTGCAAAAGACAAGGACTTAGTCCATCCCAGAAAGAAACATTAACCACTTTTACTGTCTTCTGCCATGTTCTCCTTTTGGTCTTTTAATGTTTGTATGAGGACATGGAAGCAGTCCTGAGATAAGGCAGTGGTGCTTTCCCATCGTGGACCGACCCCCTACTTATAAAAATCCATAATCCCAAAACGAGCTCCCGACTTATGATATCAACCTATACATGAGTATATATAGTAAGTCTTTCAGTGATTTACCATAGAAATACAAGATGCCGTAGCTCCAGAATGTCACCAGTAAAGACATTCAAGAACGTAGACTTATCAACAGAAAGCAGAGCTCAGAAAATTATTTTAACATGTTAAATGTTATAACCTAGGAAATTAATTCATTACCACCAACAACTAAGTTTCTAATCAGTTAAATTATCATTAATAATTTCACTATAGGAAGCATGCAGATACAGGGATTTACAGGAAATGTAGAAGAGGTTGCCCACATTATTCCTAAGGAGATACAGTATATTCAGGACCAGTGCCTAGAGTTTCATTTGCCAGCATCTGACAAAATATATCCTTGATGCAACTTCCAACATTTCTCAGGAAAACTGAGAATTGTTGTCGCAAATACATCTGGAAGGATACATTATTCCTCCATAGTAAGAAATAATGAGCTAATTTCAGCTAGAGGACACTTATCCACTGCAAGTAAAATTACAAATGACTAGCTACAAAGACCAGTTGTTTAAGGATGAAGAATTATAAATTAGAAATGTTTGAGGTGCTTCGGAGCATATGCAGAACATTTTTCTTCAGAGCTGTACCATGGCATCCCCACTTTCAGGTAAATAAGTGTAATATGTGCAGGAGTCCATGTTTTGCTCATTTGGCTCAGCAGGACTTATTTCTAAATATGATTTTTTACATTTTCAGGCATGGGAGGGTGTCGTTTTAGCTATCTGTATCTTTTGGCACTAAACTCTAATTGCGGAAATCCCTTCAGAGTATAGATACAAATCAGTTATTTCACTTGTACATGTGAACATGAATAATCACTGTCATTTTCTCCCCACTATGAGAGAACAAAATATATTTCTTCACAATAGTCTCCGTGTATTCAAACGTACAGAAGTATCATGCAATATTCTCTAGTATTCTGTGAAGAAGTACACATTTCTGTGCCCCAAACTCACGATTTCTGTTCATAAAACATTTATTAAACAGAAAACTGTTTTATGTGCAGAAAACTCATTTTTTGTGCAGAAAAGTGGGCTTTTTTGTATAAAAAATCTTTATAGAATAATTGCTACAACAGTTTGGGAAATTGTAACATAGGAGAAGAGCTGCAAAAATCTTGCTTCTCTATTATCCCTTCTTCGTGGGGTTTCCTAACTATTAGGAAATATGCTTTTTGACTTAAAAATAAATAATTGTCAATATCCTTTCTCCCTTTACCTCTGTTCCTGAACAAAGGTTTGAAATGGTGTATCAAAAGAAAAGTGGATAAAGGAATACTTTACATTTCTTATCCAAGTTTCTAGCATTGTTTGAATAATAAAGGATTACTCAGGGATTCAGTCACATTCACTTTGGAGTAAACATGTGTAGACAATGATTTTAGATCAATCTTATGGTTCCAAATTAATAGCTGCAACTTGACCATTCTCCAAAAAACTGTGATACACAGAATCAATGCGACATGGAAAACAGAAGAGAGGAAAAAGGAAAGACTCTCAAAGAGGTGAAAATAGGGATAGGTTAAAAATTTGTATATTATACAACTAAAATAACAGAGCAATATCAGTAGTAGATGAGAACTGAAGAGTTACAATGAACTCCCCAAAATATAGGGAAAGAGAGGCCATTCTGGATTTTCAGATCAAAGTCTAGGGCTGGTTGAGACTAAGCAAATAGATCTGTTCCGCACCCGACTGCATATTAGAGTTGTGTGCGGAATTAGTTTTGCCCTTGTCTTTAGTTTCTTTCATTTCTTTGAGAGCACAACACGGGAAGCCCCCTCCACTCACAAAAATCAGCTCGACATGAAAGCAAACTGGAGCAGATCCTGGCTCCAAGCCTGCTTTCGTCAGCAGCCAAGCACCTCCCAGAACTTTCCTTCTTGCCTTTCCAAGGAGAGTATGTGCGTGTGGCATGAAATGCAGTGCAAGCCCGGAAAGTACAAGCACCTGCAGCCAAGCGCCTCTTACTCTAGCGTAAGACATGCTTGGCATCAGGTGCATGCGCTTTTTGGGCTTGTACACCACGCCATACACACACTTTCCTTGGAAAGAGTGTGTGTGTGTGGCATGGCATGCAGGGTAGGCCAGTAAAGCGTGCATGCCTATAGACAAGCATATCTTACTCAAGAGCAGTGGTTCTCAACCTGTGGTTCTCAACAACTTACGGAAATCTCAGCCAGTTTACCAGCTGTTGGGATTTCTGGGAGTTGAAGGCCAAAAACATCTGGGGACCACAGGTTGAAAACCACTGCTCTAGAGTAAGAGTTGTTCAGCTGCAGGTATGCATTGAGTCGCCTGTTAAGGGCTGAAAAATGCGGTATAGAAATGAAGCAAATAAATAATAAATAAATAAAATAAATGCATGCTTTCCAGGCCTGCATGACACGCCACACATGCACTCTCTTTGGAAAGAGAATGTATGTATAGTGTAGCGTACAGAGCAGGCCCGGAAAGCATGCGCACTAGCAGATGAGATCCTCTTACTCTAGAGTAAGAGGTGCTTGGCTGCAGGTGTGTATGCCTTCCAGGCCTGTCCTACACTCTACACCCACACACACACACACACACACACACACTTTCCAAGGAGAGTGCGTGTGTGGTGTGGCATGCAGGCCCAGAAAGCATGCGCACCTGCCAGTGTCTGCAGCTGTGTGCCTGCTTTAGAGAAACGGCAGGAAAGAAATCTCCTTAAAGTGCACATCGGGAAGGGGAGACAGGGTAGGACCACCCCCCCACCCCCCCGTAATGGTCTGATAGAAAACAGATCTTTCGGGTCCCCAAACTGAAAACAGATATTTGCCCTCTGATTTCAGAAGGCTTCAAAAAAAAAATGGGTCGGGGCCCCCACCAAAAGCCGGGAGATAAAAACAGGTCAAGGTTTACCCCAAACACACAACATATCAAGCCGGGATGTTCTTCCATATTTCCTTTCTTCTTCTTTTCTGTTTGTTCCTAGTTATTCTTTTGCTAGATTTCCAGAACTTTCTCTATCTCACTGCTCATGGTAGCAGTGATGACAGCAAGCAGAACAGCCAGCCTAGCAACAAAACCATTTCCACCAATCCTGATCCTTCTCCTCCTCCAGCTTCCCAGTCTTACTGTTGCTGCCGGAGGAAGAAAAACCTAATACATTCAAAAATCCTAAAATCAATCAACTTGGTTTGGGACTTATGGCACAGAATTAATTTCTACAATAATCAATGGCCTTGTGACATGGAATTAACATCAACATTAATCAGTCAATCTAGTGGGTTAAGCCAAACATTAGAAACTTACTGTTCAATAATAACTGAGCAAGTTAATCAATCAGTTGCTTCCAGTTTATGATGAAGAGATTCCAGTTCTATGTTCCTTTAAACATGGATAACCCCAGTACTATGTGGATCCCTGAACCCCACCAGACTTCTTAGTATGTGTTTCTACAGGGGCATGAGAGAAACCTCCCACAAGGATGGTAAAACATAGAATCATAGAATCAAAGAGTTGGAAGAGACCTCATGGGCCATCCAGTCCAACCCCCTGCCAAGAAGCAGGAATATTGCATTCAAATCACCCCTGACAGATGGCCATCCAGCCTCTGCTTAAAAGCTTCCAAAGAAGGAGCCTCCACCACACTCCGGGGCAGAGAGTTCCACTGCTGAACGGCTCTCACAGTCAGGAAGTTCTTCCTAATGTTCAGATGGAATCTCCTCTCTTGTAGTTTGATGCCATTGTTCCGCATCCTAGTCTCCAAGGAAGCAGAAAACAATCTTGCTCCCTCCTCCCTGTGGCTTCCTCTCACATATTTATACATGGCTATCATATCTCCTCTCAGCCTTCTCTTCTTCAGGCTAAACATGCCCAGTTCCCTAAGCCGTTCCTCGTAGGGCTTGTTCTCCAGACCCTTGATCATTTTAGTCGCCCTCCTCTGGACACATTCCAGCTTGTCAATATCTCTCTTGAATTGTGGTGCCCAGAATTGGACACAATATTCCAGTCATTCCTGACATGAAAAAAGTATGTGTATGTGTGAAGTGCCTTATGAAATATTTTAGCAGCAGCTATTTGCCTTTTACATGTGTCACAGATCCTTTGCATGATTTTTCATTGGCAGTGTCTTTCAAAATTAGGAGTAGATTTGGGGTATGTGGAAGGTTGCTTGTTGCAATTTTAAACCTGATATGTATACAAGTAGTAATAATTAGCAGCAAGAATTGTATTCATTCATTGCACAATGAATTAATATGCCATTATTTTAATAAATGTTTACATGAGCCCTTAGAATCGGTTGAGGTTGAAGTTTGGTTCCAGGTCCACAGTACACCAAAGTCTGTGAATGCTCAAGCCCCATTATATACTATAGCAGGGGTCCTCGAACTTTTTAAACAGAGGGCCAGGTCACAGTCTCAAACTGTTGGAGGACTGGATTATAATTTGAAAAAAAATATGAATGCATTACTATGCACACTGAACATATCTTATTTGCAGTGCAAAAAACACAACAATACAATAATTAAAGTGAAGAACAATTTTAACAAATATAAACTTATTAATATTTCAGTGGGAAGTGTGGGCCTTCTTTTGGCTGATGAGATTGTTGTTGTTGTTGTTGTGTGCTTTCAAGTCATTTCAGACTTAGGTTGATCCTGAGTGAGGGTCGGGTAAATGACCTTGGAGGGACTCCTCCGGCCCGGGCCGGCGTTTGAGGACCCCTGTACTATGGACTAATAAAATGGCATCCTTTATTTTTAAAAGCCAACACAGCTTGGCTTTTGGGATTTTTAAAAATGTCTTGAATGTTAGAATCTGTGATGTGAACCGTTGTTTGTACAGGAATATTCTGATAAAAGCATAAAGAGCCATACAATGATAAATGCATAATACAAGTGCAATGAAAGAGTGCAATTCTTAAAAATACATCAGAGCCTGCCTGAAAAGACATCTGCAGTATGACCCAATATGAGAGGGTTGAATCAAATGAGGTAAGTGTTTCAAATCAAAACAGATGAGTCAAATCAGAAGCAACCACTATTAGTGTGAGTCACACTCCCTGGTAAGAGCACAATTCTATATTCAATGAAGAGAGAGTCCTGTTAAATTTAATATAACTTTACACTCACAGTATGTCTGCTTAAGTTAGATAACCCTCAGGATCCCTACCAATTATATAGTTCTATGATTTGCACATTAGACATCAGGCTCCTAGTGAAAAATAATAGATTCTACAGGCCCCCACACCCGTGATGCAGAGGCACACACCTGTGCTTCTTAGGTGCAGTAGATTTGGAATTTTATTTGGAAATTATTTATTTACGACATTTATATGCCAGCCTTCTCACCCCAAAGGGGACTCAGACCAGCTTACAAGATAGATAGATAGATAGATAGATAGATAGAGATAGATAGCTTACAAGATAAATAGATAGATAGATAGAGATAGCTTGACAGACAGACAATATATTATATTAGCATAGTACAATATCAGTATTAAATCAGTATTAAATATCAATATCAATAGTCAATATGGGCATGCTGGCATAGAAATGACTCCTCTGCTGCTGTCTGTTTTTGGACTACAGCTTCCAGAATCTCTAAACTAGTTGGGAGCTGTAGTCCAAGCTGAATTGTGGAGTCATACACCCTTGTTTTGGAATTCTCTCAACTAAAATTGCATATTAGACCACAGGGGAAGAGGTGATTTTGTATCAGAATTGTGGAGCTTTTACAGTACATTTTTATTTGAACTGTGATGTTTACTTAAACAAACAAAGGAATTGTAGAGTTGGAAGAAATGAAATGTAAAGTTGGAAAGAGACCCCAAAGGAGTCCCATAAAGATGTCCCATAATTTAAACAAAGTTTCCAGAGGTTTGTACAAAACAGTGGCTCAGGGCCCTTCTAGTGTGCCATATAATCCAGACTATCAAGGCAGATAATCCACATTATTTGCTTTGGATTATCTGAGTCTATACTGCCATATAATCCAGTTCAAAGCAGATAATCTAGATTTTTATATGTGCGTAGAAGGGGCCTTACAAGAACAGGATTAAGGAGCAGAGTGCCTCTGAACCCAAGCTGAGCCCAGGAGCAGGTGATCACTATCAGAATCAAATTCACAAATCTCTTAAAACAAAAATCCATTTGTGATTTTCCTCCAAGTATTGCTGTCCAGTGATCAATTTTGGGAAAGGGGGGTGTCTAGTTTTTGTTGCTGTTAGACCAGCGGTTCTCAACCAGTGGGTCCCCACATATTTTGGCCTACAACTCCCAGAAATCCTAGGGCCCTTCCACACAGCTCTATATATCAAGGCAGAAAATCCCATATTATCTACTTTGAACTGGAATATATGGCAGTGTGGACTCAGATAACCCAGTTCAAAGCAGATATTGTGGGATTTTCTGCCTTGATATTCTGGGATATAGGGCTGTGTGGAAGGACCCCTGGAAAGTTTACCAGCTGTTAGGATTTCTGGGAGTTGAAGGCCAAAACATCTGGGGACCCATAGGTTGAGGACCACTGTGTTAGACAATCAAAACTTACAAACTCTGGATAGAAATAACTTTAAGATCTACCAGTAGATCACCATTACCTGCTTCCTGGCAGGGGGTTGGACTGGATGGCCCATGAGGTCTCTTCCAACTCTATGATTCTGTGATCTTCTCACCCTGCTATAGATGCACATAATATGCAGACAGGCTAATGTTATTCTAGAAACAGACTGGTACTCTACTAAGAAACAAGGCCAATCCTTTCTTAGAATCACAAAGTCAAAGTTGAAAGAGATCACGAGGGCCAATGAGTTCCATTGGCTATCCAGGAACACACAATCAAAGCATTCCTGACAGATGGCCATTCAGCCTCTGCCCAAAACCTCCTGAGAAGGAGCTCCACCATACTATGAGGCAGCACATTCCACTCCCAAACAGCTCAGGAAGTTCATCATGTTTAGGTTTAATCCCTTTTCCTGCAATTTGAATCCATTGATCGGTGTCCTGTGATGAATCTAAACTTTCAAATCAATGCATTTGATACCAATATTGCCCAGGCACATCACTCTGGAATCCTAGGATTTGTAGTTTGGTGAGACACCATTTTTCTGTCCTATCTCATCAGATAGAATATTCAATTCTAATACTGTCAAAGGAGAAATTTCTTACCTTATCCATTTTATCTATACCATGTGTAAATTTATATGCCTCTACATTGGCCACTACCTCTCCATGTTACCAAATATAATGAATGAATGAATGAATGATTTATTGTACCAGCCAAAGGCCATGACATCACATATCATACAACCTTTAAAAGTACAATGCAATAAGTACAATAAGCAGATGTTGTGATCTTTTATTAACTGGAGTAGTATTAGCTCCTTGACCATTTTGATTGCCCTTTTTTCTACCTATCAATTCTTTAGTTAGCTCAAACATACAATAATTTGTGTTTCTTTCTGAAGCAGGTGCAGATATCTTCTATGATCATCAAGTTACTCAGCTCTACCTCCGTGACGGGAAATGGGAAGTCTGCGTTAATACTGGCTCTTCAGATCAGTTTGATGTGGTTATTCTTACAATGCCTGTTCCACAAATTCTTCAGCTTCAGGGAGACATTAGGAATTGTAAGTGTTAACATTAATTTTTATTTTATTGGTTTATTATACGTACAGGCTGAGCATCCCTTATCCAGAATTGTGTGATCCAAAATTGAGTGAGTGATACCTTTGATTTTTCATAGTTCAATATACACAAATTTTGTTTCATGCACAAAATTATAAAATACATTGAATATAAAATTACCTTCAGGAGTATAGGAAACATAAATGAATTTCGTGATTTAACTTAAGTCCCAATTCCAAGATATAACATATGTATGTATATTAGGCTTGTGCGCAGATCCGTTTTAGGCATTTTTTTTCTTCGGCCAATTCGGGTCCTTCAGCTTGGTTGGATGGCCTTAATGGCAAGGACCCAGCCATCATGGTTTCCCATCTATAACAAGACCACATGGCAGTCAGTCATGGCCCCTCCTCGTTTTTTTGGGGGGGGGGAGTACATGGTGCCCGGAGAGGCTGCCGCATGCTTCTTGCATGGCGTTTCCCTGTGAGCCCTGCCTGTTGGGCCAATTGGAGTAGAAGAACACCGTGGTGTGTCTTACACAAGCTGAGTCTGCTTTCTTAACCATGTTGCTGAGACCCAGGCAACCTTGAAGGGAGAAAAGGAAAGGATCACAGGACCCTTGTAAATTCCCCATTGCCATCAATGGGTGGGATCTAGCTGTATTTTTTGGCCCCGGACAAAAAAACGACTACCCAGCTACCACCCATATTTGGTAGGCGGGTGAAAACAGATATTTTATTTGTTTATTTATTATTTAAAGCATTTATATTCTGCCCTTCTCACCCCGAAGGGGACTCAGGACGGAGCACAACATATAAACGGCAAACATTCAATGCCGAAACATATATACCATACACATAGAAAAGCATTAAAATCACATATCTGGGGGTCTACCAGAATCTGGCCAGCAGAAACTGATCAAGGTTCAACCAAAATGCACAGGCCTAATGTATTTTCAAATCCGATGTTCCAAAAAAAAAAAATTGGAAATCTCAAATACTTCTGGTCCAAGCATTTTGGAAAAGTGATACACAACCTGTACTTGCTACATAGTATTCATCATATGTCTCTGTTTTGTCCTCATAATTATCTGATGAGGAAGATGAACTTGAAAAATTGTTATGGGTTCAAGTTTACCTGGTAAGCTTTTAGCCAATTAAAATTTGAGCTTTCGTATTCTTGGTCTTAGTACATCATTCTGACAGCTATACCATGGTGATATTTTATCTGTTTCTATTGGAGTTGTGATGGCTATTGTGTTCTATTTTTGTTGTTGAATTTATGTATTACTAAGGAAAACTAGATTGGGTTGTCTTTTCAAAATTAGAGAATTGTGGTCTGAAGGTGTAATATCAGTATTTAAGATAATAGCACAGAATCTTTGATGCAACACTGTTTTAGCTATTACAGCAACTGAGAATCTGTCGAGCAGAAAGTAGGAATTTCACAATGTGCTACGGCTTTTTTTAAAATAGTAAAATTGAGCTTTACTATGTCAAATTGAAAATATTAAAATGAGAAATTCTTTATCAAGCTGAGAATGTGCCTATGTCCTGCTTTACACTCTTGATCAGAGAGGAATTGACAGGTTGCAACTGGAAATGTTCTCTAGGATTAAAAAATTTTGTTCAAGGTTTCGATAATTACGAAATTGTATGCAGCTTCTGTTGCCCAACCTCTGTATCTTGTGCCTGTCGTCGTAATTCCAAATCCTATCTTTATCTCGTTGTTTGAAGCTGAGTTTTGATAATATTTTTGATTGTGCCTGCCTAATAATTTGGGGAGAAGGCAAAAACATTTATAGTTTCTTGACATTCTATCATGTTCTGTTAGCCAGTTTTGAAGATGGTTTTATCTAGTGTCTTAGCCATATTCAGGAAAGAATAGAAAATTAAATGTACATGTGCTGCAACTATGTGTTTAATGTAACATGCCTTTCTAGCCGATTTGCGGGTGAAATGGCATGGCATTAACAACTGTTATTCAAGTACATAAAATGGTTTCTCCTAAATATCTTGTATTTTGCTTATTGTTTGTGGATATAAGGTGAACACAGTTAATTATTTATGTCAACCAGTCTGTTGATTAACTACTTAGAGTAGATTATGTTACTTCTGTGTTCTGGTTTCTTTGGCCTTTGCCTGTACTTAGATTGTTGTACGTATTTTAGTTTCTGGTGCTAAATATATGAAGCTAGATTCTTGCTTGTGATACGTTGTGAGCCCATGCTTATATGTATCTTCGAGTTTGGATAAGAGGCTAATATTGCAAGTTGCACCTATTTGAAAATGTATTCTGTTGAATCTGGTGGGGCAAAACTCCGAGTAAATGTATTAAATAAGGAAGAAATAATTATAGATTTTTTTACGAGTCATATATTTGATTGTTTGGTCATTTTTCTAAGTTCCATAGTGAAGGAAATAAATGATAAAGAGAAATCCTCACATGTAAAGATTTTTGTGATTGCATATAGTTTTACATTCAAGGCACTAGTGTAGTCTTCCTCTTCCCTCTTCCTTTTCTTCTTCCTCTTTCTTCATTCCCATCTATATTCCCTCCCTTCTCTTAAGAATTGTATTGTTTTTAGTGTTAGCAGGTTTGGGTCTTGTTTTAAAGAGATAAAATGTAATAATAATAATAATAATAATAATAATAATAATAATAATAATAATGGGGCTATTTCTTGTATCCTGCCTTTCTCCCAATAATGGGCCGTTAAATCTGGAAGTGTTCCTCTTCTATATTTCTATTACTTTCATTTGTTACTTTAATAGTGCTCTTGTGAGGATATAAATCTAAAATTCATATTTAATTAAATCTGAAATTTGGAGGGGTTATTATTTAGATTTTTTGCTCTTGGTTGTACCAAAGAGTCCAGATAAGGAGAACTAGTTTTTTGTGGGAATAAACATATAAGATGTGTGCTTACTGTTTCGTTTTTACCAGAACATTCCTTTGGCAGTTTTACCTTATTTGAACTACGTGCAGTGAATACCATTGTGAAATGTTCCTTGAAACATGTTTGGACCTGGGACTTCCTTGCTTTGTATTTCGTGTGTTTGGAAAAGGTTTGGCATTCCAAGGTTAACGGCGAATGAACCTGGAAGTATTTTACTTGTTGCACTGGAACCAATCTCGTAGCAGATGAGGCAATCCTGCAGTTGGTTGCAGTATTTTAAAGAGACGGTGGATGGCAGCATTCTAATGATCTTTGAAATGCCTAAATCAAAAGGTCCTGAAACATGTAAGCGGGGATCAGAGCGCTGTGAATAAATGTCAGTTGCTACGTGAAGCCGATTTTCGGTCTTTAAGTTATTATTTGCAGTAATTAAAATACAAGGTAGTAAAAATTATTTGAGAACTTTGTAAATGCTCTTAACATTTTGGAAAATATGTCTGTAACATATTAAATATTCTTCCCTGCCACCCCTACCTCCCAAAAGCTGCACTAATGTAGTTATCAACATACATTTGGGGAACTGAAATTCAGATCTTCCATCTTGTTTTAGTTTTTACATGTCACGTCTATACACTCTGACTGCCGGCTCAACGTGTCAGTTAATTCCAGAAAGCATTGTGGTTGAGGTGTCATGTGAAAATTCTGTCTGTGGTGACATATTTTTGGTGTTATATTCAAGCATGCAAGTCAGCAGGTACATGATCGTGACTTCAAAATCATGTGCAAACCTGTTCTGAGGTTTTTTTTTTTTTTCTTAAACCAATTCAGTCCTCTACTCCAGGATTCCTTGTTCCTAGTATTAAGGCCATTCTGAATTGGAAGGCACATCTGCCATCTGGAAGAAAAAGAGATATACCCCTTTTAAAAATTTAGGATGATAGTGAGGTTTATTCGACTTCATTTGTGGCCTCTGACTTTAGGTTCATAGCCTTCTTTTGTCCTTTTTCTACCAGTATATGTTGAAAGAGCTCTTCCCCTATATTGTATTTGAATGGGAAGCCTTCCACATTTGCAATTTTGGCTTTTGTGAATTTGATTAATCACAGATTTGATTGAAATGTTCTCTTTAGTAATCTCTAGATCTTCCAGTGTGATCCTGTGATCATCAAAGTGGAAGCATAGAGATGATACGAATACTAATACTAATAATACTAATACTAATAATAATACTTTATTTCTATCCTACCCTATCTCCCGAAAGACACTCAGGGCGGTTTACAACAAAAATGGGCAAACATTCAGTGCCAAGAAACGCATAACAAAACATATCAGATTATGCACAGCCAAATAAACAAATTCAAGATATACTTATAAAACAACTCAATAATAAATTTAAATTTATTTATTTATTTACAGTATTTATATTCCGCCCTTCTCACGCCACAGGGGACTCAGGGTGGATTACAATGTACACATATATGGCAAACATCCAATGCCATAGACGCACAACCCATATAAACAGACAGTCAGAGGCTATTTAACATTCCAACTTTCCTGGCCACTAGGGGAGCTGTCGCTTCACCGTCCATCTGTGACACTGATGAAGTACTTTCCACATTCCCCACATGTTTTTTTTTATGGCCTCGTAAATTTGTTAAATTAGCCTCCTCACACATAGGTGGTACCTAAATTTCCTACTTGACAGATGCAACTGTCTTTTGGGTTGCAAAGGTCGACAACAAGCTACACAAAATTGGTCGGAAGCTCACTCCGACTTGAGCTGGCTTTGAACTCATGACCTTTCGGTCAGTAGTGATCTTAATGCAACTGACACCCAGCCAGCTGTGCCAAAGTCCTGGTACAAATAGAACAATATACAAATAGAACAATTGGGACACATTTCTCTAACAATTCTAATAATAATAAGCAATTAAACCATTAAAAACATATAATACAATTTGTGACAGGCTGGCCGAGTTGAATTAGGTCTTCATTGGCCAAGTCAGAGTTTGATAAGATGTTATTTCTTCTCCTTTCCGTACGTTAGAGTAGATAGGTGAGTTTTTAACAGCTTCTTAAAGGAGAGGAGGGAAGGGGCAGTTTTACATTCTTTCGGGAGGGATTTCCAGAGGTGGGGAGCAATCATGGAGAAGGCCCCCTCTCTCATTCCCACCAGCCGCGCTTGAGATAGTGGCAGGTCTGAGAAAAGGGTCTTCATCGCGGATCACAGTGCTCGTGTTGGTTTATATGCAGAGAGGCAGTTTTTCAATGCTTTAGGACAAGGCTTTTTAAGCAGAGGGCCAGGTCACAGTCCCTCAAACTGTTGAATGGCTGGATTATACTTTGAAAAAAAAATGAATGAATTTTTATGCACACTGCACGTATCTTATTTATAGTGCAAAAAACACTTAAAAACAATACAATAATTAAAATAAAGAACAATTTTAACAAATATAAACGTATCAGTATTTCAATGGGAAGTGTGGACCTACTTTTGAGATAGACTTGTTGTTGCTGTGTGCTTTCAAGTCATTTCAGACTTAATTTGACCCTGAGTGAGGGCCGGGTAAATTACCTTGGAGGGCCGTATCCGGCCCCGGACCTTAGTTTGAGGAGCTCTGCTATAGGATATACAAATTGTATATTATAGGATCCAGAAATCCTATGTGCTATAGGGCTTAGAAATCCTTAAAGAGGTGTTCTCTAGGGTGAAAAAGAATTTTTATAAACATATTTATTCGCTTTATATAATACCAATAGATTAAAATTTTAAAATAGCATTTTTATTTGCAGTGTTTTACATTCATGAAGATTCTGTGCCGCTAACCCTAGCAAATGTAGAGGGCTGATTGTACTCAGTTGATCTTAAGTGGGAGTTGATCTTAAGTGGGAGTTGAAGTAATAAGAAATAAGCATCTGTATAATGGGGAAAGTCTGTGCCATGCTGCATCTGATCATCTTCGTGCCTCAATTCTATATAAATGCCACCTTCCCATTTGTAACCCCCCCCCCCTTCTTGGTTTCTCCACCCCAGATCTCTGTTGAAGATATTCTAAATTTAACATTTGTCATCTGAATTTGTTTTGAAAACTGAGCAAATGTACCTTGTTGAAAAACATCTTGCAATGGGGGAATTTGGTATCCTAAAGTGTAGTATGTATGTGTATGTGTTTAAATAGCTCTCTTTAATGCATTAATGAAAATACAAGTAGACAGGATAATTCACCTTTGTTTTCAAATACCTCTTAGAACAATTCCCCATGCCTTTTGTTCCATACCATAACACAACACAATTGTTCTGTAGTACAGTCAGTCATCTGTACGATCTTCAGTCAATTATCTTTTCTTTCCCATCTTAATGTATAGTTGGTGATGAAGTGAAGTAGCCAAGCTTTCATACTGAGAAAAAAGGAGCGTCATTGAGGCAGGGTATCAAATGGTTTCTTCTGTTTCACTTCTGTAGTTGACCTATGCAAGGGGCAACACTATCTTACATACGCATTTGCTCACTTCTGTAATTACCTTACCTGATAGCTATTCAAAGGTACAGTCATGAAACCAAGGCAAAAGATTACTTAAAGCAGTTGAAATTATATGCCAACTTCATGGGAAGTTTGGAAAGGGTACTTTTAGGGGGAACTAAAGCTCTTGGGATTACCTAGTGACTGGCTTCTAAAAATAATAGTTCAAAAATTAATGCTTCCACATTCATTCCTTTCCCCTATTCTGAAGTTTAGTTTCCACAACTGTTAGTTGATATAATAGGTATTATGTTGCATTGGATTCCTTCTGGACCTATTCCTTTCTGTGTTCCTCAGGAGTAGCTTTCAGAGATCTTACTACAAGCTGGATGGAACATTGAGATCCAGAATACTATCTGCTTTATGAGTCTGTTCCTAAAATAAGCCATATAAAAAAGAAGAAAATTCTATTTATGATGGAACTAGCTGTACCCGCCACGCATTGCTGTGGCGAACCTTCCTTCCCTCTTTCTCCTCCTCCTTTCTTTCACTCCTTCCTCCCCCCCCTTTCCTTCCTTCCCTCTTTTTTTCTCTTCTTCTTTCTTCCTTCTCTACCTGTTTCTTTTGTTACTTCCTTTGCTCTTTGGTTCCATGCTTCCTTCCTTCCTTCCTTCCTTCCTTCCTTCCCTCTTTCTCTCTTTCGTTCCTTCTCTTCTTCCTTCCCTCTTTCACTTTTTTATTTCCTTCTCTCCTTCCTTCCTTCTCTACCTTTCTTTCTTTCCTTCTTTCTCTCCCTCCTTCTTTCCTTCCTTCCTTCTCAATCTTTCTTTCCTTCTTTCTCTCCTTCCCTTCTTCTTTCCCTCTTTCTCTCCCTCCTCTCCCACCTTCTCTCCTTCCTTCCTTCTCTACCCTTCTTTCTTTCCTTCCTTCTTTCCCTCCTTCTCTCCTTCCCCCTTTCTGTGTATGTGTTTTATGTATGTATATGCATATATGTGTATATATGTGTGTGTTTGTGTATATATATGTGGTTTTGCATATGTGTTGTAATTTTTTGGGATTTTTTTGACTTTTTAAGTCCCTTCTGCTATGTTTTTCAGTGTTTTTATGAGTGATGGTTGCTAGTTGGCCTGAGAGGTGTATTGTGTCCAAATTTGGTGTCAATTCGTCCAGTGGTTTTGAGTTATGTTATATCTGCCCAGTGTTTAAGGAATGATACATTTTGGTTGCATTTTTCAGTCACAAAAAAGACAATTTATACTCCAGATTATTTTATTAAATACATTTATTTATTTGTTTAATACATTGTTAAATAAATTAACTTTAACTGAATATAGACATTAATTTTAGCTTAAACTGTAATTGATGGATAACTATAGCCCTCTCTTACTTTTAGACTTACAACTCTAATTTGGGACAACATTATGCCAGCTACACAATACACAATTGGAAGTCCCCTATAGGCAGGTGAAACTCTATGAGTCTTGATAGACTAATAGCCCATGCTTATACAGGTAAGGGATTTGCAGCCAAGGAAGCGCTTTGACATTTGGAAAACTTCTGTGATTAATCATTTCCCATCTGTAAGCCTCTGCACTCAAGACAATTGATTGCTTCTCTCTCTAATGAGTCCCTCCTTCAATTTCTGCTTGACATGCAAGTGGATTTAAGAAAGAAAGCAGCTGGGTTAAGAAGTTAAGAGTTAAATCAGACAAAAACCAAAATAATTTCTGCTTTAAATCCCTACTTCCCCATTGCCACTTTAAACAAATTACTGCATCTATTAATACTCTACCACTGCCAATCTCCATCTTTATCCATGGGTTTTTGTCTTAGCATGGGCAAGTGGGTTTGGCATGTTCTCTATTTATTTACCAACTTACAATTTTGCAAGTGAATTTCAGTGACAGACCACAATAGGGGTACATTGCACTGCTAAAATTCCCTTCATTATCACTGTGGAAGGATGCAAAAAGGGGCCATATGTGTCCCGGAGACCACACTTTTTATATCCCATGTTCCAGGGGACAATAAACGTTGGATTCCTTTAAACTCCAAGAAGCCTCCATTCAGCATGGCCAGTGCTAAGGAATTATGACATCCAAAACATTTGGAAGGCCAGAGATTCCTTATTTCTCTTTTTTGAACTTTTGTTGATTGAATCTTTCCCTTCCTCAAAACATATAATACCACCAGCATCCTTAGAAAGTTTGCCCTGGTTAAAAATTATGATGCAAAAAGGACCATAATGATGGGGTTTGGACTAAGGCTGGGGATACTTGCATTCATAATTTTATCCTGTATCATGTTCTGCAGTCGATGGTGGATGGGGGTAGGCCTAGCAGTTGGTGATGGAAGGGTTAATGTAAGACTTAGTTCTGAAGTTTTGAGTAATCTGTAAGTAAGAGTTCATGGGTGAAAGCAATTAAGGGTGGAGGTGTGCAAGAGATAGGTTGCAGTTGGGTGTTTCTAGATATAATGAGTTGGTTTTGGGACTGATCTTTGGGAGAAAAGTATTTGTCTTATTTTGGTGATAGATGCTGCTGGTTTCCCCCCAGGTTTGTGGATTTTCAGTAGCCTGACCTGTCTCTTGAACCCTGGAATCTTGAATCCTTGGACTGGCTTTTGACTATGGTATAGACCAGGGGTCCTCAAACTAAGGCCCGAGGGCCAGATATAGCCCTCCAAGGTCATTTACCCAGCCCTCACTTAGGGTCAGCCACAGTCTGAAATGAATTGAAAGCAAACCACCACAACAACAATCCTATCTCATCAGCCAAAAGCAGGCCCACACTTCCCATTGAAATTCTAATAAGTTTATATTTGTTAAAATTGTTCTTCATTTTAATTATTGTATTGTTTTAAAAAAAATTTTGCACTACAAATAAGATACGTGCAGTGTGCATAGAAATTCATGCATTTTTTTTCAAATTATAATCTGGCCCTCCAACAGGACCCTTCATATAGACTCTTGGTCCCTGGACTTTGCTCATTGAACCCTCGGTGTTTGACCATTGGACTGGATCTTTTGACTACATTGTTATCTTGAATCTTCAACAGTTTTTGAACTTGCTGTCATTTTTTGTTTTATATTATGTGGTTGAGTGCTATCTTTATGTTTTATGCTTTGGACTATTAAAACAGCCAGACAGTAAGTGCTGCTTTAATTAAATTGTTTGGTTCACCTCTGCTGGAATAACGGCAGAGCCCTGGCATCGTGACAGAACCTCACTAGGGACCTCATCACATTGAGGTCCTCAAGCCGGGGGACAGCAGTGGCATCTGTGGGTCAGCGAGCCAAATCTGGATGGCAGTGAGGAAAATTGTCACCCCGTGCCCTGTATAGTCTCCTTCCCCACCCTATGGGGGAGCAGTCACTGCCCATCTTCCCCCCGCACTTTCCCCAGCTTATCTATTGAGAACATGGGAGGCCTTCCATGTTCTTTGGACTCCATCCTATGACACACCAGGGCAGAGTCCTGCCGGAAGTAGCCTTGCGTCATGTGATGGGCTCTGTCCTGGAAGCTTCCTAGAATGGAACCCAAACCTTGTGTGATGAGGTCCTTAATGACTTTGAGATAGTTACACAGAAGGACATTATTTCTACCTTGAATTCCATGAAGGAAAGGAGGGATAATACGTGCTGATACTGATGACACTAAGCTTACGTTCTGCTTCACATGGCTTGAGATATGTAGTAATACAATTTCGTCGTATTGCACCTTCTCCTTCTTGCAGCTAATACAACTTAAATTTTAACTTGCATAGCTAAGAGCAGCTTACCATCATGCTCTCTCTTGATAAATGACACATACATTTCAAAAAGTGCAAGCTCAAACTTGTACAGCTTACAACCCACCTAACCAAGCCTGTTTGCTCTTTTGACTCCTGTTTTCTGTATTCTCAGGAAGCCATCTAAAAATAGGATTTTTATTCAGCCACAATGTACCGCTTGTTGGGTCACAAATGATTCAGATCCCACAGTGTTCAGGCAAGTTTTCTTTTTATTTTGGTGTACCACACCATAATGTTAACTTGACTCTCCCCTCTCACTCAACCAGATCAATGTAATTGAAAAATATTAACAGAAAGGGTCAAAATATCAATGCTCCTTTAGTTTCATAACATTGGTAATTTGCTTTTCCCATGTCTCTATTGACAGAAATTTATCTATCATACTTGCCACATTTGAAAATACAATCTTAGAAGTCCTTTGCATCTTTTCCCTGAAAAATCATTTTCTAAATAGCCATGATAGAGGGGTGCATCTCTGAGAATGAAATGAGATTTTTCAGTTCATATCGTTTTTTTATAGTTGGGTGTCCACAAGGAGGGGATTCTTTTTGCTAAATAGTAGACATCTAGGGTTTCGCATAATTGAGCACTTCTATTAGGAAGGACAGAATTTAGCCTGAACTGTGAAATTAGTTCTCTCTTTCTGGTCCGAATGCATTGTTAAAAAGAAAGTATTCCACCCTTGGGTTTGAGGGAGCAAGAAAGATGCTTTGTAACCAAAACGTTGAGAGAAGATTTTAAAACATGGATGATTATCTTGAGTGAGGTAATGAAAGTGCATGTGGAGCATCCAACCTTGTTTTCATGGCCTCTAAAGTCCACCACTAATCTCTGAAGTCCTCAAACCCCCCCCCCCATTTTATTTTTTTAATTGTCATGGTATTAGGTGATTTTTTCCCACCGGAAAACTGCACAGAACCCCCCCCCCCCCCATGCAAATAATAAGAACATGTAAAACTTCCTTTGCCCATCCGCAAATATTTATTTATTCTCAACACGATTCCCATTCTCCATTTTAAAATGAACACAATGAAGATTTCCTCTCAACATTATTCCAATTCGCCATTTTAAAAAATAGAAGTAATGAAGAAAAACAGACATTTGGCATGTTGGTGGGGCTCAGTCTGCCGGAGGAAAAGAGGGCAAAAATAACCCATGACCTCAACATGGTTGCCTGCCCAAATCCATGGAATTAAGAGTAGCCTTTTTGCCACATAAAACTCATTATGTATGTGTATTTATTCATTGCAAGCTGCTGCCTATTAAATGCAAGATTCAGTTTTACTCCACTTGTATTCATTTCTTTTCATCAGTCTGCAAACTGCCAATATTCATTAATTGCATTTATTTAGCTACTTGCTTTGCAGAATTTTACTCATTTTTTATTCTAGTAATAAGTGTGCATTAAAAGGTTGATAGTAACTTGGTGAATAGTAGTCTCCTAAAGGCTATCAATGATCTTTCATACATGCAAGCTTCAATTTTGCTCCACTTGTATTCATTGCTTTTCATCATTCTGCAAACTGCCAGTATTCATGAATAGCATTTATTTACCTACCGGTACTTGCTTTGCAGAATTTTACTCATTTTTTATTCTAGTAGTAAGTGTGCATTAAAAGGGTGATAGTAACTTGGTGAATAGTACTTTCCAAAAAGCTATCACCAATCTTTCACAAACCAGTGCCTAAAACAGCTTTCCTAAATAGGTGCAAGCTAGAACTGTTGAACTATAAAGTCCACTACCCCAGACCATAGTGTTATAAATTATAATCTGGAGGGTACCTGTTTAGGGAAATTTGGGTAGAAATGATACAGAACTAGTAATAAAAGCAAAGAATCAAGCCTACTATATTATTTCAAAACACACATTTGTCTACATTTGCCCTACTAATTATTACATGGCAGACAAAAATCTCAGGTATAACAACTGTGTGTGTAGTGTTATAAGCACCTACCACACTGACAAGTTTGTATTCTAATATTAGAGCAGTGCCGATGTTTCTAAAAGAGATTTAAGAATACAAAGATAGGAGATGTTACATCATTGGCTCTGGAAGGGGGAACCAAAGTAGTTGGCCAAAACCTAATTATTATTCTTATCCAGAAGACATCTATTGGGTTAGTGGGAACCTAGTAACTGATTCCATTGATCTTTTTTAAGTTCAGACGAACAGCTGGATTTAGATCTTCATTTTGTGACCAGTTACATTTAGTGGCCATTTGGGATTAAATGACATTACAGTTCTTAACAAACTTTGCCCTTTATTTGGATCTAATTAAACTTAAAAGGGGAAACTCTCCTTAGAAAACAAATCCCTGGAGTTCTCAAAACTTCTTGAACGAGACATTTTGGTGGACTGGTTTTAATCAGATGTGACGTATCTTGTCAGCCTATGAAGAAAATAAGTGTGGCTAAGTGGATAGTGGAGCACTTTCCCCAGATCAAGATCTGAGCCCGTGAGAATGCCATAAGAATGCTACAGATGTTGATTGATGCTTTAAAAATAACTACTTTTGGCCTTCCGCATTTTCAGGTTTCATGTTTGCAGATTTGATTATTCACAAATTTGATTAATATGTTCTGTCTCGGCTGTTTAGGTCCTCGAACTTGGAGGTTGATCATAAACCTGTGTTTGAAAGACCTAGAGATTCCTAAAAGTAACACTTCTTTAGGCCAGCAATTCCTAAACTGAGTCCTAGGGTTCTGCAAAAACATTATAGAGGTTTCATGAAAAGTTTTAAACATATTTAAGAAATCTTTTTAAAATGTCTGTGCCAGAGTATGAAGATCACATCAAAATTCAGTGTACCTCTACTTAAAATTTTCCAATCTGTGCCACTGAATGACTATTGGGTAGCTTTTTTGTGTGTCAGGAGCGGCTTGAGAAACTAAAGGACACTTCAAGTGTTGAGAGAATTGGCCATCTGCAAGGACCTCGCCTAGGGGACACCAGGATGTTTTTGATGTTTTTACCATCCTTGTGGGAGGCTTCCCTCATGTCCCCACATGGGGAGCCATAGCTGACAGAGGGAGCTCATCTGTGCTTTCCATGGATTCGAACCTACAACCTGACTGTCTTCAGTCCTGCCGGCACAAGGGTTTAACCCATTGCACCACTGGGTAGAACTGATTAGAGGTATAGATGCAGTAACATGGAATGCTATCAGAGCAATGCTCCCCTTTGTTTCCACTTACCGATGTGAATCATACTTTTTAGCGTATGGTTACACAAAAAACAAATTTCAGAATATGTGTATGTCGCTCCAGATTTATGTATTCAGCTGTCGAACATAAAGCCCAATTTCAAAACTAATTTAAGCACAAAAATGAAACAATTGTATTCATCACTTTTGGTGTGAAATCAAAAATTTCTTGTACTGATATTGGTTATATCCAATATTTTCTTGTACCAAAATAAGGTTTTGTGGTTATATTTATAATATTTTCTCTATTTCGAAACCTGCTGTATTATCCAAAACAGTCAGGCAACAGGAGTAGATGAAAGAAAGAAGACCAATGTGGGTTCACAATGCTTAGAGATAGAGTTAGGGTTCCATTGGGGGAAAATATCTTGTGGAAGATTTTATGATCGAAAAAGTTTGGGAACCACTGCTCAAGGAATTTGCAAGTCCTCTGATGTGATTCTATGATTTTATTTCCAGCAGAAATTGGCCGCAGAGTCTCACTTGAGCCCTATAGATTCCTAGAGAGGTGACCCCTCAGGTAAAAAAATAGTGGAGCGTTTTCCCACTTTGGAGGAGTGGGCCGTTTGTTTCCCAACCACAGCAAATGTGGAGAGATGACTACAATATTAACCTTGGAACAAAAAAATTAAAGTATACTTCGCAATGCATCTAAAAGAAAATTGGCTAAAGATGTTCCATAGGTTGTATATCACCCCTAAGAAATTAGGAATGATGAACAAAAAAGTCGAGAAAAATGTTGGAAATGCTATGAACATGAAGGGAGTTTTTTCCACATTTGGTGGACTTGCAAAGAAGCAATTAAATGTTGGAAATTAATTCATGAGGAATGTAAAAAAAATGCTCAAAATGAACTTTCCAAGAAAACCAGAATACTACCTATTAGGGATATTAGACGAGAACTTGCCTCTAGATCTGAATAAGGACATATGGTTTACATATATGACTACTGCAGTGAGGATCTCGTATGCAAAACTTTGGGAATGTGAAGAGATACCAGATATTGATAGCCGGAGAACTAAATTAAGAGAGATAAAAGATATTGACAAATTAACCTTTCTTCTGAAGCAGAACTTTGGAAACCCAATAAAAAGAACAAATTGGAACCTATTTGAAGAATACGACAACAGTTTGAATGGTTGATGGGGTCAGGAAGGAACAAGGTGTAAGGAGGGGACAGGTTTATTAAGAACTAGCTGTCCCCTGCCATGTGTTGCTGTGGCCCAGTCCGTTTATCTGGAAAATAAAGTAATGAGAAAGTGTTGGTTTCTAATATATGTAATTTCTTTGTGCTTGTGGGTAAACAGTATTTCTGCTGTTTCTTTGTGAGTGTTGATGTGGAGATTGTCTGGTTTGTCCACCCTGGAACATGCAACATATCATTGTCCTTTTTTAAGGGTCCCTTTCAAATCTAGGATACTATATCTGTGTGAATCATATCTATATGTCTATATCTATGGCTGGATGGCTCTTTGTCAGGAGGGCTTTGATTATGTTTTCTTGCCCTGGTGAAGGGAGTTGGATTAGATGGCCTTAAGTATTTTCTGTTGGTCATGGGGGTTCTGTGTGGGAAGTTTGCCCCAGTTCTATCATTGGTTGGGTTTAGAATGCTCTTTGATTGTAGGCGAACTGAAATCCCCAGTAACTACAACTCCAAAATGTCAAGGTCTATTTCCCCCAAACTCCATCTGTGTTCATATTTGGGCGTATTGAGTACTTGTGCCAAGTTTGGTCCAGAATCATCATTGTTTGAGTCCAGAGTGCTCTCTGGATGTAGGTGAACTACAACTCCCAAACTCAAGGTCAATGCCCACCAAACCCTTCCAGTATTTTCTGTTGGCCGTGGGAGTTCTGTGTGCCAAGTTTGGTTCAATTCCATAATTGATAGAGTTCAGAATGGTCTTTGAGGTGAACTATAAATCCCAGCAACTACAACTCCCAAATGACAAACTCATAATTTTTGAGTGATAGTCACTCCTTGTGTTGTGAGACGTTTTGTTGCCAAATTTGGTGAGATTTCGTTCATTGGTTCTTTTGTTTTTAAGGTACTCATTATGCACAGAGTGGTTTTATATATATAGAAGACAGGTACAAACACAAGGCTCAGAATGGAAGTCAATATACTTTTTTTACGAGGGGTATTTTTTAAGTAAGGTCCGTTGAAACATAAGTAGACAACGAAAGTTTATTTCCAAAAAGTAAATTTATTTTCAGAAAGTACATACTTCACTCTATTTTTCGATATAGTTGCCAAGTTTGTTCAAACACTTATCATACCTCTGAACCAATTTTAAACTACCCTCTTCATAAAAACTTGCCGCCACCAAAAGCCACCAAATCGTCAAAGAAGGGCAACCGGAGCGGTCCTCATCATGGACGTTGTCACGGCCATCTTTGAATTGTCGTACCCACTTACGCACTTTGCTTTCACTCATAACAGTACCACCGTACACTTCACAAATCTGTTGATGAATTTTTGCAGCAGGCAGGTTCCTTGCTGACAAAAACCGTATCACTGAGTGAACCTCACATGCGGAGGGTGAGTTGATAGTCTTAAACATTTTTAAAGCCCAGAACCGTACAGGTTAGCTACAGAGCGGAAACTGAGCACAGTTGTTCCCGAGGCATGCCGGTACACGACGCACACGCTCGTTGCAGTATGCGTGCAAACAACTAGTGTCTACAACAAAACGGACGTTACTAAAAAAATACCCCTCGTACTATTTCCTGCCTAAATTTCCTACTTTTCTATAATTCATAACGTGCCACCACTTTTTATGTATACAAAAATATCTTCTCTTTTTGTGTGTGTGTTCAATAAAAAATTATTTAAAAATAATAATAATAGTAACGATGAGGACATAGACGTATATGGAGGGTGCCATTGACGGCATCTTTATATTTAACATAAGGTGACTACTAAAGCAGCTCACTGTTTATACGTGTATAAGTGTGTGTCACAACGTCGTGAAGAAAGGACGTAAACTTGCACTGTTCCTCCTTTGTACACTGAACATGTGAAGGTTTCCAGACCACAGGACAGTTCAGTAGGGGTCATTCTAGCTTTTGTTGCCTCATAGAACTTGAAATGCTTGGGAATTATTTTAGCAGAGTTCCTGCCGCATGTATCTGTGTGCTGTTCTTAATGGTTATTAAGGATAAGCGCTGAGTCAGTTGCCTCCCACACTAGGCTCTGCAGTTATATAACTGGTGAGGTTGCGGCAGCTTTGGGTCAGCTTGTGTTGAGCTGAGGCGGGGTCCGTATGGGAGCAACCTTTGGACACATGGAGGCAAAAGGGGAAGAGTGACATCTAAGCTGTCTGTTGTGGTGTCTGATCTTGCATTTCAAACAATCCTAAGGACGTTTTATAAATGCAAGACATTAGGAAGAAGTTCAGTTGAGTGTGTGTGTCTATTTGTGTGTGTGTGTTTAAAGCTAGAACGGTTAGTTGCACAATTATCAGTGACGACGACAGTGGTGCTTGTTAGCAGCCATGATAACAATATTAATACAGTCACATGAACTGTACTGGCGAGGGCCGTGCCTCCCATCTGTTGAAATTTTAATTTGAATATGGAGTTGTGGAATTTTTCCATCCATGTTGCGTGCAGTCAGTATTTATTCTTCCCAGGCTGTTTTTTAACGTGGAAAAGGGTGAACATCCGTTATGTAATGTCTGGAGAGAGGGCCTTCCCCAGACCTTTCTACTCACCGAGTGCTTTATCGGAGGCCCTCAAGAGCGTCTTCTCAGTGAACAAGGTTCACCAATTCACAACTGCTAAACTCGGAGAATCTGAGAAGAAAATGGACTGTATAATTAATGTTAGCGTGCCACGCGCCGTGTGCTTACCAAGGACATTGCTAGGAAAATTATTCCATTATTTAGCATTATAAACCAATTCTTCTGAACAGCCCAAGCTGCTCATGCGTGCAGGCTTTCGTTTCCACGGCTCTGTTCTCTTGAGCACACGCTGTCTCATAGTACAAAAAAAAGGGGGGTGGAGAGGAAGTCTTTTTGCAACTTAAAGCTGTGTTTTAATTTCATTTATTATGACATAAAGGACCGGGAGTAAGTCACCGGAGGGTCACTTGCATGATTTTGTTTCCCATTCTGTTTTGTTGAATGCTTCAAAGTTTTAACCTGCAAAAAATAGTGGGAAAAATAGAAAAGTACAAATAAAAAACACATTTTTAAATTCCTAGAGCTACTAGTAAGATGCTGAAAATGTAATGTGCATCATTTACAATTTTTCGGCTGCATTTTAATATAATCGACAAATAATTTTATGCACCTTTACTCACAAGTCGTTTCCATTGAAGTAGCTGAAGTTTATCCCTTCACGACTGTGGTTATATTCATTTAACTTCGTGGATTGAGACAAACTGCCTACCTCGATTAAGCAGTGTCAGTGTCAAGACAGTCTGTCTTCTGAGAATGAGAAAGTTTGTGAATATTCTTCACGTCCTGCAATGAGTTAAATTACACGATCGTATTGATGTGTATTTGGAAGCCTCTTTATGATTTGTACTTTCCCTCTTTTTTTCCAAATAAATTCCTTTTTTATATTTGGACATTTAGCCACATTGTTATAAAAAGTACTTTTTTTAAAAAAAGCAATTCTTTCTCTTGCTAAGACGGCATGGTTGCCAACAAACTCTTTGTGTTGTTGAGATTTTCACAGGGTTTTGGTATTGTTACATTTCTGGCTTCTGAGGTTTGGGTTAGAAAATATGAAGTGCCTTTCTTTTTATTTTATTACTATGACTCAGAAAGACTTGAAGCAGCTAGAAAAGACTTGGATGTTCAGTCTTCAAATTAGGTCAGGGTGGTGGGCTACCATTCATTATTTTGAGGTAAATCCTTCCAAATAAGGGGTCTTCCAAATGAGTAAGCCCACGGGGCTTATGTCTGAATAAATATGTTTAGGGTTGACCTGCATGCTAGATAACTTTAGCATAAAGAATGCTTTTTTTTAAAAAAAGTTTATAAATATTTATGTTATGAATGTTTTATAAATATTTTATTTCATAAACTTTTCTATAGTACACATGTATTTATGAAATTATTCTTTGAATATATTATGTTATGTCCACATTATGAATATTTTAAAAATATTTTATAAACATTTACATTACAAATACTCTCTATATATTCCATTACAGGTTTGAATCACTTTTAAAATATACAAACCCCAACATAAATGTGATATGATTGTTAACTAGGGGGAAACAATTATACTAAATACACACACACAAAATATATCCAGAAAAGGAAATTGTAGTTACCTGTGGAAGAATGGCTTAGGAAATTTCTATTTCTGCAGCAACTACAGTTTCAAGATGGAAAGGCATTGCAAATCTTTATTTTAAAAAATGCTGCTTATTTTTTGGAAGGAATTGTAAAAACATTATGGGTTTACAGTTCATGTATTTTCAAACAAACAGAAAGCCTTTTTCCTAACTTTATCTTAAACTGCTCTGCTTCGTATTAAGTTGTCCAATAGTTCCTTGATTTCCAAATCTTTTTAGGATTATGGATGTACTGTGAACATAAATTCTCCTGCCAACATTTACTATTTTTGTTTATTAAATAATACCTGAGGAGATAAAAATATAATCTGGAATGGTATGAATAATACCAGATGGAGTGGTTATGTTTCACTAAACATCTGTCATTTTATGAACCTGCCTGTGTCCTCAGCCTGGCCTCAGATGGGGTTTTCTTTCCGTCTTGTTACCTTGAATTGTGCAGTGACCTGACAAAAAAAATTGTGGGAACGTTACACTTGCTATACCAAAATTGGGAAAAACCTCGGTGTTCCTCTCGACTCATTTTTAGATGGGTACTTAAATCCCATTTGTTCAATTAAGTATTTGCTTTTCAAGTGGCCATGGGCCCTTTCATCCTACAGAATGTTTTATGTTAACTACTATGGTTGTATCTCATCGATTCTTGGACTTTTGTTGAGAATTGTAGATATTTTTCCATAAACTGAAAATTACAGGATTCCATCCAATGGAACCATGGCAGTTAAATCAGTACTATAACTATGCAATGTGAAAGGTTTCCAACTGTTTTAGGATATATGTATAGAATAGGCTCTTGGTATCCATTCTCTTGCTATGGATACCAAAATCAAAGGATGCTCAAATCCTATTATATACAATGAGGTAGCATAATGGCAAAAATAAGGTTTACATTTCGGTTTTTTGAGGGGAAAATAAATTATTTTCAATCTGTGGATGCGGAATTGATGCATATAAATGACTGACTATATATACTATTTATTTTTACAAGAAAATCAAAGTTGTTAACCCTAAGTAGAAGAAGCCTAGCATAAAAATTACCTTTCAGTGCAGCAGTTCCTAAGTTCACCATGTGATGGAATAAAACACTGCACATATCTTTTGAGAAATACATCCCATTGATTGCACTCACCTTAAACATGAAACCATAATGTTGTGCTATGTGTTTGAGAAGCAAGGATCTCTCTACCCCTCACACAGCTAGAAAAAGGAAAAATCCAAAACTTCATTTCCCTTTGGATAATCCGGGCTTGTTTTTACTTGTAAACCAGGAATCATTGTTATAATAAGCATTTGCTTGTAAAATAAAAAAAATTGAACAATCCAGGTTTTAGCAACTAAGCACAGGTTGTTTCAAACCACATTTTCTACTGAAATTTTCTACAGGAATTGGTTAAGTGGGAATGTGATCCTATGTAAGAGGAAGAGGAGAGGGAAGTGTCCAAGCACAGTCTTATTCAGGTTATGTGCTTAGCTGCTAAATCATGGTTTAACGGCACATGCATAAACATTCCTTGGAGTTTAATGAAACCTAACCCCAAAGCTGATCGGTAAAAGACCTGGGGTTTGTAATAGAAGATAATTTCTGGTCCTCAATATGGAAAGCCCCTTCGTCAAAGCTAATCCCAGCTAAACTACATGAACAATGCTTTTCAACGATTTAACAATCGTATAGTACTCCACTGAAACTCAGTTATTTAAATAACCAGATCTCTGACTAGTGCTGGAGACACTATAAGACTGCAGACACTTCTCTTCATATGTGGTGGTACTGCACTAAAATAAAAAAAAATTGACTGAGGCTTTTCAATGAAATAGAAAATAACAATTAAAAATTACACTTTCACCAGCAATTTACTTCTTTTTAGAAGGAAACGAAAATCATTTTAGTATAAAATAAAATCTAACCCAGAAGTCCATTTTTATTTGTTTAGCAGCTTGTAATGTAATAATAATAATAATAATCTTTATTTATACCCCGCCACTATCTCCCCAGTGGGGACTCGGAGCAACTTACATGGGGCCAACATATTACAGCAATAAAATCAAAGCATAAACAACAACATCATCAAAATTACATTAAAACGCAGTTATAAAATAACATTCTAATAAACACAATCACATTAACGATATCAATGGGCGGGTCACATATACAGAATAAAACAATTAAAAGACAATAATAGGAGCAGGACATTTACGGGAAACTCATAAAACACATAGAGTTGTGAGGCTAAACTTCCCATTTGGGGGGCGCGAGCTCTAGTAGCAAAAACGTAATGTAGTTGCTCAAAAATGGAAAGGTCTGCATAATTTATCTTCAGGCTGTTGGTATGAGAAATTGTGGCCTCTTGTCCTCATTGAAAAACTAACACAACAGGTTCTCAACTCATTACATTAACTCCATTACACTTTTATTATATACTACTTTTCATTTACTGTTGTTTATTAAATTTAAAAAAGCAATCTAGATCCACCTGACCGTCATGTCGGTCTTTAGAATGACATTTTCATTTGAAGACTAGAAAAATAAATGTATGCATATGTGTTCCTTACATATTTTGTTAAGGAATGCTAACAGCCTGTCAATTTTATTTTGTTCTGTTGAATATTTTAAAACCAACTATCGTAGTCATGTCAGTGACTTTTTACCTTTGAGTAATATGTAGGGGTTTTTTCCCCCCTTTTCTTTCTTTTATTCGTAGGGTAGGATCTGTTGTGTGTTCATATGTATATGAATGTATATACCTGTGGAAATATATATGTATGTGTGTGTATGATTCAACTTTTATATATATACTAGCTGTCCCCTGCCACGCGTTGCTGTGGCCCCGTCTGTTGTTCTGGAAAATAAAGTAATGAGAAAGTGTTGGTTTCTAATATATGAAATGTCTTTCTGCTTGTGGGTAAACTGTATTTCTTGCTGTTTCTTTTTCAGTGTTGATGTGGAGAGTGTCTGGTTTGCCTACTCTGAAACATGCAACATATTATTGTTCTTCTTTAAGGGTCTCTTTCAAATCTATGAGACTATATCTGTGTGTGACTCATATCTATCTATCTATCTATCTATCTATCTTATCTATATCTCTCTATGGCTGGATGGCTCTTTGTCAGGAGGACTTCGATTACGTTTTCTTGCCCTGATGAAGGGAGTTGGATTGGATTGCCTTGTTTTCTGTTGGTCATAGGGGTTCTGTGTGGGAAGTTTGCCCCGATTCTATTGTTCGTAGGGTTCAGAATGCTCTTTGATTGTAGGTAAACTGTGAATCCCAGTGACTACAACTCCCAAATGTCAAGCTCTATTTTCCCCAAACTCCATCTGTGTTCATATTTGTGTGTATTGAGTGCTTGTGCCAAGTTTGGTTCAAATCCATCCTTGTTTGAGTCCACAGTGCTCTCTGGATGTAGGTGAACTACAACTCCCAAACTCAAGGTCAATGCCCACCAAACCCTTCCAGTGTTTTCTGTTGATCATGGGAATTTTGTGTGCCAAGTTTGGTTCAATTCCATCATTGATGGTGTTCAGAATGCTCTTTGATTGTAGGTGGACTATAAATCTCAGCAGCTACATCTCCCAAATGACAAAATCATAATTTTTTGAGTGATGGTCACTCCTTGTGTTGTGAAACGTTTTGTTACCAAATTTGGCGAGATTTCGTTCATTGATTCTTTTGTTTTTAAGGTACTCATTATGCACAGAGCATTTATATATATATATGGATATATATTTCTCACTCAATTTGTCGATGTATGTCTAGATGTACGTCATGTCTAGTCTTTCACTAATAAAAATGAATTGCAAAAAAAATTACATTTCTTTCTTGAAAAGTTTTGCAAAATAATACTTAGCAAGAATGGTTAGGTGAATAGGATTGGAAACATTATTTCTGCCGTCTTCTCTCTTCAAATGTGTGCTTCTTCTGCTGCCATTTTCTGTGCAGCTCAAGCTTTGGCTTATGAAAACAAAAATGGGTAGTTTTAGCTGAAGTGGGAAGCCCTCCCCTCTGTGTTGCTGAGTCACAGCTTTAAAAAACGACGAAGCTGTTCTTCCCCAATTCCAATTTTAGATCTAAAACTAAAGGGCTTTCTGAGATTTTGTTCTCTTTCTTTTTATTTTCTTTTACAGTTAACCAAAGTTCCAGCACTGTGCACGTCATCCCTGAACTGATTTATATCAGTTCGTCCTTTTGGTTCAAAAAACGATCATGCCAACTGGCAGCCTCATTTCAGAATTTCCCTTCTACTCAGCTTCTCTTTGGTAGAAGAGGCATAATTACGATCAAATGTCTTTGCTCGTGAAAGGTAGCAATATTTTCAAAATGAACTGGCAAGGTTTTGTTTTCCTTAAGTACAAAATTGCTTTCATATCCTCTGAATTAAAATCAACTGCTCGGCTTAGTTTACTTTGACTTTTTTTTCCAACTAGAAATGCATATAGTTATTCCTTGTAAAATTTCTGGTGCTTTAGTCACATGGGAAGAAGGATGATTTCATTTAAGAATTTTTACAGGAGGGGAAAATACGGTTATGATCCATCTAAAAATAAACGGGGAAAATCTAGGCAAAGTATGGTGAAAGCAAGAATCTAAGACAGATCTTGAGTCTTTCCTATAATAATGTTTGCAATCTTTTTCTGGCTTTGACCTTTGTTAATACTCACGTTATTTAAGACCGACTCTTCTCTGTTCTATCCCAAGCATTTATTCTGTTCAGACTTCTTTAAAATGTTAATTTACTAAATGGCTACATGTGTGTTTAATGCCCCACCCCAGCTGAGACTAGAAGCCGGCTCTGTGTGTCTATTCCTTACTGGATTTATAACTCTGTGCGTGCTTCGGGTTCATTTCCATGCCCTGATGCAATAGTTAAAGCATCTTTATAAAGAAAGAAAGAAGACTAAAGTCTGGCTATTCCCTGCCACACACTCAGATCCTTTGCATCAGATCCTTTGATTATATCCATGTTACAAACCTTGGATCCTATTTCCATCTTCTCTCACTGCCTGCCTTATTATATCCCACATGATTCCCATTAGGGATGTAATTCTTCACTAAATTTCCTCTTGAATATAGCAGTTAGTAATTTCAGCCATGGTTCCCTGTGCAATAATGATGTTTTTTCAATGTAAATCAAATATGTGCAAATAAATCCTCAATTCTAGCATTTTCTGTGCAGGTAACGGCATTTTCTGTATAGAAAATATTTCACTTTGGAAACAGTGAAATAGGGTTTCACTGTGGAAACCCTAACCCTATACCGAAAATGCACAGTAGGTTAAAACACTGAGCTGCTGAGCTTGTTGATCGAAAGGTCGCAGGTTCGATTCCGGGGAGCGGCGTGAGCTTCCGCTGTCAGCCCTAGCTTCTGCCAACCTAGCAGTTCGAAAACATGCAAATGTGTGTAGAGCAATAGGTACCGCTCTGGCGGGAAGGTAACGGCGCTCCATGCAGTCATGCTGGCCACATGACCTTGGAGGTGTCTACGGACAACGCTGGCTCTTCGGCTTAGAAATTGAGATGAGCACCACGCCCCAGAGTCAGACATGACTGGACTTAATGTCAGGAGACTACCTTTTCCTTTACCTATACAGACCAACCTTGTGCACATTTTATGTAGAATAAAGCCCTAAGTACGTCATTTTCTGCACAGAAAATGTAATTATCTCTGTGGGAAATATTTCAATATGGAAATATCAATTCCTGGACAGAAAACACAGTTTTCTATACAGAAAATGCTGTTTTCTATGTGGATCAATCATGTGCTAATTACATGTGGTATAATAATAATAATAATAATAATAATAATAATAATAATAACACTTTACTTGTACCTCGCTACCATCTCCCCAAGGGACTCAGTGCGGCTTACATGAGACTGAGCCCAAGTACAACAATACAAGCAATAAACAACAATACAAGTAATTACAATAAAAAAAACATAGACAATAAAATATACAACATTATCAATAAGACAACACACAATTAAAACAGTGGGAAGGCCAAATGTAAAATTAAAATTGGAAGTAATGCTGGGACATGGCCAAAAAGGTGATAGTAGTGTTTGTGGACCACTAAATCCCCAGTTTTCTGCATGGAAAGCAGCCCTGTAGGAATTGACGTTTTTGCACTGAAAATGATATTTCTTGTGCTGAAAATGTTTTAATTTAACTTCTCTGCATTAAAAAAAACACATGCAAACCATGCACATTATAAATCCTGAAATGCAAAGATTCTTGTCATTACAGGATTCTTCTTGTCAAGATTTCTCAACCCTTAAAAATATGTTTTTCAACCCTTTTTCAACACTTTTTGGACTATTTCCAAATATTCTCTATATCTTCCCACAACTCCTGGGAGGCATCATGAGCTGCATAGGGAAAGAAGGGTTAAGAAAGACTCTCTCGTTTGCACAGAAAAAAATAATAGACCTAGTGAAGAAAATGCTGGGCTCCCAGGAATCCAACCACGTCTGTTCTTATAATTCCCTCATTCCTTCATTTTTTAAATAAAAAATACAAATAAGTTGTTTCTCCAGTTTAGTGCTCTCTCAATCACTACTGAATGATGCAAAGCAGCACTGGCTGCCATCTTTATTATGACAAAATAGATCCTATCCTAGTTGAGGTGTTTCTTAGGATGATTTCCACATAGCACCTCCTTCCAAGGGATGAACATGTAGCTGCCATATAGAAACCTTCTTTATTATTCAAACTGGCAATTGATTGCATGTTGAGGGAAGCTGTTTTTAATGGGATGGGTAGATGCTGTAAAAATACTTTAATTTAGTTCTGATTTACTATCATAATTTGTTTAATTCAATGTTTGTCAAACTGTATTTTAATGTAGGAACTTAATATGTTTTTATTTCTGACTTTGTTTTTGACTCTTTCCATTTTTCTGCTTTGTTTGTGGACACATCTAGGGTGATTTAAAAGGCCAGAAAGTCCCAGACTTTGTTCATGTTCTTTCCACTTATATTTTAAAGAGACAGGCATATTTTGCTTATCGTAGAATATTTTGTATCCATTTTGTATCACATAAGGCCACCAGGCTGTTATTGAAACAGAAACGGATTTTAATTAATTAATATGATTTAATGTTTTAAATGTATGTAATTATTGGATTTTATTATGTATTTTATTATGTGTACATTGGAGGCATCAAATTGTTGCTGGCTGGAAGCCGCCATGAGTCTCTCCCCCCCCCCCGGGGGGGGGGGGTTTGAGAAGGGTGGGGTACAAATAGCTGAAATAAATAAATAAACCAGTTTAACATTGGAAAAAACTGCATTGGACTGAATGTTCTCTGAGACTGGATCTACACTGCCCTGTTTCCTAGGATCTGGTTTCAGATTATCTGCTTTGAACTGGATTATATGAGTCTACATGGGCAGATAATCTGGGATAATCAGATAATCAGGGATAAAATCCTGGTATACAGGGCAGTGTAGATCCAGCCTGGGATCTAGTTCTGAAAGAATTTTGGGATTGAAATCAAATGAATGAATATAAATGATACATGTATGGCGTCTGTAAGCATTTTTGCAGTGAATTAAATATGTTTCTGCAGAGCTCCTACCAGGTCATGACTATACAGACCCAGAGATTTTTGGACTAAAACCTGAGATGACTCCTTGTTATGTCGCAAAAGTGATAGTACTGGTGACAGTGCCTGGAGATGGCATTGGAGTAGGACAAATAAAGCATCAAACCATCAAACACAATTGATGCTATTCAAATAAGTAGCACTGATTGTAACAAATAAAGAAAAATATATGTACACACTAGGCCTGTTTGATGAAGAAAAAATTTGTTTCTAAAATCGATTTGTAATTGGGGTGTTTTTTTGTTTCGATATTTAAAATATTTACAAAACTTTCCAAAAAAATGTTTTGTTATTTACGAAATTTCGTAAATATTTACAAAACATTTTGTAAGTGTGAATGTTGCAGTAATGGTCACCTTGATTAGCATTGAATGGCTTTCATTTCTCCCACCCTGGACATTCCATAGATAAACTCCATTTGCCTAGTTTCCAACAGACCTCTGAGGATGCCTGCCATAGATGTGGGCAAAATGTCAGGAGAGAATGCTTCTGGAACATGGTCATACACTCATACAGCCTCCTCCTCCTCCTCCTCCCAGCTGTGTTGCAGCCAGGAAGTGCCAGGAGGAGGAGGAGGAGGAGGGCGCAGGAGCCGGAGCCGATTGGATGGCGCGCGGAGGCCGGTTGTAAGGGTGAGCGCGCGCGCGCCATCCAATCGGCTCCGGCTCCTGCGCCCTCCTCCTCCTCCTCCTCCTCCTCCCAGCTGTGTTGCAGCCAGGAAGTGCCAGGAGGAGCACTTTACTGCTGGGGTGCTTGGGAGCGCCGGATTGGCTCCCAGGCACCAGCAGCACTCAGCAGCCTCCATCCCATTAACGACACGAGCTGAAGCTCGTAAAATATATGGGGCTGCTGTTTCGATATTTTTAAACCCTTCCGGGTTTAAAAATGTGTTTTGAAATCGCGTCGGATGTGGTAAAAATAACGAATTAATAACGAAATAACGAATTAACGAACGAAACCGCACAGGCCTAGTACACACCCATGTGTTTCAAGACAGTACTCTCATCTTGAATTCTTCTCTCTTGGCCTGAGGACTCGGAACGAAAATCCAGGTCCCGAGACCTTGAATACCACAATGCATTCCTACTTTTATTCTTACAATCTAATAAACATTTACTACTCACACTATTTTTAAAGCACTTTTTGGTACTATGCAGGCTTATATTAATATAATAATAAAACTTTATACCCCACTCCATCTCTCCCAAGAGGACTCGGTGCGGCTTACACGAGGCCAAGCCCGTCAGTGCAGAACATACATTATAATACAAAAACATAGCAATAACCAGAAAATAAAATACATAAAATGCAAAGAAATATAATATTGCTTCTATGTTCTAGTAAAAATGCCAGTGTGAACCTCAAACGGCATGTTAAATCAACACAAAGTTTGCATGTATGTTTTCTCTTTCTAAAAGGGAAGTGTAGAAGGGCGCATTGTGATGGCAAGATAACCAGAGTTACACATAGTCCCATTTCATACACACACACATCTTGCCCTAGTTGCTATTTTTCCCATGAAGAAAGCCACTGTCAATTCTAAAAGCAGTGCTAATGCCAGCTTCAGTACATAGCGTTTTCTTTACCCCAACTGCTACACTTCCAAACTGTAGTTGTATTACTATTGTGAAATTCAGGGTCTTCATTCCATTCGGTTATCTGTAGGATTTTGCCTATTCTTTTTTTTTTACTGAATATCAGTTAATGTAGATTTTCTTTATGCTTGCACATGCAAGTTCTTGAGATGGCACTGCAGAAAGCATTTCCATTATTTGAACAGTGTGTCCCTTATTAAGTTAAGCCAACATAAAATGACTCAAACTTTTTGTCAAGGTGGTGCTGTTTTTTTGTAGTCAAGGGAAAGGGCTGCAATGATTGAAGCACACGGAAAGCATATTGTTGCTCTTTTATTCCTTACTGTGTTTAATTTCTTTCTAATAAAACAGAGCTGTATGTACAGGTCAATAGGTTTATGCCCAGCGAATTCATAATGGCTTCCCAGATGTTCCCTTTTAACTACAACCATCTTTCTGAACGAAGAGATGCATCCAAAGGTTATCTCCTTGATTAATTAGTTTTACTAGTCTCTACTTTCAGCTTAGTGGTTTTTATCGTCTGCAAGAGAAATTAACTTTATCGTTTCCAAGGCAGCAACAAAGTAATCATACCACATGCTGTGACCAACAAATAACACTGATTTTTTTATTGAGTCTGACACATGAACAGTACAAACCAACACCATAGTTCCCATCATTTTATAGCTATTGCATAGTCTCCCTTGAATATTGGGTCAGTGAAAACATTTTATCCCCAATGCGTGTCTACACATAAAAACGATCTGCCCTTCAGAAGTTTAGGACATCTCTTTACTTAGTGAAATGTTGTATATCAGCTGGGTATCTGCATACAATATTATATTGGTCCATTGTGATTGCAGAATTACACAGACTTCTCAGAAGGTTCATTCTGATGTCAGATATCTGAACAGATCTGTTGTATTAATATTGCCATGCTGTGACATGAAAGTTGTATCTCTATGATATCATATGAGAAAAAAAGACATTTATTTATTTATTTATTAACCACTAGCCATCCCCTGCCAGTCTTGTGATCTGGAAAATAAAGTAATGAAAAACTGTCAGTTTCTAATATATGTAATTTCTTTATGCTTGTGGGTAAACAGTATTTCTTGCTGTTTCTTTGTCAGTGTTGATGTGGAGATTGTCTGGTTTGCCTACTCTGGAACATGCAACATAGAATTGTCCTTCTTTAGGGGTCCCTTACAAATCTATATCTGTGTGTATGTGAATCCTATCTATCTATATCTATGGCTGGATGGCTCTTTGTCAGGAGGGCTTTGATTATGTTTTCTTGTCCTGGTGAAGGGAGTTGGACTGGATGGCCTTAAGTATTTTCTGTTGGTCATGGGGGTTCTCTGTGGGAAGTCTGGCCCAATTTTGTCGTTGGTGGGGTTCAGAAAACCCAGTAACTACAACTCCCAAATGTCAATGTCTACTTCCCCCAAACTCCATCTGTGTTCGTATTTGGGCATATGGAATATTTCTGCCAAGTTTGGTCCAGATCCATCATTGTTTGAGTCCACAGTGCTCTCTGGATGTAGGTGAACTACAACTCCCAAACTCAAGGTCAATGCCCACGAAACCCTTCTCGTGTTTTGTGTTGGTCATGGGAGTCCTGTGTGCCACTTTTGGTTCAATTCCATCATTGGTGGAGTTCAGAGTGCTCTTTGATTGTAGGTTAATTATAAATCCCAGCAACTACAACTCCCAAATGACAAAATCATTGTTTTTAGTGAAGGACATACATTGACCTGATAGGTGTATTGTGTCCAAATTTGGTGTGAATTCGTCCAGTGGTTTTTGCATCCAATTAAAACATAACATTAAAACAACAATTAATATCACATAGTCCAGGTCATATTCTAAGGCCAGTCCGGGTCATCATTAAAATCAATGTACAATTTCTTTTTGTCTCGCTCCCATTATTGACCAAAAGCCTGATTCCAGAGCCAAGTTTTTAGTTTTTTTCTGAAGGCCAAGAGGGAGGGGACTGATCTAATTTTGCTTGGGGGAGGAGTTCCATAGACGAGGGGTCACCACTAAGAAGGCCCTGTCTCTCGTCCCCACTAGTTGTGCTTGCGCCTCTGAGGGAATCATACAATGTATTCACATTGCAGTGAATATAAGTGTTCACTTCTGGATGAAACCTCAAGCCAAACGGTTTTGTCCAAACGGGAGATCCAGTTTGCTTTGAATACAAGCAGCTGTAAAGTATGTGCAACGTAAATAAATTAGTTGGAAAAAAGCTGCATCAATCCGCATTGAACTATTGTATTATCTTCCACAAGATGTGGTGGCTACTGACTTAAAAGGAATTTTGACATTACGTGATGACAGCTATAAAACTACTTTCCAGGTTTAGAGGTACAATGAGAAGGATTAGACACAGCACTTAAGAACAACATCACCATTCATCACAACAACATCACTCACCTTGTGAGTTTCCTCTGGACATTTGGTTGGCAACTTTTCCATTCCAGATCATCCATTCTCTATGTGTCTACTCTTAACTGATGAATCTCATAATTGATCTCACAGAGCCAAGTTTTTAGTTTTCTTCTGAAGGCCAGGAGGGAGGGGGCTGACCTAATTTCATTGGGGAGAGAGTTCCGTAGACAAGGGGCCACCACTGAGAAGGCCCTGTCTCTTGTCCCCATCAGTTGCGCTTGCGCCTCCAAGGGAATCAGGTAATATATTCACATTGCAGTGAACATATATTGTGAGTGGGTTGTTGCAGGTTTTTTTGGGCTATATGGCCAAAAAAGCACCTAGAAGCATTCTTTCCTGACGTTTCCCCTGCACCTATGGCAAGTATCCTCAGAGGCTGAGACTTCACAACCTCTGAGGATGTTTGCCAGAGATGCAGGCGAAACATCAGGAGAGAATGCTTCTAGAACATGGTTGTATAGCCTGAAAAACCTACAACAACCCAGTAATTACAGACGTGAAATCCTTTGACAGTATATGGTGAGTGTTCACTTCTGGATGAAACCTCAAGGCCAAACTGTTTGCCCAAATGGGAGATGCAGTTTGCTTTGAATACAAGCAGCTATAAAGTATGTGCAACGTTAATAAATAAGTTGGATAAAAACTACATCCTTGCTCCTGTCGTCTACCTATTGAATTATCTTCCACAAGATATAGTGGCTACTGACTAAAAAGGGGTTTTGACATTAAGTGATGATGGCTACATAACTACTTTCCAGGATTAGAGATACAACGCAGAAGAATTAGTCACAGCGCTTAAGAACAACAGCACTATTATGTTTGGCTTGTGAGTTTCCTATGGACATTTGGTTGGCAACTTTTCCATTCCAAATCATCTATTCTCTATGTGTCAACTCTTAACTCATGAATCTCATAATTGATCTTACACATAATGTCTTGTTTGGCCCTTAGAATAATTCTAGATGAAACATTAATTGCTATACATGTTTACATGTCCATTTCCAGTTGTTGAATTGCTATTTTCATTATACTTTTATTTGAACTTGAACTAATATTCCTTTTGCTGTCAGTTGGAGCAAATCTGCTTTAAATCCAGGTACTTCATATCATTGATACACTTCATCCTGTGTTTGATATTCGTACAGCTTTTGCCTTTAGGCAGATATTTATGGAATAGAACCTACATCTCATATTCTGGGTGCTTTCCTCACATTTGGAAATCTTATTGGCTGCTGCACCTCTTTTTAACAACCTTGGAAAGCAACAAAAGCTATGTGCTGACAGATGGAAGTTTTATACATTTCCCGATATGAAAATTCAGAATGGAGTTTACTAGTTACCTTGACAGCTACATGTTTCCAGGCCTGTATTCGGAGATATTTTTAATGCAGATGCAGGAAAGAATGGTTGTGTGTATGTTGGGGGAGGTATGTTGGATTGGAAAGCAGCTTTATCCTACCTGTGCCCTCCGATATTCCTGAAAATGCTTCTGCCACCCCACACACCCCACATGGGCTTGTTTCCAGTTGTGTAGGTTGAATGGAGATTACTAAACAGTCTGTTTACTGGAAATTGGTTTTCATTCATAAATCAGATATGACACATTGTACATTACTGCTGAATCCTTTAATTTTTTATTATTTAGATATGTTAGATTATGCAAGAGTTTGGAATATGACTGTTCACTATATCAAGTGTAGAAAGAAGGATGAGAAGCCACGACAGGATGGAGTGAATAGAATGCTCCATTAACAATGAAACAGTAATTAAAGGTTTGGGAAATCATATATAACAGTAAGTTTAAATAAATATATTTTCAATGGATTGGATTAGCAAAGCCCAAAAGTATACACCCATTATTAATCATTGGTTGTAGTATTTATTGTGTGCCTTTAAGTAGTTTCGGATTTGTGGTGATACTAAGATGAGTATTTCACTGGAGATTCTTGGCAAGATTTGTTTAGTTTTGCCACTGCCTTCTTTAGAGACTGAGATTATGTGACGTGTCCATGATAGTCCAATGGGTTTCCATGGTTAAGTGGAGATTCAAATCCTGGTCTCCAGAGCCTTGGTTCAACATTTAAACTGCTACCAGCTCTCCTAAAATGGGGGGATTTTTATAATATGCTCCTTAAATCATGATATGTTAATAAAAGGTAAAGGTAAAGGTAATGGTGTCCCCTGACATTAAGTCTAATTGTGTCTGGCTCTGGGGGTTGGTGCTCATCTCCATTTCTTGGAGGTGTTGTCCGTAGACACCTCCAAGGTCATGTGGCCAGCATGACTGCATGGAGCATCGTTACATTCCCTCAGAAGCAGTGCCTATTGATCTACTCACATTTGCATGTTTTAGAACTGCTAGGTTGGCAGAAACTGGGACTGACAGCAGGAGCTCACGCCGTTCCCTAGATTTGAACCGCCAACCTTGCGGTCAGCAAGTGGGTTTAACCCACTGCGCCACCAGGTGGCCCTGATATATTAATATGTGCCTTGTATTTAATATACTTATTTACTATTTTGGAAGGCATTTAAGCATTGTGTGAGGTATCGTATTTATTGCTTCTATTTGCCAAAAAGGGTCAGCTGTGAGATTAGCTGTAAAATTTACTTTAAGTTGTAAATATGAATATATGCCTTCAAGTCACCTGTCAAGTTACATAAAAGCAAAGGAATATTCAGAAATGGTTTTGCCAGTAACGTAGAAATAAAAGGGAAATAAAAGAAGCAATAATAGAATGTGCACAAGCAGTAATCGTATTAGGGTGGAAAGATAAATCAAAATGGACAGTAAATAAATGGTACCAATATATGGTGGAGCAAATGGAATTTGAAATTATGAATGTGAAATTAAATGATTTAAAAATTAAGGAAAATAGAATGAGAGAAATGGAAGAAAGATGGACAAGGGTAAAGAACTATATTATGAATCATTCTGGAGATCAAGCCTTAAGAAATAAGATACAAATGCTATATAGCATACAGGATGGAAATTTATAAAGATATAATGATTGTCTCAAAAGAATGAAAATATAAAAGAAAACAATCCTCATGTTGGTGGTGGGAATTGTAAATGTTTTGTGTGTGCACAGTATGTGATTTTTTTTTTTGTATTGTTAAAATAAAAATTCAAAAAAAAGTAACCTAGATGTTTTAAAAATCAAATCTCTGAGAATACAGATTTTTTTATTTGGGAGAAAATACAGAAATGGATAGATAGATGCACTGGATGACTAAAATAATCCGTGGCTTAAACATTAGTGAGGGATTTATGATGCTGCTGCTATCTTCAGACAACTCTTTTTTTTAGTGTTTGGTTCCCACATCCATTTTTTTAAAGCTCGATAAAACTCCATATGATATTTGTGCAGGTACAACTGTACCAGGAGCTCCAATTTTGTTTGCTTTGCATTGAATGTTTGTTGTAGTCCTAAGTTTCAGGGACTCTGCAGATAGGTGGCTTCTTTTGGCTGCAATCATAGGGCAAGCCACCTGTCAATTATAGTTAGGTTCCCTGGTCCTGCCCCTTTTTTGGGTTTTGGAGGGAATAGGAGCCTTTTTGAGTCAGTCCACACAGAGAAGCCTTTCATGCAGGACATAATACCAAGAGTTCCTGTAGAAAGCTTCGTCTTCTACGGCTTGGCCAGGGAGATATACAGCCCACAGCTTGGCCGGGTTATACAGCCCTACAGTTCCTTTGCTGAAGGACTTCAGTCAGCCATCACGGAAACCTGAGTTCTTTTTCCCCTGGAAGTCTACAAAGCTCTGCTTGGCAAGGGTCACTCGCGGAAGCCAGAAGCAGTTGGTACCGGGTGCAGCGGCTCCACGCCAACAGAGGCAAAGACAGACTGCCCAGATTAGAAGTTAAGGATTTCCCCATTAGTTACAGTTATGAAGATAGCGCCTGTTCCCTGTGGACAAGATTGAGAGAGAGCCAATAGACTGTTAAGAAAGCCTTAAAGTACCTGTTTGTTTTCATCAATAAAGAACTTGGTTGAACCTTTAAGCAATCTAAAGACTCTGTTTTAAGGAAATCCAAAGGCCTTTAATCTGAGGCAGCCCCGGCGTCCCGTTGGGCACACAGAATTTATGTCCTGTCTACAGTCTTATGCACAGGCCCAGCATGCGACAGCATAATATTGAACACCCAACTCCCATCAACCTTCTCAAACATACGCAACATGATGGGAGTAGTTGTTCCATCAGCCTTTGGAGGGTTGAGGGTTGGACACCCTTGTGATAAAGCTTGATCCCGGCAATAAAAACTTTCGTTCACCCCTTTGCACTTTGATGTTTTGATGCAAATGTCCTGTCCAAACTAGAATAGCCGGTTCATAAGATTAACTGCTTTTGATGTTCCCATTTCATAAAGTAGGTCTTTGTTTGCTATTATTTTGTTGCAAGCCCACCCAGCATGAAACAAGAAGAGGGGAGGGATAAGCAACCTCTTGCTGAGCAGGAGAAGAGTCAAGTATTTATTTTGGAGATCAGAAGCGTGGAAGCTGTGTCACAGAGCAGCAGAAGAGAGGCATTAAGGAAGATGGTAGCTTAAACATCCCAAGTCCATCGGGGCTTCTTGGTGTGCCTTTCTTGATATATCTTGATGTGCTGGCAATTTTCACCCAGATCCCCGAGTACTTCAGGGCAGAAAAGGACAAATCAGAGCCAATCAGGACATAACAGTTGTAGCCTCTAAATATGGTTGAGGCAGTTTTAAGTGGTTATATATAGTCTAACTGTCCTAATTTTGAACTTTTTCTGTCAGCTCCATGGTAATGAAATATTCATTATCTTTTGAAGTTTACATTGGACTGTACTTCAAAAACTATCAGCACATCAAATTATAATATATAACTGCTCTTTAAAAAATCTGATACTTGTAATCCTTTGTGGGATGCATTTTTTTTCTTTTTACAATTTCTTCATCAGTGCAGATGTTAGCAACTCATGCGGGACAGCTAAAAATGTCTTTCATAAAAGCTACAGAAGAAAGCTGTAAATCATATGCTCCAATTAAAAGAGAGAAACTGAGCTTCTATGGCTCATAAGAGTGGTTCAGGGGAACAAATTAATACGAGACAACTTACAACATTAAGACTAATATTTTCTTCTGCTTTATTATGTTGTGGGTCTTCACTACCAGTGGTTGGACTCCTTTGTATGGATTTGTGTCAGTGCTTTGCTTTTGTTTTTCAAAAAAATCTGGCTGTTTTCAACTCTTAGGCTCTACCCAGAGGATTGATTTCATGATCCATAAAACCAGAGCTTGAGATTTTTTTAACAGAACTCTGAGAATGTTACAACTAATGATATAGTCAAAAAAGTAAATTTTCTAAGCCCTACATAAAATAAGGTCCATCTTAGCAAACACAATAAACTAGGCATCTATCTCTGTCAGTTCATACAATGTTTACTTGCCTTATCAAAAGCCCTGTATGGTTATGGGGTCTAGTTTGGCCAACTTCTCTTTGAGCCATACCCAGAATCCTCTGCAACTTGGCAGAGCCATGGTAAGACACGACATGATGAATGCCTTGGACCATCTTGAATGAAACTGGTAAGGATCTTGATGCCCAAATAATATTATATCACAATGTACAGTGACAGTTCCAGCCTCTCTATAATCTGCTGATGTCTTCTTAATCTGTGCATCAAGATATTGGCCAGGGCTTGGTAAGATTCAGTCCATTCCTAAAATTTATTTATTTATTTAAAACATTTATATTCTGCTCTTCTCACCCCGCAGGGGACCCAGGGCAGAGGTCAGCATATATACAGCAAACATTCAGTGCCGAGACAGAAAACTATAAATATATACAAACATTAAAATTACTTATATTCCCATTAAAAGTTCTTAAAAACCATTCCAGTACACCATTTTGCCTCATTGCACTGCCCCAAAGCCAGGTCTTCACCATCCTTCTGAAGGACAGGAGGGAGGGGGCTGATCTAATATTGCCAAGAAGGGGGTTCCATAACTGTGTCTGTGATGATGGCGGGACCGAGAGGAGGGCCTCCCCAGAACATCTTAATTTCCGCAGAGGTTCGTAAAGGGAGATGCATTCAGACAGGTAAACTGGGCTGGGGCCATTTAGGGCTTTATAGGCCAAAGCCAGTACTTTGAATTGTGCCCGGTAGCAAACTGGTAGCCAGTGGAGCTGACGTAACATGGGAGTTGTGTGCTCCCTGTATACCACCTCCGTTATTCACCTGGCTGCCTCTCGTTGGACTATTTGAAGCTTCCAAACAGTCTTCAAAGGCAACCCCACATAGAGCGCATTGCAGTAGTCTTTCCTGAATATAATGAGAGTGTGGACCACCGTGGAGAAGTCTGACTTCCCAAGGTGGGATCTTGATGACGTAATATGAGCAAAGTAGGTTTCAGTTCTAGAATGTCAGGATCTTCATTCCCATCTTCATTTTGTTGTGGTAAATTTGTCATGGCTTGATTTTATATGAAGCTGTTTTACCTGGAATTTATTGTAAAATAGTTCCTCTTGGCTGGCTTATGCTGTTGGAGTGTGGGAAATCACTACATGGAGGCAACCTGGCCATCTATGACCTGGCAACATCTAAGCTAAGAGTTCTATGTGGAAACTGCTCTGGAACTTTACTCCAACATACCACAACTGTATTAATAATATGGAATGCCGTTGTACTCGGACAACGAGGGATCGCCTAAGTATGAGCCATGTTAATGCATTTCTGCTGGTTTCTTTTGTGTTCCTCAGCACATCTGGGGAGAAAGCAGGGAGGACCATGGTGACAGAAAAATAATTAAGGGAGATTGAAGAAAGAACAGCTATGCATCAGCTTCTTCTCTACCTCCTCCTATTACAGCTTTTATTTCCCAGTCAAGCTGTGTTGGACTCTTTCCTAGTTTGGTTTGCTCTTTCCAGCTATCCATGCTGTGCCTCCTTCGCCTCACTTTCCAAAAAATTCAGGTCACCCAGGGTCAGAGGAGGGGGGGGGGTGAAAACTGTGGTGTTGTAAAGCTCCATCCTTTCTAGTGATAATGAATTTCTAGAGATTCCCTGACAAGGCAACTAGTTGTTCACTAACAGTGATAAAAATATTTGGTGAGGGGTCAGATCATAAAGGGCTTTTCCAAGTGTTGAAGAATCTCGGTGAGGAGAATTCTGCTCAAAATTTTGATGACGAGAGGGCCCAGCTCCAACTTAGTGGGTAACTGCTTTGCCTGCTATAGCAGAAACAGGAAATTAAAACAAATACCATAAACTAGAAATCCCAAGGATAAGTGCAGTTTGATTCTAATCAAATTGATTCTTGCCTCTTGATTATCATGTTTTTATTGTTGATCTTAATGGTCTAATTGTGTGATTTATTTTAATGATGTTTGTTAGCTGCAGTATGTGCCTTTTTAATATAATAAGGTTGTTAGCACCATGGGGCTTTCATTCCGTGACAGTGATTCCCACTCCCAACTTCAGTGGTATTATCCAAGATGCTGAAATGTATCTTCCAAATATGTTTGGAATGTCACATTGCCAGGGCTCTGCCAATATTTAGGCAGAGATGAACCAAACAAAAACCCAGTTTGTATAAAACAATTTAATTAAAACAGCACTTACTTTCTGACTGTTTTAATATTCCAAAATATAAAACATAAAGATTGTACTCAGTCACAGAATATAAAACAAAAACAGCAAACACTGTTGCAGGTTCAAGATATCTCCGTAGTCAAAATGTCCAGTCCAGTGGTCAAACGCCAAGAGTTCAATAAACAAAGTCCAGGGACCAAGAGTCTATACTGTAGTCAGAAGCCAGTTCAGAGATTCAAGGTTCCAGGATTCCAAAGGTTCAGGAGACAGGTCAGGATACCAAAAATCCACAAACCTGGGGGGAAACCATCAACATCTACCACCAAGATAAGACAAATACTTTTCTTCCAAAGATCAGTCCCAAGGCTAGCTCCTTATATCCAGAAACACCCAGCTGCAACCCATCTCGTGCAGACCTCCACCCTCAATTGCTTTCACCCATGAACTCTTACTTACAGATTACTCAACCCTTTAGAACAGTGTTTCTCAACCTGGGGGTCGGGACCCCTGAGGGGGTCGTGAGGGGGTGTCCAAGGGGTCGCCAAAGACCATCAGAAAACACAGTATTTTCTCTTGGTCATCTGGGTTACATGCGGAATGTTAGGCCCAATTCTATTGTTGGTGGGGTTCAGAATGCTCTTTGTTTGTGGGTGAACTATAAATCCCAGCAACTACAACTCCCAAATGTCAAGGTCTATTTTCCCCAGACTCCACCAATGTTCACATTTGGGCATAGTGAGTATTTGTGCCAAGTTTGGTCCAGATCCCTCATTGCATGAATCCATAGCACTCCTCTGGATATAGGGGAACTATAACTCCCAAACTCAAGGTCAATGCCCACCAAACCCTTCCAGTGTTTTCTGTTGGTCATGGGAGTTCTGTGTGCCAAGTTCGGTTTAAATCCATCGCTGGTGGAGTTCAGAATGCTCTTTGATTATAAGTGAAATATAAATCCCAGAAACTACAATTCCCAAATTACAAAATCAATCCTCCCCACAACCCCACTAGCATTTACATGTAGGTGCATTGGATATTTGGTCTCAATTTAGTCCAGTGAATGAAAATCCATCCTGCATATCGGAAATTTACATTACGATTTATAACAGGAGTAAAATGACAGGTATCAAGTAGTAACGAAAACAATATTATGGTTGGGGGTCACCACAACATATGGAACGACATTAAGGGGTCACGGCATTGGCAAGGTTGAGGACTACTGCTTTAGAACTAATACTTACATTAATCCTTCCATTACCTACTGCTAGGCCTGCCACCCCAACTACAGAACATGATACATAGAACTTGGACAGCTCTGCACAAAGGAATGGAACAAATCAACTACTATCCCGACATGGGAACATGTAGCAAAGATGACAAAGCTGGTACACAGGGTAGATATAAATTTTCACAAACTGAGGCATGTAAAATAACTTTAATGCATTGTGTAGAGCAAATAGTCACACCCTTGTGTTGCTGTTAGGTACAGAAAACTGCTTTGTATTAACTATCCACTTATCAACCAGCAACTATGTCTTCTATAATCCAAATAGTTGAAGGAAATGCTTTGGATGGAGTGCTAACACTAATCTCTAAAGCAGCTACAGTGCCATTGTTAGGGTTGGGTGCCAGCACTACGAAAAATAATGAGTTGTCCTCTTAAGCTAGATGTGATGCTTTGACCTCCACTTTCCTTCTTCATCACCACCATCTTTGCATTGGCCGATTGCTTACATGATAACAATACAAAAATTGGTTATACCAACGTAGCTCATAAAGGGCGTTGTTGGGGAGAAGTAGGACAGAAAGGTAAGTCTATTTTTGAAAAGTGCTTTTTTTATTCCTCTCTGTTTTCTAAAAGTAGAACTATCTAGAATTGGAAATTAGGTTTTGTATTTCCATCCCCACCTGTACAAGCTTATGATTAGCAGCAAAGATGTGTAATTACTCTTTCCTGTACGTTTTGGCAGCAATTTGGCTAGGAGTCAGTTTTCTGAAAGTGCAGCTTATGATTCATCAGTTTTTGGATTGCGAAACCTTGCTCATGACTTTAAAAACTTAATTCTTGATGAGAACTCTTCTTCATCCTTTTCCCAGCAATCAGATAGAGAGCGAGAGATGAAAAAACATTTTCCTTTGATAAAATAAAAAATCTGATTGGGAAAAAGAAAGGAATTAATTCTTTCCAGCATGTGTCTCTCAGGGCCATGTTAATTTCCTGTGGGCAATTCTGTTACATAGGAAAGGAATGATTCTTAATGTGTTCACTGAATGATGTTCTGTGACCATCTGAAAATGCAGATGCAGAGAAATAGCAATGCCATAATTGCACTAACATATAAACATGCTCCTTCCTGCCACCGTCTCCTATTTCCATTCCTCTTCTCCCCACCCCCCAGCTGTTACTTTAAATTCTTTTAAGAATGGTTCTTTCCCATTTTTATTTATTGGAGTCATATCCTTTTAGAAAGTGTAAAGCAACTTTATGTGGCTCTCCAGAAAGGATTTCATCCAGGCGCTGATCACTTGCTAGACCTGCTTATTATCAATCTAGCTTTATTGTATTGTTAAATCTGAGTTATCAAAATAAGTTATTTATTTATCCAATGTGGAGATAAAAAGTTACCATATTCTTACACCAACTTTCATCCTTACTTCAAAATCCTCTCCTTAGCCTTGCATTAAAATGAAGCACATTATGTCTGCCAATGAAACTGACTCTGACATTGGGTTGGATCCAGATGGTTCATTAAATTTAGGTTCAACTAAATGGGAAACATTTAAGTTGCAAAATAACTTAAAACTCATTGCTTTCAGTGGAAACTGAATTGTACTAACTTTTGAAGTTTAGTCCTATATGTCCACTTTGACTTAGGCAATCCCTCGTTGCCTGAGTATGGTAGCCTTCCAAATGTCAACTTGGTAGATGCCTGTGTGTGAGGGGTTTTTTTAATGTGTGGAGGTCAGTGCACAGTTGATCAACCCACAGTCTTCACAGAATGAGGGTCTCAACCAATGGCATGGTTAACATGACAACTGTAACTTCTCAATCCATTGCAGCCTTCTTCTGCCTTCCCAGCCATTGTAACATGTACCATGTTGTCTTCCACAGTGTGAAAGGGCCCTAAGCCTCTTGTATTTCAATATGTCTTTCCTAAATGTGACTAGGTCTGGATCCAATACTTTTATTATACTCACAGTACTTCAGATTTAGTCCACAAATTGATTTCTTGGATAGATCACAACAAAAAAAATATCAGGATAAACTCAGTGACTTTTCAAATAGCCTGAACCATTATCCCATTACATAGCTATATTTTGCTCATAATCTTGCTTAGTTTGAAAAAAAAACATCATATATTGCATGAAACAATAGTTATAATTGCCTTACTATTTCCAGTGAGTGGCACTTGAGAGTCAGTGTGTCTAAATTGTTTCACATTGCCCAGTATATAGGGCTTCATCAGACTAGCATTTTATAGTGGGCATCCCCGCTTATCCAGAATTGTGGGAAATATAGTTTAGAGTGTGATCATTGTAGTTCTCAGCAAGAGAGGTATTCATCTTCCCAAACTGCATTTCCCAGAATTCTGCAGGAGGCAGAAGATGCTAAGAAAGTGGGAAGGGGGTGCCTGCTTTAAACGGCTAGTATGATAAAGCCCTATGATTCCATTTTAACTGCCATGGCATCATTCTCTGGAAAGCTGGAAAATTATAAATGATGATGGTGATGATGATGATGATAGTAATAATAATAATCTTTATTTGTAACACGCCCTATCTCTCCAAGGGAGATCATGGCAGTTTCCAACAAAAGTATGTTAAAAGCACGCATTTGTTACCATATTTCCCCTTGCCCATTTGTTATGAAATCTTAATTATATGATTCAATGCCATAATATATGATTCAATGCCATAATCAAATCAAAACAATAAATAAAACAGCATCAATATAAACTTAATAACTAACCAAAATGCGATCAAAGAGTAAAAACTTAAATAAACATAATATATCACATCATTTAGAGCTAGAGATCTTCTTTAGTGCATCACCAACTTTGAAACAGGAGCCCCCGGTGGCGCAGTGGGTTAAACCCTTGTGCTGGCAGGACTGAAGACTGACAGGTCGCAGGTTCAAATCCGGGGAGAGGCGGATGAGCTCCCTCTATCAGCTCCGGCTCCTGATGTGGGGACATGAGAGAAGCCTCCCACAAGGATGATAAACACATCAAATCATCCGGGCGTCCCCTGGGCAACATCCTTGCAGACGGCGAATTTTCTCACACCAGAAGCGACTTGCAGTTTCTCAAGTTGCTCCTGACACGACCAAAAAAAAAAACCAACAACTTTGAAACCCAAGGTTTCCATAAAAGGTAATAATGGAAGTTAATTTTAAATTCTCGTGCAGTAGTTGTGTAGTGTTACAGCACTATAGGGTTGGGAAGCCTGGACTGCACCAATGCTAAGCTATCCAGGTAACCTTCAAAAAGTCTACTTTTGTTCAGTTTCTTTCAGTTTATCCTCCTCCTCCTCCTGTCTAGATGTTGTAAAAGTAAATTATAGGGAGCTGCATACACCCTTTTGAGGTCCCTGTAAGAAAAGTAGAGAAGACATAATCCCAAAATTCACCATATGAAGAGAATTGGTTTGACTTACTTCAATAGGAGGATGTTCTCCTTTTTGAAAATCCTCTCTCCTATATTTTTGAATAATAAGAAGATATGATCCAAGAAGATGGAATAGAAGTCATTTTTTTTGGTTTTTCTTTGTGTGTGTGTGTATGTGTGTGTGTGTGTGTGTATTTTTGTAGATTTTTTTAGGGGTTATTTGGGATTTTAGTATACTTTTTTGTTTCTTCTTCTTTTTTCTCTTTTTTCTTCATTTCCTCACTTTCCTATACTTTATTGTTCTCACTCTTTCATTGTAATCTATATAAAAATTAATAAAATTCTAAAAAAAGAAAAGAAAAGAAAATCCTCTCTCCTGAAAGAAACCAATTTCTGATGTCCTTACAAACAAAACGAGGCATCTTGTTTGATTCCATTTGACATCCTACTTCTGCCAGGTTCTTCAGCAAAAGTCCTCCTTGTAATGAATTTCCTCTCATTAGCATGGACTAGAGTAGACCTTTTCCTCTTCCTAAATAGTGGAATACGGTAACGGCCGACAGGGAGCTCTGGCGTGGTCTGGTCCATGAGGTCACGAAGAGTCGGAGACAACTGAACGAATGAACAACAACAACAACAAATAATGGAAAGATGTCCCGGAATAGATCTGCGTAGAAGTGTATGTCCTCTGTTATTCAGGAAAGAATGTGAAACAAATTTTTCAGAGAAGGGGAGGTATTTCAAAAACAAACAACATGTTGGAGAGGTGCTCTATTGCTCTCTCATTTAGTAATGGTAGAGTTCTTTCCTTGTGTTCATCCCTGAGGTTTAGATTCTTGTTGTTATACTCCAACCAGCTTTTAGACAGGTGGGAGAGAAATCATTTAAAGAAATGCTGGAAATGGATACGTGTATATCCTAAATTGTGGTCAGAACCTGCTAAGCCAGTGGTGGGACTTAAGCATCCAACAATGTTGGAAGTCTATAATTTATTTATCTCTATTTTTGTTGGTGGTGAGACTTCCAGTTCCTTGGGGTCTGCTTCTTCACATAGAGGCTGTTTCCTTCCAGATGTCAGTGGTCCTAGCCAGTACAGCCGATCTACACTATAATTGTATAATGCCCACATATTTGTCGCCTCTCCCATGAAAATATATGCTTCAAGACTTGCACTTCATTCTTACACTCTGCTCTTAATGCTGTCCAGCTTTACCTTTTCTGCCACCCATCCCCCTTCCCTAGCTGTGCCTTGACATGTTCTGCAACTCTCCTCCTTACATTAAATTGCCAACTAGAAATTTAAGGCAGGCTTTGGAGGATTGGTACCAACTGCGTTGAAGTCCCAGAGAGAGTAGAGAGACCATAATGCTCCCTGTTTTGCTGTCCTTAAATTAACAGGGAAATATGGTGTGTGTGTGTGTTGTTGTTTTTTTTAATTCTGGCAAACTTAATAACCATAGATTTTAAAGAAGAAGCTTTTAAGAACAGACTGTACTATGTTGTTCTAAAAATTGCTTTTTAATATTTTAAAATGGGATATTTTAAACTATTTTTAGTGTTTCATTGAGTCCCCTTCAGGGAGATAAAGTGGGATATAAATAAATAAATAAATAAATATAATAATAATAATAATAATTATTATTATTATTATTATTATTACTATTATTGAATTGAAGCCAGAATTGAAAAGTCGGCGACAGATCCAAATGTGTAGACTCTGCAAGGAAGCAGATGAAACAATAGATCACATCCTCAGCTGCTGCATGAAGATCACACAGACAGACTACAGGCAAAGGCATAACACCGTTGCTCAGATGATTCATTGGAACTTGTGCCACAAAACCATCTGCCTGCGACAATAAACTGGTAGGATCTCAAGCCTGAATAGGTTACAGAAAATGAACATGTCGAACTATTCTGGGATTTCCAAATTCAGACAGAGTTTTTGAGCACAATAATCCTGGCCTTTGTTAAAAAACAAAGTATGGATCATCGATGTTGCAATCCCAGGTGACAACAGTATTGAAGAGAAACAACTGGAAAAGCTGATACAATATGAGGATTTAAAGATCAAACTGCAAAGACTGGCACAAACCAGTAAAGGTGGTCCCAGTGGAGATCGTTACACTGGGTGCAGTGCCTAAAGACCTTGGCCTACACTTAAACACAATAGGTACTGACAAAATTACTATTTGCCAGCTGCAAAAGGCCACCTTACTGGGATCTGCACACATTATTCACCAATACATTACACAGTCGTAGACATGTGATTCAATACAACATCCAGTGGATTGATCTTGTTTGCTGTGGACTCATCTTGTTGTGTTTCAATTATTATTATTATTATTATTATTATTATTATTATTATTATTATTATTATGGTGTTAACTACCATACATAATGATTTAATTTATAAACTGTTCTGAGAACTGATTTTGGAGAGAGGCAGGGTATAAATAAAGTTGGTCATTGGTCACCTCATCTTCATCATGATCATTATCATCGTGCTGTTATCTACCTTTGATTTTTGTATTTCTATTTGCCATTCTTTCATGTTGCATATTTTCAGCTTTCTTTTCTGCTTATTGATAAGCAGGGAAAATTTGAAATTTTCTTTGTGTTTGGTTTCACTTTATACTTTTTGAGCTTTAGAAATTGTTTTATTGGAAAAGTGAAGCTGCACAATTGTTTTTCTTTAAAAAAACAACAACAACAAGCTCTATTTAGTTTGGGGAAATCCCAATGTGAATTGAGACAATTGCGTTCTCTGAGAACTGTGTGGGGTTTATTGCCCAAGTATGTTAAAAGCACACATTTGTTATCGTATTTCCCCTTGTTCATTTGTTATGAAATCTTAATTATATGATTGTTCCAGCATGTAGGCTTTTTTCATGTTTAAGGAGAAATAGGACCTTTGAACTAAAAGGGAGAGAAATGCAAAGTTTTGTTGGATTATCTGTGTTGGCTTATTCTGTTATTTGTTGTTTTCTTGACTGTGGACGGGCGTCTTGTGTAAGCATTGTTCCTTCATGTTCATTTTAAAGGAAGCTCCCACTCATAAACACAGAATGTCCAGACATCAATAGATGAAAGAACGCATTTTCTGTCCAAACAGTCATCTTTTGTGGAATGAAAATTGGCTGCCTGATGTTTAATGAACAGAGATTTTACTTATCATGTAAAAAATAAATGGGAGCATTTACCACATTTGTGGTCTGCTTTGGTTTTTAGAATTTGGAGAACATTATGTTGTTGCTGTTTCTCAAAAGTGACACAGAACTGGTATCTCTCATTTTAGTCCCATTCTCATCTGCTCTAGATGCTTCCACGCACACAGGAAATTCTGTTGTAGGGCTGCAGGAACCTTTGGACATCTAGATTTTTTTAGTACAACTCCCATCATCCCTTATCAATTGTCATGTAAATTGGTACTTAAGGGCTCCTGGAGGAATAAAACTTGCATGTAGGTCCATGCCTTAGTTACCTCTAGACTGGACTACTGCAATGCACTCTATGTGAGGCTACCCTTGAAGACGGCCCAGAAATTACAACTCGTCCAACTCTCGGCAGCCAGATTAATAACTGGGGTGAGCTACAGGGAGTGGTCAACCCCCCTGTTCAAGGAGCTTCACTGGCTGCCATTTATTTTCCAGTCCCAATTCAAGGTGCAGGTTATCACCTATAAAGCCCTAAATTGTTTAGGACCTGCCTACCTTCTTGACCGTATCTCTCTCCATGAATCGGCCCGAGCTCTTCGATCTTTGGGGGAGGCCCTCCTTTCGCCCCTGCCAGTATCACAGGCTCATCTTGTGGGTACAAGAGAGAGAGCTTTCTCCTCTGTGCCCCTCCCCCAAACTGGAACTCATTGCCTGGTGAGATTAGGAAAGTCCCCACCTTAGAAACCTTCAAGAAGGATCTCAAAACCTGTCTTTTCCGTTGCGCCTTCGGAGAGTAGCCATACAATTACACACCATTGCTCCCCTCAATGTTTTTATTTCCGGAGTACACTTCCCCCGCTTGTATGAAGGTCTGTTTTTTTATGACCCGTTTCTTTATGAGCTCTCCCTCACAAATAATCTGCTCCTCTTTTATCTCACCCTGAGTTTTTAGCATTTTACCTTGCACATGCGGCCTGCTCATTGTCATTGTGATTGTGGATGATTTTATACTGTATTTTGTATTGTTTGCTGTATTCATATGTTTTTTATGTTTTACTGTGTTGTCTTTTTTTGTTTTATTATATTGTAATTTGCTGTTGGGCTTGGCCTCATGTAAGCCGCCCCGAGTCCCCATTGGGGAGATGGTGGCGGGGCATAAATAAAGTTGTTGTTATTTTTTTAATTATTATTATTATTATTATTATTAAAAGAATTTTATTGTATTTTGCATAATACAATGAAAAAGTGAGAACAATAAAAGTGAAAGAAAAGAGAAGAAAAAAGAAGAAAGTAGAGACATAGAAAAAAAGTGCCAAAAAAGTAAAAAAAACAACAATAATAAAAAGATTTTAAAAAAACAGCTCCAAAAAATAAAAAAGCACACCAAAAAAAGAGAGAAAAAAATGACTTCCATTCCATCTTCTTGGAAATTATCTTTCTCTCATGAAAAAAATTTAAACTTCACAAAAAGAAAAAATGTCTCTCTTGTTTAATTTCGTTTTTGCAAACTTTCCAGATAGTTATCAAAAGGGTCCCAATTTGTCCTCTTTAAAATATTACCTGTGTTTTTCTTCAACAAGAAAGTCAATTCGTCCATATCTTTTATTTCTCTAATTTTCCCTATCCACTCTTCTATGGGTGGAGTTGATTCCTGTTTTCATTCTTTCAAAAACAATCCTGGCAGCTGTCGTAAAATATGTAAAAAGTCTATCTTCTTGTTCATTTAATTGTTAATCCAAATCCGTAAATCCTAATAGATAATATTCTCTTTTTTTCCCATAAAACTTCTTTTTCAAATCTTTTGTATTTCTTCATGTATCTTTGCCCAAAATTAACTGCTACCTTACATGTCCACCACATGTGGTAAAAGGATCCAAGTTGGTCCTTACATTTCCAGCATTTATCCGAGACTGTTTTGTACATATTAGATAATTGTTTTGGTGTGGTGTACCATCTGTGGAACATTTTGATCCAGTTTTCCTTTAAGTCTGTTGCATAGGTATATTTTAATTTTTTGTTCCATATTTGCTCCCATTCTTTCATTTGATTTGATCTTCTTAGGTTTTGGGCCCATTTTATCATACAATCTTTAACCTGTTTATTTTCGGTCAGCCCTTTTCCATTTTTAATATCCTATCCCATATTATTTCTTCCCAACTGAAGCCTAATTTTTTATTATTATTATTGCACCTGGTTTAAGCAATCATCAGCTTGCCTGCCCACAACGTTAAGGACAATGTTGTATCATCTTATTCATGCAGAAAGTTAGACTTACATTAGCCTTCATCTCCTGTACCAACAATATCATGCAGGGGAGAAAACCTATTTTATTCAGTTTATGTAACATTGTCAACACAATCGACTGAGAAAAAGAGTTACGTATTCATTCTGTTTTGATAAACTGAAGTATTTATGAGGGGCACAACTGTGATGGAGGAAGAATAATGATGATGATAGCAAGGCAATAATGATTAGATTTATATCAAAGAGCCATATCTTAAAGAGAGGCTAAGCCCATATTTACAGGGACATATTAAGCTGCCTTGTACTGTGGGAAATTAGTTCACCTAGTCTAGCATTACGAGTTCTATCTAGCAGCACATTTCTAGAGTTTCAGCCAATATTCTTTCCTAGCCTTATTTGGAGATCCAAAGTATTTCCTGGGGGGGCGGTTACTATCCAAATGCTGACTCCGCTTATCTTCCATCATCAAAAATGGTTTGATTTTTTTGGTTGGTATGGCAGTATTGATCTTGTGCAGTGGTTCCCAACCTTTTTTTTTTTTTTGACCAGGGACCACTTTGATCAGGGACCACTCTCCAACATTAGTACCAAAAGGGGTACAAATCGGTTTTTGGTAAATTTTAGATTTGGTTTGAGGTGCTGATTCAGAAAATTGCATTGGATAGACCACATCACCTCTAGTTTCTGATACAGAACATATTCCATGGTCAGCGACAGGGAAGAGGCGGCAGATGACGTGAAAGGAGCAGAAATAAAAATAAATAAAGAGGAAGGAGCCTCTGCGGCCCACAGGTTAAGAACCACTGATCTAGTGAATTCTTGGTTAAGGTGATATCTAAATAGAAAGCTTTCAGCTTACGTCCATAACTAATATTTTCTTTCTTTCTTTTCATGGTATGTCCTGGGGGTCTACCATCCAAATGCTGACTCCGTTTATCTTCTAGCATCAGAAATAGACAGGTGGTTTTGGTTAGTATGGCAGTATTGATCTAGTGATTTCAAAGTTAAGGTGAGATCTAAATAGAAAGCTGTCAGCTTACACCCAAAAACAAATTTTCCTTCCTTCTTTTCTTTGCACGGTATGTCCTTTGGGAGGAGGGGGGAATCTACCATCCACATGCTGACCCTTTTTATCTTCCAAAATCAGAAATAGTCAGGTTTTTTTTTTGTTAGAATGGCAATATTGATATAGTTAATTCAAGTTTAAGGTGAGTTCTAAATAGAAAGCTTTCAGCTTATAGCCATAAACAATAGGCCTGTTTGATCAAGAAAAAATTTGTTTCTAAATTCGATTCTTAATTGGGGTGTTTTTTTGTTTCGATATTTAAAATATTTACAAAACTTTCCAAAAAAATGTTTTGTTATTTACGAATTTTCGTTATTATTTACAAAACATTTTAGAAAAAAAATTTTTCTTGATCAAACAGGCTAAGTGTGAATGTTGCAGTAATGGTCACCTTGATTAGCATTGAATGGCTTTCTCCCACCCTGGACATTCCATAGATAATATTAGATGATATATAACTCACCATTTGCCTAGTTTCCAACAGACCTCTGAGGATGCCTGCCATAGATGTGGGCAAAATGTCAGGAGAGAATGCTTCTGGAACATGGTCATACAGCCCTGAAAAGTCACACAAGCCGGATGGCGCGCGGAGGCCGCTTGTGAGCCCGCGCGCGCCATCCAATGGGCTCCGGAGGAAGAGGAGGAGCCAGAGCCGGATGGCGCGCGGAGGCCGCTGGTGAGCCCGCGCGCGCCATCCAATGGGCTCCCTCCGGCTCCTGCGCCCCCCTCCTCCTCCTCCTCCTCCTCCTCTTCCTCCCAGCTGGGAGGAAGAGGAGGAGGAGGAGGAGGAGGAGGGGGGCGCAGGAGCCAGAGCCGGATGGCGCGCGGAGGCCGCTTGTGAGCGCGCGCGCGCCATCCAATGGGCTCCGGAGGAAGAGGAGGAGCCAGAGCCGGATGGCGCGCGGAGGCCGCTTGTGAGCCCGCGCGCGCCATCCAATGGGCTCCCTCCGGCTCCTGCGCCCCCCTCCTCCTCCTCCTCCTCCTCCTCTTCCTCCCAGCTGGGAGGAAGAGGAGGAGGAGGAGGAGGAGGAGGGGGGCGCAGGAGCCAGAGCCGGATGGCGCGCGGAGGCCGCTTGTGAGCGCGCGCGCGCTATCCAATGGGCTCCGGAGGAAGAGGAGGAGCCAGAGCCGGATGGCGCGCTCAGCAGCAGCCTCCATGCCATTAACGAGCGGAGCTTCAGCTCGTAAAATACATGGGGCTGCTGCTTCGATATTTTTAAACCCTTCCGGGTTTAAAAATATGTTTTGATATCGCTTCGGATATGCAAAAAATAACGATTTTAATACGAATTAACGAATTAACGAAACGAAACCGACAGGCCTAATAAACAATACTTTCTTCCTTCTTTCCTTCCTTTCTTTCTTTCCATGGTATGTCCTGGCCGTCTACCATCCAAGTCTACTTATCTTCCAACATCAGAAATGGTTCAATGTTTTTTGGTCGGTATTCAAGGTTAAGATGAGATCTAAATAGAAAATTTTCAGCTTATACCCATAAACAATATTTTCTTTCTTTCTTTGGTCATTTGCAATGATTTAAAAATTCATCTCTATTTTAGCTGGTTATGGCCATATTTTATGGCCACTTGTTTGGGTGTCTTTTAAGCATAACTTTTATTATTCATTTCCAGGCCATGCAATACTTGCTGGGAGTAAAGTGAGTTAAGGGCTCACTAACATGAAATAACCATTCATGTAAACACGCTCTGAGACACCATAGCTACTTGAAAATTCAAGGATATGGAAAGGTTTGAAAGTTTCCAGTTCGTATCTTCTTGTGCCAAGAAAAAATATGTTGAAAGTCCCAAAGATTTGATGAGAACATGGCCAAGTTAAATGGGTATTTCATTTTCTCATGGTGTGAGAATGTACTTGTTCTTTATTCTAATTCTTGTTGTAGATTAAGATGGGAAAATAAATGAAATTCAATGAATAGAACATGATAAAAAATGATCAAACTGAAAGAAATAACATAGGTACCTGCTTACGTTAGCACAGTTCCTTAGGTTTTTGTGGCATACCTTATTGTGAATAGTTAATTGTTATCTTCAACAGCTATAGTTGAAACCCCATATAAAGTAACTTCTCTAGTTAAATATAGTGACATTGTGTGGTTTGCATGTTGAACGAGTCTGTCCTTGAGCTATGTGTAAGTTGCTTTCCCAAGACGTTATTATTGAATATTTGCTGTATAGGGTTGTGCCAATATATCTGGCTCAGTGGGTGGCTGGAATGCGCTATATATATATATATATATATATATATATATATATAGTGAAATTTTCCAAGATATTTACAGCGAAAGAGGGGGAACACGTGCTTTGTAGTGAGAAAGGTGGAAAAAGAGGTGAAAAAAGGTGGTGAAACAGTGAGAGGTAGCAGGGGAAAAAAGAAAAAAAAAAGAAAAAGAAAGAAAAAGGGCGATTATGTGGACTTCCCAGTCCTCTTCGGGGAGTATTATTTGACGAAGCTTCAGTTTTTTCTTCAGCTTTCCCGACTCTGGGCTGTTCTTGTTGTCTTCTTCATAGGTTGGACAGTTCGATGAGCAAGGGTATTTTCCCTAATAGAATAAAGTCTTTAAAACCTGACCAGTCTGTTTGCTTTTTTCTGGTGTTTTATTCAGTCTCTGGGACAAGCGATCTATTTGGATTAGATCAGATATTTTTGTTATCCATTCCTCAGTTGCTGGGATTTCTTTTGATTTCCATACTTTTGCCAATTGTATTCTTGAGTGGCTGGAATGCTTTTAAGACATTTTGTAGCTGTATTGCTTCTGGTCACACACTCTCTACTCCTACTCCTCAACCCAATTCTGCATCTCACTGTAGCTCTGAACATAATATCCAGTTGTAATAGCAAAAAATACAATTTTGCCTTGTGACAACACTATTTGTGCTTCCTAACAGCCACACAAAATAGAGATCTGTAGTGGTGCTCATGTCTTCAGTAGCATAAAAGTGAAAATTTTCACTATCGTGCAACTTTTAAAAGTTCTAGTGCATGGGTCCTCACATTAAGGCCTGAGGCCCAGATACAGCCCTCCAAGGTCATTTACCCGGCCCTTGCTCAGGGTCAACCTAAATCTGAAACAACTTGAAATTTCCACAGAACAAATTCCAACAACAATCCTATCTCATCAACCAAAAGCAGGTCCACACTTCCCATTGAAATACTAATAAGTTTATATTTGTTAAAATTGTTCTTCGTTTTAATTATTGTATTGTTTTTAAGTGTGTTTTGCACTACAGATAAGATATGTGCAGTGTGCATAGGAATTCATTCATGTTTTAAAATATATATATATATATATATATATATATATATATTATAATTCGGCCCTCCAACAGTTTGAAGGACATGTCCTAGCCCTCTGTTTAAAAAGTTTGAGAACCCCTGCTCTAGTGCATCTCAGCAGCTCTGATATTCAACAATCACCACTAGACTATGTTAAAAATATGACACTAGTGGAACAAACATTGCACCCTATTCTAAATGTTTGATTGCTTAGAAAGACTGTGCATTTTTTCATTTTTAGCTCTTTATTTAAAATATTTATGCCCAGACTCTTCTACCAAGTCATTTTTTAAAAGGGGGAAAAAAACCAAAGCCAAAGGCAGCAATAAAATATAAATTAAATATAATTAAAATATGGTTTTAAAAATGCATATCCACTAAAATAACGAGTAATTCAGAACATTGAGTTCTGAACTTCAGTGTAGCCCAGTTCAAGCATTTAGAAGGATGTAGGTTAAACACGCAAGGAAGCAACTGTGTTAGAATATCCTCCTCTGATATCATTATGCTTGCTTGAGAAATAAAAAATCTAAAGAAGAGCCCCTTGTCTCTATATGATTTCCATGTGAATTGGAAGCCCAGTTTGCCTGGGTTCTGGCTCAATGGGATAGCCTTCACAGATAGAAGAGGCACTTTTGTTCTTAGGACCTCTTGATCAGACCACACAACGAAAGAAACAATGGACCAGTGCACTCCTTTCCTCATATGTTTACTTAAAACCCTTGAAAAGCCTTTTATACTGGCTAGATTGTTACATTAATACAAGTCAATCCTGGACAAAGTATTGCCAAATAGTACTGGCTTCAAACAGAACTTCTTCTTCGGTTCAACCTTGTAACATTATTTGGGTTTCAGAGAGAAAAAGATAACGGGTGAATTAGTGCAGGCCTGCACAAATTTTGGGTAGTAAGGGGCCGAAATTAGATAGGCGAGCCTTGGGGCTGCAGAAAAGGTTTTAGCACCACACTTTAATAATAATAATAATAATAATAATAATAATAATAATAATAATAATAATACTTTATTTATATTCCGCTCTATCTCCACAAAGGGACTCAGGGCGGATTCCAGACATAAAAGGCAAACATTCAATGCCTAAATACAACAACAATACATCCATAATAACAAAATGTATACAACCCAACATATAAATACAAATTATAACTTAACAAACTAAAAGTAAATAAACAACACAGCATCTTATAACAGACAAAAGACAAAACATCAAACATCAAATGGAAACAATAATTTCCCATTTCTTTGGGGCAAGTAAGGTATGACTAATGATTAAATAGGATTGTTGTTTTTGTTGTTGTTGTGTGCCTTCATGTCGTTCAAACTTACAACAAACTTCCTTCCCTCTCTTTTTCCTCCCTCCTTTTTTTTTTGTTTATTCCTTTTTCTTTCTTTCTCCCTTCCTCCATTTTGGAGGGAGCAAGAGAGGGATGGAGCGGATTACCTCTGTTTTGGGAGAAAATAGTGAGTGGAAAGGAGAGTTAAGAAGAAAAAAGGGGATGGAGAGGATTCCCTTCATTTTGGGGAGAAATAGAGGAAAGGAAAGAAGAGTTATGGTGCGGGGGTGACAGAGGCCATATTCGACAATGTTTAGGGCTGGGCTGGAACTAGTCGTTCTGAAACCACCAGGTCTTCAAGCTCTTACATAAGGAGGGGAGGGATGAGGCCTGTCTACTTTCCCTGGGGAGAGCATTCCAGAGGTGGGGGGCCACCACTGAGAAGGCCCTCTCTCTTGTCCCCAACCATACTTGGGATGGTGGTGGGAGCAAAAGGAGGGCCTCCCCGGAAGATCTTAGAGTTCGCACTGGTTCATAGAAGGAGATGTGATTGTGGAGATAAGCGGGACCAAAGGGGGACTAGAGAATTACCACTGAACCAGTCCCACGGCCTCTTCCGGGGCCCCACCTCAAAACCTTTGCTCTCTGATGTAGTGTCGCCGATGTGACTTAGAGTCTCCAAGGGCTGTATTAACTCCTTGTATGAGCCCCTTGTAGCCCACAGGCCTTATGCTATGCATGCCTGGCTTTGTGTATTCTAGAAGTAGAGAAAAGAAGGATTCCTCCCTTCCCACACACCTATTTCCAGTCCTTCAAAAACCTTGCCTTTTATGGCCTTTTCTAAAAGGTTCAAATTTGTAACTGAATGGTGTTAGCTGTATAAGATTAACTGTATAGGATTGTATATGGAGCAGAACTTTGTAAAGTTTTGACCCTCGAGATCAGAGCTTTCCAAACATTTCATGTTGGTGACACTTTTCGACATGCATCATTTCGTGACACAGTAATTTGATTTTACTGGCAAATGGGAAGTTAAAGCAACCCCTTATAAGAGATGGAGACACATACATATATTGTGATAATTAAAAATGTAGGGACACAATATATCTCAGGAAAACCTTTCATTTATATATTTTTAAAATATATGACTTCTAAGATAATAACATACATTTCCAAGATTTTGTCATTTCTCGTTACATCCCGCAACACACCTACACACTGTCATGACACACAGTTTGGAAAGCCCTGTGATAGACGTTAAAGAAAATGGCATTTGGCCTGAAATTCATGCTCATTAAATGGTAGCTGTCACTGTTGCTCCCAAAAAGATGAAATCATCAAATCCATGGTTTAATCAACTCCCTTTTAGGTTTGTTGTGCAGAAAATATGAAAGGAATGTGGTGCTACTGCACTTTGAAAGATTGCATGGTTTGTTTGTTTGTTTATAAATCATATATTAAAGCACATTGAACTGGAGGGATGCCAAACGAATATATGAAACTTGAAAATTCTATAGAAAGGTGTGGAGGTTTCCTATAATTAAATAATCCCTTGGAACATGTTATGAATTATTGTTCTCAATTAAGCAGCTGTCACCATTATTAGTATTAGTATTACACTTTCAAGGTTTACCTTCTGAAGTTTCTTCTTAAACCAAATCCTTGTGGCTAGACTTCTCTTCAAGGAAACTGCTGATAATAACTTGCCATGGTGTACCATTGCACGGTAAACTGTTTTGCCTTTTAAAATTTATCTATTTGAAATCTGTGATGTTGTGTCACAATATTTCCCCAGAAGGTGTTTAACCTGATAGTTGGATCCTCATCGATAAATGGAGGGAAGATTTCGAAAGGACACAGCAACATCTTATCTTTTATTTCTTAAAATTAAATTAATATCCACACAGGGATGGCGCTTGGTACAGCAGATTGTTCTGTTGGCAAATTACGACAAAGAAATTAGCATGTGTGGTTTTACTAATATTATTATTATTCCTCCACCCTCTTAGGGTATTTTAGAGGCATAATTTTAAAATGGATGTTTTAAGAGCATAATTCCAACATAATACCAGCAAGGGATTGCTAATAGTAATAATGTAATAATGCTGAAACGCTGAAAAGTTGCCATCATTATGAGACAGAACAGCGTTTAGATGGTTATAGTGTAATTCAGAACATCATTAGAGAGGTGAAAGAATGGAATTAGAAGTAGGTCATAAGGCACTTTTAAATATTTTAGTGCATCTGTTGAGGTTTACAGTTTGTCCATTAAAGGCTTAACCATGTTGTACTTTGAGATAGTTTGCAGGTAAGAGAAACAGCTGACTTAATAATAATAATAATAATAATAATAATAATAATAATACCTTTATTTATATTCCGCCTTCTCTCTCTCCTGAGGAACTCAGGGCGGATTCCAAACATAAAAGACAAACATTCAATGCCTGGATACAACAACAATACATCCATACTAATAACATTTAAACAACCCAACATATAAGCATGAATTATGACTTAACAACTAAGACTAAATAAAAAAACACAGCCTGTTATAACAGACATAAGCCAAAACATCAAACATTGAATGGAAACAATTTCCCAGTTCCTTGGTGCAAATCGACTTGCAGATTTACAGTATATCTGCGTGATCAGAATAAAAAAACATTTTAAAATGCATTTTATTTATGAGACTATTAGGTAAAGGTTTCCCCATGACATTAAGTATAGTCATGTCTGACTCTGGGCGGTGGTGCTCATCTCCATTTCTTAGCTGAAGAGTTGGCATTGTCCATAAACGCCTCCCAGGCCGTGTAGCCGGCATGACTGTATGGAGCACCATTAGCTTACCACCAAAGCGGTACCTATTGATCTACACACTTTTGTATGTTTTTGAACTGCTAGGTTGGCAAAAGCTGGAACTAACAGTGGGAACTCACCCTGCTCCTGGATTCAAACCACCAACCTTTTGGTCAGCAAGTTCAGCAGCTCAGTGGTTTAACCTGCTGCACTGAGGGCTCCATGTGAATATTACCTATGTAATAAAAACACTGTTATTTTTCGGGTAACTATGCATGACAGTGCTTACAATGACAATGACAATGGTTATCGTAATGGACTATGGATAAGCTTGATGGAGTCTCCAATCACAGAACTCGGCTAGATAACAGTCACCAGATTGGTATTTGTTAGTAGATTTTAATTGTATTGACTTAATGTTTTTAACTACTGTATATTCCGACATATAAGATGATTGGGCATAAAAGACAATCCCCAACTTTTCCAGTTAAATATAGAGTTTGGGATATACCCGCCGTATAAGACTACCTCTCTTCCAACACACACCAAATAAAATTTTTAAAAGCATCAGATTTGATTTCAATATGGTAATTTTCCTATTACTGTACCTTCTCTGCCTCTCAGATCTCGCACATGCGCACTTGCACCACTTCACTGCAGTCTTCATGAGCGAGATCTGAGAAGCAGAGGAGGAGGTATGGTAATAGGATACAAGGGCAGGCCAAATAGGTAAAAGAGTTGTGCTTTTCTGGGCCCAGAGCCACTCTATCTCTTTTTCCATACCCCGGGCGCCCCAGACGCCTGCAGTTTGCTCCGCCTTCACTTAAACCTTCCTAGTGAGGTGCCCCTTCACCTCACCATTGGAACCGCATCAAGATGTGGCCACTGCCATTTTTGAGCTCCCCCCACAATATGCAGCAACCACAGATTTCTCCCATCCGGATTGGAAGTTTCAGCACCCCTCTGTAAGACAACTCCCGACGTATAAGACTACTCCTGCATATAAGACTACGCCTATGCATAAGGCTACTTCTGTGTATAAGATGACTCCCACGTATAAGACGACCCCTGACTTTTGAGAAGATTTTCTTGGGTTAAAAAGTAGCCAGAATATACGGTATATAAAATTATTGGTTTTGTTATGTATATTATTATGTGTACATAGAGGCATTGAATTCTTGCCGGTTGGAAGCCGCCCTGAGTCCCCCCGAGGGGGTTGAGAAGGGTGGGGTACAAATATTCAAAATAAATAAATAAATAAAATCTCCAGAAACATGTTCTTCTGATGTACATCACTGTCTTCACACCTGACCACTACCAAATTTTGGGCATCCAGGCCCAAAAAGTGCCAAGCTGTATTTCCTGAAGTGCCAAGAAGTGCCAAGCTGTATTTCCTGGAGGAATGTAACTCCTCCAGTGCAGACTGAATCCTGGTCACTGTTTTTTTTTTTTTTTAAAAGGCACTGGTGTTCTGCTGCCTTGAGGGCTTCAAACATTATCTTGAGGGCTGCCTTGAACTCACAGGCCAGAGTTTATCCATGCCTCGTGGAAATAAATTCCAAAATGTAGCAGCATTTCTTGTCCCAGGAATTCACAAGAGAATTTCACAAAGCCATTTTTCCCCCTTCTCCTTACATCAGTTTAACTTAGTGAGTCATTCTGCTCTTTGAGTTCGGCTTGTTTTATTCCAGGCTGTCAGTGAACTCCAAAGAATGACCTTTTCCCGTGGCTTTCCATCCAGTATGAAAATTACCATGTTGTTGACCAATAATTTTCAAATATCAGTTTCAGGATTTTTTTAAAGAGCTCATTCTACAAAAGGAAGTAAAGAGGGGGAGGAGCAGATACAGAAATTCCCTAGGGCAGAACTTTAAAAAACAATCTCTAGAACTGAATTGCATATTTGCTGTGTTTCTTTGTTAACATACTGTAGGTCCAGACAGATGACCTTTGAGAGGGGAGCTACACAGTTTTCAGAAGTTAAATCAGTTATGAACAAGCCTCAAACATCCAGTTTATGAAAAGCATGAGACTTTGATCCTTGTGACTCTTACTATATCATAACTATGTTTTAATATTTTCTTGATGGCGCAGCAGCATATTTCTACTTGGAGATTTCTCACAGAAGAGCATTTCTGTTGTCCTTACCTCCAAGAGCTACTCAGACCGAGACAGGAACAAACAAGATTTATCAAATGCTTTTTGGTGTTTGCATATAATAGGATGATGGACTGATGTGGAGTAGTCGTTTGAGAGGACTGGGATTCTGGGAGACAAGGGTTCAAATCCCAGTCTGCCCATGGGAATCTGAGGATTTGAAAAGGGACACTATGATGTAATGGGTTTGACTGGAAAGGGATGTCACAGCAGCTGATTGGCTGAGCATGCCAGAGGCCAGAGTTCTGATTGGCTGCTGTCTCTGGCTGGCTGCTGAGACCAACGGTTCTAACTGCCATTTTCCACTTTCACTTTGGACAGTGAAGAGAGTGCTGGCTGCCAGTTATCTTGAAGCTTGATCATTTTAAGGCATGATGCATATTTAAAGATTGTTAAAAATGACTTTTTTATTCCCTCTACTCTGTGTGAAGGCAGAGACTGCTGTATACAAGGGTTGAATACAAAGTAATGCCTCCACCTTTGTAACTCCTCAACAGATGGCAGTACTGATATGCAGCAGGTACTGGCTTGTTCAGTAGACTCTCTACAGTTCCATTTTGGTGGGAAGCCTTAGCACTGAATGGTTGTTTTGTTAAAGTGTGAAGTATGGAAGCCTGTGCAGACGGTCGGTCAATGCAACTTAAGCAACGTGCAGTCATTGAATTCTTGACAGCAGAAGGTGTCACCTCAACATCTTTAAACTTACTCATCGCACAGTACTCACATCAACACAATCACCATAAACAGCTCGCATTCTCTCATGAATCTCCTTTGGAGTGACACCTTCTGCTGTCAAGAATTCAATGACTGCACGTTGCTTAAGTCGCATTGACCAATATTGACTTTGCACTTTAACAACACAACCGTTCAATGCTAAGGCTTCCCACCAAAATGGAACTGTAGAGAAGAGTTTACTGGACAAGGCAGTACCTGCTGCATACCAGTACTGCCATCTGTTGAGGAGTTATGAAGGTGGAGGCATTAGTTTTCATTCAACCATCATATGTATATATTGTGCATATCTAATGGTGTTTATGGGAATATCTGAGATGTTGGACCTCATATATTGTTGCCCCTGTTTGAACTTTTGATACTGTTACTTGTTACACAAGCCTGGGTGACACTTTATTATACTGCAGGGTATATCTTGGTTTAAAAACTATGGTAATAATGCTGTTTATTCACATTTACCAACCCCAAACAGAATCTACACATTGATTTTAGGCAAATCACACACTCCCAGCCTTAGAAGAATTAGGAGCCCCCAGTGGCACAGTGGGTTAAACCCCTGTGCCAGCAGGACTGAAGGTCTCAGGTTCGAATCCGGGGACAGTGCAGATGAGCTCCCTCTATCAGGTCCAGCTCCTCATGCAGGGACATGAGAGAAGACTCCCACAAGGATGGTAAAAACATCAAAACATCCGGGCATCCCCTGGGCAATGTCCTTGCAGACAGCCAATTATCTCACACCAGAAGCGACTCGCAGTTTCTCAAGACACTCCTGACACGACAAAAAAAAAAAAGCTTTAGAAGAGGGCAATGGCAAACCCTCTCTTAACAAATATTGCCAAGAAAACCCTGTGATAGTTTCTCTCTTAAGATTGTCACAAATCCAAAACTACTTGAAGATATCCAATATATAGTAGAGTCTCGCTTATCCAACCTTCGCTCATCCAACATTCTGTATTATTCAACGTAGTCTGCCCAGATCCACAGTTGTTTCAATACATTGCGATGCTTTGGTGCTAAATTTGTAAATACAGTAATTACTACATAACTTTACCATGTACTGAACTGCTTTATCTGTTGGTTTGTTGTAAAATATGGTGTTTTGGTGCTAAATTTGTAAAATCATAATGTGATTTGACTTTAATAGGCCTTTCCTTAATCCTTCCTTATTATCCAACATTTTTGCTTATCCAGCATTCCCCTGGCCCATTTATGTTGGATATGTGAGACTCTACTGTAGTAAGATACAACTCTTACTTACTATTCAAGCAGTACTGCCTCTGTGCTTCCCATAAGAAGTACAAATAGAGTACATTATTCAAAACATAGGTTCATTTTCTGAAGTCACTGTTATCTCTCTGTGCCAAGAAATAGTTCATAATGTTTATGGCACATTTAATGGGCAAAATGCTTTATAAGCATGATGACCTCATTCCATCTTATGCCAAGCCTGCGTGATGTAGGTCATTAATACTCCCATTTGGTTGAGGTTATTAATAAGATTGATCATTAATACCCCTGTGAGCTTCAGGCTGATGGAAAGAAAAGGTTGGTTGCAGGTTGTGGTGTGATTAGAGCTTCTGCCTATTAATGGGTTTATAATGGGTAGTGGTGCTTTACTTATTCTTGAGGAACCTTGAGTCTGTGAGATAGTTTAGATTGAGAGCTAATGACTTGACCAAGGCTTCCCTGGGTTCCTCATAAATTTATTCTTGGCTTCCTTGGCATAAAGCTGCATGTTCTAATGGTAAGCAGACAATTTATCTGTGTATTTATGGGTAATGGGACAGGGAGGGGTACTGGCTTGCCTTCAGTTTCCACTTGGTAAGCTGGCATGGTCCCCTCATTCAGAAGATATTTTATTTATGTTCCGCCCTTCTCATCCCACAGGGGACTCAGGGCGGATTACAGTGTACATATACGTGGCAAACATTCAGTGCCATAGACACACAACATATATAGACAGACACAGAGGCAATTTATTTATTATTATTTATTTATTTAAAAGTTTTATATACCGACCTTCTCACCTCTCTTGAGGGACTCAGACCAGTTTCCAACCATAATATCACATACAGTCACTAAAACATCATACTTCATATTGCAATAAAACATTAAAACATTAAAAACAGCAATTACATTCAATAAATACACTACAATGGTCAGTCGTCCCACTAAATTTGATGTTCATCATCCTCCAGCCATATCTCGGGGTGTTGGCTCACTCATCAAATGCCTGTCTCCATAACCACGTCTTCACCTGCTTCCTGGATGTCAAGATAGAAGGGGCGGTTCTGATCTCCGGTGGGAGAGAGTTCCAGAGTCGAGGGGCCACCACCGAGAAGGCCCTGTCCCTCGTCCTCACCAGACGCGCTTGCGAGGCCGGTGAGACCGAGAGCAGGGCCTCTCCAGACGATCTTAATAATCTTGATGGTTCATATGGGAGAATACGTTCGGAGAGGTAAACAGGGCCGGAGTCGTTTAGGGCTTTATAGGTTAACACCAGCACTTTGAATTGTGCTCGAAAGCTAATTGGCAGCCAGTGGAGCTGGTGTAACAGCGGAGTGGTGTGCTCCCTGTACCCAGCACCCGTTAGTAGTCTGGCTGCTGAGCGTTGGACTAGCTGCAGCTTCCAGGCAGTCTTCAGAGGCAACCCCACGTAGAGAGCGTTGCAGTAATCTAAACAGGATGTAACCAAAGCGTGGACCACCGTGGCCAAGTCAGACTTCCCAATTTAACATTCCAGCTTTTCTTGAGGGTTTTCTGGTCACCAGGGGAGCTGTCACTTCACCCTCCATTTGTGACATTGATGAAGTACTTCCTCATTCTTTACATGCTTGCTGGAGTTTTTTATGGCCTCGTAAACTAGATAAATTTGCCTCCCCACATAAGCGGTACATAAAGATGCAACTGTCATGTAAGCCGCCCCGAGTCCCTTCGGGGAGATGGAGGCGGGGTAGAAAAATTAAGTTTTTCTTTCGAGCTGCAAAGATTGACAGCAAGCTACACAGAATTGGTCAGAAGCTCACTCCGACCTGGGCTGGCGTTGAACTCATGACCTTTTGTTCAGTAGTGATCTTAGCATTCATCTGTTGATCTTAGCATTCATCTGTTGATGATAGCATTCATCTATTATGGTTAGGTCTCTTCCAACATGAGGTGATGTGGAGCCATCACATTTCGACTGGGAATAGGGCTTTACAGAGCTTTGTAGGTCTGGTCTGGATATGCCAGGCCTTTTCTGTTGTGTTTCAAAAAGCTTAACATTGTTGAAGCTATTGGGTAACTTCTGTAAGAAAGTGAGTGAAGATTATTAAGATGAAGGACAGACTTCTGTATCAAAACAAACCTTGCAATAGTGAAGATACCAGAACTTACCTATGTAAAAACATTCCTTAATAAAACCATCTTATTAAATCTTCTCTAGTCTCTACTTTGACCATTTTGCAGAATCATATTCTGATACAGTTGTTCTCTGTGTTATTGCCCTCTGCCACTGAGTTATTTCTTCATTATGCATATCTAATTCCCTGAAATATGTTTACTGAACATTATAGGGATGGGATGAGGACAGGGATGACGAAAGAAGGAATCAGTCCTAAATTTCTGTGATTTAGCAATCTGGATGAGCCCTAGGGTCTGACTACGGCCCCTTCCACACAGCTGAAAAAAATCCCACATTATCTGCTTTGAACTGGAATATATGGTAGTGTGAACACAGATAACCCAGTTCAAAGCAGATATTGTATTTTCTGTCATGATATTCTGGGTTATATGGCTGTGTGGAAGGGCCCTATGTTGCATATGTTTTTGTCTTTAGGGCTGTGTAGTACCAAATCCTGATATTTCTGTTTTTCATTTTTTGGGATCCATCCAGTGAGAACAGGAAGCAAGCCCACAGCAGATTGACCCCACATGTTTCGTATACAGCAAAATAGCCTCAAATTACAAATCAAATGTTGCAGATCTATCTATTGTAAGTGCAGCTGCCATCCATTGTTCCTGTTCTCAGCTTTAATGGTCCAGGCAGTTCAGCCTATATAAAACCTGCCACAAATCTCATGAAAATAGAGGGCCCTTCCACACAGCTGAATAAAATCCCACAATATCTGCTTTGAACTGGGTTATCCGAGTCCACACTCAGATAATGAGGGATTTTCTGTCTTGAGATTCTGGGATACAGGGCTGTGTGGAAGGTCTCTCAGATAACCCAGTTCAAAGCAGATATTGTGGCTTGTTCTGTCTTGATATTCTGGGTTATATGGCTGTGTGGAAGGGCCCACAGTTTCTTGCAAGAGTTCTGGGTTCCTGCAAGATTTTCCAATCTCATGCAAACCTTAAACTTTCAGAAACCTTGAGATGTACTGAGTTGGCTCTCTCAGGTGCACCAGCAAGTCTTGTGTTGACCTGACAATAACGACTAATATCTGTATTGCTGTTGAAAAACCTGGCAACCTATTTGGAAGGTCTGAAATAATTCAGTAGGGGCCAAACATGGTGTAAGCTGCCCTGGGTGAGAATCATATAGCCTTTGAAGTACTGCTGGACTCTAGAATCTCTTGCCAACATAGCCAGTGCTGAGGAATGCTAGAAAATGTAGTCCAACATTTAGAGAGTTGCATTAGTCTTACTCTTGTCTTATAGTACATTGAGGGCCTTTCCACACAACGCTATATCCCAGAATATCAAGGCAAATATTCCACGTTACCTGAGTGGAGATTCAGATAAACCAATTCAAAGCAGATTTGTGGGATGTTCTGCCTTGATATTCTGGGATTCGGGTTGTTGTAAGTTTTTCCGGGCTATATGGCCATGTTCTAGAGGCATTCTCTCCTGACGTTTCGCCTGCATCTATGGCAAGCATCCTCAGAGGTAGTGAGATCACCTACAACAACCCAGTGATTCTGGCCATGAAAGCCTTTGACAATATATTCTGGGATTTATTTATTTATTTATTTCGGGCATTTCTAGATCATCCTCACCTCCAAAGAGGGACTCAGGACGGCTTACAGCAGGCAGTCATTAGATACCAAAAAAAAAAAAAAACCAGAAAAAACATTCAAACACACAGTTACAATTTACACAATTAAAACAATTATATGCGATATGCAATTATGCGATCTTCTAAAATATTATTTTCCCAGTTGATCCATTTCTTGCACAAACGCTTGATCCCAAAGCCAGGATTTGAGTTTTTTCTGAAAGGTGAGGCAGAAGGGGGAGGACCTAATATTATTGGGGAGAGAGTTCCACAGCCAAGGAGCCACCATGGAGAAGGCCCTGTCTCTTGTCCCCACCAGTCGCGACTGCGAAAGAGGTGGGACCAAGAGCAGGACCTCCCCGAATGATTTTAATATCCTTGGTGCTTTGTAGAGGGCTGTGTGGAACACCATTACACTACACACCCTTCCACACAGCCCTATATTCCAGAATATGATGGCAGAAAATCCCACAATATCTGTTTTGAACTGGGTTATCTGAGTCCACATTCTGATAATGTGGGATTTTCTGCCTTGATATTCTGGGATATAGGGCTGTGTGGAAGGGCCCTATGTAACACAATTTTTGTTCCTGGGTTATGAATGCCATTTCCTAATTGGTTCTCTCATAAAAACATGGGAAAGGTTTATTAAACTGAAAAAAAAACTTTGTTTTTGCGGAAATCCTGCACTTTATTTTGCTATAATTTTTCAACGAATATCTCATCAAGTCTCAACAAATTCAACGTAGTTTGTGGCAGCCACCAAAATAAAGTTTCTGGAGTATAAAATTACTTTCAAAGTATGTGTTGCACAATTAAACAGAAATATCACTTTTAAACTAGGAGCAATTTTTTTTCAAATTTTGTTACACAGTGTTATCAATCTATCCATGCAAAACATGCAGATACAACAGGATGATCTGAGTAATATGGGGCAAAGTTAGAGACTGGGATAGCTCAACTGAAAACTGGAGAGGGAACTTGCACCTTTAATGCAAGGGTAGACAAAGTGGGCCTTCGGGTTCACGTACATTTTTGTAGCCCAGAGGACCTCTCATATTTTTTATTGTAAAAACATTTTTGGCTCCCAAATGTAATGGGGGGGAGGGGGAGGATATTTTCACCCTGTTGTTAGGCACAGAGGGTTTTTTTTAAAACTAAGTAAACAAAAATTGACTTTCAATTGCTTCCTGTTTTGAAGAAGGGCATCTCCTGGTCCTAAAAAGGGACCGGGGAACTAAAAACATGGCAAAAATGCCCCGAGAGAGAGACAGGTTTTTCAAGGTGAGTATAGAGAGACGAGCATACTCTGTGGTCTGAGTTGATGCAGCTATCTAGTAGGGCTGGGCGGTTTCGTTTCGTTAATTCGTAATTCGTTAATAATTCGTTAATTTTTTCAATTACAAAACGATAACGAACCATTCTGGAGCAATTATTAAAAAAAACGAATTTTCAAAAATGTTTTGTAAATGCTTCGTATTTCGATATTGTATTCGTTTCGTTATTGTTTTGAGGTCGTTTCATTATTATTTCCGCATGTCTGGGCCAGTTTTATGGTTTAATTAGTGAAAAAAAATATAATATCACACCAACAGTCAACAACAGAGGGAGAGGGAAGCTTCAGAAGGTTTTGGAGGTTTTTTAGCGTATTTCACGGTCGCATCCGCCATTAACGAATCGATTCGTTATTGTTTCGGAAATCGATTCGTTAATTTTTTACCATTTACGAAATTTTGTAAATATCGAACTTTTTAAAAGGAAAATTTTGTAATTATTTTAAATATCGAAACAAAAAAACCCCCCAAATACAAATCGATTTTAGAAACAAATTTTTCCGTTGTTACCCAGGCCTACTATCTAGCCTCTTGAAGCTTTACATCTCTGCTTTAATGATTTTGTAGAAAAGAAAATTTCAGCAGGCATTGTTGTCATGACAAGCATCACCTGCTGCAATTTCCTCTTCTACTTAACTGGTCAAGGCACAGGAACATCTTTCCAGTTTTCACTCTGGAAACCTTACTAGGAAATATTTGGTGCCTCCAAATGTTTTGGCTTACTCTTCTCATAAGATCTTTCCCTGAGTTCTTTGCTGTGTGCTCAGCAAATACAGAGATGTTGGGTGGGGTCCGGTGGGAAGTATATAAATTGATATGGAAAACAGGTCTATAGATTAATAATCCACTAGAGAATTATGGAATAGTGCAATGATAATTTTAGAATAGACATGCCCTATGATTTTAAATAACGTGATTTTAACCAGTGTTTTTAAGGTTTGATATGTTTTAAATTATTTTAATATATATGTTTATTTTATTATATGTATGTTTTACATGGCATGAAATTGCTGCCTATATATGTAAGCTGCCTTGAGCCCCCTTGTTTATTCGTTCAGTTGTTTCTGACTCTTTGTGACCTCATGGACCAGCCCACGCCAGAGCTCCCTGTCAGCCATCGCCACCCCCAGCTCCTTCAAGGTCAAGCCAGGCACTTCAAGGATAGCATCCATCCATCTTGCCCTTGATCGACCCCTCTTCCTTTTTCCTTCCATTTGCCCAGCATCATTGTCTTATCTAAGCTTTCCTGTCTTCTCATTATGTGGCCAAAGTACTTCATTCTTGCCTCTAATATCCTTCCCTCCAATGAGCACTGAATCCCCTACGGGGTTGATAAAGACAGGGTATAAATAAGGAAAATATACATACATACATACAAAGTTGGAGTCAGAGTTAGAAGCAATTTTCAGTGGAATCAGTACCTGCACCCACTCTAGTTTTAAAATTAAAATTTACAGTGTTATAACAATATATGGTAAATATATCATTTGATACTTACATTTTATACTGAAATAAATATATTTTATGTTCTATCAATCTAAGTAGCTTGATGATTCATATGGTCACGATGCAATGCCTTATAATACTATTTCACTGCAGTGAATTTATTACCAATTAATATGCTTTTGTCATTTATGAAGGAGTCAGAGTTGAACTATAGAAAAACAGAGAAAGTAGAAGTAGAGTCAGAGGTTTGTCACTGACTCTACAGATCTGATAGAAGTGCGCCTTAAAAACATATTATTTGGGCTTCCTGAATTTTAAATAATAATAACCACCACAACAATAATAGCGTTAGTGTCCACTTTTATCTTCCACATGCTTTTAAGCAAGTACTTTTCACTGTCTGAAAGTGTCGTATGGATTCCACTACAGGACAAACAAAAGATCCAGTTAATACATAATCTTCTTCTAACTATAGTTAGAAGTGATGGAACAAAAGAGTGGAAATTCAACAGAAATGGAAGTATTTCAGCCAGGCAAGTCAATAGATATCCAGCGTACTCTGCAGAATCCATTTGTTGTCTTAAGTGGTTGTACTGTTGTGGCGCCTACTTTAATTAAGGCCTTGACAGAATTTCCATTATAGGCCACGTTTTAAGAGGTTTATTGCTCAGTTATAAAAAATAAATGCTCCAGGCAGAATGTCTCAGTCTGCAAACATTTTCCCAAATTTTGAAAAAAAAAATCAAATAAATTAGGTTCCAAAGTTACACATGTATGGCTTCAAATATGCTATATTTCAGTTGCATACAACTAAATAATCTTTCAGATAGGAGCCCAATTTTGTATGTCATGGTCTGCAACAAAGAGTTGCAAATTGAAGTGACTTAATGTTAGTTATTTAATGCAAGGGATGTTTTTACAAAGTGTTTTGCTTCTGCATATCTAAAAGATGACCTTCCACTTTACATCTCATCACAAGCCATATGAACTAAGAAAGTAAACATTTGTGCATGATGCTTTCACTGAGATATTCAAAGAGGTTCTTTATGACTCAAACTAGCCGTTCTCAGAGCTCACAGGACCATGGCTTCTTAATTTTTTCCACTCATGACTCTAGAAATATATGTATGTAAAATAACGATAAAAATCAAGCATTTACTGATAACAAATCAGCATTTGCAAGGCTTGTTAAATGGGCTGATTTTTCTTTTTATGAAGTATAGCTGAAACATCACCTGCAGAGCCCACAGTAAAACATTGCACATTTTTGCTGACAAATTTGTGTAAATGTCTAAAACAGCCACTAGGTGGCATTCAGAAAACTTCTGCTGCCAAAGTTTTTGAGACCCCAGCATAGAAGTAAGGGGGGCCCATTTGGGATTGGGACCACAGTTTAAGAAGCAGTGTTCTAGACTACCGCTCCCCAAAATTATCCAGACAGCAAGGCCAGAGCTGGAAGGTGTAATCTTGGGAGGAGGGCGATTCTTTTGAACACCTTAAATTTCGCCTCTGACGCATATTTTAGATGTGTGTTGACTGATCTTTGGGATTTTGTCTAGGTAACAAAACAAGAACATGATAATAATTGTTCCTAAAATATGGGACTTGGGACCACCGTATTATAAGGACTGTAATAGAGTAGCCCCAAGGCATACCCAGAAAATGGTGCCGAGGGACTCCTGATTGACTCTTTTGCTATCTGTCTGTAGGATAGCAGAGCTTGGTTCTGTCCTACATGTTTTTTAACATATACATGAAACTGCTGGAAAAGACCGGGGGGGGGGGGCTTGAAATTCTCATGGTGGTCCGCAAAAAGGCCTTACTGGTGCATTATTTAAACTGTTATGTATATTCATATCATGATCTGATCACCATACTCAATATATCCCATAGGGTAGACCCTCTTTCACTCAGACTCAGCCCCCCCCGAAACTCAGCCCCCCCGAAACCCCCTGAAAAAAACTCAGCCCCCCCCCCCCCCCGAATCGAAATCCTGGCTACGGGCCTGATAGCTAGAGTTACTTTTGCATAGTTAAAGTTTGTGTGTCAAGCGCACCTGTTCCTTGAGAAGTCAGATCTGGCCACAGTGATACACACCTTAGTTACATTGCACTCCACATGAGACTGCCTTTGAAGAGGTTTTAGAAATGGTCCCAAAGAGCTCCAGCCAAAATACTGTCTGGGACTAGCTACAGGAAGCATACTATTCTGTTATTGCAGCAACTCCACTGGCTGCCTGTCTATTTCCAATAACAATTTAAAGTGTTAGGCTACGACCTTTAAAGCACTGGCTCAGGTCCAGGTTATGTGAAGGACTGTATTCTCCCTTATGATCTAGCCCATGTTTTGGGGTCTTCTAGGGAGGCTCTTTTCTCTGCCCCACCATCCTCTCTGGATCATCTGGTGGGAATATAGGATGAAGCCTTCCTAGTGGCTGTCCTCAGGCTCTGGAACATCCTTTCTGGAGAAGTTAACTGGCACACTCCCTACTTCATTTTTTTAAGTGAAAACTTTTCTGTTCTGACATTCATTTGTTGTATAACTCTGGATATTGCCTGTTGTGCTGATGTGTGCCTTTTTAATGATGTATGGTTTAACATAGTTTTAGTTTGTTTGATTGGTTAAATTTGTTTAAACTTTTGAATTGTGTTGAATTTTAACAAGGCGTTTTAATTGTCCTAAGTCCCAATCTGGGGGAAAGCTGGGATATAAATAATAATAACAAAAATAGTAATCTAGCTTTTAGTAGTAAGAAATAAAATAAACCCACGGAAAGATTGTGGTACTTCCACAAAAACCATTTAACCCAACAATAGCAATGATTTTTCATTCACTGTTTGCAGAGGGTCTATGTAGCCATCTTGTTATCAAAGTGATTCCCTATTGAAGCCACAATTTTGCAATTCTGCAGTTGAGTCACCCGTGATAATGTGGCATGTCTCATTAAGAGCCACATCCACTAAAACAGTGGATGTGGCTCTTAATGAGACATGCCGCATTATCACGGGGTGTCTGCGCCCTACACCACTGGAGAAATTATTGCACCACCTGACATCTGCCGGGAAGTAGCGACCAATAGTGAAAGGACCAAGGCAGAGACATCTCCAGCTCATCCCCTGTTTGGGTATCAGCCAGCACGTCAACGACTTAAATCCAGAAATAGTTTTCTTAGATCTACAGAGACACTCGCTGGAACACCTCAGCAAGCGAGAGTCCAAAAGTGGCAGGCTCAAACCCAGAACCTCAATCAGTGGCTGATACCAAATGAGAGACTCCCTCCTGGGCACACAGAAGACGGGGCGACTTGGAAGGCGCTGAACAGACTGCTCTCTGGCACCACGAGATGCAGAGCCAATCTTAAGAAATGGGGCTACGAAGTTGAATCCACAACATGCGAGTGCGGAGAAGAGCAAACCACAGACCACCTGCTGCAATGCAACCTGAGCCCTGCTACATGCACAATGGAGGACCTTCTTGCAACAACACCAGAGACACTCCACGTGGCCAGATACTGGTCAAAGGACATTTAATCAACTACCAAGTTTGCAAAATTTGTGTTTTTTTATCTGCTTGTTTGTTTTGTTCTGTTAGAAATGTAATACAATGGTATGGTTGCTGATGACACGATAAATAAATAAATACCCAAGGTGTTTCTAATTGAGGATTTCTGATGAACTATCCATGCACATTCACAAAATGGGGAGAGGCAATGCAGAGAGGGAAACTTTGAGGGAGAAGATATGGGATTGAAATGTGTACATTAGGTATAATTGCATGCAAGAAAACCTTCATTAGGAAATATGAATTTCTCTCAGTGTAAACCCTTTTGTGTCAGCATGTTCTCCATACTTTTTTGAATGTAATAGAAAAAACACAAACAAAAATCAGAATATGAATGTGCCCTTTAAAAAAAGAGAAACTGATGTAGAAATGCAACAGTATAAAGCTCCAAGGTTGTATAATCCAAAACAATTTACGTAACCAGAATATCTCAAAGTATTTAGATTCCTGTGTAGCATTCAATGTCGTTATTTCTTGAACAGCATAAAATGAGTTCAGGGTCTTTGTGTACACAATTCTCCGGGGGTATTGATGTCTTCTGCTGAAGTTTCTCATGAGAATTTTGATTATATTAAGCTCTCCTTTTTTTCAAAAAATGTGTTCAATATTAAATCAAAATAGGCAAATTCCCACAAGAATACTTTTCTAAAATGGAGGCTACAGTACTGTGCTTACTTACCTGGGATTAAACCGTACTGAATTTTGTAAGATTTACTTTTCATTAGACATGTGTAGGGTTGCTTTATGAAATAGATTGGATGTCTCAGATTGGTCCAATACAGCTCTGGCATTAACTGGAACAACAATCTGTGTTAGTCTTTAAGACACACAGAGTTATTTTAAATTTAGCAACAAGAAAGGCTCTCCAAGGAATAATTCCATGCACAGCTTGAGACTGCAATTTTATATCCATGTACTGGGGATTTAGCCCCTTTAAATCAGCGGGGCTTACTTCTGAGTAGACATATACAGGATTGGGTTGCTAAATCTCTTTCCCTGCTTCACACTCCCAACTTAAAGCGAAAGCACACTTTAAAGAAATCACAGTCTCATTCATATTCATAACTAGGGACATGGCCAAAGAAAACACACCAGGAAAAGAACAAGATATCTTAAAACCACGCAGGAGGCAGCACATCTTTTTACACAGACTAGTATCACTTGGCATGTGGACTACCCCACACTTTCCCTATGACATAGGAACACATAGGCAGGCACCATATACTACATGCCTAGTGTATGTGCATTCTGCACCCACCACCTCACCCCAAATATGCACAGAGTTAATCCAGATTGGTCTAAAGGAGTATGAGTTGTTGTAGTATAAGTGCTAGGGTAGTTGTGAGCTGTGCATCTATTCATTTAATTTGGAGGATTGGCTGTAGTCATTTCTTGGATCTGCACTACCAAAAAAAAATCAGTTAGGAACATGGTTAGAAGTGGGAAGGGAAGAAAAAAAATGATCCAGCTGACAAAGCAACTAGCATCAAGAGAAAATGGCAACACCAATCCAACTGGCAAAAAAAAGTGCAGCATGGATGTATTGCTGGCTGCCACTCCCTTGTTCTGTACTCCTGTTGAATATTGGCCTGAGCAAAATGAGTGAGTGTGAATGTCACCAGCAGTAAAACCACAACTTCTCGCACACCGCTGCTGAAAGATGTGGTTAATTCAGGATATGCAAGCACATGCAGAGGTAGCAGTAGGGTGCATCGTCCTATATTACTCTACTGTGGGACTAGGGAAACTGTGTCCCTTCAATGTTACAAAGGAAACCCTGTCCCTTCTGCTGAAAATAGCAGTTTCAAAGTGGTTTCGCTGTGTGTGTGGATGGAAAACCAGCTTGAAGCTGGGATGGGGCTTACACAAACAGCAGAGCACGGATACTCACGAAGGACTTGCTTTTGTGGAAATTTTGTTGCCTGGCTTTGAAGTCCATATAACGCTCAGTGTGGATTGCGGGCCCTTCTACCACACTGCCATATCAAATACCGATGGTCTGCTTTGATCTGGATTATATGGTGTCACTACCATATAATTTATCTGCTTTCAACTGGATTATATGTGTCTACACTGTCACAAATTCCAGCTCAAAGCATTTTTTTTTAATATGGCAGTATATAGATGCGGACTGAGGGCCCTTCCACACAGTCATATAACCCAGAATATCAAGGCAGATAATACACAATATCTGCTTTGAACTGGAATGTCTACACTGTCACAAATTCCAGCTCAAAGCAAATTATTTGGATTTTATATGTCAGTATAGATTGGGACTGAGGGCTATTTAACCCAGAATATCAAGGCAGATAATACACAATATCTGCTTTGAACTGGATTATATGTGTCTACACTGTCACAAATTCCAGCTCAAAGCAAAGTTTTTGGATTTTATATGGCAGTATATAGATGGGGACTGAGGGCCCTTCCACACAGCTATATAACCCAGGATATAAGGCAGAAATTACACAATATCTGCTTTGAACTGGCTTATATGTGTCTGTACTGTCACAAATACCAGCTCAAAGCAATTTTTTGGATTTTATATGGCAGTATATAGATAGTATTTTAAAATTGGAAACCTGAATGTCAGCATCTGCTCCAGTATTGACACCTCTAACCAGCCAACATCTTCTCTCAACTTTTTCTCTCCCTGTGCCTGCAGCACTCACCGCTCTCAGCACTCACATGCGCAGTATTTCCCAGGCTAGCTGTGCGCATACGCCCCTTGAATTTCAGCTGCCTTGCACACTGCACTTGGGGCGTCCCTGGGACTGCTGCGCCCTACGCAAAAGCTTAATTGGCGTATTGCTTGAGCCACCCCTGCTGGCAGCCTTCAGCTTTCTGGATGGCCACTCTTACCACCCCTCCTTTTTATTGTGATGGCTAGTGAACATGACATGGCTGGTATTGGCAACTCATCACTTGTAGTGACCTTGGCCAGAGCACCAAAGTGACATGGGAGAGGAGAAATTGCCTCTCCTTTCTCTCTTGCACAGGTGAACACTAGTCATGTTGTGCCCACTGGACATTTTAAAACATTTTCCACTTTTTCAAAGTTTTTCAATATCGAAGCAGCTAGGCTCTAGAAGGACCTAGCAGCAACTGTACCATGAACTCTATCAAAGCTAACCTTTTAATAAACGTATAAAAATGATACTTTTTGTGTAACTTGTATTGCTTGAGTAGTGTATCAGTTTCTAAATATATAAACTTGCATCAAATGTAGCCTGAAGCCATTTGTTGTCCCCATGCCCTCTGTTTGCATATTCTAATGGGAATGGAGATCACTATATAATTAACAAAGGGGTCCTTCTAGCAATCTCCCAAGCTTTGTGTATATATGTGAGACAGATGATCAATTTGTCACCAAATGTTTTCCACTAAGGCTGAAGGCGACCATTCTCGCAGAAGAGAAGGCCAAACAAAAATGCATCTATTAGCCTTCTGAATAGGCAAACCAGCCCCTGGTTATTTGGGATTGTCACCCTTTTTCCTGTGGATCTTGCACCCAGGGGCGGCTCGTCCATTACGCAAAGTAAGTGGTCGCAGTACACTTTTTTTTGCCAGGGGCGCAGAGGCGCCTCTGTAAATGCTCCTCGACCACCACTTGAGGAGCGCCCCCTTGACTCACAACAGCCCTAGCAGTCCGGGGGGAGCCTTGGCTTCCTTGCTGCTGGGCGATCCTCTTCCCGAAGGGGCTGGGCCCTTGAGCCTCGCCTAGCCCCTCTCGTTCCTGCTCCATTTCAATGATTGGTTGGGGGGGGGGCGCCAAAATACTGTTTGCTTACCATTGAAAATTACCTAGGGCCGCCTCTGCTTGCACCCATGTCTCATCTGCATACCCACATCATCACTTCCTCCAGTTTCGCACCCTCCCAAGGGTCATATGCACTAGACCTAACTTTTAAACTGACTACCCCACAGCCATGGGGCTCTCCTTCACCTGTCAGTGATGGCAGGGAAATCCCTGGCTAATACCTGTGTGGATCCTAGCTGGCAAGCAATCAGGGAGGCGTGGGAAGTCTCAATAGCTGTCAGAACTGCATAAAATGTATTTTTCTGTGAATTTATGCTTTTACATTTGAAGTATTTGCTGGTACTTTTGGCCAAACTGAGTAAACCTTTGTAGCTTTGCCTTCAACTCTGAGTGCTTGTTCTCTGTCTTGACCAATCTAGTTTAGTGGAAGATCACCAGGCAAAGGCCTCTTTAGCTTAGCTGAAATCTCAACAGCGCTAGCCTTCTTCTCTTTCACTTCTGGGAACTATGCAGCCTGTGCAACTGTGCTATTGGACTGTAATTCCCTTCTACTGGTTATTCTGGTGAGGGTTGCTTGGAGTTGCAACCAAGCAACAACTCTCACATGACTCCCACATCTCCTCTTTTATTTTTCAGTGAGACTGTGCTGACTCTAAGGTGCTGCTGAGGGACAACACAGATGCATGCAAATCGTTTTTTTTAGCTTTGCATGTTTCGAATGCTTCCTCTGTTTCAGAAGACTAAAATACAAAATGGAGGAAATCGGAATATATCTTTCACCCCTCCCTTCCTCAAACAAATCTGCAAGAGACGTCTTCCTGATTTAGAACTCTTGCTAGCCATACGTCATTTTCATCCTATTTGAAAGGAATTTGTTTGTTTCAGTGAAGTTTGAGTTTTTTGATCTGATCAATCCAGCTCACTCTGTGTTTCAGCAGGACATATCAGCAGTGCTTTTAAAACAGGTTGAGGCACCAAACTAACCATTAAAATTGTTTTTAGTATCACACTCTTTTAGCATTTTTACTGGTATTTTGAAGACAAGCTAATATTAGGTATTACAATTCTTCCAAAGGTTAAAAAACCCTGGGTTGAAAAATTAAAGAATATCCACAGAGATTTATTGAGGACATCATGTTGTGAAACCATATGTGTTAGATTCAGAGCATTACATAACACATTCATTTTGTATACAGGTTTATACATGGAAGGGTTTTTGTGATATTGCAAGTGCAGAGAAATGAAAATTGAAAAATCTAAAATCCTCACAATTATGCTGAGATATGTGTATCATTTTGCAGTTAAAACAATGAGAGGCTTACAACTACAGAGTGTGATATTATTGTACTACCTTATAGCTAGACCAGTGTTTCTCAACCTGGGGGTCGGGACCCCTGAGGGGGTCACGAAGGGGTGTCAGGGGGGTCGCCAAAGACCATCAGAAAACACAGTATTTTCTGTTGGTCATGGGGGTTCTGTGTGGGAAGTTTGGCCTAATACTATTATTGGTGGGGTTCAGAACACTCCTTGATTGTAAGCGAACTATAAATCCCAGTATCTACAACTCCCAAATTTCAAAGTCTATTTTCCCCAAACCCCATCAGTGTTCACATCTGGGCATATTGAGTATCCGTGCCAAGTTTGGTCCAGGTCCATCATTGTTTGAGCCAACAGTGTTCTCTGGATGCAGGTGAACTACAACTCCCAGACTCAAGATCAATGTCCACCAAACCCTTCCAGTATTTTCTGTTGATCATGGGAGTTCTCTGTGCCAACTTTAGTTCAATTCCATTGTTGGTGGGGTTCAGAATGCTCCTTGTTTACAGCTTAACTATAAATCCCAGCAACTACAACTCCCAAATGGCAAAATCAATCCCCCTGCCAACCCCACCAGTATTCAAATTTGGGCATACCAGGTATTTGTACATCCTGCAGATCATTATTTACATGGTGATTCATAATGTTAGGGTTCTGATTGGGGGTCACCACAACATGAGGAACTGTATTAAGGGGCTAGACTAAGGGCCCTTCCAGACAGGCCCTATATCCCAGGCTCTGATCCCAAGTTTTCTGTTTCTGTTTCTGTTTATCTCAGATTATTTGGCAATGAGGACTCATATAATCTAGTTTAAAACAGAAAAATCGGGATCAAATTCTGGGATATAGGGCCTGTCTTGAAGGGAACGAAGTTGGTAGCTCAAGCTTTTGCAGACTAATTCTGCTTCCTCATATACATCTTCCTTCCCTGAACATCTTTAATAGGCACCAGAAGGTTTCCCCCCTTCCCTTCCTCTGGTTTTTGTATTCTAGTTTCCCAAATATAGGTAGATCTATTTGCATATTGTTTACCAGTTGTGCAGATCATGTGGTGTGTTATTAAAGTACTGTGTTCTACACATGTACCTACACACCAATTTCCCATTTAGAAGCCATAGAGATAAATGTAGAGAAGGTTGAATTTTATTATCTTATTTGCAGTTAATGCAAGGGTTCATGACACACAATCCAAAATATTTGTGTCCCATTATTCTTGTTTATCACCTTTTGTCCTCATGAGGCTTCTGTGACTTTATAAACTTCAGATATACAATAGGTATCGCTGTTGTAAAAGTTTGGAATCCTACTTAATAATAATAAATTAATAAACTTTATTTATACCCCGCCACCATCTCCCCAATGGGGACTCAGGGTGGCTCACATGAGGACAAGCCCTTATAAAATAGAATATAGCACAATAAAATACAAAACAAAAAGCATCAAAAAGTAAGTTACAATTACAAAATGAAATAGTAAAACAATTCACACAATATAAAATTGAATTGGATGGGCAGGCCAAATGGACAAGATAAAATGATAAAACCCTGGATGAGGTGATAATAATAATAATAATAATAATAATAATAATAATCTTTATTTACACCCCGCCACCATCTCCGCAATGGGGACTCGGAGCAGCTTACATGGGGCCAAGCCCAAACAACATATTACATCAAAATAAAACCAAAACATAAACAACAAGCAACATAATCAAAATTACATGAAAAAAATACAATAACAAAATAACATTAAAATAAACAAAAAACACAGTCACGGTAAACAGTGGACGGGCCACATGTACAGGATAAAATGTTAAAAACTCTAATGAGAAAAAATAGGAGCAAGTTATTTGCAGGGAGCTCATAAGGATACACAGGGTTGTGAAAACTAAACTTCCCATGGGGGGGGGGGGGTAAGGAGTAAGAAACATGAATGGGGGGCAAGAAAATGAGACAGTGGGGTCAGATTTCTAGTTTCGAATGGGGGGAAAGTGCGTCATAGGGGGAACACTATAGATGGGGCAACACAGATGGTATAGATGGTCACTCTCCAAAGGCACATCAAAATAGCCAGATTTTCAGATTTTTCTTCAGATCTGCTAAGGAGGGGGCTTGCCTAATCTCACCAGGTAGTGAGTTCCACAGACGGGGAGCCACAGCGGTGAAGGCCCTCTCCCTCATTCACACCAGTCTTGCCTGTGACATTGGAAGAGGCGAGAGGAGAGCCTTCCCAGAGCATCGAAGAGGTTGTGCTGGTTGGTGGACGAATATTCGGTCCCAAAGGTAGACGGGTCCCAAACCGTTCAGGGCTTTATAGGTGATGACCTGAGCCTTGCATTGGCCCCGGAAGATGAACGGCAGCCAATGGAGCTCCTTAAACAGGGGGCTTGACCGCTCCCTGTAAGGAATGTAAAATTACCTAATTTGCTTGCGTGTACTTGTTTCCAGAATTATTGGACTCAATGATGACTGCAAATTTTGTCTGATATCTCGGTTTCTGCAAAGGCTAAAGGTACAATTATCAGCTTTGTACCTTTTCAGTTGTAATGTCTTCATCCTAAGTCACTCGATATAACTAAAGATATCCGCATAAATTTTAAGTCTATGAAGACTCATTAATCGTTGTGCTGAATTCCCTTCCTTTTATAGGCCAGGGCAAGCTCAGGAAGTAGGCCCAGGAAATTCAGCAGCCATTTCATGAGATGGTGCAACGAGGCAGCCATCTTAGAGTACCCATTTCCTAGAGAGGGTGGAGCTTAGGAGCAGCCTGGAGGGAAATGTGGAGAGCTTTGTAATTGGCTGGGAGAGAGTGGGCGGAACTTAGCTGGAGGGCAGAGGAAAGAAAGTCTTGAAGTAGGTGCGTTTTAAAATCTGACAGCTCAGTTAGGGTTTGGTGTTTAAAGAAGCAGTCAGGGTCTGGTGTTTGAAGAGTGGAGAGAGTTTGTGTGTTAGGAGGAGAGAAGTCAGAGAAGCCAGGAGTTGGTCAGTTTTAATAGATAAATAGCTATTAGGGAGAATAGCTAGTCTAGAGCAGGGATCCTCAAACTTTTTAAACAGAGGGCCAGGTCACAGTCCCTCAAACTGTTGGAGGGCTGGATTGTAATTTGAAAAAAACATGAATGAATTCCTTTGCACACTGCATAATTCTTATTCGTAGTGCAAAAAAAACCCCAATTAAAAACAATACAATAATTAAAATGAAGAACAATTTTAACAAATCTAAACTTAATAGTATTTCAGTGGAAAGTGTAGGCTTGCTTTTGTGTGATGAGATAGGATTGATGTTGTTGTTGTTGTTGTGTACTTTCAAGTCCTTTCAGACTTAGGTTGATCTCGAGCGAGGGCCAGGTAAATGACCTTGGAGGGTCGTATCCTGCCCCCGGGCCTTAGTTTGGGAACCCCTGGTCTAGAGTAAAGACAAATCCAAGAGAAAGGACTCTGGAGTTTTAAGGAAGTCTGGTCAGAGGTATGTCTGCTAGATTCCTGAGGGAGTGGAGAGTTGTTTTGAAACTAAACCTTGAACTATTTTTAAAGTAACCATACGCTGGGTTGTTGTAGGTTTTTCCGGGCTATATGGCCATGTTCTAGAGGCATTTTCTCCTGACATTTTGCCTGCATCTATGGCAAGCATCCTCAGAGGTAGTGAGGTCTGTTGGAAGTAGGAAAATGGGTTTATATATCTGTGGAATATTTATTTATCGTGTCATCCGCAACCAGAACATTGTATTGCATTTCTAACAGAACAAAACAAACAAACAGATTAAAAAAACACAAATTTTGCAAACTTGGTAGCTGATTAAATGTCCTTTGACCAGTATCTGGCCACTTGGAGTGCCTCTGGTGTTGCCGCAAGAGGGTCCTCCGTCGTGCATGTGGCAGGGCTCAGGTTGCATTGCATCAGGTGGTCAGTGGTTTGCTCTTCTCCACACTCGCATGTGTGGAGAAGAGCAAACCAGATCTGTGGAATGACCAGGGTGGGACAAAGGACTTTTGTCTGCTGCAGCTAGGTGTGAATGTTTCAACTGACCACCTTCATTAGCATTTAATGGCTTGGAAGTGCCTGGGGGGAATCTTTTGTTGAGAGTGATTTGATGTGCCTGATTGTTTACTCTCTGTTGTTTTGCTTTTGTAATTTTTGAGTTTTTTAATACTGGTAGCCAGATTTTGTTTATTTTCACGGTTTCTTCCTTTCTGTTGAAATTGTCCATATGCTTGTGGATTTCAAAGGCTTCTCTGTGTAGTCTGACATGGTGGTTGTGAGAGTGGTCCAGCATTTCTGTGTTTTCAAATAATATGCTGTATCCAGGTTGGTTCATCAGGTGCTCTGCTATGGCTGATTTCTCTGGTTGAAGTAGTCTGCAGTGCCTTTCATGTTCCTTGATTCGTGTTTGGGCGAAGCTGCGTTTGGTCGTCCCTATGTAGACTTGTCCACAGCTGCATGTTCCTTCCTCATAACCTCCCATATTCTTTACAATTTGTTTGGCAAGCAGTGGGATGAATAAAGCCCCCCTTGCCAGAAGAATTTGGGGTTTGCCCTGAGTGTGTGGATTAGAAATTCACAATAATTTCTTCACAATTGTCATGGCTATAAGTTAGCTCCAGTGTCAGAGGTACTGTGCTTCTCTACATCAGTTGCTGGGATGCATAAGTAAGTCTGCTGCTCCACTCATTCCTTGCATGTGAGGTTTCCAAGAAATATCTGTTTTGACATATGTATGCAGGAATAAAATGCTGGCATTTGGTTCGACCCAAGATGATTCATTTTATACCATTACCACAATAACAAAACTAGAATCAGTTATTTATAGAATTTACTTAGAGCCTTATCCCCATTATCAATAGGCAAGGCCGTTTGTGAAAGATCCAATCAGCGATGCAATCATAAAAATAAAAAGATGTCCCAAATTGATCATACAATTGTGGTAGGGATAAAAACCATGCTAGATCTAATGCATGCATGAAAAGGCAATCCTTTGGCATTGAGAAGACATTAATGTTAATGCCAGGCAGATTTGCATGGGGAAGGTTTGCTACCACAAATGTTCCACCGCAGGTCTTCTCTCTGTGAGCATTCAGCAACCTTTGATTCCCTTCAATGGTAACCTCAAACTGTCTACCTCACTTTAGTCTGGTGTTGCCTGATATAGGAAACAGTGTTATGTGGGCAAACTTAAACTAGTAGGAACGTATAACCTTGGGACAGATTTCTAACTAGCAGAGCTGTCTTTTGTATAGTGTTTTCTAAAAGGAACTGCTGGTTTTTCTCATGGAAACAGTATAAACTTTTTTTTAATGTATAGTATTCATAGTACTTCTCTGCAAGTAAACTGGAATTCCACCTATGTTTTGGTTTGTAAATTATACATTAGCTTTCTAACTGCTGCAAGCATCACCTCTATTATTTAATAGGCTCCCTCATCAATAAATTATGGAATTTCAATATTATGCAAATTTATATCAATATTTGGGTCCTTGAAAACTTCAGACCCCCAAACACTCTTAAATTATACATGCTAATGTAGTGATCCTCCACAAAAGTGTTTTTATCAAGATAGAATGGTACTTTACATAATGTTATATTTTGATCCTCAAAAGTTCAAATTCTTGCTATAGACACAGGAAAAGTTTACTTGATTTAATGTATTGTCGAAGGCTTTCATGGCTGGAATCACTAGGTTCTTGTGGGTTTTTTCGGGCTATAGAGCCATGTTCTAGAGGCATTTCTCCTGACGTTTCGCCTGCATCTATGGCAAGCATCCTCAGAGGTTGTGAGGTCTGATTTGTTTTCCTTATAAGGCAGTCCCCGAGTTATGAACAAGATAGTTCTGTACATTTTTTCTTAAGTTGAATTTGTCTGTAAGTTGGAACAGGTACATTTTAAAGTGTAACTCCAGTGTTTCTAAAGTTTTGGATAGCATAAAGTAGAATTAACACCCATGTTGGATAGCATAGGGAAAGGTTAACACATCTGTAACATTTATTTTGCTATCTGCCCCCGTTTAGAATATTTCACTTCACTTTCTGTCCCTGTGATAATTGGATTTTCAAAAAATTGGCTTGTTGTGGAAACATTTTTTTAATTTTGTACCAAAAGCATTGCATAAATTAGTATAAAACCGATAGAAATAGAAGGAGTGCAGGTGACTAAATATCTTTTGACCAAAAACGGGCAACAGCAATGGCATTGTCTGAAGCCTCTAACAATTCTTCCTCTGTACATGAGGCAGGGTATAGTGGACAAGCATACAGATGCAGAGTTGTCTGTTCTGCTCCACAGTCACATAAGGTGTGGGATTATTTTAGGTAGTGATATTTTTCCAGGTTGTCTTTTGGTCTGCCCATTCCACTTCTGAGTCTGTTCAAGGACTTCCAAGTTGCCCATTCTTGGTTTGCCCCTTGAGGAAGACCCTCATGGGGGCCATCCAGTTGGGATTTCCTGGTTTAGCTACCCAGAGGGATACCCTTGCTGTTGCTGGGGGGATGCCAAGAGGAGTGGTAGTTCTTACAAAGCTTTTCCTTGATTTGACTCTGCTGGGAGGAGGCTGGTAGCTATGTAGTGGATGGCTTTCACATTTTTTGTTGTTCATGGGGTTTCTGTGTGGGAAGTTTGGCCCAATTCTATTGTTGGTTCAGAATGCTCTTTGATTGTAGGTGAACTATAAATCCCAGCAACTACAACTCCCAAATGTCAAGGTCTATTTCCTCCAAAGTCCACCAGTGTTCACTTTTGGGTATATTGAGTATTTGTGCCAAGTTTGGTCCTGATCCATCATTGTTTGAGTCCACAGTGCTCTCCGGATATAGGTGAATTACAACTCCCAAACTCAAAATCCATGCCCACCAAACCCTTCCAGTTTTTTCCTGTTGGTCATTGAAGTTCTGAGTGCTAAGTTTGGTTCAATTCCATCATTGATGGATTTCAGAATGCTCCTTGATTGTAGGTGAACTATAAATCACAGTAACTACAACTCCCAAATGACCAAATCAACACCCCCCCCCCCAACTCCACCAGTATTCAATTTTGTGTGTATTGGATATTTTTGCCAAATTTGGTGCAATGAATACATCAGATCTTATTATTACAATTGATACCAGTAGCAATATTACAGTTATGAAGTAGCAATGAAAATTATTTTATGTTTGGAGGTCACCACAACATGAGGAACTGTATTAAGGGGTCATGGCATTAGGAAGGTTGAGAAACACTGTTGTAGAATTTATCAACAGGTGTAGGTTTAAGACATCCTGTGATTATTCTGCTATGTTATGCTATGTTCACCTATGTTCAAGAATTGTTGAGAAAGTTTTAGGTTCCTTGTGATAATTCTTTTCAGGAGTGAATTTCCCTTCCTAGGGGTAGACTTCTCTCGCTTCCTGTTGTCTCCCCACCTATTCCTAAGTATGAGTCATTTGTATTTCGTATATTTGTAATTCGGGGACGGACTGCCACGATACATTGTCTGAAACCGACAACTACACTGTAACAGATACCAACAAAAGGGGTTGTCATGTGTAACAATGGCAGGGCAAGTGCAGGTTCAGAAATAGGGCACAGGCACACAACACAATGAAAGTGTTCTCTAGAGATAAGTTGAAACTTAGGTGATCGACCAGACTGGATTTCATTTTTCAGTGTGTTTCGTTTTCTGATTTGGCTGTAGTTTGCTTTGCTTTTCTTTGCCTGTTCACAGCTCACGTAAATGTGTTTCATCCAGAAAAAGTCCTGTTTTGTATGTGGAGAAATACACAAAAAAACTTCCCTTGATACTTACAGAATAATTTACAAAAATCCAGCCACCTCTTCAAAGCTGCATTTACAAGCTCTCTCTTTCTCTCACACACAAACACATACACACTCCCCCTTCCCATCCTCTATCTCACACATGTAACTCCTATATTAATGATGTATATACTCAGGAACCAGAGGAAAAATCTTCTGGGGCTACTTTTCTAATTACATCTTTATTTACGTTTCTTCTCATTATGTTCTTATTTCCATTTCCTTTGTACTGATTTCTTCCTTTATACATCATTTGTTTCTTTACCTTTTCTCTGTCCCTCCCTCTCTCCCTCACTTCCTTCCATACATCCTTCCTTCCATCCTTCGTTTTAAGACAAATGCTTTTGTCCTATTTTCTTGCTTGATTCATCAAACTCTTCTAATGTAGAAATGAATTCTCATAATATTGACTACTAATTCCTCAGGCAAATTTTGTTGAGCATAATGATTAAATAATGACCTCCAACTGGAAAAAATAATTAGGGATTTCTATCTGAAACACTTCTGTAGGCTCCTAGGAATCTGATCTCCCCACTCCTGCCCCCATTCTGTTGATGTAATTTCATGTCACGCTGCGTTTTTAAATTCAATACAGAGCAAAAAAAATCATAAGCATGGAGACTAATGAAGCATGTCATACTGGGTGAATTCAAGATCTGTTGGAATTAATGGGAGTATTTCCATTGGCTTCACTGGACTATGGATGCCATTCTTATGGTAGTGATTTTCAAATGGTTTGCTGAGGAAATGCTTAGTCTGTAAACAATTAATCAATTAATTGATCCTTAAAATCATACAGGGAACATAAAACTCCCTTGCTTTGTCAGCTCCACTGGCTGCCGGTCCACTTCCGAGTTTGGTGTCCTGGCGGTGGGTACGTAGGTGGCTTTGGAGCCCTGCTCTTGACCTGCATGTTCACCCGCAGTGAGGGCATCAGTTTCCATGTAGAAGGCAGTCCCGGTCGGGGCTTGCTTACGCGCCTTCCTCTTGGCACGTCTCTCTCTCTCTTTCTCCCTCCATTCGTGCCTCCTCAAATCCTACAACACTGCTGGACACTTCTGACCTCCAGCTAGAGCGCTCAAGGACCAGGGCTTCACAGTTCTCGGTATCTATGCCACAGGTTTTAAGATTGGCTTTGAGTCCATCTTTAAATGTCTTTTCCTGTCCTCCATTTTATGTTCTTGAGTTCAGAGTAGAGCAACTGCTTTGAGAGTTTGGGTGATTGGGCATTCGGACAACGTGGCCGGTCTAGTGGAGTTGATGGCAAAGAACCATGGCTTCAATGCTGTTGGTCTTCGCTTCTTCCAGCATGCTGACTTTTATCTGCCTGTCTTCCCAAGGGATTTGCAGAATTGTGGTGATGGAATCATTCCAGGAGTTCAATGTGATGTCTGTAGATAGTCCACGTCTCGCAGGCATATAGCAGGTTTGGGAGAAAATAGTTTTATAACAGCACCTTGGTAACACTATGGATGTCCCGGTCTTCAAACACTCTGTGCTTCATTTGGAAAAATACTGCACTCACAGAGCTCAAGCAGTGTTGTGTTTCAGTGTCAATGTTGACTTTTGTGGAGAGGTGGCTGCCAAGGTAGTGGAAATGGTCCACATTTCCTAATGTTACACCATTAAGCTGTATTTCTGGCATTGGAGAGAGATTGGCTGGTGACTGCTGGAAGAGCACTTTGGTTTTCTCGATGTTCAGTGACAGGTACACATGTGAATACATAAATCATTACTCAAATAAGTATTTGTTATTGTTGTGTGCCTTTAAGTAGTTTAAAACTTACAGAAACTCTAACATGACTTTGTAATGGTTTTTTGGGGGGGCTGAGAATGTGTAACTTTCTTAAAGTGACCGAATGAAAAGTGGGTTTTCATGACCAAAAAGGGAATTCAGCCCAGGTCTTCAGAGTCTTCTTCCTCTGCTCAAACCACTACATGACACCGGTTTGTAGAAGTATAGGGGCCCTGCCTAATTTTATCAATAAAAAGCACAGTAAATCTTATCGAATGCAGCTAGGGTTTCAACTGAATAGACATAGAAATGCATCCTAATTCTCATTTTTTGTAAAACATACCATATATTCTGGTGTATAAGACTACTTTTTAACTCAAGAAAATCTTCTCAAAAGTCAGGGATCGTCTTATACATGGGGTGATCTTATACGCGGGAGTAGTCTTATACACGTGAGTAGTCTTATACACAGGAGTCGTCTTATAGAGCGGGTGCTGAAACTTCCAATCTGGATTGGAGAATCTGTGGTTGCTGCATATGGTGGGGCGAACTCAAAAATGGCAATGGCCGTGTCCCTGCCATATGCAGCGACTGTATGAAAGCATTAAGGGCGATGCTGCACAAGTACGGTAGAAGAAAATCCATTAATCATGATTCGTGGACTTAATGAGGTCCTGATGGTGAGGTGAAGGGGCGCCTCACCAGGAAGATGTAAGTGAAGGGCGGAGCAAGCTGCAGGGCGTCCAGGGCACCCAGGGTGTGGAAATAGAAATAGAGTAGCTCTGGGCCCAGAAAAACACACCTCTTTTACCTGTCTGGCCCGCCCTTGTATCCTATTACCGTACCTCCTCCTCTGCCTCTCAGATCTTGCTCCTGAAAACTGCAGTGAAGCAGTGCAGGTGCGCATGTGCGAGATCTGAGAGGCAGAGAAGGAGGTACACTAATAGGAAAATTACCATATTGAAATCAAATCTGATGCTTTTTAAATTTTTATTTGGTGTGTGTTGGAAGAGAGGTAGTCTTATACGGCAAATATATCCCAAACTCTATATTTTAACTGGAAACGTTGGGGGTCGTCTTATATGCCCAGTCGTCTTATATGCCGGAATATACTGTACTTGATAGATTAGTTAGAGTTTCATTTAACTGTAGTGTTGAAATGTCAAGCAATGCCAACCAGTTTGTACAATTAAACAGACCCTCAAGTTAATATTTCTTATTCTAATAATCTCAACCACAAAGCACGTGGATCTGATTGTATGCAAGATTACTTGAATTCACCCATGTGTGCACATGGCCCTCTCTGACATGTACCTAGTGATGATTCCTTTTAATAATTTCACATTTATAGAATGGTCTTGTAAGATTTTCTTTCTCCAACTAATTAGCCAGGTTTTTGAAACTGATCTTTAGTATACACTCAGATGCAGATTATATCTAGATAGGAAAATGTGAAACCAGCCTAGCGTCTCTGGGCCTTAATTATGTTTATATTTGTAGCATGGAAACAGCCTTTCACACTTGGACATGTTCAAGGACAGAAAAGGAGCTTAAATTTAATCTTCCGCAGTTTCTGTTATCTAAAACAAAACAGTTAATGTGAATGATAACTTGTCAGGAATTGTAAGTATAGCAAGAGAATACTGGTATCATGTTTTATAGCACCCAAGAAATGAGTGGATGGGGAACCCCCTCCCTGGAGTTGTACTACGAGGCATGTCAATTTGCTAAATTAATAGAAATGGAGATGGAAGGGACAAAAAATTAAAATGAAAAAAGAAAAATGAAAAAATAGGTCATTTATACGAGGAAATATTGGGGAAAGGGAGCTTAAAAAGATAAGGCCTGCCCCCTCCTCACAACATTGTACATTTGGAAGAAATGGCAAAATAAATTACAAATAAACAAAATAGATATCTTTCCATTAGAAACCCTGGAAAACAGATACAAAACGTTTAGGAACTTAATTAAGATTTTGAAAGAAAATTATATAAATAAGGTAGGAGATCTCACAGGTGAAATTTTAAAAATGGGATAAGATAAAGGACAAATGCAGAATAAAGAGCTGGATAGTGTGGTTAGGTTTGTCCCAAAGAAAACAGGAAATGAAGAACAAAAAAACAGATTCCCATTAGATAGAATCATTAGTTGGAAAATAGAAAAAGAAAAAGGAAGAGTTGTAAAATGGAAACAAAAAGGAATTATTGGGGAAATATATAAGGAACTAACAACCTTACCCTATAAGACAAGATGCACCTTAGTAGACAGTTGGAAACAAGATGCAAACTTTGATGACAATTTAGTTAAGTCCTGGGTTGACAAAATCCCAAAATTTAAGCATCTAAATTTAAGCATCTAAAGGAAAATAATCACAAAATGATGCAGAAGCCCTTACAATTGGCACACATCATGGGAAACATTTCTAATAAATACTAGCATAAATTTGGGGAGATTGGAAAATTTTCTCATATGTAGTGGGATTGCATTGAAATTCAAACATATTATAACACAAGAAAGTAATAAAGGAAACAATAGAGCAAAATTATATTGGAATAAAGCCTGATTTCTGTCCCTCACTATAGGGGTAAAGGAGGGGAATAACAAATGGAGAACAAGCCCTATGAGGAGTGGCTTAAGGAGCTGGACATGTTTAGCCTGAAGAAGAGAAGGCTGAGAGGAGATATGATAGCCATGTATAAATATGTGAGAGGAAACCACAGGGAGGAGGGAGCAAGCTTGTTTTCTGCTTCCCTGGAGACTAGGACGCGGAACAATGGCTTCAAACTACAAGAAAGGAGATTCCACTGAACATGACGAAGAACTTCCTGACTGTGAGAGCCATTCAGCAGTGGAACTCTCTGCCCTGGAGTGTGGTGGAGGCTCTTTCTTTGGAAGCTTTTAAACAGAGGCTGGATGGCCATCTGTCAGGGGTGATTTAAATGCAATATTCCTGCTTCTTGGCAGGAATATGGATTGGATGGCCCATGAGGTCTCTTCCAACTCTTTGATTCTTTGATGATTCTATGAATGGACAGAAATGTGGCACATGCCACAATCGCTCGAAGTCAAAAAGACAAAACAAGATGGGATCTGGAAACATGGTGGGCTTTCCTCTCCTAATATTTAATTAATTACTTTATTAATCAAAGGAAAAATAAATATTTGAATAGTGATTCCAAATAAGACTGGGGATTTAAGTGGAAAGTAATTGATCTATATTGAAGTACAAACTGAACATGTGACTTAGTTAAAAAAAACTTTAAATAGTCATCTGTATTGATTTATAGAATGTCAAGGTTTGTATTATAATGCATTGTTATCTGTATGAAATAAAACCATTAACAAATCTAATCATCCGCACTTTCTGTTATCTAAAACAAAACAGTGTGTCAATGTGAACATTAACAGGAATTGTAAGTGTAGCAAGCGAATACTGGTATTTAAAGCATATAGGAATCCATATCAAAAGAATTGAAGAAAATGACTAGAAACTTTAAATCTTAAAAAAAAACTGGATGAAATGAACAACCAAGGAAGAAATGTTTGGAGAAGTTCCCTGACATCTATTGATGTCCCCTTGATCACTCTATGACCTTGCTTCAGTTGCAAATGCATTCATTTCATCAGTTTAGTGCCTGAAAAAGAGAGGATTAATGAAAAGCTTTCTGCTTTAGATAGAACTGACCCAACCCTGGAGAAACCTAAACTCTGGCAATATTTCAGAAATTAAATTTCATACTTTGAATTTTGATTTTGGAACCTAATTTTCAATAATAGACCTAAGAATTCTAAACATTGCAATGCTTGCTCAGTATTAAGTCAGCCAAGTCCCATGTTTAATATAGATTATTCCCCTCCCCCCCCCCCGATTATTTTGACACTTCCCCTCATAACCTATTTCAAATCTAGTTTCAACATGCTTATTTTTAATTCTAAGTTTTAATTTTAGTTTATCGTGTCTATCACTTAGGTCTTAAAGGGGGTAATGTCAGCACTTGGTAATTTTAATAAACCTGTTGCAGTGTGGATAAAAGCTGGAGCAAGCTATATATTGCCAAAGACAAGAGGAGAAGACAGACAACCATGTGGAGATACTATCTATTAGTTCTCTCAAATCTTTCCTCAAAATCTAGTGTTTTTTCATCTTATTGCAAAATCTTAAACTTCATTCCCACCTGTAAGCAAATTAGCCTCCTCCAAGTCAAATTGAAATCATAACTGCATTTAAGGCAGTTGGAATGGGAAGGTTGCCAATGGGGTAAATTTTCCCCGGAGGTTCCCTTTTGCCTATAGAATGATCCATCTGCACAAATCTACTACCTGTAGATTGCTGATAGCTGTAAACCTCAAATATGAGGACAGTGTGGTGCCCTACTATGGGCAGAGGTAATCTTGTGATTAATTGATCCTTGTTTCTAAGTCTTATGAGGTCCAAGGATTACGTATCATGCCTTTGCCAGCGTCATGTTGTCAGGATCATGGAAGAAGCAGGCAAAGAAAGACAGACAGCCATAAAAAGCTGTTGGTAATGGTAACAAAGTCTTCCATCCACACATGCTGGGCCAGCAGGATTTAGAAAGTAATGGGCAACCTGCTACTTCATTCCTCCTCCAGATTGTTCCCTCTTGAGATTTCTCTGTTATCCACCATCCTTTCTGTCTTGCCTCTTCATCTTACCTTCTGTTCTTGCTTCTGGTTTCCAATTTAGATTGCAAACTCTGGTACCTTTATCGTTTTTTCTCACATTATTTTCTCATTGGGGAGCAGTTTTGAGCCTTTTTGCAAAAAAAAAGTTTACAATTTTTGTCCTGTATAAGAAGACTAGATGGGTCAGAAAAATCCTCCTTTGCAAAATAGTCACAAAAAGAGTTGTAAAATGGAAACAAAAAAATCTCCATTTCTGGTCAAATTGTTTTGCCACATTTGTTTTGCCACATTTAGACCATCTTTCTCATTAGGCATGGATATGTTCTCTAGCCTAATTCCCTAGGATGCATCATGGTAACTGGAAATTTGAAACTGTTTCAAATCTCCAGTTACCATGATGCATCCTAGGGAATTAGGCCAATCACATTCTCTTAGCACCTCATCACATGAAGAAAAAAATTACATCCTAGCATACTGTCACAGAGCCCACCAGATGCCATCACACAACATAAAACAATTTCCAGAGAGACTCTGTAGAGGAGTATTCACATGTTTCATAGAGAACAACAAGGGGAAGCTAAGTGGTGACGCTTCCCCCCCCCCTCTCCAGGTGGGATAAAGTAAGGGGCACGGCGGGCGATGTGGAGCACGGGTTTTTCCCTGCTGCCCTACATATTTGTCACACTTTATGGCAAATCCCCCTCTGCCCCATAGATTCGGACCTCAATGTAATGAAGTCCTTAGTCTTCCAAAATTCTTGTTGTTGATGATAAAGTAGATGCTACCTTGAGTTCATTGAGGGAAAGCTAGGATCTAAATAGAAAATACATATTTTTAAAAAACTCAAATAATTGAAAACTTTTGAAATGTCTTTCATTTGCAGTTACTGTTAATTCTTTGACTTTTTTCCAGTCAGTTTAGAGTACAGATATAAATATTTGCTTTTTTCAGCCCCACATATAAAAATTAACCATATCAACAATTTTCTTTCAACTTTAAGAATATGAAGATTTTTTGCTCGGTTAAAAAGAGCTATTTCTTCTTCATGACAAAAATGTGTACTGTTGTGGAAAAATAGATTTGGGGTGAAATAAATATAGTTTTCCTGCACAGAAAATGTGAAGAAGGGAGTTAGGCCAAAATCTTGTATCTTGAACAAATTGTGTAAAATGTACAAGAAAAAACATATTTCTGTACTTGATTTTTGCTTTACAAAACCTACAGTACAACACCTAACAATCCAATGTATGTCCTTCACTCAAAAAATTGATTTTGTAATTTGGGAGTTGTAGTTGCTGGGATTTATAGTTCACCTACAATCAAAGAACATTCTGAACCCCACCAATGATGGAATTGAACCAAACTTGGCACACGGTTCTCCCATGACCAACAGAAAATACTGGAAGGGTTTGGTGGCCAGTGTCCTTTGGTTTTGGAGTTGTCGTTCACCTACATCCAGAGAGCACTGTGGACTCAAACAATGATGGCTCTGGACCAAACTCTACACGAATACTCAATATGCCCAAATGTGAACACTGGTGGAGTTTCAGGAAAATAGAATCTTGACATTTGGGAGTTGTAGTTACAGCTACAATCACAGGACATTCTGAACCCCACCAACGATAGAATTGGGCCAAACCTCCCACACAGAACCCCCATGACCACCAGAGTAGGCCACAGCAACACGTGGCAGGGAACGGCTAGTAAGTCTCATGGAGCTCCATAAGACTTTGATCTCGACATGTATTGAATTGTGTTATGACCCACCTGTCAAAGAAATATAGGCAGTATGTATATAGACCATGTTATATTCAGAAGTTTCTATGTTTAGGTTTTTATACACCTAAACAAAAAATAATACATAAATCAGGATTAGAAAAATTCCTTTCCCATTCCCAGTTTTTCTTAGAAGCATGAAGCAATCTGTGTTGAGAAATAAAGGAAGGCAGCAGTCTCTTAAGCGTTAGCCATTATATCAGAAGGTTGGGTTCGGGATGCCATTTTTAGTGGTAAAATGGCATGGAGTGGGCAAATTCTTGACCTTTGGGTGTTTCCCTCAATGTTACACATTTAAAATATTTTCTGTTAAATAGCTTTGAAGCATAAAGTTCAACTTCTCTGTAAGCATCTTTAGGGAGAAGACACTTCCCTTTTTATGGCTCACACTCTGGCTGGAGTATTAGTGGCAAAATAGTGAGAAAGAGAGAGAGAGGAAGGACTGAACAATTTGGCAGAGGAAAATTCAGTTCCCTGTCCAACTTCATAACCTATTAGTAAGCCATCAAAGCATAACATTTTCCTTTCTTTGTGCTTTTCTGCTGCAGTTTCTAGACATATTAGCCATCTTTTCTACTTTTTCATATAAGAAATAAACATAATGTTTGATCCTGCATGTCATTAACCCCTTTCTCTGTGTTTCCCAGGGAGGCAATTTGTTAGACAGATCTATTAGTGGCAAAGGAAGGAAGGCTTTCCATTCTTGCAGTATATTGCCAGGATGCTACTGATGATGGTGTTGCAGCCAATACTGTGGCTGGACATAATTGTAGAGTTTAGGGCTACTCACTGATGCCATGTTCAGCTCTACCAAGGAATAGAGATTGGCGAAGATTCGCATCAATTGGTTATTTTTTTTTCATATGGCAATTTTCAGTACAACAGATTTGATTTTAAAAAACAAAACAGGATAAATAAATGTGAGAAAAAACAAAAAAAACCCTGTTCATTTATGTATTCATCCAGAAGACACAGAATTGAACTTTTAAGAATATTGAGTTTGAACCCTTGTACAGGGTGAGGAGGCAGGATAACTTCCTTTTTTAAAATGCGCGTCATTCAGTCGGTTGAAGACGTAGTGGAGCGCTAGTGGTCTCATTCAAGAGGCCGGAGTATAAAGTTTTGTCCTGACACAGTTAAGTCGCCATCATGCGTTCGAACAGTGAGGAGCATGCTTTTGCCGTTGAGGCCTACTTTTCGATTTGGAATGGCCGGCCCACTCTCCAGATTTGGCCCCTTGTGATTTTTTTTCTATGGGGTTTTTTGAAATCCCGTGTTTATGTGAACCGTCCAAGGACCCTATAAGATTTGAAGACCAACATCCAGGAAGAAATTGCCAACATAACGCCTGCTATGCTGGCAAGAATCATGACAAACGCCAGAAATCGGTTTACTCAGTGTATGGAGAATGGGGGATGTCACCTACCTAATTTGATCTTCAAAACTACGTAAAACAAAACTTTAGGTATGCGCCTACATTATAAAAAAATAAAAATTTCTGATTCATACAATGAGTTTTATTAAGTTTTGAAAAAAGGAAGTTATGCTGCCTCACCCTGTATATTCTGGAACCCCCGGTGGTGCAGTGGGTTAAAGCCCTGTGCCGGTAGGACTGAAGACCGACAGGTCGCAGGTTCAAATCCGGGGAGAGGCGGATGAGCTCCCTCTATCAGCTCCAGCTCCTCATGCGGGGACATGAGAGAAGCCTCCCACAAGGATGATAAAAACATCAGAAATCATCCGGGCGTTCCCCTAGGCAACGTCCTTGCAGACGACCAATTCTCTCACAACAGGACGCTCCTGACACAACAAAAAAAAACGAAAACAAAACCCTGTATATTCTGCAATAGTATCTGAACAAGGATTATCAGCTCTTTATTGACTAGAGCAGAGGTTCTCAAAATTTTTCAGCCATGGAGCCTTATTTTGAAGCAAAATTTTATCATGGAGCTCCAAGAAATGTTTTTATATTATATTGTATTATATTATCTATATAAATAAAACTGTAATTTTTGTTTGTGGAATTAACATAACTCAAAAACCACTGGACGAATTGACACCAAATTTGGACACAATACATCTATCAGGACAATGAGTGACCATCACTCCTAAAAACTCTGAAAAACACAGTGGAAAGGACTTAAAATACAAAAAAGTAAAAAGATGCTGCAGCGCATGCGCAAAAATGATTCCCCTGGCACTAAACAGCCACCTCATTTCTTGACTCATCTTTCTCCATCAGGCTTAATGTCTGGTTTTGTCCAAGTACTCATGTAGAAAAGTATTCCGCTTTTCATCTGAGAAGTGGAGGAGGATATGGTTGAACAAACCTCCTATCACACATATGGACAGGAAGCTTGGAGGTTATTTGAGATGCTAACGAGAAAACTATACTAATTTTCGGGTACTGTGAAAGAACAAGAAGCCTCACTATCAAATTTTGCACATCCTTCATTAATTTCTAATAGATGAGTTTGAATAACCTGATACATTTCAGTCACAGGTAATGTAATACATGTTTTTAGTAATGCCAATTACTTCCCACTTATCTGATCCAGTTGCTGTAATATAGCCAATCAGTGTGATATCAAATTTGAGGAGAAAGCACAGAATTTAATTTCCTTATTGAGCAGTGATTTTTTGGCCTGAACAGTGAGAATTATTTTCTGTCACTAACAAACTGATTCAGTTAAGCCCAGCAGACATATGGCGGGACAAGAAGAAAGATATATGGATACAGAAATATATAATTTAAAATTTTCTAATATATGTCAAGAGAACAAACTGTACAGCAGATTAGCATATGCTTGCCAGCAACTCTGGTTTTTCCATTTGATTTAGTGACTCCGCCTAGAAGAAAGCAGTGTTTTGGTCCAACACAGCCCACTCAAAATATATGGGAGCAGGAAACAAAAGTTGTCCTTTGTATTCTGCCATAGTAATTCCCATATCGCTTTTATAGAGTGTGAAGTTATATTTGGTTTCCTGTTTCACTTTGTGGCTTGGAGTCAATGGATATTGACATGGGCTTAACCTTGTAGCTATTTCCTATAGCCAGATTGTGTGCTAAACAACCTCAAGAGAGTGGATAGTCCAAAATTAAGCAAGATTGTGCCAACCATTTTAAAGGGTTTTTTTAAGGATATAACAAAAGAAAGCAGGGAGAAAGATTGGATAAGAGGGAAGAGGTCCCATCACTATCACAAGTATGACTGGTGAGGACCTTGATGAAAGCCTACTTGGTGGTTGCTCCCAGGCTTAGGAATTCTAGTCAACATATTTGAGCTGTAAGCATATTATCCACAGTTTCAGGAATCCACAGGGGATCTTGGAATATATTCCGCATAGATACAGGAGTCAGAGTGTGACTTAGTACGTAAGATCTAACCCCAAAGAAGGAGCCCCCCCGGTGGTGCAGTGGGTTAAACCCTTGTGCCGGCAGGACTGAAGACCGACAGGTCGCAGGTTCGAATCCGGGGAGAAGCGGATGAGCTCCCTCTATCAGCTCCAGCTCCTCATGCGGGGACATGAGAGAAGCCTCCCACAAGGATGATAAAAACATCAAATCATCCAGGCGTCCCCTGGGCAACATCCTTGCAGACGGCCAATTCTCTCACACCAGGAGTCACTCCTGACATGACAAAAAAAGAACCCAAAGAAAAAGTAATACCATGTGTCGGTAAAAATTCGGCCTCAGAGCAACTGCTAGGAGGCACGAAATGAAAACGAAGTGCACAGTCTTCAATCAACTTCAAAGCCTTGAAGTGGCATTTATTTAGTTGCTTTCTAACAGTTACAAAAACAACAAACATAACTATGTACAGAAGTAACACACACGTCTTGCTCCTTCACCGGCATGACTGGAAGAGAACCCCAGCAGTCCATTATCTCAAGTTCACGTCACTAGAACATGTGACGTATACAGGAAATGTCCACAGTTCACACTCCAGGCATTAAATCACTCTATGCCTTTAACCTTTGCATAGCATTACATTGCATTACGTCCTACACCGGACACAGAGAGTTTAAAACTATTAGTGATATTTCACACCAGTAAAATCCATCCACCATGCTTCTCCAGAAATAAGTCTAGTTTCTTGGCACAAAAGCGTCATGTAAAAGAACCTTATTTTGATGAATGAAAGGAAGTCAGAAGTGAAAGAAACTCTGTTGTTGAAATATGAATTGATATTTGCAAGAAAAAAACACATCTGTGACTTTCATGGATGTTTTAGGAGGATGAGGAGCTGCTGATAGTAATAGTGATGGTGTGGTGGCAATAGTAGAATCATAGAATCAAAGAGTTGGAAGAGACCTCATGGGCCATCCAGTCCAACCCCCTGCCAAGAAACAGGAATATTGCATTCAAATCACCCCTGACAGATGGCCATGCAGCCTCTGTTTAAAAGCTTCCAAAGAAGGAGCCTCCACCACATTCCAGGGAAGAGAGTTCCACTGCTGAATGGCTATCAGAGTCAGGAAGTTCTTCCTCGTGTTCAGATGGAATCTCCTCTCTTGTAGTTTGAAGCCATTGTTCTGCGTCCTAGTCTCCAAGGAAGCAGAAAACAAGCTTGCTCCCTCCTCCCTGTGGCTTCCTCTCACATATTTATACATGGCTATCATATGTCCTCTCCGGCTCTCTTCTTCAGACTAAACATGCCCAGCTCCTTAAGCCGCTCCTCATAGGGCTTGTTCTCCAGACCCTTGATCATTTTAGTCGCCCTCCTCTGGACACATTCCAGTTTGTCAATATCTCTCTTGAATTGAGGTGCCCAGAATTGGACGCAATATTCTAGGTGTGGTCTAACCAAAGCAGAATAGAGGGGTAGCATTATTTCCCTGGACCTAGACACTATGCTCCTATTGATGCAGGCCAAAATCCCATTGGCTTTTTTTGCCACCACATCACATTGTTGGCTCGTGTTTAACTTGTTGTCCACGAGGACTCCAAGATCTTTTTCACACGTATTGCTCTCAAGCCAGGCATCCCCCGTTCTGTATCTTTGCATTTCGTTTTTTTCTGCCTAAGTGGAGTATCTTGCATTTGTCCCTGTTGAACTTCATTTTGTTAGTTTTGCCCCATCTCTCTAATCTGTCTCTCTAGTAGTAGTAAGTAAGTCATTCTGAATACAAAATGCCTTTGTTGGGGGAGGTGGAAGCCTACAAACAAGAGAGCTAACCACCCCAAATATTGATATAAACATTATCACACAAAAGTCTATGTTAATAGGAATGAAAACAGAGGAAAAGCTGCACTAAAGGTCAAGACTGGGTGGACTGTAAGAATAACATAGACTGAAGTAATGGAAGTAAGTGGTATACATTGGAAACTTCTTCAGAGGAAAAAAAACAGCAAGGAAGCAAGCATGACTAGAAAAGCCAAGGATAGAAGACACTGACAGCACGTACAAAGAAGTGATGAAAGATTTGTTTTATGCATTTGTCTTTTGTGTTGTTCAGCCCATCAGCTGCTTCCAATAGTGTTTTGATGTGGTTTTGCTGACTCACTTGAGGACTCAAGTGGGAGTAGATGTCAGTTCTTTGTACTGGTTTCATTATTTTCTCCAGAAGAGGTCCCAGACGGATACGATGGGTCAATAGGTTTTTGTGCCTTGGGTGTTTTCATATGTGAGGTTCTGCTCTGCCCACTGTCCTCTCAGGTAATAGGACATTAAAAAGAAGTGAATAAGAATGATTGTCAGTGGGCTTGCTATTACCAAACCATTGTTCCCATTTCCAGAACTTTGTGTGAGATTTCTGAAAATCTTCAACTGTTTCTGACAACTCCATAAGCACTAGTGAACAGACAGTGACTACTGCTCAGCTTGTGAGAGAAGCCACAGTAGAATAGCGAGTATTTGGTGTATCATGCTGGTCCCCCAGAAATGAGAGATACAAAATTAATGTGCTTTTGAGCCTATGCTGTGAAAGAGTATTCAAAGCACACTGCACATGTGATTCAGATGGAAAAGAGTGATAGATATACTTATACTGATGAAATTCCATATGGTTGCTGGAACATGTGAGTTGAGAGGGATAGCTATGGATTCCATAAGACAGCTTACACAAGAGAGAAGAGTACCCCCAGCAGTGTCTTTTTGGAAATTTGCTGGAATAGTATGTATAAATCAGTACCTTCTGCTTTCTAGCAATTTTAGTCAGTACCGAAGAGCAAGAAGCAAAGTGCAGGCTCCATGCAACCCCTGAAACCCCTCAAAGTACCCAAAAATCCTCCCTCCAAAATGTAAAAAAAATAAATAAATCCCAGGCATTTTTAAAAAAAATTACCCCATGAATAAATGCCTGGAATCAGAGGCGGCCCTAGGTAATTTTCAACAGTAAGCAAACAGTATTTTGGTGCCCCCCCCCCCAAATCAATCACTGATATATATATTTTCTGTTCATCGTGGGAGTTCTGTGTGCCATATTTGGTTCAATTCCATCATTGGTGTAGTTCAGAATGCTCTTTGATTGTAGGTGAACTATACATCTCAGTAACTACAACGCGCCTCAAGAGCGCCCCTGGGCAAAATCAACTATACTGCAAATGCTTACTTTGCGTAATGGGTTGAGCCGCCCCTGCCTGGAATAAATATTGAGCTGAATGAAGAAAAACAAATTGAAACTGAAACCAGATAAGACAGAAGTACTTGTCATTAATGGTCCTAATCTAGGGATTGAGGTGTGTCAACCAGTTCTGGATGGAGTTACACTCCCCTGAAAGACTGTGTTCGCAACTGAAAGTGCTCCTGGATTCATCTCTCCAAATATCAGCCCAGGTAGATGTGACATTCAGGAGTGCTTACTACCAGCTTTGGCTGATATACCAGTTGTCCTACTTTCTAGAATTGGAGGACCTAAAGATAGTAGTGCACACGCTGGTAATCTTAGGTTGGACTTCTGCAATGCACTGTACATTGGTCTACCCAGGCATGTAGCCCGGGGGGGGGGGGGGGGGCTTGGGGGGCTTCAGCGCCCCCCCCCCCGAAATTCTTACGGTGGTTTGCGAAAAGGCCTTACTGGTGCATTATTTAAACTGTTATGTTTATTCATATCATGATGTAATCACCATGCTCAATATATCCCATATGTATGGATTGGGGTAATGATAGAAAAGGTTTGCTAGGGTAGACCCTCTTTCACTCGGACTCAGCCCCCCCCCCCCCAAATTGAAATCCTGGCTACGGGCCTGGGTCTACCTCTGTACCAAGTTCAGAAACTCCAGTTAGTTCAAAACACAGTAGCCAGGCTAGGTACAGAAATGATCTGGGAGTGAGCATATTACACCTATATTAAAGTCACTCAACTGGCTGCCAATTAGTTTCCAGGAAAAGTACAGTGTTGGTTTTGACCAGCCCTACATGGTTTGGGCCTTCTCCCATATAATCTGCCCAGACCCTTAGATCCTCTAGGGCAGGGGTCCTCAAACTAAGGCCCGGGGGCCAGATGCGGCCCTCCAAGGTCATTTACCCAGCCCTCGCTCAGGGTCAACCTAAGTCTGTAACGACTCAAAAGCACACAACAACAATCCTATCTCATCTGCCAAAAGCAGGCCCACACTTCCCATTGAAATACTAATAAATTTATAGTTGTTAAATTTGTTCTTCAGTTTAATTATTGTATTGTTTTTAAGTGGCTTTTACACTACAAATAAGATATGTGCAGTGTGCATAGGAATTCATTCATGTTTTTTCTCAAATTATAATCTGGCCCTCTGACGGTTTGAGAGACTGTGACCTGGCCCTCTGTTTAAAAAGTTTGTGGACCCCTGCTCTAGGGGGTAGCTACTCCAGCCAAACAGAACCCAACTAACAGCTGTCACCCAGAGGACCTTTTCATCAGCTGCCCCCAAACAGTGGAATGACCTGCCAGAAAACATCCGACAGCTAAATCAGCTATCAGAATTCAAGATGCATCTGAAGACCTATCTCTTCTAGCAGGTCTACCTAGTAAATTTTAATTTGTCAATTTTAACCTTCATTTTATTGAAATGGTCTTGTGTGTATGTTGTTATATGTACTTTAATAAACCTCTTGTACCCTACCTCAAGACACAAGGTGAGACAGGTAATAAATTTACCATTATTATTATATTATATTCTTGCTTATCCCAAATTCCAGATTATATACCCCATCTTTGATACCCTGTCTTTTTCCAATAATGGGAGGTAGCTTAAAATTTATTTTAAAAAGTACTAATTAAAAACTATATAAAACATCAATTATATAAAGTAGAAATATAAAAGTTGTTATAAAAACAATTTAATTCATTATAAGACCGTATAAAAACAATATAAAGCACACGGCATTGATTTTAATCTATTTTCTGGGTATTTCATAGTTTGTGTCCCTTCATTTTTGAGAATATTTATTTATTTATTTACGATACTTATAGCCCGGCTTTCTCAGCCAAATGGCAACTCAAGGCAGGTTACAGATTGGCACAGTTCGGTGTCAGGCATTCATAAAAGTGCCATTAAAAACAATCAACATTACAATATAAAACATATATTGAAAACTGTTAAAATATATAATCATCTGTGTCATCATGTTAAAAACGTTATCCAGTAACATCATCTAGGAATTCCATGTTCATCATTCATAGTTCTGTGTTATCTATTTCGCTGAATTCTCAAAAGCTTGCTCAAAGAGCCAGGTCTTTACTTTTTTTGGAAAGTCAGGAGGGAGGGGGCCAATCTAATATCCCTGGGGAGGGAGTTCCATAGCCAGGGGCCACCACTGAGAAGGCCCTGTCAAGAATATCTCATCTAGACTTTTTTCTGTTCTTAAATTAGTTAACAAACAATATATATTACAATGTACAGTATATTTCAAGCCCAGGTAGACCCAAAAATACAATGAACACCTTGGGGGGCAGCTTTATGGTCGAATGAGTTTGCTCTTATGTGGTCCAGAAGCTAAGACAAGCACCAAAACCTACCAGTTTGATATGTGAGTGAAATTCTGAATGCCTTAGCTCTTAAACCAAAGGTGTGTGTTTTTTTAATTCATCACAGGTGTAGAGAAGATAAACAGGTCAATCAGGATGACTAGACATGCCTTTGTTCCTTAGTAAGGGAGGGGCCATATAGGAAACCCATATTCTCTTTTGTGTGACTTGAAAGGCTTTTAGTGCCGTTTCTGCAAACAGTGTCATGCATGAAGAAAATGAAAGCTCTCATCTCATTGTTCACCTCAGCTGCTTGAGGCATGCTATGCTTTATGCAAAAGTTATTTGCTAAGTGCTTTGTAATTAAGATTATATAAGCAATGAGATTTTTTACATTTACGGCATATACCATGAGAAGATTCATTGTCTCAAACTCTGTACTTTGAGGTAGGAAACAAAACTGCCATGGTGGATTCCAAATTACAAGAGAGGTCATAAAGTGATTCCAGCTTAAATAATAAATATATCAATAAGATAAAACACTTCAGCTGCACCACACACTCTTTACCAGCTTGTGACTCTTAAACCAGGGGCAAGTACAGCCATATGCAGCCCCACAATCTGTTTTTTCAAACCTCCGAAGTCTCCAAACCAGCATTTCTCTGGTTTAGTGGAAGACAATACATCTTTTGAATAGATTCTGCCCACTCTCCCCAATTCACAGTCAAAATATCAGTCTGACAGTTCCAGAGGTGGAGGGTTGAGAATAAAGAATTATGGTATAGCGCCAAAAAAAAGTCATCATGTTCAAGGGGAAATATGGGTTGCTTACCTGTAACCGTAGTTTCCTGAGTAGTCACCTGCGAAATAGCACTTATGGTATTCCTGCGCCAGCGCAGGCCCAGCTTTCGGAACCTTCTAGACTTAAAAAGAAACATTTTGCTCCCCAGTCCCGCCCCCCCTCCCCCCGAGTATATAAGGTCCGTGGGCGGGACCAACCGTCAATTCTCTTCCGCCGCACAGCAGCCAGAAGGAAAGCGGCATGACACTCGAGGGGAGGAAGGGAGGGAATGTGCTATTTCGCAGGTGACTACTCAGGAAACTACGGTTACAGGTAAGCAACCCATATTTTCCTGTCGTAGTCAACTGCGAAATCGCACTTATGGTAGACTAGCAAGCTACAGTCAGGATGGAGGGAGTCATGCCACTGCAGAAAAAAGTATATTCCTGCCAAAGCATACATTCCTCCTGGACCTCACATCAAACTTGTAATGGGATACAAAGGTGCTTGGGGACGCCCACGTGGCCGCCCGACACACCTCCTCCAAAGGAACTCCTCTCAAAAAAGCCACTGAGGTGGCCATTGCCCTTGTTGAATGAGCATGCACCTGCTGCGGCAATTCCTTGCCCGCTAAACGATAGCAAGTGCGAATGGTAGATACAATCCAAGCGGAAAAACGCTGTGACGTGACCGGCAAACCCTTTGTGTCCTTCCTATATTTTAGGAACAACCTAGGGGACTTCCTAAATTCCTTAGTCCTCTGTATGTAGAAGGCCAGTGCCCTTCTGACATCTAACAAGTGTAAATTCTTTTCCAGCGATGTTTCCGGATTCTGAAAGAATGCCGGGAGAATTATTTCCTGCGAGTTATGAAAACGAGTGGATACCTTGGGTAAGAACGCCAGGTCTGTCCGTAGGACCACCTTGTCTTTATGAAACTTCAAATACGGTTCATCCACTCTAAGAGCACACAATTCACTCGATCTCCTGGCCGAAGTAATAGCCACTAAAAAGGCTACCTTCCAAGTGAGTGACGCTAGGTCCGTTGATGCTAAGGGCTCAAATGGAGCTTTCGTCAGTGACGAGAGAACCAATTCCAGACTCCAAGAGGGAGTAACCGGAGCCGTTGGCGGTCTGACATTTGCTAACCCCTTCAGAAAGGCCTTGACCGACAGGTCAACGAAACAGGACGGAAGTCCCGTCTTCCTTCTGGCCCATGAGATGGCCGCCAAATAGCACTTTATCGAAGAGTTAGACATGCCCGCCTCTGAGAGGGACAGCAAAAAATCCAAAATCACTGAGATAGGTGCGGACTCTGGTTGCACCCCATTTGCTGTTGCAAACCTGCTAAATCGTGCCCATTTGTATGTGTATGAGCGTTTGGTAGATGGTCTGTGAGCCGCATCAATGATGGCTAGAACAGGCTCTGAAAAGGAAGCCTCACGGTCTACTCTGGTGGGAGAATCCGCCATGCGGTCAACCTCAGAGTTTGGACATCCGGATAGAGAACCTGTCCCTGTTGGGAGGTTAGAAGGTCCGGCTTGCTTCTGAGTCTCACAAAGACTTTCCCTGACAATTGAAGGAGTGGTGCAAACCATGGTTGACGTGGCCACCACGGGGTCACTAGGATACAGTGCACGTTGTCCAATTGTATCTTTGCTACTACCCTCAGAAGAAGAGGGAATGGTGGAAACGCGTAGACTAGGGGACCCCCCCAGTTCCTGAGGAATGCATCCCCTAGACAGTCCCCCTGCAAGGACGGCTGAGTCCTCGCGCAGAATGCTTTGCATTTCCTGTTCTCCGTGGATGCGAACAGGTCTATGGTCGGATAACCCCACACCTGGAAGATCTTTCCTAATTCTTCCAAATCCAGAGACCACTCGTGGTTCCCCATTGGGCTCCTGCTCAGAGAGTCCGCAAGGGAGTTTTGTTCCCCCGGGACATGAGAGGCCCGTAGGAACGTTCCCCTCTGGATGCACCATTCCCAGATGCTGATCGTAAGTTGCAGGAGCTGGTGTGAGTGAGTGCCGCCCTGTTTGTTTAAGTAGTACATGACGGTTGTGTTGTCCGTCAGGATTTGTACTACTGTGCCTCTTACCATGCCTTCGAAGGACTTTAGAGCTTTTCCTACTGCCATGAGCTCTAGAACGTTTATGTGCAACGTGCTTTCGCTTGGAGACCACCTTCCCTGAGCGACAAGTCCTTGTGCATGGGCACCCCACCCCGACAGGGAGGAATCTGTTGTGATAGTTAGTGTAGGAGAGGGGGGCTGAAAGGGGAGTCCCATACAGACCCATTGGGGTTGCGTCCACCATCTCAAGGAGCACCGGACTTGTTCCGGAGGGGACAGCCTGATATTCTGGTTGTCTGTGAGGGGGTTGAAAACTGACCCAAACCATGCCTGCAGAGGACGCATCCGGAGTCTCGAGAACGGGATTACCGATGTGGTGGAGGCCATATGGTCCAGTAGGACCTGGACCTGCCTGGCCGAAACCGTGGAGGACTCCAGGAACCGGTTGATAAGCTCTCGAAGATTGGAAACCCGATCGCCAGGTAGGTACGCTCTCTGCGTGTGAGAGTCCAGCAAGGCTCCAATAAATTGGATCTGGCGGGACGGCGTCAGGGACGACTTCTCCACGTTGACAATCAACCCCAAAGACTGCAAAAGACAGAGAATGACAGAGATATGGTGACGCAGTTGGTTGTGCGATTGGGACACAATCAGCCAATCGTCTATGTAGGGGTACACTATAATGCCCTGAGTGCGTAGATGCGCCACTACCACTGCTATGCACTTGGTGAAAACCCGCGGGGCCGTACTCAGTCCGAACGGGAGTACGTTGTAATGAAATGCCTGCGAGCCCACCATGAATGTTAAAAACCTTCTGTGGTGTGGTGCTATTGAAAAATGGAAGTATGCGTCCCTAAGGTCGATGGTGGCGAACCACACATCTTTCCTTAACAGGGGTAAGATCGAAGCCAAAGTGACCATTCGAAATTTCTTTGGAATGATGCATTTATTTAAATTCCTTAGATCCATAATAGCCCGAAAACCTCCTCCGCGCTTTTCAACTACAAAATAACTGGAGAAAAAACAATGCGGGAACATAGACGGCGCAACAGGTGAAATGGCCCCTTTTTGTAGGAGCGTATTTATCTCTTGCAGGAGTGCCGGAGACGGTTGCGTGCTCGTAACCCTGCCCGTTCCCGGGGTCTCATTGAATTCAATGGTGTAACCACGTCTAACAATAGCTAACACCCAACTATCAGTAGTGATACTTTCCCAACAATTATAAAACACAGCCAGTCTATCTCCAAACATTGGGGGAGAGTCAGCTAGAGCACTCGGGGAATGAACATTAACAACCGGGGCAACTTGGACCTCAACGGGTTCAACATTCAAGCTTGCGGAGGAATTGGTTAAGGGGCTCTCGATGATAGGGTCCCTGTCATCAAAGGCGCTTCCGCGAGGCGCCCTGCTTAGGTTTGTTTTGGTAGGGTTGGAATCGTGGTTTGGAATTATAGGAGGATCTCCTATTTCCCTGGTATCTGGGGGATGACGAATTCCTTCCCCTGAAGGGCCCTGAATAAGAGTTATTAAAATTCTTACGGAAATTACCCGCAGGAGGTTGCCATCTTGAGCGTTGTTGGTTGTAGGGCTGCCAGGTGTAACCGAATTTGTTAGCAGCCTGGCGTACTTCCTGTTTCTCCTTTAATGTTCCGTCCGTTTCCGGATTGAACAAGCCTTCTTCGTGCAGGGGTAGGTCCTCGGCTAAGGCCTTCCCCTCCTCAGATAAGTTAGCAGCCCTAAGCCATGCGTGCCTCCTGATTGAAGTGGCCGTAGCAAACAGGTGTCCCGCAGTTTCGGCCAAATGCTTGGCAAAATCCTTTTGGATTTTTGACAAAATTAGCGCCTCCGTGTGGAGAGCCTTAGGGTAACGTTGTTCCTCTTGGGGCAGCTTGTCGAGGTATGGGAGCATTTTATTCCAGAGAAAGCTCTGGTACCCGCTCATATAAGTCGCGTAGTGCGACATCCTTGTTAGTAGACCGGCCGTAACATGAGCTTTCTTTCCCATGGAATCAACTTTCCTGCCCTCCTTGTCTGGGGGAGCAGAAAGGATTCCCTTTGGGCGCTTCGACTTAACCACCTCGGCTACCACCGTATTCGGCTTGGGAGGATTTGTCACCCATTTCGCTTTGGCCAGGTCGATTTTGTACATGTTGTCCACTCTCTTGGGGACAGCTGGTACTGCGGCCGGTGGTATGTCTAGTATCTTAGCTAATTTCAGCAGGTAGGGGAGCATGGGTAGGGCTGTTGAGGTGACCACATTTTGCTCCTCACTAGGAAACATAGGGTCCTCGACATGCTCCGGGGCTTTAGGGGCCGGAATGTCGAGGGCTTTAATCATTCTGTCCACCAGACATGCAAATTTGTTAAAGTCAGGTGGTAAGGGACCCGGTTCAGAGGCGCTGGGAACCACCGCTTGGTCAGGAGTCTCTGAATCGGAGTTTGATTCCTCCGGTTCAGTGGTCCTCTGCTCCACATGTGGGGCAGGGTCCTCCAGATCTCCCATAGGAGTCATTGCAGGTTGGCCAGAGGTCATTGGCACAGGTGTGGATCCCCCATTAGCATTTTCAACACCATTAGGAGGATCAATATACAGAGATTGAATCACACTAACAGATTGATCGTTACAAACATTTTGTCCAGCACAGAGTTCTTGACCAGCCCTGGGGACGCCCTCTGGGCGAGAAACAGTTTCTTGTGGTCTGGCAGTCAGTGCTGTAGTTGGTGGTGGCATTAGGGCTGGGGCAGGGAATACAGTTGTCGATGTGCCCAAGCCCCTTTGTGCAATGCCAGGGATGGCCTCCATGTGCTGCATGGGCGCAAAGGGAGGCGTATGCTGGAACAACATTTGGCCCGATGGAGCCATTTGCCAGCAGGATCTACGGGCCCGGCGATTCCTCCTGGCCGACCTGGAGGCGGGGGAGGAAGAGGAGGACGAGGAGGACGAAGATGACGATGATGTCCTCCTGGATCGGCCCCTCGATCCCCGTCGGTATCGACGGCTGGAAGCTCTGTTTCGTCTGGATGCAGATCTGCTTCGCCTGGAGGGAGATCTAGACCTCCGAGGTCTACGGTGTCGCTCCTCCCTCCTTGGCGAAGCCAGCAAAGGAGTCGGGTTCGGGAGGGGCAAGAGGACTCCTCTCGGGCTCGGCGAGATCGAGGGGCCCGCGATCCCGAGCGGTCTGCCCCATTCCTCGATGCCGGCGACAGCTCCTTCTTGCGCGTCCGTGCCTCCTCCTTCCACGGCAGCCGCTCCTCCCATTCCGGGCGGGGCCGGATCTGTGGGGGCGGGGCTAGCCGAGGCGCCCACACCCGCCCCTCTCACTGGAGCCACGGTCTCGGGAGCCTCTCGGTTGGCTGGAGGAGGAGAAGGGAGGCTCGGGCTCGAGGACGCTGGGATGGCTTCAGCCGGCGCCGGGGACACTCGAGCTTGCGCGTTCTTCGCGCTCAGGTCCCGGGGCGGAGCCAGCCTTCCCGGCGGGAAGAGGAGGCTTGCTGTAGGTTGCGCCTGCTGGCGGCCCTCCGGTGGAGTTTTTCCCTCCTTCTTAGAGGCGCTGCGGCCCTGGGGCTCCACGCGGCCATCTTGCGCCTTCTCTTTAGGCTTTTTGGCCTTCTTCTTAGGAGCAGCCTCGGAAGGTAAGGAGGATGCCTCAGGCCCTTGGGGAGGCCTCGCGGGTGGAGGGGGCAGCAGGGCCCGTTCGTATAAGGCCGCTTTAAGACGCGTCTCACGGTTCCTCCGCGTCTGTGGAGTAAAGGCCGCACAGATGGCACAGGTTTGGGAGAGGTGGATTTCTCCCAAGCAGGCAAGGCATAACTCATGCCCATCCGTGTCTGGTAACACGTTGGGGCACTTGGTGCACTTCTTGAAAGAAGTCGTCGCCATCTCAATAGTTGCCCGTGCCAGTTTAGCCAAAGAATTGTCGTTCAGTCCAAATTCGGGGAGCCAGATAGCAGAATCGTCGAAAATCAGTCCAAGTCAGAAATATCAAAATTATCACAAGGTTCACTAGCTGATGCCTATTTCTCGGCGGAAAAAAGAGAATTGACGGTTGGTCCCGCCCACGGACCTTATATACTCGGGGGGAGGGGGGGCGGGACTGGGGAGCAAAATGTTTCTTTTTAAGTCTAGAAGGTTCCGAAAGCTGGGCCTGCGCTGGCGCAGGAATACCATAAGTGCGATTTCGCAGTTGACTACGACAGGAAATCCATGTTTTGCAGAAATACTTTTTTCTCCCCAACTCTCATGCTCGATACCCATATGAAAGCAGGGCGCCTGTGCCTGATGTTTTGAACGCTTACCACCTTTTATATAAGCTATCCTATTCGAATACATCCAATTAAAATACAATACAGGATGTTTTAAAAAAAATGAACCCAGTTTGAAATCACTATATCTCTTGCAACTACGAACTGCCCATGAACAAAATGTACCACTTGAAAGGATGGGGCACAGGGTTTCAAATGATCACTATTACTAATAATATTACAATATAATGGTATAGTATAATGTAGTAATATATAATACTGATATTGTACTATGCTAATAATATAATATATTGTATGTATATATATCTTGTAAACTGCTCTGAGCCCCCTTCGGGGTGAGAAGGGCAGCATATAAATGTCGTAAATCTATATATATAAAAAAAGTAATGTTCGTTTGTGGGATTAATATAACTCAAAAACCACTGCGTGAATTGATATCTAATTTGGACACAATACACCTGTCAGGCCAACAAGTGTCCTTCACCCCTAAAAACACACACACACAATGGACTTAAAACCCTCAAAACTAAATTGTATATACACATACACATATACTCATATACATCTACACATCCACATATACACACATATATACACAAGCACACACAAATATACACATACATATACACATGCACACATATATACACATACATACATATATACAGACATATATGCATATACACAAGCCCACACATATACACAATATACATATACATATATAAACACAGAAAAACACAAATATATACACACATACACACACATATGCACACCCATATTTACACCCAGATAGACAGATAGATAGATAGATACACATGCATACATACACATATACACAAATATATACACACACAAAACATATGCACAGACTGGGCCACAGCAACGCGTGGTAGGGGACAGCTAGTAAATAAATAAAAATAAATATTAGATGTTTCTCCCAGCACAGAAACAGCCCTTAATCTCTGTCATTTGCAGCATGGCCCACCCTTCAACATAAGACTTAATGAGATAGTCTCCATTGCGGGGTTAGTGTGCCTTAGAATTGCAAGTGTATGTATTTTTGTTGGTGTTGGTGATACTGAAATTAGGGTCTATCTTAAAATTGATGGCACCTTACAATTAAAGGAATGAAGGACTTTGAAACATTATTGTTAGGATCTGATGGTATACATCATAAGAAACATACTGCATTGACAAAAATGAGATATGTTCCCATGTTATGATTTTAAGTTTGAAGTGGTACATATTAGGCTTGTGCAATCTGGGTAAACCTTGACCCATTTCATGTCCTGGTTTTCAGTGGGGGGCCCGGTCCATTTTTGGAAACCTGCCAAAATCAGGAGGGCAGATATCGGTTTTCGTTGTGGGGTGCTGAAAGATCTGTTTTCTATCGGCCCATTACGGGAAGGAGGGCTTCCCAGGCTCCCCTTCCTCTTATTTTGGGCATTTCAGCTCTACTCTAGAGGAGAGGTGCTCAGCTGCAGGCGGGTACATACTTTCAGGAGGCTTCTTACCCGCATGTGCTGTCTGTGCCTGGATGCCATGTGCACTTTCCAAGACAAGGAGGCAAGTTTACTCCAGAGGAGGTGCTCAGCTGCAGACAGGCACACCCACTTTCTGGACCTGCATGCCACACACACTTTCCAAGACAAGGAGGCAAGTTCATTTACTCCAGAGGAGGTGCTTACCTGCAGGCAGGTGCGCATACTTTCTCAGCTGGCACACCACCCATACATTCTTTCCAATTCAAGGAGACTGCTCACAAAAAGCAGGCAAGGAGCCGTGATGGGCTCCCGCTTGCTTTTGTGTCCAGCTCATTTTCCTACCAGGAGGGGGCTTCCCATTGCGTGCTCCCGACGAAAGTAATGAAAGTATGGATGTAACAAGGGAAAACGGATCCACACAGAACTGTAGTTTGGGGGTCCTCCTGGACTCAACGCTGTGATGCTTGATGCTCATGTGTCAGCGGTGGCACAGTAAGGCACTCTACGTAGGACTGCCCTTGAAGACGGTTCGGAAACTACAGCTGGTGTAAAGATCGGTGGCCAGATTGTTAACTGGAGCAAGTTACAGGAAGCAGTCAGCTCCCCTATTCAAACAGCTCCACTGGCTGCCGATAAGTGTTCGGACCAAATTTAAGGTGCTGGTTATTACCTATAAAGCTCTAAACAGTTCAGGACCTGCCTATCTTCATGACTGCATCCTCCCCTATGAGCCCACACCATCCTTAAGATCTTCCGGGGATGCTCTTCTCTTGCTCCCACCCCCATCTCAGACATAGTTGGTGGGGACGAGAGAAAGGGAATTCTCGGTGGTGGCCCCTTGACTCTGGAACTCAGTCCCCAGGGAGATTAGGCTGGCATCCTCCCTATCCACATTCCATAAGGAACTAAAGACGTGGAAGTTTCGTTGTGCATTCGACTGATGACTCCTTTTACAGATGGACTCTAACCATGACCTGAATCCAAATTCCTATATTTGATTACTACACTTTTAAGTTAAGCTGAAATGATCCTGTTTAATTGCTCTATTCCTATGCTACTATACGCCCTATCCACTTTATTGACCAGCCTATCATTTAACTCGTTTCACACATTGGCCCCCTCCCCCCCCCCAAAAAAAGAGTCTTGAGGTATCTCTGTTGTTGCTTATGATGCTTGTTTATTATTGTTTAAGCCGTTTTTATGCTATTTTAATATGCTATTGTTCTGTTTTTAATTGTATGTTGCCTTGGGCTTGGCCCCATATAAGCCACCCCGAGTCCCCTTGTGGACATGGAGGTGGGGAAGAAAAATAAAGTTCTTCTTCTTCTTCTAGTACATATGTAGTACTGTAACACAGAAGAGTATTATAGATGAGTCACATGAAGGCCTTATATGAACACACACTTTAATTTTTTATTATGTTATCCAGATTTAAATGTTGCCTGTAAATCCTTTGGATTGATACATGCATCCAATAAGTTGCCATAACCGATTACGATACTTCATAAAAATCATTGTAATGCAACTCTTTATAAGTGTCTCTCCCCCACTTGGATTATATAAGTCCATAAATGTATCCATTGCACATCTTTCACGTGTCACAAATTTTAAATAGTAAACTTTATAGGAAACCATTCATGATGAAAGTGATTTGAAAATGCTGTTCATTAATTGTCAAAGGAGTTTTTGTAGTTGTAATTATTATACTCTAGGGCTCAGTATATACATCCAAATAGATATATAGAATTATCACTATGCTCTTAATATTTTTTGAATATTTTTAATCTGCTATTACTGGGACAGCCTTAAAATGTGACTGAATTTATCTGCAGTGCTGCCTTTTAAAATCTAAGACATGATAAGGAAACAGAGCTAGAGGACTATTTCTCATAACCTTTGCTACCTCCTACATAAGTATAAAAACAGCCAAATGTTCTACAGCTGGAAATGGCCAATGCAGTGGCACCAAGCCAGCATCATTTCACTGTGTCATTTAAAAAAAAAACCTTAATGATTAACAAATGCTTTTTTCGTCTTTAAGAGTCTCTTCTTTATAGCCTCCTTGCAGATACTATCTTAATAAGCAGCTTCTGGTTCTCTGGTAGAGAAATCCCACAAAAGGAAGAATGGTTGCCTTGCATGCTGACTTCATCAACTTTTGATGTAATGTGTAATTTTGTATAATTCAAGACCTCAACATAAAGCTGTGTAGCATTAAAAGCCGGTTGGAACAGTGTCACCGCCGATTGCAAAATGTCCCCTGTTTAAAAGAGGAGGCCTTACGGGCTCATTTGCACATTGCATTTTAGAAGCACTACTTGTATAAGTCACAACAGTTTTCAATGCCAGCTTTCTGTAGTATGGGTCTCAGAAGTGGCTCTAAAAGCTACCTCCGTAGGACAAGGAGTAAGTAACTCCATGTGCATGCCAACATGAGTTTAACTGTGTATGTAGAGGTCTTCTGTAAATATTATCTACTTTTGAATTTTTTTTAAAAAAATAGAAAATAAACACATTTTTATTCTTAAAGCAAAAATATATTACTGTGAAATGTCTATGGATTTTAGGACCTTCAGTCAGCTGGTATGCTGGCAACCATCCTGGAAATATATGATGTGGTAGAAGCATATGTCTTCAACTTACAGCTTTGAAAAAGCCTTAGGATACAATCCTATATCTATATATATAAAAATGCTCTGTGCGTAATGAGTACCTTAAGAACAAAAAAACTACTGGGCCAAATGACCCCAAATTTGGCAACAAAACTCCTCACAATCCAAGGAATGACCATCACTGAAAGAAAAAAAACCCCCACAAAAATACGTTTAAATTCAAAATATTACTATATTAAATAGACTCATAGAATAGTTAGAAGAGACTCTACCATAGTTTTTTCGGGAGAATAGATAGGAAGGAAGGAGAGAAGAAAGGGAGGGAGGGGAAAAGGGAAGGAATGTAGGAGGGAAAGGGGGAAGGAAGGAAAGAGGGAAGGAAGGGAGCGAAGGAAGGAAAGAAAGAGGTACCGAAGGAAGGAAGAAGAGAAAGTAGAGAGGAAAGAAAAAAGGGAGGAAAGGCAGGAAAGAGGTAAATATGGAAGGAAAGAAAAAAGGAAAGAAGGAAGGAAACAGGGAGGGAAGAAAGGAGACAAAGGAAGAAGTAGAGAAAGGGAGAGGGAAGGAAGGAAAGAAAGAGAGAAGGAAGGATGAAACCAAAGAGCAAAAGAAGGAATGAAAAAAAGAGGTAGAGAAGGAAAAAAGGAGAGAAAAGGGAAGGGGAAGAAAAAGGGGGGAAGGAATAGGTAGGTACCTCTCTTTCATAATAGTCCAGATATCTACCTCTACTTCGAAAATTGAAGAGAGATATTGACAAGCTGGAATGTGTCCAGAGGAGGGCGACTAAAATGATCAAGGGTCTGGAGAACAAGCCCTATGAGGAGTGGCTTAAAGAACTGGGCATGTTTAGCCTGAAGAAGAGAAGGCTGAGAGGAGACATGATAGCCATATATAAATACATGAGACGAAGTCATAGGGAGGAGGGAGCAAGCTTGTTTTCTGCTGGCCTGGAGACTAGGATGCGGAACAATGGCTTCAAACTACAAGAAAGGAGATTCCATCTGAACTTTAGGAAAAACTTCCTGAATGTGAGAGCCGTTCAGCAGTGGAACTCTCTGCCCTGGAGTGTGGTGGAGGCTCCTTCTTTGGAAGCTTTTAAACAGAGGCTGGATGGCCATCTATCAGGGGGGTGGGTGGGTTGAATGCAATTTTCCTGCTTCTTGGCAGGAGGTTGGACTGGATGGCCCCACTCTATGATTCTATGATATTATGATTCTTTCCCACCTCACTTGTTTATGATATACACTTTCATCTCAGCTGAATAGATCCTATGACATCGGTGATACTTCTCTTAGCATCTATCCCCATTACGTTTCCACTTATCTTGAAACAGAGTGGTTATGTACAATCACACCAGAAAATGGCCCTCCTTTACAAATATTTTTTTCCTATATTTTGGGCAATAATTGCTTTTGCAGATTACAGAAGTGACTGAATGGGATGCAGTTCAACCCTTTGAGCAAAGCATCTGCGGACCCAAGAAACTGCACAATCCAAACCATGTTGGCCAACAAGCACTGAGCATGTGCAGGGCAGGAAGAAGATACCTGGAAATAGCAGCAGATGGTTTAGACAGAAAGCCCAACCACATGGCTCAGGAAGAAGAAATATATTGTATTTCCCACACTCTCCAGCCAATTTATTGGAGGGGGGAGTGAGAAGTAGGACTCCTTCCCAGTTTAAAGACTGTTGATCAGTCGGATCCCATCCAGTGAGTCATCTCAAAAGAACATTTAATTGGGCACGACCTCAACAATCCTATCACAAATTATGGTGCAATAGATTGCTTCTTGTTTTTGGACCATTCTAAGTTACAGAAATAAAGTTGTATTATTCGAGTACCCCTTCTCTTTGTGAAATTGCGTCTTGGAAGCCATATGCTCCAAAGGTTTTTTTTTTTCAAAAGAAGAAAAGCTCTAGCTGCATAATCGGACGGGTCTATGTTCTTTTGGATTCGGTTAACAAAATGCCCTCGCTAAAAATACCTATGTTACAGTTTAACCACAATTTCCTTTTTAACTTAAAACGGCAATCAGCAGCAGCTTCAAAATACTACAGCTTGTTCAGACAATCTGTATCTAATTGACTTGTTTCATATTCTTTGCCAAAGTACAGTTTAGTCAGACACTACAAATAAAATCATCTTAAACAAAACAATCTGTTGAAGAAAGGAGTAATATATGTACTGTAATGTACATGATTCGCAAACACACAGTGTTCACTCACATGTATCAAAATAAGGCAGTAATCCTGGATCTTCACACGGTGATTTAAGTCCTCTTATCTCAGTCGGACTTAGTTCTGTATAGGACTGAAAGACAGGTTAAATCACACATGTGAAACGCTAGGCCTGCGGGCTGAATCTGGCTTACTGGCCGAATCTGGCCCGCCGTGTCATTTTATGTGGCCCATGAGGCTTTCAATTCCTGGTGAACAAAGTTTCGTTTGTACAGTCTTACAATTACAAGGGACCTTTTAATAATAATAATAATAATAACAACAACCTTTATTCTTGTATCCCACCATTATCTCCCCGAAGGGTCTCAGGGCTGCCTACGCTAGGCACAAGATACCTAAAAGCAAGACATGACATAAAACACAATATAAAACGCAATTGAATAAAACATATAAACATATAACAACAAGATAAACTCAGGATAAAACTGTGCACATCTAGCTAATGTAAACATGACCAGGCTGTAAACAATAGGGCCAAGGAATGGGAAAAGTACAGAGCTGTAACCATGAATGAAAGCATGGGATAAAGTGCAAGGCTGCATAACAAATTCATAGATCAACTAGGGACTAGGTGTCTCAAAGACTTGTTGGTGGGGACAAGAAAAAGGGCCTTCTTGGTGGTGGCCCCCCCAACTCTGGAACTACCTCCCCAGGGGGATTACGCTAGCACCCTCCCTATCCACTTTTCACAAAGATCTAAAGACGTGAATGTTCCACTGTGCATTTGACTCGACAACTTCCTTGATACCTGGCCCCAGCTAGAATCCAAAATCCTGGTCATGCACTTTACTACTGCTTTATCCAAAATTATGTAGAATGACTCTACTATATTCCTCTTATCCTTAATGCTGCTACACAACCTATGCACTTTACTTACCAGCCCTATCCTCTGAATTGTAAGCCGCCTCGAATCCCTTCGGGGAGATGGAGGTGGGGTATAAAAATAAAGGAGGAGTAGTAGTAGTTTGAATAGCCAGATCTTCAGATCCCTACGGAAAGAGGCAGTATGTGGTCTTGCCTAATCTTTTCATGGCAACCATAAGGTTGATGTGACACTTGGTGAAAATAGGTTTGACACCCCTGGGTTAAATGATGGAACTTTTAAGAAATCGTTATGCTAAGACCAATCTCGATAAAATAGTGAAGTGTAGAGACATCACACTGTCAATGAAGATCCACATAGTTAAAGCACTGGTACTTCCTGTAGTAACCTACAGATGTGAGAGCTGGACCATAAGGAAGGCTGAGTAAAGGAAGATAGATGCTTTTGAACTGTGGTGTTGGAGGAAAATTCTGAGAGTGCCTTGGACCACAAGAAGATCAAATCAGCCCATACTTGCAAAAATAAAGCCTGACTGCTCATTGGAGGAAAGAATAGTAGAGGCCAAGATGAAGTACTTTGGCCACATAATGAAAAGACAGGAGAGCTTAGAGAAGACAATTATGCTGGGGAAAATGGAAGGAAAAAGGAAGAGTGGCTGACCAAGGGCAAGATGAATGGATGGTATCCTTGAAGTGACTGGCTTGACTCTGAAGGAGCTGGGGATGGTGACGGCCAACGGTGAGCTCTCATGAGATCACGGAGAGTCGGAAGCGACTGAACAAATAAACAACAACAACAAAGAATGCTTAACTTTTAAATCATAGGATCATATTGTTGGAAGAGACCAAAGTCCAACTCCTTGCCATGCAGGAATATACAATCAAAAGCACTCCAGCCTCTGTTTAGAAATCTCCAAAGAAGAAGACTGCCAAGGAAGCACATTACACTGTTGAACTGCTATAACCATTTAGATGAAATCTATTGCTCTGTGCCATAGTCTTGGGGGCAGCAGCAAAGGATTAAACCTTTGTGCCAATAGGACTGCTGATTGGTTCGAATCTGAGAAGTGGGGTGAGCTCCTGTCTGAAATCTCCAATGGGGACATGAAAGAAGCCTCCCACTGATGGTAAAATATCCGGGCATCCGCTGGGCAACTTGCTTGCAGATGGCCTATTCTCTCCCACCAGAAGCAACTTGCAGTTTCTCAAGTTGCTCCTGACATACACAAAAAAACCCAGAATCCATCTTCAATATGATATTTTTTCAGATATTTAGCTTGAATGTTATGTCACCTTTTATACTTCTCTACTAAATTTCCAAGATGTAAGTAAGGAACAGCCACAGTTTCCATAACACTGTGATGGCATGCATTTGCATTGTTCAGTCTAACCGTGTTATTTCAGAACTTTAAAGATCTAGCTAGCAGTTTCAACAGATAGACTTTAGGTCATGGTTTCCAGATCTTTTACCAATTTGATTAGTCTTTTCTGGGTCCATTCCACTTTGTTAATATGTGATGCCCAGACATATTTCAAGTTTTTAAAATATTGACATTTGATTCTACTCATTTTTAAATAGGTTCTGTTAAAAGGTAGGTTTCTACATACAGTCCCATACTATTTAAAACATCAAAAACAGACATCAGAAAGAAGTGACCTACTGTATTTATTGTTGCACTGATATTAACAACTAGGCTTCCTAGCTGTACACAGTAGTACCCCTCTGAAAATATACTCTACAATAATGATAAGTAGCAGTATAGCTCCAGAGCATGAATTATTTATAGTTACTTCCTTCCCCCCACAACAAAGGTTTAAGTAAGCTGGCTTATAATGGTAACTTAAGAAATGATAAAATCATGTTTTTCACAGCATGACATAACTTTTTAGTCACTTTGCACAGATGTTGCCCCAGTAATTGAGCATTCACAGTGGGTGCTATACTTCTACACTCTGATGTTTTAAAGAAAACGAAAAACAACAACAACCGAAAGCAATTATTATTCAGTATAACCCCCATATCTGTGGCATGGTACATTTCAAAATCACCCTCACTCCTTGGATACCTGAAACCATGAATAATAGCAAACTCTATATTTTGAGTATGCATGGGCTACGAACTGAGTATGCTGGAACTAGAGAGGCCCACAAATACTTCCATTTGTTGGACTCTGTAAGTCCTGCAGTACTGTTCTATGGTATTCCAGACCTGGAAGAATACTATAGAATTACTCTGGAGGAAAATCTAGAGAGACCTACAAATATTTTCAGGGGAATGTTTTTGGAGTGTGGGTAAGTGAAACCATGGACCTCAAATCTGTGAATAAGAGGGTTGCATTTTGGATAGGTAAGGTAAAGGTTTTCCCCTGACATTAAGTCCAGTCATATCTGACCCTGGGGGTTGGTGCTCATTTCTAAGCCGAAGAGCCGGCGTTGTCCATAGACATCTCCAAGGTCATGTGGCCGGTATGACTGCATGGAGTGCCGTTATCTTCCCACCGGAGCAGTACCTATTGCTCTCACATTTGCATGTTTTCAAACTGCTAGGTTGGCAGAAGCTGGGGCTGACAACGGAAGCTCACGCCGCTCCCCGGATTCTAACCAGCAGCCCTTAAGTCTACATTAAATATTCAGACTAACTTATTTCATTCTCAATAGGATTTATTTCATTTCTTTGTCTATTCGTTTTCAAAGCATCTGGCAAGCTTAACTTCCTATTGTTCATCAGAGTGTCTTAATGGATTCTGTACACTAGTTATACCCCATCATTCTCCCCGAAGGGACTCAAGGCAGCTAACAATCACACAATCTAAACCAGTGGTTCTCAACCTGTGTGCCACAGCCCAGCAGTGGGCCACCAGAACAAAAATCTGGTCCATGAACCTCCTTCCTCTTTATTTTGTTTACTAGCTTGGGGATCTGGTGCTGCCCAGGTTATTTCAGAAAGGCATTGTGTGCCAAGGTTGGTCATTATTTATGTGGCTCACAGTGGTCTCAGGAAGTTAGTGACGGTACTGCGAGTCCCATCGTCCATGGTCCATTCTCCTCCAAACAGCACCAGGATGTAGAGTGGGTCGTGGGGGCTCTGTGGGCCACGTTTGGCCTTCATCAGTCATTGGATGAGGGTTGCAACAGTCTCGGGAAGTGAGTGGAGGTACTTCAAGTCCCACCATCCATGGTCTGCCCTCCTCCAAACTGCAGCAGGATGTAGAGTGGGTCATGGGGGCTCTGTGTGCCAAGTTTGGTCTTTTTCCATCTTGTTGGGGGCCACAGTGGTCTGTGAGAACTGAAGGGTTTGAAAGTACTACAAATCCCATCATCCATTGTCCATCCTCCCCCAAACCTTACTAGCACATAAAGGGGGCCATGGGGATTATGTGTTCCAGTTTGGTCCAGGTCCATCATTTGTGGGGGTCGCAGTGGCCTGTGAAATTGGCAGCCAATCGGAACACTGCCACATACACCGCCCGCCGCATACAAACACTGACTTTTATTATATAGGTATATTTATTTTATTTCCGCTCCTTTCCGCAGAGCTAACCAGCCCTGTTCCTTTTGGTACTAATGTTGGAGAGTGGTCCCCCGTCAGAGTAGTCTCCGATCAAGTGGGCCCTGGTAAAAAAAAAGCTTGGGAACCACTTATCTAAACAGTCTCTATCCATCCATCCATCCATCCATCCATCTACTTATATTTCCTTGATTGATTGTTTTCTCCATATAAACATATCTCAAAATGACCTTAGTATCACAGGTGTTTTATATATATATATATATTTCTCTGTTGGTGGTACTTCAAGTCTGGTGAATGCAACCACATCTCTGTATCACTGAAATATTATTTGCTAGTGGAACAGTAAAGAGCGAGGCTTCTGCTTCTGCTTCTGTTGTAGTGGCCTGTTCTATCTATGACTCAATTAACTCGTGTTTTCAAAATCACTCAGTGCTCCAGCATCTCATACTTATGTAAGCATGCCTTCTGAAAGATTCTCTCTTCCCTACCGCATACGTGCGCACAATTATTAAATCGCATTACCTGGTTTTTAAAAAATGAAGGAGGAAGTATATTTTGTGGTTTTTGCAGTACGCTCGTACATGAATAATCATATCAAGTTTTATTTTAAAAGATTAACTGGTGGAAAATTCTTTCGCTTGGCACAGGTCATCTTAAGGCGAGCTTGTGGTTTATGTGCTTTTTTAGCATCAACAGTTTAAGTGGCATTTTCATTCAAGGATGAAGTCATGTTCTTGAGAAATCGTTATATTAGAGATTAAGGTGAATGAAGAGCTCCAATAAATTGGGGTGGGGCCTTTTTGCTTTACAGTCTAAACATGCAAACTAAGAGTTGAATTAAAATATGCTAAAACCTAAATATATAAAGTTCAAGAGACAAGTATGCTAGTTTGACATCTTAAAATAGAGTGAATGCAGCCTGCGAGGCATATGTGGCTTCGGTCCCTGTATGAAGGACCCAGACGTTTTACACATATTAAAATGGCCAGGGGAGGGACACAAAATCATCAATAAAATGATCTAAAATGCCACCTGTAGCAGTGTTATACAGTAACCAAGAAAAACATAACCCAAAATACTCAGAAGTCCAAAGTGGAAATGACTCCTGATCACTTCTGGATCGCATTTTCATTTACAAAAATGTGTGATTGTGGCCCACAACAGTAGTTCTCAACCTTACTAATGCCGTGACCCCTTAATGCAGTTCCATATGTTGTGGTGACCCCCAACCATAATATTGTTTTCATTGCTACTTAATACCTGTTATTTTACTACGGTTATACATCGTAATGTAAATATCCGATATGCAGGACGTATTTTCATTCACTGGACTAAATTGAGCACAAATATCCAATATGCCCAAATGTGAATGCTAGTGGGGTTGGGGGGGGGGGAGGACTGATTTTGTAATTTGGGAGTTGTAGTTACTGGGATTTATAGTTCACTTATAATCAAAGAGCATTCTGAACTCCACCAGCGATGGATTTAAACCGAACTTGGTACACAGAACTCCCATGACCAACAGAAAACACTGGAAGGGTTTTGTGAGCATTGACCATGAGTTTGGGAGTTGTAGTTCACCTATACCCAGAGGAGTGCTGTGTATTCATGCAATGATGGATCTGGACCAAACTTGGCACGAATACTCAATATGCCCAAAAGTGAACACTGGTGGAGTCTGGGGAAAATAGACCTTGACATTTGGGAGTTGTAGTTGTTGGGATTTATAGTTCACCTACAATCAAAGAGCATTCTGAGCTCGAGCAACAATAGAATTTGGTCAAACTTCTCACACAGAATCCCAATGACCAACAGAAAATACTATGTTTTCTGATGGTCTTTGGCGACCCTTTTGACACCCCCTCACAACCCCCTCAGGGGTCCCGACCCCCAGGTTGAGAAACACTGGTCCACAACTACATTAGCCAGCAATATAATGCTGCTGCAAAAAGTCTAAAACAGAATTATCCTGAATATTTAGAACATATTGGGCTGCAAAGAGAGAGGAGAAAACATACATGAAAAAACAAGCAGAAGGGAAGGGCATATGTAAACAATAAACTACACCATAGTAGAACATAAATTCTGCTTGAGTCTTATTATTATTTATTATTATTTAATATTTACGTCACTTTCATCCCGCCCATTTCAGCCCGAAAGCAACTCAGGGCGGCTTACAAATCGGCAACAATTAGATGCCGTATATAAATACATACATCGGTTCAAAGCAAAAAATTAAATCACAATTCATTTAAAAACCATAAAAACAATAAAAATTATAAAAAACTATGTCTTCCTGTTCCATTTCTTAACCGTTTCCATCATCTTAGCCATTCCTTGCTCATATTCCAATTTGAGTTTATCTGCCTCCCCAGTTAGTAATCTGGCTGCCGCCCATTGAACTAACTGAAGTTTCCGAACCAACTTCAAAGGCAGCCCCACGTAGAGCGTGTTGCAGTAATCTATTCGGGATGTAACCATTAGAGCAGGGGTCCTCAAACTTTTTAACCCGGGGGCCAGTTCACTGTCCCTCAGGCTGTTGGAGGGCCGGACTATAGTTTTTTTAAAAAAAAAATTAAAAAATTCCTATGCACATTGCACATATCTTATTTTGCTGTGTGAAAGGGCCCTTAGAGGAGTTCTTTCTAGCCCTCTTTAGGCAGTAATTCCAGGAGCAGAGAATGGGAAATCTTCCTATTTCTAGTCTGAACAAAATCTGGCTACCAGTATTAAAAAACTCTAAAATTATAACTGTAAATAAAGAACAACACTCAAACACAGGGGAACTCCAGACAAGAAACAATCAGGGCCAGCTAATCACCTCTCCCTAAAAACTGTCAGGCTATGAAATGGTAATCAAGGTGGCCAATTGAAACATTAATACCTATCTCCAACAGACAAGAGTTCTTTCTCCCACCCTGAATCTTCCACAATTTTCCTAGTTAAAGGTTTTCCTCTGACATGAAGTCCAGACGTGTCTGACTCTGGGGTGTGGTGCTCATCTGCATTTCTAAGTAAGAGCCGGCGTTGTCCGTAGACACCTCCAATGTCATGTGGCTGGCATGACTGCATGGAGCACCGGGGCAGCCTCCCCAAGGGCAGCTGCTCCGCGCGGCTTACTCGCAAGGTGCTTTACGCGAGAGTAGGCCGCGTGGAGCAGCTGCCCTTGGCTGGCTCACGCTGCCCATCGGGCCCGAGGAGCAGCACCGCGCGGCCTACTCACGCTTAAAAACAATACAATAATTAAAATGAAGAATACATTTAACAAATATAAACTTATTAGTATTTCAATGGTAAGTGTACACCTGCTTTTGGCTAATGAGATAGGATTCTTGTTGCTGTTGTTGTTGCTGCTGCTGCTGCTGTTATTGTGCTTTCAAGTCATTTCAGACTTAGGTTGACCCTGAGCGAGGGCCGAGTAAATGACCTTGAAGGGCCATATCTGGCCCCCGGGTCTTAGTTTGAGGACCTCTGTTCTAGTTATTCAGTACACTCGCTGGGGGAACTATGGGAATTGTAGGCCAAAAAAACCCCAATCTTTTCATTCGGAAGATTACAGCCTGGAAATCTTGGCCTTTCCTAATTTCTTTTTTTCCGATGGCGAGCTTTGTTGCACAGATGTCACTGAAACCTAAATATGGGCCACTTGCAAGATGGTATGTGTTCTTCAAAAACAGAGAAGCGATGCAAGCTAACCAATGAAAAGTACAGTTAACCATGTGCAGAGAAGCATGCCTTGCTTTAAAAGCCATTCAGCCTCACTGCCCATGGGTGACTGAGGAACTGATGGATGGATGAGGCAAGTGGTAAAGGCGGAGGCTCCATATGCAACCGATGCGTATGACAGCTCTGGATTGCCAGCCTTTCTTATTGCCCTGTGGGACCTGCAGCTCTGAGATTTGCTTAAGCACTGCCACTGGGCGAGGCAAAGCAATGAACAGACACAAATGCTCGCTGATGACACCGGCAATTCCCACAGTTTCAAGGAAACATCACTTTCACTTAGCCAACAAAATTTCTTTCTCTTCGTATTACACAATGTTCCGGCCCATCCTTTTCCTCGAACTGTGCCTAACGCTTTCTTTCCAAAGACCTGCTTAGATAGGATCATGTTTTCAGTGCCTGACTTTCAGACCATACTGCTATATTTTAATTTCGATTTTTTTCTGATTACCTATGAGGGCAGGAGAGAGATTTCTTATACAGAATAGTATTCCTCCAGATTTTTTCCTATAATTCAAAGGAGTTTGAGAGAGCAATCTATCTACGAGGGGTATTTTTTAAGTAAGGTCCGTTTTGTTGTAGACACTAGTAATTCGCACACATACCGCAACAAGCGCGTGCGTCGTGTACCGGCATGCCTTGGGAACAACTGTGCTCAGTTTCCGCTCTGTAGCTAAGCTGTACGGTTCTGTTCTGTGCTTTAAAAATGTTTAAGACTATCAACTCACCCTCCGCATGTGAGGTTCGCTCAGTGATACGGTTTTTGTCAGCAAGGAACCTGCCTGCTGCAGAAATTCATCAACAGATTTGTGAAGTGTATGGTGATACTGTTATGAGTGAAAGCAAAGTGCATAAGTGGGTACGACAATTCAAAGATGGCCGTGACAACGTCCATGATGAGGACCGCTCCGGTCGCCCTTCTTTGATTGCAGATGATTTGGTGGCTTCAGCAGGCAGCAAGTTTTTATGAAGAGGGTATTTTAAAATTGGTTCAGAGGTATGATAAGTGTTTGAACAAACTTGGCAACTATGTTGAAAAATAGAGTGAAGTATGTACTTTCTGAAAATAAATTTACTTTTTTGAAATAAACTTTCGTTGTGTAATGTTCAAACGGACCTTACTTAAAAAATACCCCTCGTATTTATTTATTTCTATACCGCTTTTCTCACCCCTGGGGGGACTCAAAGCGGTTTGCAAAATAATAAATCTAGGAGCCCCTGATGGCACAATGGGTTAAACCCTTGTTCCAGCAGGACTGAAGACCTACAAGTTGGTGATTTGAATCCGGAGAGAGCACGGATGAGCTCCCTCTGTCAGCTCTAGCTCCCCATGTGGGGACATGAGAGAAGCCTCCCACAAGGATGGTAAAACATCAAAACATCCGGGTGTCCCCTGGGCAACATCCTTGCAGATGGCCAATTCTTTCACACCAAAAGTTTCTCAAGTTGCTCCTGACATGACCAAAGAAAAAATTAAACCCGGATGTTTACCTTTATACTATGCTGGTATAAATATCTAACCAACTACCTACTCCAAGATTATATTAGTGAAAGAAAAAGTTATTATAGACCGGTCCAAATCAGAAGGATCTGGGAAGCAAAATAGAAGGGTCTCGTTTCCAGAATAAAGGGGAACAATATATATAAGGAGTTAAATAAGACTATCCTCATGATTAAACAATTGTAAATAAGGATAGCAAGAGTAGTAAACTGTTTCTGGGCAGGGTAGGGGGAGCGGATGGGGATGTGGTGGTGATGGAATTGGGGGAAAATACTTGTATTTTGATTGATGAATTTTGAAGACTATATGTTTCTATGTATATGTGTGTGTGTGTGTATAATCAAAACAATTTTTTAAAAAGTCCCTCCTGACACGAAAAAAACTGTAATAAATGGCAAAATTAAATGCCTCACATATATTTAAAAATACCTCACATATCTAAAATAATATCACTGTGGATTAAAACCATTAAAACTATACAACATTGGACATAGACATAAACAGAACATTTTAGACATTTCACCAATACCCAGGGTGCCATTTAGCTATTTGCAATCCCTCCCCGAATGCTTGCTTAAATAACCAAGTTTTGAGTTGTTTTCTAAATGCCAGGAGGAAGGGGGCCAATCTAATTTCACAGGGGAGGGAGTTCCACAGCTGAAAACCACCACCGAGAAGACCTTGTCTCTCATTCTCACCAATCGCACCTGTAAGGCGGGACTAAGAGCAGGGCCTCCCCAGCCAATCTTAGTACTCTAACTGGCTCATACAGGGAGATGTGTTTGGACAGGTAAGCTGGGCCAGAACCATTTAGGGATTGTTGAAGGCTTTCATGGCCAGAATCACTGGGTTGTTGTAGGTTTTTCGGGGTATATGGCCATGTTCTAGAGGCATTCTCTCCTGACGTTTCACCTGCATCTATGGCAAGCATCCTCACTACCTCTGAGGATGTTTGCCATAGATGCAGGTGAAATGTCAGGAGAGAATGCCTCTAAAACAGTGGTTCTCAACCAGGGGTCCCCAGATGTTTTTGGCATACAACTCTCAGAAATCCCAGCCAGTTTACCAACTGTTAGGATTTCTGGGAGTTGAAGGCCAAAAACATCTGGGGACCCCAGGTTGAGAACCACTGCTCTAGAACATGGCCATATAGCCCGAAAAACCCTACAACAACACATTTAGGGATTGCTGAACTAGCCCTTGCCCAGCCCTTTCATAGTTGGCCATGTCCATTTTGTAATTCTGGCCATTGGTATTTTGAACCTGTCTGATGGAGTTATAATGAAACTGTTTTGTAAAATTTTGAGTTTGTTTTAGCAGGATTTTACGTTTGTTTTATGATGTTTATTTTAATTTGTTTGTATGGTTTTCCTTTCTGGCTATTGAAAGTTTTGCCTTATGTTGGAAACCACCCTGAGTCCTCTGGGGAGATAGGGCGGTATATAAATATGGATGAGGATGAGGATGATGTTGATTATTATTATTATTATTATTATTATTATTATTATTTATAGGCCAGCACTTTGAATTGTGCTTGGTAGCAGACTGGCAGTCAGAGGAGCTGACGTAACAGGCGGGTTGTATTCTCCCTGTATGCCACTCCAGTAAGAAACCTTGGACCCGCTGGACTGCTTGAAGCTTCCAAACAGTCTTCAAAACCACATAGAACATGTTGGAGCAGTCTATTTGAGACTATTTGTGCTGGTACGGCTGTACTAGGAGCTCCAACTTTATTTTCTTTCTGTCATCTGTTTTGCAATTATAGGACAGGCCTCCTGTCCATCATAATTAAGCTTTGGTTCTGCCTCTTGTTCTGGGCTCTGGGAGGGAAAGGAACCATTTTTTGGGCAGTCTCACACAAGGTAGCTAAGCTATAGGACGTAGACCAGCTCGTCCCGTAGAAAAGCTTCCTTTCTCAAGAGCATCCAGGGGAATTTAACCATCCAGGGAAAAAGTAACATCTGGGGATACAGAAGCAGAAATTCCAGGAGAAAGGTCCCAAAAGCTCTGGCTGAGAGCTCACAGCCTCTCAGCCTCATAGCATCAGAGGGAACAGCCCTGATGTTTCTAAGAATTCTCGAAGGAAGAACAGCATTACAGATCCACGGAACTCCAGCTGAAATATCTTCAAGCCTCGGCTGGTGGGTCTACTCGATACCCAGACGCATTTGGAATCGGTAGTAGGTCCCACACTGATGAGGCATAGATAGAAAGCAGCCTGGGAGAGGTTAAAAAGGTTTTTCCTACAGAGAAAGTTTAATTAATTAAAGTCAGGTGCCATTCCATTGAGGACTAGACTAAGAAAGCCTTGAAGTGTTGTTTGAACCATTGAAGATTTGTTTGTTCCATAATAAAGACTTTGTTGCATCATCAAAGACTCTAAAGACCATTACTTCAGAAAAATCCCTGAGAACCTCTCTTTGAGGCCCCCTGGCTTCCTGCTGGGCTTAAAGTATACGTCCTATAGAAAAGTACAGCTGTTACAGGCCCAGCGCACGACAGACACTATTTGAGTAGTCTATTTGCCAATCTGTACGCCACCCAGAGTCGCCTTTGGGCTGTAAAGGGCGGGATAAAAATGTGATAAAATAAATAAACAATAAATAAATAATGAGAACATGGACCACCTGTATTTATAAAATTTTGGGTGCTACAGTAAGCTGAAACAGGATTGCCTGTTATGAATATTTTAATGGTAATACTATTGTTTGGTTGTTTTTGTTCTTAAGAAAAATCAGCAAGTGCTTTTTCTTTTTCACTGTGCTTTTGAAAATTATGAGCAATTCAATAATTTCTCACTCAGCTGCTGGTCTTCTTGTATTCTTAATTGAAACTCTGTTAAGGGGTCTGCAATTATTACGCACGGCTACATTTTTATTTTTATGATTCAAGTCATTTTGAGAGGTGCTGTCAGAAAAGAAGTGGAATAAATATGTGTTCCATGAGAAAAATTATACTGGAACCACGTTGACCTGAGTTATATCTTTTTACCTTTGGCCAAAAGTACAATGGTACTCATCCACGGCTCACAAACTAACCTATATGTGTTGCAGCATAAAAGTGTACTTGAGAACCTCCTAGTTTTTGAGATCAATAAGAAAAGAATCCATATTAAGAATGTTGCTCATTAGCAATGAAAAGACAATTTAATAGCTAAGCTAGCTTCTTTTAACCGCTCTTGTTTTGCATTCAAAACGTGGGAATGCACATCTCGCTACAGTGTCAAAATGACAGTAATTCTGCACTTAGTCGAAACTACTGTCTCAAGTTGGGTTATTATTTATTGCAAAGGCTCAATAATGGGATAATTTGGAGGAGAAAGACTATAAAACTTTGATTTTTTAAAAAACATCGGTATTTGTATTGCCGAAGAGTTGTAGTTCTTAAACCAGCTATAGGCCCCTTTGAGACTGTGATGGAAGCTATGGACTCACATGCCATAAAAACACACACATAACTGTCAGCATTATCAAAGTTGCATACCATTCATTTTGCTGCCTTGGGAATTGATTTTGTTCACAAGGAATGGTTTGGAAGAAAATAATTCATGGTGTGTTTTTGGCAACGTGTACAACAATTTTAAGATTTCTAAATTCATATCTGACATTTGAGGCTCAGGTGTCCGCAGTGGCCAGGGGGCCTTCACACAGTTAAAACTTGTTCGCCAGCTACAATCATACCTCGAAAAGCCTGATTTGGCCAGGGTGGTCCTTGCCTTAGTTACATCCAGAATGGACTACTATAGTGAACTCTACATGGGGCTGCCTTTGAAGACAGTTTGGAAACTGCAGCTACTGCAAAGGTCACCTGCCAGATTACTAACTGGAGCTAGCTATAGGAAACATACCATGCCACTGCTGAAGCAGCTCCACTGGCTTCCAACAAGTTTCTGGGCACAATTCAAGATGCAGGTTATTACCTATAAAGCCCTATATGCTTCAGATCCAACCTATCTTTGAGACCACATCTCTTTGTACAAACCAGCACGGGCTCTGAGATCGACAGGGGAGTCCCTTCTCTCCGTCCCATCACCGTCTCAGGCGTGGTTGATGAGGACGAGAGAGAGGGCCTTCTCTGTGGTGGCCCCCTGGCTCTAGAATGCCCGCCTAAGATAAATTAGATTAGCCCCCACCCTTCAATCCTTCCATTCCAATCTGAAATCATGGATGTTCAGACAGGCCTTTGACATTGAATAGGTTGAATGGGCCCATATAAAGCTGACACTTGGCACCTTGCGAATTGAAGGCAGTTAGTTTTATCTACTGTGGTTTTAAAATTGTATTATTTTGATTTTATTCTACATGTGTTGACGGGGGTTGTTGTTATAATTTTATATGACTTGTTTTATACTTTGTGCCATTTTACCTGTTGTATACTATATGTGCACACTGGAGTGCCTTGTAAGCCGCCCGAGTCCCTTTGGGGAGATGATGGCAGGATATATGATATTATATAATGATATTATAATTATATATGTATATTACATGTAATATTACTAATAATATTACAATACAATGGTATAGTACAGTATAGTAATATTTAATACTGATATTGTACTATGCTAATTTTATATATATATATATATATATATATATATATATATATATTGCCGTGTCAGGAGCAACCTGAGAAACTGCAAGTCGCTTCTGGTGTGAGAGAATTGGCCATCTGCAAGGACGTTGCCCAGGGACGCCCGAATGATTTTGATGTTTTATCATCCTTGTGGGAGGCTTCTCTCATGTCCCCGCATGAGGAGCTGGAGCTGATAGAGGGAGCTCATCCGCCTCTCTGCGAATTTGAACCTGCGACCTGTCGGTCTTCAGTCCTGCCAGCACAGGGGTTTAACCCATTGCGCCACTGAGGGCTCCATATAATATATTGTATGTTTATATTTCTTGTACGTTGCTCTGAGTCCCCTTTGGGGTGAGAAGGGCGGCATGTAAATATCATAAATAAATAGTTTATTATTATTACTAAAACAGAAGACTTTTCAAGGACATGGCAAGAGATATCAGGAGAAGGCTTTGCTAAGCTTAGTTTCACAACCCTGTGTTTCTTTATGTGCTCCCTGCAAATAACTTGCTCCTATTCTTATCTCATTCGTGTTTTTAACATTTTATTTTGTAAATGTGGTCCGCCCATTGTCATTGCAATTGTGTTATTGTATGTTATTTTGTTACTGCATTCATATGTTGTTGATTTTTTGTTAATGTAATTTGATGCTGTTGCTTATATTTTGGTTTTATTTTTGCTGTAATATGTTGTCCGGGCTTGGCCCCATGTAAGCCGCTCCGAATCCCCGTCGGGGAGATGGTGGCGGGGTATAAATAAAGATTATTATTATTATTATTATTATTATTATTATTATTATGGAATAGGGTTGCATTTATTTTAGGCTCGAAGACGGATGTAGGTCATGTCACCATAAACCTATTATTATTATTATTATTATTATTATTATCATCTTTATTTGTACCCCGCTAGCATCTCCCGAAGGACTCGATGCGGCTTACAAAGGCCAAGGCCTCAAAACACAACATAACAATACAACACCTAAAGCAAATTAAAAACAGTTAAAGCATATTAAACAACAAGCAATAAACAATACAACAAAACACTATAAACCTAAACTCTGAGCATTGTCTCTTTTGATGTCATAACTTTCTGTCTTTGGGGAGAAAGGATTTGATTGATTGATTTTTACTTACCATATTTATACCCCGCCCTTCTCAACCCCATAGGGCACTCAAGGCGGCTTACATATATAGGCAGCAATTTGACTGGATTTATAATGAGCTAATATCATTTTTGGATTAGATTTAAGAGAGTATCAGGTTTCAGTGCTTTTGCAAATTACTGTTAACAGTGATGAAATGCTCTAAATTAAATGTAGGCATTTGTCATATAATATTTCTGTGAGATGTAATTTCCTTCTCTCCTTGATTTTTTTTTTTTTTTTTGCCATTACTGATAATCCGCTTACATGTATTTTGTGCTAAATGTGATATAACTTTATAGTGCACTCATTTCCCTTTTAGTCCTAACAGGGTCTCTAAGATCCTTTTGTGTTAATCTCTTTCCCTTTTGGTTTGTTTGGTGGCTTTATCTACCCCTTTCTCTGCTCTCGCGTACATCTCTCCATCACCTTCTCCACTTTGTGGACTGAAAGACCAATTCAGTGTCGAGGGCACAGACTGTTTAACATTTTCTAAATTTTATATGACAAATGTCTGCACACTAATAACAAAAGGCTCAGGGCCAAGCTCATGTTCCTTTGTTTTATTATTTATTTAAAGCAACGAAGTGATGCGTAGCCTTTTCTCTCGGCACAGATGAGTACTGTTTTAGAGGAAGATTAAGCAGCTTAACCGTAGTATTATTTGCAGGTTTAATGCTCAGAGAGAAAAGTAATTGTCTAATTCCCTTTTTTTTCCCCCTTCCTCCACAGTAATTAACAAAAGTCAAAGGCAACAACTGGAATCTGTGAGCTACTCCTCCCGCTATGCTCTGGGTCTTTTTTATGAAGCTGGCACACAGATTGATGTCCCTTGGGCAGCACAGTACATCTCCAATAATCCCTGCATACGCTTCATCTCCATCGATAATAAGAAGCGCAATATAGGTCAGTGCTCCCATTATTTCTTTTAAACACAATAACAATGAAGGGTGTAGATCATGGCGGCAGGGGGGTGGAGAGAATCCGACTTAATTGAGTGTTGCTATTCTGAAAGGCACAAGTTAACGCTACGCCATAAGGAATAATAAGAAAAGAAACGTAATGTCACATTTGGCCCATGATAAAATGCACAGTGAACCAGAGGAGGCGGCATTTCTGAATGAAAAGGAAAATACATTGGCCAGCACATGGTTCATATTACAGCTTTTTATGAAAGCAGCGTGAGAGGGTTTATTTTAAAAAGAAAACATCAAAATGTTGCTGTTCCAAGCAGTCGTCCTTGTTCTATTGTTTAATGTTTGATTCATGCATGTCCCAATTTCTTCCACCATCCACCCACAGATTTACAATCCCCTCTATCCCCCCGCAAGCAGCTCAGATACAGAAATGGATCATATAGTCATGACTGATGAACCCCTATCAGCATCAGAGTGTGTGCGACAGAGGATCCAAGAAGCTGAAAATTGGGCCCAGGGAAACGGGTTTATCCTCATTCTAGCAAATGGAGACATATAGTTTCTGCATAGAAAAGGGAGCACACCATCATGGTAATGCAAATAGTGTGATAAACAACCATGTCTCCCTGCAATCTGAGGAATCAGAGGGCAGCTGGACTGTAGATGTTGCTAATAATGGTGCCTAAGTCAAGGACAATTTCTCAGGCTGTAGCACAGAGAGGAAGGTTTAAAAACACAAAGCTGCCTTACACTCACCTTTAAAAATGTACAAGTGCAAACCACACATATGTGTTGTGGAAGGCTTTCATGACCAGAATCATTGGGTTGCAGTGAGTTTTCTGGGCTGTATGGCCATGTTCCAGAAGCATTTTCTCTTAACATTTCATCCACATCTACATCTAAACCAAAGTGCTGTTCCAGCAGTCACCAGCCAACCCCTTTCCAATGCCAGCGATACAGCTTAATGGTGTAACATTAGAAAACGTTGACCATTTCCACTACCTTGGCAGCCACCTCTCTACCAAAGTCAACATCAACACCAAAATACAACATCGCCTGAGCTCTGCAAGCGCAGCATTTTTCCGAATGAAGCGGAGAGTGTTTGAGGACCGGGACATCTGTAGGGATACCAAGGTGCTTGTTTATAAAGCTATTGTCCTCCCAACCCTGCTATATGCCTACGAAATGTGGACTGTCTACAGACGTCACATGCACCTTCTAGAACAATTCCATCAGCGCTGCCTCTGGAAAATCCTGCAAATCTCTTGGCAAGACAGGCGGACAAACGTTAGCGTGCTGGAAGAAGCAAAGACCACCAGCATTGAAGCGATGGTCCTCCTCCATCAACTCCGCTGGACCGGCCACGTTGTCCGGATGCCCGACCACCGTCTCCCAAAGCAGTTGCTCTACTCTGAACTCAAGTACAGAAAATGGAATGTTGGTGGACAGGAAAAGAGATTTAAAGATGGGCTCAAAGCCAACCTTAAAAACTGTGGCATAGACACTGAGAACTGGGAAGCCCTCTATCTAAAGAGCAACATATTCTAAATAAAAATATTCAAAAAAAAAAAAAGAATAGGGCTCCACAGCCACCTACAGACTCACAAGAATTCTGATCCTGGAAGACTATCCTACTCGGCCAACGAGGGATCGCCTAAGTAAGTAAGTAAGTAAGTAAAGTATGGCAGGCATTCTCAGAGATTGTGAGGTCTGTTGGAAACGAGACAATGGAGATTTATATATCTGTGGAAGGTCCAGGATGAGAGAAATAACTCTTGTCCGTTGGAGGCAGGTGTGAATGTTGCAATTAATCACCTTGATTAGCAATGAATAGTCTTGCATCTTCAGGGCCTGGCTGATTCCTGCCTTGGGGAATCTTATTTACTTATTTATTTATTTATTTATTTATGTCATTTCTGTCCTGCCCATTTCAGCCCGAAGGCAACTCAGGGCGGCGTACAAATCGGCAACGATTAGATGCCATATATAAAAATACATACATCGGTTAAAAGCAAAAAATCACATCATAATACAGTTAAAAACCAAACAAACAAACAAACAATAAACGTTATAAAAACTATGTCTTCTTGTTCAGTTCCTCAACCGTTCCATCTGTCTTATCTGTTCCTAGTTCATATTCCAATTTGAGTTTATCTGGTCATGCTGAAGTTCCAAACGTTTGCTCAAAGAGCCAGGTTTTCACTCTTTTTCAAAAGGTCAGGAGGGAGGGGGCCGATTTAATATCCCTAGACAGGGAGTTCCACAGCCAAGGGGCCACCACAGAGAAGGCCCAGTCTCTTGTTCCCGTCAGGCATGCCTGTGAAGCAGACAGGACCGAGAGCAGGGCCTCCTCAGACGATCTCAAGTTCCTGGAAGGTTCATAGGGAGAGATGCGTTCAGATAAATAAGCTGGGCAGGAACCATTTAGGGCTTTATAGGCTAAAGCCTTTGTTGGAAGGTGCTAGCTGGCCCTGATTGATTCATGTCTGGATTTTACTGTTTTCAGAGTGTTGTTCTTTATTTAGTGCCCCAATTTTAGAGGGTTTTTAAAGGTAATTTTCATGGTTTCCTACTTTTTGTTGAAATTGTCCACATGCTTGTGGATTTCAATGGCTTCTCTGTGTAGTCTGACATGACATATAAACCTCTCTTGTCTAATTTCCAATATACCTCACAACCTCTGAGGATGCCTGCCATAGTTGTAGACGAAATGTCAGAAGAGAATGCTTTTGGAACGTGGCCATACAGCCCGGAAAACTCACCGCAACCCAAACCACACATAGTTTGCTTATTGTGCTATGGACTAAGTGATGTGCTAGATATGTATGGGAATGGCAGTGCTTTCAGTATCACAATTGTTCGGAACATAAAGCCATGATCAAATGCTTCCTTTTTCATCCTCTCCTGAACTGACAGAACGTAGAAAGAGATTAGAGCCTATGGTCCAGAATGACCTGATAGACAACTGACCAGTCAATTTTGAGGAAAATAGACATCTTCATCTACAATGTGCTCATTAATGCAGTGGGGTCCAAAAATCGCACGGCATAAGAAATGGATCTGGTAGATTAATAGATGATGAATTTGAATAATCCGATTTTTAAAAATACTAAAATATATTAAATGTATTATTTAAACATTTCCAGCACTTAAGTAGCCTATTCAGGCTCTCAAAAGCAGCTTAGTAGATATTAATTCCTAGCTTTTTGTCTACTTGCTTTATGTAAAAGAGAAATTTTGATTTGCATTTGTGAACATCTGACACCAGATTTAATACACTATACTAGGATATACTATTGACCCCATGAATTTAGTAAATAGGGATTTACTACTTTTAAAGTTGAATAATAACTCCCTTAAGCCAATCATATTTTCCCTTTATCTTTCTATTCATTGTGGCAAATTTTCTGTGTATGTGCAAGAGTGAGTCTACATTTTTTATTGTTCTCTTCATTGGAGTTCTTATCTAGACTGTACATCTCAAAGCTGTCCTCTCTGAGTTGAACTGACACTCACCTTGAGGACACAGAGAGAGAGAAAGAGGGAGAGAAGAAAGCCCATCAGTTCTGCTTTCTCTCACAATGGGTTTTTTAAACCTCAGGTTCTCTTTGTTGTGAACATGTGACTTGGAGATTTTGGTAACTTCTTCAAAAACAAAGCAAAGTAAAATTCTCCTACATAAGTACCAGCTAAATTCAGTAGGTGAAGATACTTCCAGCATGAAGAGAACTTGTTTGTCATCTAGATATGAAAAATTACGAATTTCTCTGGGGACGAGGAGAGTGATAAGATGGTTAGATGTGTGTGTATGTGTCTTCAGGTTACCTACCGACTTATTACCTACCGACTTATGGCAAACTCATTTTTATGTAGGGCCACATCAGCCTTGCGGTTGCCTTCAAATGGCTATTGAATCCATAAATGGAGAATCTGTGGATACAGAGGACCAACTATAATTTGTTTACATAGTGGTCAGTTCTTTTTAGATTTTACCCAGTTTTGGCCCCCAGATGTTATTGAATGGCATCTCCCATCACTCTTGATTATCTGTCATTTATTTATTTCATATCAAAAGCACTGCATAAATTAGTATAAATTGATAAAAATAGAAGGAGCACAGGTGGCTAAATATCCTTTGACCAAAAACAGGCAACAGCAATGGCATTGTCTGTAGCTTCCAACAACTCTTCCTCTGTACATGTGGCAGGGAACAGTGGACAAGCATACAGATGCGGAGTTGTCTGTTCTGCTCCACAGTCACACAAGGTGTGGGATTCTTTTAAGTCAGTGTTTCTCAACCTTCCTAATGCCCCGACTCCTTAATACAGTTGCTCATGTTGTGGTGACCCCCAACCATAACATTATTTCATTGTTACTGTTATGTAAATATCTGATATGCAGGATGTATTTTCATTCACTGAACCACATTTGGCACAAATACACAATATGCCCAAATTTGAATATTTTGGGCTTGGGACATTTTGTCATTTGAGAGTTGTAGTTGCTGGGATTTATAGTTCACCTACAATTAAAGAGCATTCTGAACTCCAACAATGGGATTGAACCAAACTTGGCACACAGAACTCCCATGACCAACAGAAAATATTGGGAGGGTTTGGTGGGCATTGACCTTGAGTTTTGGAGTAGTAGTTCATCTACATCCAGAGAGCACTATGGACTCAAAAATGATGCATCTGGACCAAGCTTGGCAAGAATCCTCAATATGCCCAAATGTGAACACTGGTGGAGTTTGGGGAAAATAGAGCTTGACATTTGGGAGTTGTCGCTGATGGGATTTATAGTTCACCTATAATTTCAAAGAGCACTGCAGCCAGGAAATCAGAAGACGTTTATTTCTTGAGAGGAGAGCAATGACCAATCTCGATAAAATAGTGAAGAGTAGAGACATCACACTGGCAACCAAGATCCGCATAGTCAAAGCAATGGTAGTCCCTGTAGTAACCTACGGATGTGAGACCTGAACCATAGGGAAGGCTGAGTGAAGGAAGATAGATGTTTTTGAACTGTGGTGTTGGAGGAAAGTTCTGGGAGTGCCTTGGACCGCCAGAAGATCCAACCAGTCCATACTTCAGGAAATAAAGCCCGACTGCTCATTGGAGGGAAGGATATTAGAGACAAAGTTGAAGTACTTTGGCCACATCATGAGAAGAAGGAAAACTTAGAGAAGACAGTAATGCTGGGGGGAAAGGAAGGAAAAAGGAATAGTGGCCGACCAAGGGCAATGTCCTGTTTTGCTCTTTAAAAACAACCTCAATACAAAATGGAAAGTAAAAGAAAAATGCTTTACTCCAGCAAACAAAATAAGCAAATGCAATTGAAAAAGAAAACAAGGAAGTCTTACTACAGACACCAATTAAAGTCTTTTGCAAAGTCCCAGCAAAATCAGCAAACAATAAAGGCACAAAGCAGGTTCCAACAGTAACAGAGTTGTTGTTAGCAGCGAAAAGCTAAGTTCTCCTGCTTCTGATTTATAACCCACGCAGGAAGGTTTAGGGCATCACCCAATCGAGCTGACCGCCGCCTGTTCTCTGACTCCCTCTGTCTTTCTACAAAAGGGTTGTACCTGAAAAAACCTAATTGTCAGATTCTTCTTCCTCTCCCTCCAAGACCTGAGCACCTCCCTGCTCCCCTTCCTCTTCTGACAATGAGGAATCCTCAACAGGCAAGATGGATGGATGCAGGCATGTAGCGGGGGGGGGGGGGGGGCTTGAGGGGCTTCAGGGTGGTCCATGAGAAGGCCTTACTGGAACTTTATTTAAACTGTTATGTTTATTCATATCACGATCTGATCACCATGCTCAATATATCCCATATGCATGGGGCTATTGGGATAACGATACAAAAGGTTTGCTAGGGTAGATCCTCAGCCCCCCCCCCTTTGAATCAAACTCAGCCCCTCCCCCCCCCTCCGAATCAAACTCAGCACCCCCCAAATCAAAATCCTGGCTATGGGCCTGGATGGATGGTATCCTTGAAGTGACTGGCTTGACCTTGAAGGAGCTGGGGGTGGTGACAGCCGACAGGGAGCTCTGGCATGGGCTGGTCCATGAGGTCGCGAAGAGTCAGAAGCGACTGAACGAATAAACAACAACAAATAAATATTAAAATTAATATGGCATCCCTACTTTGAGGATTTTCACTTATTGCGGGTGGTTCTGGAACGGAAGTGACGCAATAAGTGAGGGAACACTGTATTTTAATTTTGAAATTCATGTTCGTATTGTGTTGACACAACAACAAAAAAATCCCTACCCCTTTCTCTATCTCACCACAAAGACACACCTACACATATATGTATACCCAGGGTATGCACAGCCTCCAAGAATGCATTCTTTCAGGTAAATTGTGCCAAGCTTTGAAAGAAGCTGCTGTTTTTTTAAAAAAAAATGTTGTAGCTTCAGCTGTGATTTGTGCTGACAAGGTTAGAATAAGATCCGTGGTCGCTGGAGCCCCTTCTGTTTAAAGGCCCAGCTGTAGGCCATCTGCCAAGCAAAGCTGCCCCTTTTTTGGCTCTTGCCCATGCCTCCTTGGTCCCAAAACTGCAGCATCCCTAATGAATGCAGCTGCCATATAGGACCCAACGCAAGGCCGTCAGGGGTGCAGCTTACGGGGGGCATAAAAGGTCAAGATCTGGACCTTGACCTAAATCTAGTATTGAGCAAAGAGCAATGAAGCATGAGGAGCACCAGAGTGCTGTGCTTTTTGCTGCAGCCGGCTGTTTCATAGATGAATGACTTATATATGTTAGTCTTAATTCATAGAAGGCTGATCATAGGCTTTCTAGCCTTCATATCTGTCCATACACACACACACACATATGCACCATACACACACACATACACACTGAATAAAATGCCTGGTCCTGAACTGTGTAGGAAATAATGCTTGGTTTTGCAAAGCTGTGTTACTAATGCTTTTGCATGCCTAGTTGGGAGAGACACCTATGAAAGAGTTGACATAAAAAAGATTGCAGTGTCAAAGAATTTTATATTGTGATTTTGCAGTTTTCAGCTGTAGCAGTGGCTAAAAACTCTGTCACCTTCAAAACAAGGAGAAAAGGCTTCATATCTCTAATTGTGGGCTGAAGTTATATAGGCAACTGCTACAGTTCCATTCATTTTTATTCTTCATTGTTCACTTTGTATTACATTTGTTTTAGAAATCTGTGCCCTTTGATCAAATTTCCAATTGTTTTTTTTCCAATTCTCATGTCTGCCAGTCTTACTTAGAGCCTCTTCAAACAAGAGAAAAAAATCTGAAAATTTCAGGTTTTATTCCTGTACAAACCAAATTTATTATTATTATTATTATTATTATTATTATTATTTAAAACTTTTATATCCTGATCTTCTCTACCTCCGTAGTTAAAGCAATGGTATTCCCCATAGTCACCTATGGATGTGAGAGCTGGACCATAAGGAAGGCGGAGTGAAGGAAGATAGATGCTTTTGAACTGTGGTGTTGGAGGAAAATTCTGAGAGTGCCTTGGACTGCAAGAAGATCCAATCAGTCCATACTTCAGGAAATAAAGCTCGACTGCTCATTAGAAAGATGGATATTAGAGCCAAAGATGAAGTATTTTGGCTACATAATGAGAAGACAGGAAAGCTTAGAGAAGACAATTTTGCTGGGGAAAATAGAAGAAAAAAGGAAGAGGGGCTGACCAAGGGCAAGATGGATGGATTGTATCTTTGAAGTGACTGGCTTGACCTTGAAGGAGCTGGGGGTGGTGACGGCCGACAGGGAGCTCTGGCATGGGCTGGTCCATGAGGTCACGAAGAGTCAGAAGTGAATGAACGAATGAACAACAACAAAGGAAAGAGAAATGCTGGTAATAAAAGAACATCAATCCAATGCTAAAGCAGTTTGACTACAAGTTCTGAATAATTATGAAAAAGGACTCAATGGAAATTGGTAGAAATCAACTTCTAACGTAACATGTGTCCAATGGGAGAGGGAAGAGGAAGAACTCAAGGAAGGGCCCTTCTACACGTGCTCTAAAACCCGGAAGCAACCAAGATCAAAGAGGGGTTGCTAAAAGATATTTTGCAAAAATACACACTGATTTGGGTTAAACGCTTAAAACATATAGGTTCTTGTGGTTTTTTTCGGGCTATAGAGCCATGTTCTAGAGGCATTTCTCCTGACGTTTCGCCTGCATCTATGGCAAGCATCCTCAAAGGTAGTGAGGTCTGTTGGAATTAGGACAATGGGTTTATATGTCTGTGGAATGGCTGAGGTGGGGCAAAGAGCTTTTCTCTGCTGGAGCTAGGTGTGAATGTTTCAACTGACCACCTTCATTAGCATTTGAAGGCCTGGCTGAGCCTGGGAAAATCTCTTGCTGAGAGGTGTTAAGATGTGCCTGGTTGTTTCCTCTCTGTTTTTTAATACTGGTAGCCAGATTTTGTTCATTTTCATGGTCTCTGTGAAAGGTCCAGGGTAGGAGAAAGAACTGTCTGTTGGAGGTAGGTGTGAATGTTTCAATTTCCACCTTGATTAGCATTTGACGATAGTTTTAAGGTGTGGCTTGTTACTGCCTGGGAAATTCCTTTCTTGAGAGGTGATTAGGTGTTCTTGATTGTTTCTAGTCTGGAGTTCCCGTGTTTAAGTTTTGTTTTTTATTTACTGTTATAATTTTAGAGTTTTTTTAGTACTGGTAGCCAGATTTTATTCATTGTCATGGTTTCTTCCTTTCTGTTGAAATTGTCCACATGCTTGTGGATTTCAATGGCTTCTCTGTGTAGTCTGACATGGTGGTTGTTGGTGTGGTTCAGCATTTCTGTGTTCTCAAATAATATGCTGTGTCCAGGCTGGTTCATCAGAGCACCTGATGAACCAGCCTGGACACAGCATATTATTTGACCCATAAACCCATTGTCCTATTTCCAACAGACCTCACTACCTCTGAGGATGCTTGCCATAGATGCAGGCGAAACGTCAGGAGAAATGCCTGTAGAACATGGCTCTATAGCCCGAAAAAACCCACAAGAACCTAGTGATTCCAGCCATGAAAGCCTTCGACAATACAGGGTTAGTCAAAATGAATAGGCCAATAAGAAAATTAATTGTAGCCGAATGTATGTTTACTGTAACCAAACCACAGCTACGTAGCGACAGATAAACTATCAAAGTTTTTTTTGAGCAACACACATGTACGTTAATGCCGCTAGGCGTCGCTAGGAGTCGCTGTTTTCAAAATGGCGGAATCAGGCAAAGAGAATTATTTATTTATTATTATTTATTATTTGCACTTGTTAACCGCCACTCTCAAGCCCGAAGGCGACTCGTGGCGGTGTACAGAACATAGAACACAAAGGACAACAGGTTACAATAAATCAGGACCACAACACACATCTTACTAATACACAGCTACTTAACTAAAAATCCGCTTCGTCTTGTTTAGGGTCATAATCAATCTCGTAGTCATGGTCCATTCCGGTGGTCATTCCAAAAACATAGCACTTAGTTGAAGGCCTTCTCAAAGAGCCAGGTTTTCAGGCCCTTGCGGAAGGCCATGAGGGAAGGTGCCTGTCTGATTTCAGCAGGGAGGGAGTTCCACAGCCGGGGGGCCACCACCGAGAAGGCCCGCTCTCTTGTCCCCGCCAGGCGTGCCTGTGAGGCAGGCGGGACCGAGAGAAGGGCCTCCCCGGATGATCTTAAGGTCCTCGTGGGCTCGTAGGCCGAGATGCGGTTCTCAAGGTATTTTGGGCCGGAACCGTTTAGGGCTTTGTAGGATAACACCAGCACCTTAAATTGGGCCCGGTAGCTAATCGGCAGCCAGTGGAGCTGGGACAGCAAGGGCGTTGTGTGCTCCCTGCGTCCCGCTCCGGTTAACAACATGGCTGCCGCACGCTGGACTAGCTGGAGCTTCCGGGCCGTCTTCAAGGGCAGCCCCACGTAGAGAGCGTTGCAGTAGTCGAGGCGGGATGTGACCAAAGCGTGTACCACCGTGGCCAAGTCAGACTTCCCAAGGTACGGGCGCAGCTGGCGCACGAGCCGAAGCTGTGCAAATGCTCCCCTGGTCACCGCCGAAACCTGGGGATCCAGGCTCAGTGATGAGTCCAGGGTCACACCCAAGCTGCGAACCTGTGCCTTCAAGGGGAGTGCGACCCCGTCCAGCACGGGCTGTAACCCTATACCCTGTTTGGCCTTGCGACTGACCAGGAGTACCTCTGTCTTGTCTGGATTTAATTTCAGTTTGTTCGCCCTCATCCAGACCATTACAGCGGCCAGGCACCGGTTCAGGACTTCGACAGCCTCCTTAGTAGCAGGTGGAAAGGAGTGACAGAGTTGGACGTCATCTGCGTACAGATGACACCGCACCCCGAAACTCCGGATGATCTCACCCAGCGGCTTCATGTAGATGTTAAACAGCATGGGGGACAGTATGGAGCCCTGAGGAACACCACAGGTCAACGGCTGTGGTGTTGAACAGGAGTCCCCCAATAACACCTTCTGGGTACGACCCTCCAGAAATGACTGGAGCCACTGCAAAGCGGTGCCTCCAAGGCCCATCTCTGCAAGGCGTCCCAGAAGAATACCGTGGTCGACGGTATCGAAGGCCGCTGAGAGGTCCAGGAGCACCAACAGGGACACACTCCCCCTGTCTAGCTCCCGGCGGAGATCATCCACTAAGGCGACCAAGACCGTCTCGGTACCATGTCCCGGTCTGAAGCCAGACTGTGCCGGATCCAGATAATCCGTGTCTCTCAAGAATACCTGGAGTTGTGAGGCCACCACGCTTTCCATGACTTTGCCCAAGAAGGGAAGATTGGAAACAGGCCGAAAGTTGTCAAATTTGGTGGGGTCCAGTGATGGTTTCTTCAACAGCGGCTTTATAATAGCCTGTTTTAGGCTCGCTGGAATCGTGCCTTCCCGAAGGGAGGCATTAACCACCACCGTTACCCACTCAGCCAATCCCCCTCTGGCCTCTTTCAGAAGCCAGGATGGGCAGGGGTCTAGGATGGACGTGGTAGGCCTCATTCCTCCAAGTATCTTGTCCACATCCTCGGGTTTCACAAACTGAAAAGAATCCATCAAAATAGGACAAGCAGGTGCTTGTGTCACATCCACCGAGACTGCATTTAATGTGGCATCCAGCCCAGAATGGATCAAAGCGACTTTGTCTGCGAAGAACCGAGCAAATGCTTCACAGCGCGTGGCCGAAATAAATAAATAAATAAATAAATAAATAAATAAAACCACAGGACGACTGCGTGTCTCTGAAGACACAGTGGAATCCATTCGTGCATCCTTTCAACGAAGTCCCCAGAAGTCGACAAATCGTGTTGCCATGGAATTGAACGTTCCGCAAAAAACTGTGTGGCGCGTGTTACGCAAACGTTTGCAGTTCAAGCCGTATAAATTGCAAATGGTGCAGGCTTTGAAAAAAGGTGACTATTCGAAACGACACGATTTTTGCGAATCAATGCAGCGAAGACTAGAGGAGGAAGGCTTTGCCAACAGACTGGTCTTCAGTGACGAGGCAACGTTTCACCTGTGCGGGAAGGTCAATAGGCATAATCTCCGCTTTTGGGGATCTGAAAATCCTCATGCCGTATTGGAACATGTAAGGGATTCGCCGAAGGTAAACGTTTTCTGTGCAATAACCAACCGTCACGTGTTTGGCCCATTCTTTTTCGCGGAGAAAACCGTAACAGGCATAGTGTACGCTGACATGTTGTCTGAATGGTAGATGCCACAGTTAGAAGAGAAAGTGCCCGATTTCGTATTCCAACAGGACGGTGCCCCTCCGCATTGGTACAACAGTGTACGCGAGTACCTCAACGAACACCTTCCCAGACGTTGGATTGGCCGTGCTGGAGTGACTGATCTTCCATTCCTCCTGTGGCCCCCCAGGTCCCCCGACCTCACACCATGCGACTTTTCTCTCTGGGGGTATGTGAAAGACACTGTGTTCCGACCTCCATTACCGCTGACCTTGGACGACCTTGCTGCATTCGATGCCATTACGTCGGATGTGCTGCAACGGATGTGGAATGAACTGGACTATTGCTTGGACGTCTGCCGTGTCACACGGGGCGCCCATATCGAACATCTCTGAAGGTGAGACAAAACTTTGATAATTTATCTGTCGATACGTAGCTGTAGTTTGGTTACAATAAACATACATTCGTCTAAAATTAATTTTCTTATTGGCCTATTCATTTTGACTAACCCTGTACATTAAAAACATATGTTTGAAAGGTGCACTTAAAACTCAATTCCACCCAAAAATGTGCATATTCACATGATTGTATATCACTGTAGTCATGGAAAACATGTAACTCTGCTCATATACCCTGGTGTGGACTTCTCCACACGAGGGTATATGATGAGTCTAATGTAACTGCCATGGCAAATTCTCCTGGAATATCTCCCCACATCTGGAAGCATTATTGTGGGTGTGATTTTGGATTGCTTTTGAACATTGCAGCCAGTCTAAGTTTAGCCATAGTGCTGCCAACTACCAGAAATATATATGGTTCCTCAGTGCTCTCGTCCTCCAACTTACTCCTTGCCATACCTTCACAGCAGGCCTGGTCAACACACCCATGTTGGATAATGCTTCACATATCAATATTTTTCCTCTGTTGACTTTTACATCTCCACACTCATTAAGCTGATTTGTCCATCTGCTCCTCATGTATTAAAAGAATACACCATTACCAAAGCATTCTCATCCTACATGACATTTTCAAATTTAAAGACAGATGGAGTTTTGGGGAAATAGACCTTGACATTTGTGAGTTGTGCTTACTGGGATTTATAGTTCACCTACAATCAAGGAGCATTCTGATGAAATTGGGGCAAACTTCCCACACAGAACCCTCATGACCAACAGAAAATACTGTGTTTTCTGGTGGTCTTTGGTGACCCTTCTGACACCCCTTCACAACCCCCCCCCCCCAGGGGTCCCAAAGCCCAGGTTGAGAAATGCTGCCTTAAGGCCATGCAGTCCAACTCCCTTCACCAGAGCAAGAAAACATAAAGCCCTCCTGACAAAGAGCCATCCAGCCATAGACATAGATAAATATATATGATTCTCTCACACACACAGATATAGTATCATAGATTTGAAAGGGACCCCTAAAGAAGGACAATAATATGTTGCATGTTCCAGAGTAGGCAAACCAGACACTCTCCACATCAACACTGACAAAGAAACAGCAAGAAACACTGTTTACCCACAACCATAAAGAAATTACATATATTAGAAACCGACAATTTCTCATTACTGTATGTTCCGAATCACCAGGCTGGGCCACAGCAACGCGTGGCAGGGGACGGCTAGTATATATATATATATATAGAGGGGGGGGGGGAGAGAGAGAGAGAGAGAGAGAGAGAGAGGAAACCAGCATTCTTGTGTGAAGGGAACTATATAACTGTTGTATCCTTTTGAGAAAAAATGAAGACTCGCCATTGTGGATTAACTGCTTCCCACAAGACCTCATTACAACATATGGTATTCCTTCTCTTTTGTACTCTTGTTGTTCCTTGTTAACTTAGTTGGATTTTGCAAATTGCAACTCTGTTCCAAGAACAGCAGTAGGACAATACTGCTTATTAGCAGCAAAACAGAAATAGTTGTGATGGTGGGTGCTTCTATTCAATCTCAAGAGGTTTTGGAAGACGGCGACTTATTCTTTCTTTTAAAAAAATACTATTGAAAATACTGAATAAGAAGAACAGTAAGAGTGTAGAGGATTTTTTTTGTCCTTAAGCACATACTTGACTCACCACATTTACTGAGTATTACAGCAAGCACTTATAATGAAGACTTTTGAGCCAGCGCTTCAGACATTTTTGCCAAATACTAAACACAGAGACATTATTGATGCTTCACATGTGCATGTTTAGAACTGAAATTATAGCATTGTTCTCCCATTTTAGTGCAGAGCATGTTTGGCCAAGTATGGTGTAGGGAACCTACAGAGAGTGGGCTTTGCCAAGACAAGAAGCAAACTGTGGGATGCAGACAGAAGGCGGCATTCTTCTTTGTCTTGCCTACATGTTCTGTGTAGGCATCCTGAAATAGTGCCAGTTGCGTTGTGCCAACATACACGAAAAGCGGCAGAAAATGGTGTTTCTTAGTGTGCAGGTCTTAGTCTTGCTTCATGAGACACAGCAAAGAATTGTGTTGGGCACCATGAGAAATGGCATCCAAATACAGTTAACCTTCTATATCCAAGGATTCTTCATCTATGGATTCAAACATCCATGGCTTGAAAATACTCACATACAGGAAATGATCCTAAAAATCAAACCTTGATTTTGCTATTCTAGGTAAGGAACACTATTTTACTATACTATCTATATAAATAAAAATGTAATGTTCATTTGTGGGATTAACATAACTCAAAAACCACTGGACAAATTGACACCAAATTTGGCCACAAGACGCCTACTAACCCAAGGTGACCATCACTCAAAAAAGAAAAAATAATTTTGTCATTTGGGAGTTGTAGTTGCTGGGATTTAAAGTTCACCTACAATCAAAGAGCATTCTGAACTCCACCAATGATGGAATTGATCCAAATGTGGCACACAGGACTCCCATTACCAACAGAAAACACTAGAAGGGTGTGGTGGGCATTGACCCTGAGTTTGGGAGTTGTCGTTCACCTACATCCAGAGAGCACTGTGGACTCAAATAATGATGGATCTGGACCAAAACTGGCACTAATATTCAATATGCCCAAATGTGAACACTGGTGGAGTTTGGGAAATTTAGACTTGACATTTGTGAGTTGTAGTTGCTGGTATTTATAGTTCACTTACAATCAAAGAGCATTCTGAACCCCACTAACAATAGAATCTGGCCAAACCATATAAAATTATGTTTCCAATGGTTTTATATTGTTTTATATTATTATGCTGAATCTTTTAATTGTATTTCTATGAATGTATGGCATCAAATCCTGCCAATTCTGTAAACCACCTTTAGTCACCTTAGGCAGGCTACAAATACCATAAATAAATAAATAACTTCCCACACAGAACTCCCATGGCTAACAGAAAATACTGTGTTTTCTGATGATCTCTGGTGACCCCTCTGACACCCCCTTGTGACCCCCCCCCCCCCCAGGGATCCCGACCTCCAGGTTGAGAAACATTGCTCTAGAAAAGTGGTTCTCAACCTGGGGTCCCCAGACGTTTTTGGCCTTCAACTCCCAGAAATCTTAACAGCTGGTAAACTGGCTAGGATTTCTGGGAGTTGTAGGCCAAAAACATCTGGGGACCCCAGGTTGAGAACCACTGCTCTAGAAGAACCTGCTACTCTGATCTCACTCTCAGCTTTAATTTTTACGTGTCTTCGTTGTAGGCAAGGTACCATATGACAACTGAGGATCTCATCACATTGAGGTCCACATTGTGAACTATAGCAGGGGATTCACCATGGATTGTGGTGAAACTGGCAGGTGACATGGGGATCCTGTTACCTCACACCCTTCATTGGCCCTTGCCTCATCCCATGGGGGGAGTGTTGCCACCCAGTCCCCCCCCCCCATTGTATTCAATGAGAAGACTCCCATGTTCTCACTGCTGCCTCATATGATAGTTTCACCTCACTTCAGGTACAGAGCCCTGCCAGAAGTAGATCTACGTCATCTGATGGGATCCGGCAGGCTTGGTCCATGAAATGAGGTGAAACTGTCATAGGACAGGCATTATGCCCGTGTGATGAGGTGGCATGTCTGGTGGTGGAGTTGGGCTGACAGTTTAACTGCTACATAGTGAATTAGATTCGCTGTTTAGATGTATTCCTTGAAAGTCAGATAATAGCTGTACAAAAATGCATTTACACAGTTTCCTCAAATGTGCCAAATGCACCCTTCCCAAATACAACAACAACAACAATACTTTATTTATATTCCACTCTATCTCCCCTAAGGGACTCAGGGTGGATTCCAAACATAAAAGGCAGACATTCAGTGCCCAAATACAACAACAATACATCCATACTAACAAAATGTATACAACCCAACATATAAATATGAATTATAACTTAACAAATTAAATTAAATAAAAAGCGCAGCCTATTATAACAGACATAAGATCAAACATCAAACATCAAATGGAAACCATAATTTCCAATTTCTTTGGGGCAAATCGATTAATCATTGCTCAAGATCATTGAGCTGGTGGGGTGAACAGGGCACAGATACGGAATGGCATCTATTAATCAGAGGTATAATGGTAGTATTACCAACTACTATTCCTCCTCCTCCTCATAAGCCCGTGAGCAAATGTATGTCTTCAGCTGTTTTTTGAAAGCGAGGAGGGAGGGGCCATCTTTAACTCCTTAGGAAGGGAGTTCCAGAGGTGGGGAGGGGCAACCACGGAGAAGGCCCTTTCTCTCGTTCCCACCAGCCATGCTTGTGATGGGGGTAGAACTGAGAGGAGGACCTCCTCCAATGACCGCAGTGTCCAAATTAGACTGTAAAGTAGTGTTTCTCAACCTGGGGGTCGGGACCCCTGAGGGGGTCACAAAGGGGTGCCGGAGGGGTCGCCAAAGACCATCAGAAAACACAGTATTTTCTGTTGGTCATGGGGGTTCTGTGTGGGAAGTTTGGCCCAATTCTATCATTGGTGGGATTCAGAAGGCTCCTTGATTGTAGGTGAACTATAAATTCCAGTATCTACAACTCCCAAATGTCAAAGTCTATTTTCCCCAAACCCCATCAGTGTTCACATTTGGGCATATTGAGTATCTGTGCCAAGTTTGGTCCAGATCCATCATTGTTTGAGTCCATAGTGCTCTCTGGATGTAGGCGAACAACAACTCCCATACTCAAGGTCAATGCCCACCAAGCCCTTCCAGTATTTTCTGTTGATCATGGGAGTTTTCTGTGCCAACTTTGGTTCAATTCCATTGTTGGTGGGGTTCAGAATGCTCTTTGTTTACATGTTAACTATAAATCCCAGCAACTACAAATCACAAAATCTATCCCCTTGCCAACCCCACCAGTATTCAAATTTGGGCATACCAGATATTTGTGCCAAATTTGTTCCTGTGAATGAAAATATATCTTGCAGATCATTATTTACATGGTGATTCATAATGTTAGGGTTATGGTTGGGGGTCACCACAACATGAGGAACTGTATTAAGGGTTCGCGGCATTAGGAAGGTTGAGAACCACTGCTGTAGAGGGAGATGCGGTTTGTCAGATAGTCTGGACCCAAGCTGTTGGTTAGTTTTACTTGAAAGGACCCCTCTTTGTTGGACTTGTTTTCAAAACCACATCCTAAAATGGAGAGTTACAGGCTGCTACTGCTAAATTTGATATCATAGGGAGGCAGAGGGGCTTTGAAAATCTCCATCTGATGCATCATGGTGCCAAGGCTGGAAAGGAAGCTGTAGACTGAGGCTCTTGTCAAGACAAGAGATAGAGAGGATGAGGTGGAGGAAAAGACAAGAAGGTCAGACTATTTAAGCGACAGCCACAAACTCACACATAATCAAATACATAAATCATAAATCTGCAAATGTGGAGGACTGACTGTATTTCTTCTGCTTTCCTCAGCATGTCACTTTCCCAATGCATTCACCTCCTCTTCACTTATCAGTTTGCTTTATAACCCCTTTCTTAGCTCTGTACAAGGCCACTGTGAAATTATTCACGAAGATAAAGAATGACTGAATACGTTTTCCAGCATTCTCTTCACATAAGTCCCTCTAATATGTGGTCTATACATTACAGTGATTCCATGAGGAATTGAAGAAACTCAGCAAGCCATGTGAATTTTTAATAGAAAAATCAAGAGCGGCCCATCCGCTTGCAAAGTAGTACATTAACGTCAGTGCTGACATTTCAGAGGAAATTCCAAGTTTATTTTTAGATTCAAAGGAATTTATTTTTATTCATTATTCATAGCTAGATACATCTTATTAAATCAGGGCCTATTTTTCTCTGCAGAAAAATATTGAGACATTTTGGAGGCATCCACTTCTCTAAAGAAATTGATTAGCCAAGATTCTCTGACTCTTTCTGGCCATAGGCTTTCCGTTTTTGTCTGTGTCATTGGTAGATCACTTTTCTGGCCTTACTTTCTTCTTAAAAGCAACACAATTAAAAGCTGTGGTGATGGCTCATAACCTCCTACTGTATTTACATATTTTTCATATTTACAGTATGTAAAAATTTCTATTCTGAGTTCATGAAGTAGTCATCAAAATGAAAGAATATAAAGAAGTACAAGTACAAAAATCCTGCAAAATCATGACAGTGGGCTTCTGGAGTGAGAGAATCAACTGTCTATGAAAACGTTGCCCAGATGTCTTGCAATCCTGCGAGGAGGCTTCTCTCATGTCCCCTACCCGCTGTTTGGGTATCAGCCAGCATGCCAACTTAAATCAAGAAATAGTTTTCTAAGATCTACAGAGACACTCGCTGGAACACCTCAGCAAGCGAGAGTCCAAAAGTGGCAGGCTCAAACCCAGAACCTCAATCAATGGCTGATACCAGATGAGAGACTCCCTCCTGGGCACACAGAAAACTGGTCAACTTGGAAGACACTGAACAGACTGCACTCTGGCACCACGAGATGCAGAGCCAACCTTAAGAAAAGAGGGTACAAAGTGGAATCCACAACATGCGAGTGTGGAGAAGAGCAAACCACAGACTACCTACTGCAATGCAACCTGAACCCTACTACATGCACAATGGAGGACCTTCTTGCAGCAACATCAGAGACACTTCAAGTGGCCAGCTACTGATCAAAGGACATTCAATAGAATACCAAGTCTGCAAACTTTGTGTTTTGTGTGTTTGTTTGTTTTTTAATACAATACAACTGTTTTGGTTTGCTCCTGACATGATAAATAAATAAATGACAGTGAGCCAAGATCATGCTCTCTTGTTGTTCTTGTTTTTTAAAGGTTAGATATAAATTGTTTTTCCAATATGCTGCTTCTAGCTTCAGAAATAATATTTCTCTGGATGTATCTGCATTATAGAATTAATACAGTTTAAATACCACTTTAATGGCTATAGCTTAATGTTAAGAAATCATGAGAGATGTAGTTGTTTTTATTGCTGTTGTGATTTATGTAATTTTAATGTTTTTAAATTGTATTATGATACTATTGATGTTGTTTTGATATTGCTAGGTTGTTGTTGGATTATGTTCTGTAATTTGCACCTTATTCTCTCCATGTTGTACACCGCTGTGAGTCGCCCCTGGGCTGAGAACAGCGGTCTATAAGCACAGTAAATAAATAAATAAATAAATAAATAAATACTATGTATACTGTTTTGTTGGAAACCACCTTGAGTCGCCGATAGGCTGAGAAAGGTGGTATACAAATACAGTAAATAATAAATAATAAATAAATAATATTATAAGGTGTTTAGCCTTCTCTCCTACTTTACCAAACTGCAGATCCCATGATTTCATAGCAGTGAACCATGTCACTTAAAATGGTGTCAAACTGCATTAATCCAACAGTGTAGATGAACCCCCCTCTGAATTACCAATTGCCCTTATTTTCTAGTATTTTTAGAGATATTTGGATGGTCTCTCTGAGTAGCAGGGTGATAGTAAAGATCATTCTTTAGGTAGAACCAACAAGAGTCTTCTTAAAATACAATATCATCCATACGGTGGTGGATATGCATGTTTCTCTAAACCAGTGGTTCCCGACCTGTTGTCTGTAGGCCAACAGTGGTCCTCAAGAATGAAAATATGGTCTGCAGCTTCATCATTTCATTGCCTCGATATCACGCAGCAACTAGAGCGACTGGTCTCGCAAAACTCTCTTATAATACCAAAGCGACGGGGATGTCGGGAGGGGAATAATGAACCCACGAAACATTACTACTCTAGATTATCAGCTCTAGATTATTAAATATTATTTTCTGTTGGTGAGGAGAGGGTGACTACTGGATGATATATGTTCTGTATCAGAAACTAGAGCTGATGTGGTCTATCCAATGCAGTTCTCTGAATCAGCACCCCAAATAACCAAACCAAATCTAAAATTGACCAAAAACTGATTTGTAACCCTTTTGGTATTAATGTTGGAAAGTGGTGACTGGTCAAAGTGGTCCCTAGTCAAAAAAAAAAAAAGGTTGGGAACCACTGCTCTAAACCATAATGAATCTGGTTCAGTGAATGTTGCACAAAGGACTTGACCATAAAACAGAATAATTGAACCAGTCCTGAATGTTCGTAATGTTTATGCCTTCTTCAGAAAGTTTCTTAATTCTTACTGTCTTTACACATAAATAAAATAAGATCTCTTCTGTGAACCACAGTGCAGATGTGCATAGAGAAATTAACATGCTCTTTTTTCCAGTTTGCCCTACAGACAATACTTCAGTCACAAACCAGAGCAGCCACTTCTAACAGCAGTGCGGTTTTATTTCTTTCTGCATTCTGTTCTTCACATCCCTCTGGAGAATGTGAACAAAGATATTGATTGTAGTAGTGAATGTGCCACCAAGTCTTTTAAGACCAGAACTGGGTAACAATTACCAATTCACTCGACCCAAAATATAATTGCAATTGGACAAATAGAGTTTTTTAAAATGTTGTTGTTATATTAAAAGTCTGGACTTCTGTGAAAATTTGGATGAGGAAACATTTAAAATGTTACAAATAGTTAATAAAAATATATTTTAGATGCAAAGTATGCCTCCTGTTGTATGTCCTCTGAGCTGTGTGAATCCATGTGGGTCACAGCTTTTGATTTGTCAAAATAGCATTGATATAAGATTCCTACAGCATTCTTCTCTCTCCTATCCAGGAGATCTACAGCTATGGATTTCTTGTATTTTCCCAGCAGTATGGGGAGGCATTTTTGCAAGCTGAGTCTGGGTCCTCCCTTGGGCTTCGTAGGTGGATCTTCATAGTCTTTGTTAACCACCACTACCAGCTAAAGGGGGAGAGTAAGCCCCACCTTTCAAATACCATCCTGCCTCAGCTTGTTACAGGACATGGCTTAGCACTCCAGCTATCTTCGGACCTTTAGGCTCATTTGTACATAGCGACATTGGTTTTGTCTCTATGGCTGAACTTTACCATTCTCAGAATGGTGGCAGGCCCATCCAGCTCCAATCTTTCATCATGCGTGGAATCTTTGCTGGGATGTACATTGGAAGCGATTTCAAGGCACAGAGTGAAGACAAACAGAGCAGCAACAACAACCCAAAGGGGACTCGGGACGGCTAACGTAAGGCCAAGCCCAAAAGTACAATACAGCAAAATAAACTACAAGATGCAGACAACAAAATTACATCAAAATAAAATACGTACAGTAGCAAGTCTTTCCTGTGAAAGAGGAAGAGGCGAAAGGAGGGCCTCCCCAGAGATAGGAAGGATTGCGCAGGTTGGTGGTAGGAGATGTGGTCACGAAGGTAGGTGGGTCCGAAACTGTTTAGGGCTTTATAGGTAATAACCTGCACCTTGAATTAGGACTGGAGGGTGAATGACAGCCAGTGGAACTTCTTAAACAGGGGGGTTGACCGCTCCCAGTTATTAATCTGGCTGCCGGATGTTGGACCAATTGAAGTTTCTGGGCCATCTTCAAGGGAAGCCCCATGTAGAGAGCAACCCTCTCCAGGGGAACCAAATTGCATCCAGTGTGTGCCACTAACTTGGTGAAGGGTCGTGATAAGGTCTTGCTTAGTAGGGGGCTTCGGCTGTATAGTAAACAGCCACACATTAAAATAATCTTTAAAGACTTCTAAAAACAATAAAAAAGAAAGGATTTTCAAACATTAAATGCCATGTGGAAGAGCCGAATGTTCGGCCAGATAGTCTGCTATTATGCCTTATGGATAAGGCCAATCATCAGCAGCCTTCTTAAGATCACCATTGCATTCCCTAGTTAGTTTTTGTTACAGTAAGTTATAGCAGGATCAAGTGTGTGTTAACGAAAAACCTTATGATGTTAATTATTATGTGCAGCTGGTAATGTAGGTCAGCCAACATTTTGGGCCCCACCTGGTGAGGTATAACTGTATGGATTTTAGAATACAGTTTTGAGAAGCAATATGCTGTAATGCTGCTATGCTCTAACAGCGTTGTTTTTTGCTATGATGGAATAGCTATTTACTCAAGGTTTATGTTTTGCTCTCTCATTTGAAGATGAAGCCTTATTCTGTGTTACTTACAAGGACTATGTAAGTTTGTTGCACTGTTTGATTTTGTATGCAACACTTCAAGTTTATGCCTCTGATGATAAGAGTAAAGTTTTTCTGTTCCTTTTTCCTCTTGCCAGTATGCCTTTTGCATGGAACTTGGCTAAAATTTGCTTCAGCACAACAGTTTTCAGCCTGCATATTACAAGAGGTGAATGTGGAATTGGATGACTTGGCCTCAGAATTAGGCGAGTGGTATTTAGGAGTCATTAATCCAGGCTGCTGAGAATGAAAAATATGAGGGACTTATATATATCCATATCATTATCATTCATATCATGGTCATTATGTTTGTGTCCCACCTTCTTGGGATTCAAGTCAACTTACAACAGTGAAACTTTGTTTAAAATCCATAGTAGAAAAAAACTTAAAAATTAACACTAGTTAAAAATGCAAACAATAAAAATCCAGATCCATCATATCTGTTTCATAATGTCCGTTCTCAAAAGCTTCCTGAAATAAAGAGGCTTTTACCTGCTTGGGGAGATAATAAATAGGCGGCACTCTGGAAAGAGAGTCTCAGAACTTGGGAGCAGCAATTGAGAAGGTTGTCTCAATTCTTCCCATCGGATGTACCCATGACGGCTAAAAATCAGAGGGAAGATCTCAAAACATAGACATATTCATATGGGGGAATAACTTTGACTTTATAAGTAAATGCCTGCACTTTGAACTGTACCCAACAGCAAATGGGCAGCCCGGGGAATTGTGTGCTTCCTGCGGCCAGCTCTAGGTTCACAATTTTGGTGCAGCAAAAATCCTTGAAACAACCACAGCCTAACCAAAACCGTATCTGATTTACTAGCCCAAAAGACCTATCTTCAGGAGGTTACCATGACATTTCATTTCCCCTGCAACATCTCTGTAAAGTATAAATTCTTCAATGATTGTTTGGCAGAAATAGCTATGTGTATAAATGTAATGAAAACAGCATCTGTAAGGTTCTTAATTTGACGTTAAGAGGGGAAATAATTCTGCAGTTTGTCTGCAATTTGCTGTTAACTGCTATTGAATGAGTTTTGCTTCCTCTGCCCCAGCCATTTTGTCCATTCTGGGAGGTGAAAGGTTTGTGTTTTGTTGTTTTGCATGTTTCATTCTCAGACATTTTAAACTATACAAGCAGCTTGGTTTTAGAAAGGATAGTAAACCTTAGGAAAACGGACTTCTCATAGCCCATAGAATGAACATGGTGGGATGAAAAGAAAATGTTAACAGAATATCTTTTCTCATTGTGCTCTATTTTGCTTCTATATTTTTTTCTTTTCAAATCCTCCTTTTTATTGTCAAAGGCTTTCATGGATGGAATCACAGGGTTGTTGTAGGTTTTTCAGGATGCATGGTGATGTTCTAGAAGCATTCTCTCCTGACATTGTACCTGCATCTATGGTGGACATCCTCAGAGGCTGTGAGGTCTGTTGGAAACTAGGAAAATTGGGTTTATATATCTGTGGAAGATCCAGGATGGGAGAAAGAACTCTTGTATGTTGGAGCTAGTTGTGAATGTTTCAATTGGCCACCCTGATTAGCCACACATAAAAATTGTTGGGCCATCAAATGCTAATCAAGGTGGCCAATTGAAACATTCACACCTAGCCCCAACAGACAAGAGTTCTTTTTTTACTTGGATGATGGTTGGAGTTTTTATGTGGATATCTATCTGTGTGTGTGGGTTTTCTGTAAACTATGTGACCCAATTGTTGATCTGGTGTGCGGATACTTCATCTTTGCCTCTAATATCCTTCCACCCAGTGAGCAGTCGGGCTTTATTTCCTGAAGTACGGACTGGTTGGATCTTCTTGCGGTCCAAGGCGCTCTCAGAATTTTCCTACAACACCACAGTTCAAAGGCATCTATCTTCCTTTGCTCGGCCTTCCTTATGGTCCAGCTCTCACATCCGTAGGTTACTACGGGAAATACAATTTCTTTAACTATGCGGATCTTGGTTGTCAGTGTGATGTCTCTACTCTTCAGTATTTTATCAAGCTTGGTCATTGATCTCCTCCCAAGAAGTAAACGTCTTCTGATTTCCTGGCTGCAGCCTGCGTCTGCAGTCATCTTTGCACCTAGAAATGCAAAGTCTGTCACTGCTTCCACCTTTTCTCCCTCTATTTGCCAGTTATCAATTGGGTTCACCCACTAGGTTTCCATAAATGAGCTGGAGTTCAAACCTTGGTCCTGAAAATCCTAGTCCAATGCTCAAACTACTACACTATGATGGTGCTCTGCTTCTTTATTGGCCATGTTTATTCTTTTCTCTCTTTACATTTCATATATTTCAATTTACACATGAACACTTTGTGCCAACAGCTATTCAACTATTCAACTGATCTGGCTGGGGTGGTCCATGCCTTGGTCACCTCTAGATTGGACTACTGTAATGTGCTCTACGTGGGGCTGCCCTTGAAAACGGCTCGGAAATTTCAACTGGTCCAACGGGCGGCGGCCAGGATGTTAACTGGTGCTTCATATAGAGAGAGGTCAACCCTCCTGTTCAAGGAGCTCCACTGGCTGCCGTTTATCTTCCGAGCCCAATTTAAGGTGCAGGTGCTTACCTACAAAGCCCTAAACGGTTTGGGACCATCCTATCTGCGTGACCGCATCTCCGTTTATGAACCCACACGCTCACTTCGTTCATCTGGAGAGGCCCTGCTCGCAATCCTGCCTGCATCGCAGGCGCATTTGGTGGGGACGCGAGACAGGGCCTTTTCTGTGGTGGCCCCCCGACTTTGGAACACCCTCCCCAAAGATCTTAAGCCCCTACGTTGGCAGTCTTTAGAAAGAACTTGAAGACCTGGCTGTTCTGAAGTGCCTTTCCAGAATAGGAAAACTCCAACAAGTCCCAGAAGCACTTTATTAGAAATTAAAATTGCTGGCACACTGCACTACCCTATAATCCTTACATATCACCTGTCACATCAGCACTTTTAATCTGTACCCATTACTCTGGCCCGGCCCAGTTTTATTGTGTCCTGGTGTATTGTTTTATTGCGTGTTGTTTAATATTGCTTTAACTGTTTTTAATTTGCTTTAGGTTGTGTATTGTTATGTTGTGTTTTGAGGCCTAGGCCTTTGTAAGCCGCATCGAGTCCTTCGGGAGATGCTAGCGGGGTACAAATAAAGTAATAATAATAATAATAATAATAATAATAATAATGGGCAGTTTATATTTTTTTCAATTTTTCACTACCATTTTTTCCAGTATCAATTAAATGCCATTATTTGATGTTGTAGCTTCAAAGAAGGACTTCAGAGATTTCATTTTTTTTTCTTTTCCTCATAGTTTTTAGTGTGTCTCTTTCAGTTAGACTTGCTGAGCCTGTTTGCTTATTTTCCCCCCTATTTGGCAACTGTCATCTTTTTAAATGGGCAGTAATGCTTCAGTATCGTCAGCATCTGGTTCCTGATCAGTAATTCCTCCCTGTTTCTGAGTTGTTACACTCTTGTTAGGTTCACTTACAAAATGCCATGGTGGTCATACACAACAGAACTGGGAGATGTACCCAATGTTTGAACGCTATTTACATTTTGGCTCCAAAATAAAGCCAGAAATGCAAGTGTGTTTGACATTGCCTAGTGATAAATGAGTTGTGTGCTTGCAACCAGATGAGACACATGCTAAGTGTAGAAAGAGCACCAAATACACAAAGTACACAAAGATGTAATCTTGTTATGTCACTTTTCTTTTTTTCCTTTTTTTTTTTTTTTTTGTTTTTGGCCAGCTTCCACACTTCACCTCACCGCTGTTTTCGCAGAACATAGTCATGATATTTTTTTCCCCAAAAATGTTGTTGTTGCTTTCAAAATCTCATTCTGTTCAGTGTGTTTTTGAATGTGAGCTTCCAAGAATAACCCTTCATTTTAAGAAGGATCTTGCTCCAATAACCTCAGTGTTAAATCCATACCAGTTTAGGTTTCAGCCAAAGTCACACAAAGTTCTCTGCAGCTATCCCAACAAAAACAGCTTTTTGATTGCTATTCCTTATTGCTGAGTGAGCATAGTGTCCCTCTCAGCTACCCCTTGATTTACTTTGCTGTGAAACGTCCCCTCTTCGCTAAGGTTCATCGCTTCTGGCCAACACAACTGCCACAGCACCCCTGGGGGGGGGGGGGTGAACTGTGAAGAGTTTGTGCTGGCAGGTAAACCACTTCTACATTGCAAAAAAATCGGACCAAAGTGGCCTCAGGTGGCTTGAAGGAGTCTCGATTCCCAAAATCGATGGGAATCTGTCTGATGGTAGGTAAAAGCAATAGTTTCTGCATCCACACTGTCTCATAATGCAATTTGGACCCATATGCAATTAAACAACATTATATTATTTATTATTTATTTATTTACTGTATTTGTATACCACCTTTCTCAGCCTATAGGCTACTCAAGACGGTTAACAGGGCAAAATTCAGTGCTTACAATGTCTTAGATACAATTAAAAACATAACATATAATAAAAATATAATCTAAATAAATGAAAATGTAATGTTTGTCTGTGGGATTAATATCACTCAAAAACCACTGGATGAATTGCTGCCAAATTTGGCCACAAGACACCTACTAACCCAAGGAGTGACCATCACTCAAAAAAATGATTTTGCCATTTGAGAGTTGTTTTGTTCATTCGTTCAGTCATCTCTGACCTTTCGTGACCTCATGGACCAGCCCACACCAGAGCTCTGTGTCGGCCGTCACCACCCCCAGCTCCTTCAAGGTCAGTCCAGTCACTTCAAGGATGCCATCCATCCATCTTGCCCTTGGTCGGCCCCTCTTCCTTTTACCTTCCACTTTCCCCAGCATAATTGTCTTCTCTAGGCTTTGCTGTCTCCTCATGATGTGGCCAAAATACTTCATCTTTGCCTCTAATATCCTTCCCTCCAATGAACCGTCGGGCTTTATTTCCTTTTTTTTTTTTAATTATCTTTATTGCAAAATTTTTCATATACATATATTAAAACAGCAACAGGTGAGGTGGGGGGAGGTAGTGTTGAGGTGGAATGGGTAACTGGGTGGGGGGTGGGGGGTGGGAAACTGGGTATGGTGTACAATTGGGATAGAATGGGGATGGATATGGGAAAAGGGAAGGAGAGGTAGGTGTAGGGAAGGGAATAAAAACATCGTGACTTCCAGGTTGAACAGACAGATAATTGTTTCTTTTATACAGTACTAATGACTAATAATACAACAGCTTTCTTCCTATATTGGTCTCAGTTTCACTATATCTTCATGGATTTTTATTTCCTCTTTTCAAGATATTCCAAAAAGTTGCTCCAATCTGTATTCTTCTTTTTATCACTGTTGATTCTTAGTCTTTGAGTTAGGAGGTCCATATTCATCACATCATAAACTTTTAAAGTCCATTGTTCTGTTGTTGGGACCTCTCCGGATTTCCAGAGCCGTGCCAATTGGATTCTGGCCGCTGTCGGGGAATGAAAAAACGTGTTACTTTCGTTACTATTTGTGTCAAACTCACAGTCCGTTATGCCCAAGAGATAGTATTCGGGCTTTAGGGGGAATTTCTTTTTCAAAATTTTCTCTATCTCTCTATGTATTGTTCTCCAGTACGCTCTCACTTTTTTACACCCCCACCACATGTGTATGAAGGATCCAGTATTTTTTTTACATTTCCAACATTTTTGTTCCAGTTTCCCTTTACTGAATCTGGCCAGTTGTTTTGGGGTCAGGTACCATCTAAACAATAATTTGTACCAGTTCTCCCTTTAATCGTTAGAATATGTATATTTCAATTTTTTTTTTCCAGATCCCCTCCCATTCCTTAAAATTGATAGAGCGGCCGATATCTTTTGCCCATTTTACCATATTGCTTTTAACTTGTTCTTTTTCTGTCTCCCACCTCAGTAGCACCTGGTATATTTTCCGTATATGTTTTCCCTCGGAGTTGATGATTTTTTCCCAGAAGGGGTTCTCTGTTTCAAAGCCTGTTTTAAGGTCTAAGTTGTAACTTTCTCTTATTTGGTGGTATTGAAACCACGAGAGTGTAGGATCATAACTCTTTAACTCCTCCTGGGAGGGCTTTATTTCCTGAAGCATGGACTGGTTGGATCTTCATGCAGTCCAAGACACTCTCAGAATTTTCCTCCAACCCCACAGTTCAAAAGCATCTATCTTCCTTCACTCAGCCTTCCCTAAGGTCCAGCTCTCACATCCGTAGGTTACTACAGGGAATACCATGGCTTTGACTATGCAGATCTTTGTTGCCAGTGTGATGTCTCTATTCTTTACTATTTTATCGAGATTGAGAGTTGTAGTTGTTGGGATTTATAGTTTACTTACAATCAAAGAGCATACTAAACTCCACCAATGATGGAATTGAACCAAACGTGGCATACAGGACTCCCATGACCAACAGAAAACACTAGAAGGGTTTGGTGGGCATTTACCTTGAGTTTGGGAGTTGTAGTTCACCTACATCCAGAGAGAATTATGGAATGAAACAATGATGGATCTGGACCAAACTTGGCATGAATATTCCATATGCCCAAATATGAACGGAGTTTGGGGGAAATAGACCTTGACATTTGGGAGTTGTAGTTACTGGGATTTATAGTTCACCTACAATCAAAGAGCATTCTGAACCCCACGAACGACAGAATTGAGGCAAACTTCCCACACAGAATTCCCATGACCACCAGAAAATACTTAAGGCTACCCAGTCCAACTCCCTTCAACCAGGGCAAGAAAACGTAATCAAAGTCCACCTGACAAAGAGCCATCCACCCATAGAGATAGATAGATATGATTCACACAGAGAGAGATATAGTATAATAGATTTGAAAGGGACCCCTAAAGAAGAACAATTATATGCTGCATGTTCCAGAGTAGGCAAACCAGACAATCTCTATATCAACACTGACAAAGAAATACTGTTTACCCAGAAGCATAGAGAAATTACATATATTAAAAACCAACACTTTCTCATAACTTTATTTTCTAGATCACCAGACAGCAACGTGTGGCAGGGGACTGCTAGTAAAATATAAATTCATAGTGTCTCCTTGTTAAAAACGTTGTCCGGCTTCATTGTCTAGTCATTCCATTTTCCTGTGTCAGTTATTCTGCATTTGCAAACGCTTGTTCAAAAAGCCACGTCTTGACTTTTTTCCCAAATGTTAAAAGGGAGGTGGCCGATATAATATCTATAGAGAGGGCGTTCCACAGCCAGGGGGCCAACACCGAGAAGGCTGTGTGTCTTGTTTCCGCCAAACATACTTGTGACGAAGGTGGTAACAACAGCAGGGCCTCCCCAGACGATCTTAAGGTCCTTGATGGTTCATAGGGAGAGATGCATTTGCACATGTAAGTTGGGCCAGAACTGTTTATATGAGTCTTCACTGACCATATGATACAGTTCCAAACTGCATTCTATGGCAATGTAGTTCCAGCCAAAGATTTCAAGGAGGCATGATCATAACCATAAGTGAACCTCAGGCTTTGGCCTTGTAACTAGATATAGAGCTTTAAATTTACCCGTTCTCAAATAATGTTGGGTCATGCATCAAGTAGCCTTACATGAGCTTGAATTGAAACCTCATCCTGAAATATTTCCCAGATGGCTGAACAGATTTAGAACCTCTCCCAAATTCTGAGTAGACTGGGTAAAGAATCAAATGCCCCCCAGGAGAGAAGACAAATGAAAACAGATGCTTTTCACTAGCGCCATTGACTCTTGGAGAACTGCTCCGTAGTTCTTTCCTCGTGGATTCTACTCACAAATCCATTTAACAGGCAGGAGGTTCCCCCCTGAAGCCTACTATCTGTAGAGTCATTTCCAGGATAGGCAGACATCCCTGATTAAGCATCCTATCTTTTAAACTTAGAAAAGCTGTAATTAATACTTCACTGAGGATGCAAATGTTTCTTGGGACCATCTATAGAAATCCTATAGAATTTATTTATTTATTTACCACATTTGTATACCGCCTTTCTCAGCCAGGGGCGACTCAAGGCAGTTCACAGTCGGCAGTGATTCGATGCCATAACAATGATAAAAATACAGTTAAAACAATTATAAAAACAATTAAAACATTTAAAATATGATATTAAAACAATACAGACTGTAAAAACAAAATCCTCAGTGTCTCCTTACTAAAATCATTGTCCAATTGCATCGTCGGTCATTCCATATACCGTATATAATCGAGTATAAGCCGACCCAAATCTAAGCCGAGGCACCTAACTTTACCACAAACAGCTGGGAAAACATATTGACTCGAATATAAGCTGAGGGTGGGAAATGCAGCCACTACGGGTAAATTTCAAAATAAAAATAGGTACCAATAAAATTACATTAATTGAGGCATCAGGAGGTGAAATGTCTTTGAATATTTACGTAAAACTGTAATTTGAGATAAGACTGCCCAACTCTAATGAAATCATTTTTCTAACCTTCTTCAATGAAAATGTACTTATGTGACCTTCCAACAATAATAAAGAGAGTAAAATAATAAATGCAATAATAAACATAATAATAAAGTAAAATACTGTAAATGTAATAATAATAAAGAAAGTAAAATAATACATGAAATAAAAATAATACTAATAACAAATAAAATAATAAATAACCTTGACTCGTGTATAAGCCGAAGGGTGCTTTTTCAGCCTAAAATGGTGGCTGAAAAACTAGACTTATACTCAAGTATATACAGTATTCGTTTTGTCTAATTATGCTCCAGTAGTAAAGGCTTATTCGAAGAGTCAGGTCTTGAACTTTTTGCGGAATGTTAGAAGGGAGGAAGCCGATCTTATATCCCTGGGAAGGGTGTTCTATAGCCAAGGGGCCACCACTGAGAAGGCCCTGTCTCTTGTCCCCGCCAAACGCACTTGTGAGGAAGGTGGGAACGAGAGCAGGGCCTCCCCAGACGATCTTAAAGTCCTAAATGGTTCATAAGGAGAGATACGTTCAGACAGGTAAATCCCCTTTCGTTGTTTCTTTTCAGAATCTCCTGACATTGGCCCATCTATTGTTGTGCACACCAGTACATCCTTTGGAGCAGAGTACCTGGAGTGGGATAAAGAAAAGGTAGAGCAGCTGATTTTGGACCAGTTCAGAAAGATCATGCCTGATTTGTCGGAACCAGCAAGTACAAAATGCCAAAGATGGAGATATTCTCAGGTAAACTCTGGCAAAAATTAATAATTGATACAGTAGAGTCTCATTATCCAATGTTCTGTATTATCCAACACAGTCCAGGGTGGGAGAAAGAAAGAACCCTTGTCTGTTTTGGTGCTAAATTCGTAAATACAGTAATTACTACATAACTTTACTGTGTATTCAACTGCTGTTTCTGTTTACTTGTTATAAAACATGATGTTGTGGATCTTAATTTGTAAAATCATAATTTAATCCCTCCTTGTTATCCAACATTTTTGCTTATCCAACGTTCTGCTGGCTCGTTTATGTTGGATAAGTGAGACTCTACTGTAATCCGCTTCTGTCAATTTCTTGCTTTTTCAATTTAGAACCTGAGTCCTTTCAAATGTATAGAATTTTTTTAAAAGAAAGGTCTAGTAGTATTACTAATTATTATAGCTGAAAATGTATTCAGTGTCTAGTTCTTCCCTTCTCTCTGTGGGCCCTTCCAGACAGGCCCTATATCCCAAGATTTGAGCCCAGGTTTTAAAATTATCCCAGACTCATATAATACAGTTTAAAGCAGAAAACCTGAGATCAGATCCTGCGAAATAGGGCCTGTCTGGAAGGGCCCTGTAATGCACAGTTAAGGAATATAAAAGGAAACAGGGAACACTTGCCTTCTAAAACTTTGGGCCTTCTCAATGATTGGGTCACCTATATTATTAGATATATAGGCTTGATCTTCTAGAAGATGAAGTCCAAAACAGCTAGAAGACAAAAGGTCTTTGTGTTATGGGTTGACTTTGTGTCTTGTTCTTAAAGACCACTACTACAGCCACATACACAGGCACTAACTTTTATAACAAGGATGGGGAATATGTGCCCTTTCCATTAGCCTGGATCAACAGAACCTTTGAAAGTTATAGCGCAAGAACATCTAGAAGTCCATACGTTCCTTGTTCTTACTTTAAATGCTTAGCACAGCTTGCCATTGTTTGTGGGATTGGAGTATTACACTATGTAACACAATTTTTGTTTCTGGGTTATAAATGTCATTTCCAAATTGGTTCTGTCATAAAATCATGGGAAAAGTTTGTTTTGCAGGACATACTGCAGCACATTTTGCTGTAGCTTATTGTAATGAATCCCTTACCTTAGCTAGCTGGCAAATGCCTAAGGAAGTGGGCCTGGCGAAGTCACGGCATCCATTTTAGGAAAGGGAGACAGGGAGACGCCATCTTAGGTTAGGTTTGCCTTAAGGGGGCGTGTTCAAGTCTAGGAGGGAAAATCAGAAGGCTAGGATTGGTTAGAAAGATGGGGGTGGAGCCTAAGTGGTCTGAAGGAAAAAGTGTGTTTTAAACTGAGGTTTGAGGTCCCAGTTTGCCAGTTGAAATTTGTAACGGGTAGAGAGAAGAAGAGTGGGGATTAACAAGAGCAGTTTGGGATTTGAAGAAAAGGTTTGGGTTAATCTTTTGGGTAGTATTCAGAACTGTTACAGAGGAAATAGCTGGAATACTGTGTGGAGCAGTACCCCATTAGTGGTCTGTTCAGTTCCTAAGGAAGGCTAGTTCAGGGTTTTGGCTAGATTCCTTAGGGGGATCTTTGGGAGTTACTTTCAGAGATTCATTTCCTGAAGTAATTTTCTGTGGTGGAACTTTTAAGACTTGTAACCCAGAAGTTTTTCAGATCTTTACTCAAACGCAACCACAAGCTTTTTTTTATGCTAGTATTTTACTGAAACCATTAAGCATTTGTACCTGAATATTTCAAGCCTGTTCAATAAACATTCTTGTTAATTTTATCAACTTATACCAGCCTCAGTGTGAATACCTTTGTGGTCAAAGCCTTATTCAAGTCAGCTTTCAGCAGCCTCTAAGAAAACTATAGTGGCGCAGTGTGTGTTCACAGATCAAACTCTCAACATAAACTCAGCCTGTTTATTGTTAATATGGTGGCAGCAGAAAACTTTTGAAGAATCAATTTAAGTCTCTCAGTTCCAGTAGTTCCCAGTTCCTAACTTTTAAAATAGATAGTTGGTTCAACAACCATACTTCCTCTATATTTTGGTGAGCTAGTCTGTAGTGGAGGTGTCATCGTTATATTTAGGATGAGCAGCGTTGGGATTATTTTATATATATTTCTCCGTATATAAATTTAATTTAAAATCTTCTCTACTACTCGCTGCGGTGTTATACTTATCAATGAGTATCTCATAGAATCTCAACCAATTCAACATAGTTTGTGGCAACCACAAAAATGAAGTTTCTGTAGTATAACAATTACTTTCAAAGTAAGTACCACACAATTAAACAGGAAATAACACTTTTTTTTTCAAATTTTGTTACATAGTGATCACTTGCACTGCTCTCCACTCTCCTCCGGCTGTGTGAGTGTTACACAGGGTGCAATGTAGCAGGAAGCAGTCTGCAAACCAGCAAGGAGCTGTCAGAAGACCCGAGGTTAAAAATGCCACCATAAGGCAATCCATGTTGATTGTAATATAATAACAGCAGGATTTCCAGAGTGGTTATCATTATGATGACTAGATTTTATTACAAAGATTAAAAAAGACCAGCTTGTTAATTAGGTTTATTGTGGTTATAATAATCCATCATTTGTATGATTGTAGTGGCCACCGTGCCGACATTGTAATAGCCTGCTGAAATTAGGGGCATGGTATTTATAATCCCTGGAACTGCAAGAGAGAGATGCACAATTCTGCAGAAAGTTCATTGATCTTTGAACCATTTTACGTTCTCCATGGACCAATGTTTGAACTGTCATTCTGTCGGCCTCTTCTGACTCATTGATGATTTGACTTGTTTTGTAAATGTGTTGGCATGCAAATGTGTGTCCACTCCATTTTTTAGATGCATACCTAAGACTTCAGTCCTAGGATCCCACAATTTCAGTTATTGAGAAATTGAGCACAGTGAGGTTTTTACTCTGGAGTAAACAGGTATATTATTGTTTTGGATGACATTTTAGGGGTATAGCTTGGATCCAAACTTAAAACAGAATCACAGTGGGGCGGATAAATACTAGGAACATAGCTGATATAGTCTCATAGCAAATGTAACCCTTTTCTTCTTTGTTGTGGCCGTGATGAAAATTGTTCCTTTGAAGAATATGTTAGCATTGGAGGGAAATTTTTCATTAGCACAAAAGGGGCTGTCCTTCCCATTCAAATGGCCTCTTAAGAAGTGTACCACACTCAGGGGGAAAGGGGTTCCCTACTATCTGAGCATTTAATAAATTTCACCTACCTTGCTTCACTTCTTATTTATTATTAAAACTTACCTTCCCCGGTGGCGCAATGGGTTAAACCCTTGTGCCGGCAGGACTGCTGACTCATAGGTTGGCGGTTCAAATCCAGGGAGCGGGGTGAGCTCCCGTCTCAGCTCTAGCTTCCCATGCGGGGTCAGGAGAGAAGCCTCCCACAGGATGGTAAAACATCAAACATCTGGGCATCCCCTGGGCAACAGCCCATTTTTTCACACCAGAAGCGACTTACAGTTTCTCAAGTCACTCCTGACACCAAAAAAATATACATTTTGAAATTTTCTCATTGATACAGCATGTCTTCTGCATGAAGAGGGCCCTACTTAAATCTCTGATATTTCCAGGTACCGCTGAGAATGTCTTCTGTCTAAAATCCTAGAAAGTACATAGAGTACTTAGACTGATTGCTGTCTGACTCATTTTAAGCTTCATATGCAGAAAAAAGTAATGTGTGAAGAAGTACTTTACGCATTATTTCCAAATTAGTGAGTAGAGAAACAGAAATGGCATCACACAACAAAAGCAGAAACTGCTTTCTCTCATGCGAAATGCTACAGCAAAATATAGGCTGGGTACCTACTGGATAAAATATGCTGGATCCTCTGCTCAAACCTGTCCCAGATACACCACAGGATTGCCCCCAATGCTGTTTTGCTGTCCAGATGGCTGGCCATGGAGCTGCTTTCTGCCTGGTGACACAGTGGTGGGCCTTTGTGATGTGTGGACCCTGGATCGCCCTGCATCCCTATCAATCCAGTTGTCCAGATGTTTAAAAAACTGGGATTACTCTGGAGTTTCCTGAGTAACTTGCAGTTCTTCTTGTGTCAGATTGACAGCTAGAAGCAACACTTCTGCTATGGTCTGGCATGTGTGGACTTCTTGTAGGGATTATTATTATTATTTGAAGCACAGCAAGATGAGTCCACAGCAAACACTCTGCTGGCTGTTGTATTGGATCACACGTTGAACACTTCCCAAGTGTCTAGGACTGTGTGATGTATAGGCGAATAATGCATGCAGATCCCAGAAAGGCGGCCTTCTGCAGCTGTCAGATGGTAATTTTGTCAGCACCAATTGTGTTTAAGTGCAGACCAAGGTCTTTAGGCACTGCACCGAGCATGCCAATCACCACTGGGACCACCTTGACTGGCTTGTGCCAGAGTCTTTGCAGTTCGATCTTTAAATCCTCACATTGTGTCAGCTTTTCCAGTTGTTTCTCTTCAATCCTGCTGTCACCTGGGATTGCAACATCAACAATCCACACTTTGTTTTTTAAAACTATTGTGAGGTCAGGAGTCTTGTGTTCCAAAAGTCTGTCTGTCTGAATTTGGAAATCCCCAAGTAACTTGACATGTTCATTCTCTGTAACTTTTTCCGGCTTGTGATCCCACCAGGTCTTTGTCACAGGCAGACGGTATTTCTGACACAAGTTCCAATGAATCATCTGAGCAATGGTGTTATGCCTCTGCTTGTAGTCTGTCTGCTTGATCTTCTTGCAGCAGCAAAGTCATTGACTTTTCAATTCTGGCTTTGATGGCATTGGTTCTAGTGGCTTGTTTTTGGGCTGCCAGAATCAGGCCCTCCGCCTCCTTTTTCAGAGTTCCATTTGTGAGCCACATCCATGTTTTTTCTTTGTCAATTTGCCTCTCAATTTTTCCCAGGAACTGTCCATGGAGAGCATTCTTTAGCCAGTTTTCTCTTCTGCTCTGGATTGTGTTTTTACAGTATTCACTCTTTGTCTTTTGCACTTTAAGCAGTTTACTATTATTGACTTCCCTCAATGTTGGTTCTTGACTGCCTTTCACATAATCTGCTAGTGCATGTTTCTCTTCTTCTACCATTGGTTTCACTTGCAGAAGCCCTCTGCCTCCTGATTTTCTGGGCAGGTAGTCTGTCGACATCACTACGTAGTTGTAGTGAGTAGTGGATTGTCATCAGTTTTCTTGTTTTTCTGTCCAGATCATCCAGCTCTGCTGGATTTTTATTATTATTATTATTATTATTATTATTATTATTATTATTATTTTGTATCAAAAGCATTGCCTAGAACTTTGTAAAGCAATGCTTTTGGGTTGGAAAGATCAGCTGTTTACAAGAAACGTTGCCCAGGGGATGCCCAACTGTATTTACTTAGTCTGAGGAGGCTCTTACCGAGTCCCCCCGGAGTTTGGGAGGACTACTTTTTATTTGGTTCATGCAGACTAGTTTATATATTGTATTCCTAGCTGTCTGCAATTTTTTCATAGTACCCAAATATTGGGGGTATAAATTAAGGTTGATACCAAACAATAACTGAGTTAGGATTATTTTAAAAGGTGGAACTGAAATAACCAAATTTCCTATCAAAGCTCACACAGCAAAAGTACACTTTGTTATCCCCTTCTATGTTGGTTCTTTTTTTTCCTTTGTCTCATCTTTTCAAGGCTGCATCATAAGACATTGAGGCATATGCTCCATGATATTTCCCTTCCTCGTAATGACCCACATGCTGTATAGCATCCTGTGCAAATGAAGTCATAAAGACAAGAGACCTTCACCCTTCACTTGCCCCATTAATCCACATTTGGTTATACACTGGATGTGGCCAATTCATAAGAAGCTTACTTGTCCAACCATGGATCTCTCAGGTTTAATATTAAGTGAATCTTAAGTGCAGGCTGCATGCTCAGAAGGGAAGCTTTGTGCAAGAATTGACTATATAGTGAGCCTGGTAAATTTTTGATAAATTAAGTACTATACAGTGGCCTTCACTAATTACCTTATAGCTATCGTTGCTTTAAAATTCCAATCAGCTATTGATACCAAAGCAAAGGAGGAGGGGGGTGAACAATGGATAGGATTTTTCCTCCAACCCCCATCCCAGAGCCTTTCAAGTGGGATTTATCCTTTTTGTTAATTCAGTACAGCCATTATGCCCTTCATATGGGCCAAATACAATCCCAGGATTAAAATGCAGACATTACAATTATCCATGGAAGACATGGGATTAGTCCTCCCCAACTTCTATTGATACTACTTAGCAGCACAGCTGCAGTGCTGTATTCCACGGTTTAATTATGATAAGACAACATTAGTATCAGCAATCAAGGATTCCCAATCCAGAAAGTCTTTTCGACAGTAGAAGCACAGGGCAGCCAAAACAATATGATCATAACATACCTTTCCATATCTTTGGAATAGCATCACCATTATCAACTTAGCAGCATCTTTCCAGAAGAATATTATGTAGATAACATTCTGGAAACTTGAAGGAAATGGCAGTTAATACCTCAACCTGCTCCCCAATTCCCAGATGTAGAGGTTCAAGAGGAGAAAAGACTTGGTTGCCATTGTTGTATTTGAAAAGCATCTCTTCCACAACAGATACATAGTGAAATAATGAAAGGATACTAGACTCCATGTGCTAAATAATGGTTGAAAACACTTCTTTAAAAAGCCCAATGCATTTCAGCTTTCTCACAAATTGGCCTTTTTCTGGGGCTATTCAAAAAATAAATAAACAGGAAAAGCTTTTACTATTTATATAGTATTTGAGACACCATCGAAACAATGCTTTAGAAAGCAGTTTCTTAAAAATATTACAGCTTCTATTGTACATATAAAGCTATAAATACATATCAATCTTCTAAAGTTGCAATATGTATTTTCTATACAAATGGATCATTAAATATATAACATATGAGGGGTATTTTTTAAGTAAGGTCCGTTGGAACATAAGTACACAACGAAAGTTTATTTCAAAAAAGTAAATTTATTTTCAGAAAGTACATACTTTACTCTATTTTTCGACATAGTTACCTAGTTTGTTCAAACACTTATCATACCTCTGAACCAATTTTAAAATACCCTCTTCATAAAAACTTGCCGCCTGCTCTGATAACCAAATCGTCTGTAATCAAAGAAGGGCGACCGGAGCGGTCCTCTTCATGGACGTTGTCACGGCCATCTTTGAATTGTCGTACCCACTTACGCACTTTGCTTTCACTCATAACAGTATCACCGTACACAAATCTGTCGATGAATTTCTGCAGCAGGCAGGTTCCTTGCTGACAAAAACCGTATCACTGAGCGAATCTCACATGCAGTGAGTGAGTTGAAACTGAGCACAGTTGTTCCCGAGGCATGCCGGTACACGACGCACGCGCTCGTTGTGGTATGCGCATGAACTACTAGTGTCTACAACAAAACGGACCTTACTTAAAAAATAATCTTCGTATATACTTGAGTATACTGTAAGCTGACCTGAATCTAAGTCGAGGCACCTAATTTTATTAAAAAAACTGGGGAAACATATTGACTCGAGTATAAGCCGGGGGTAGAAAAAGCAGCAGCTACTGGTAAATTTTAAAATAAAAATGGATACCAATACAATTACATTAATTGAAGCATTAGTAGGATAAATGCTTTTGAATGTTTACATAGAACTGTAATTTAAGATAAGACTGTCCAACTCTGATTAAACCATTTTTCTAACCTTCTTCAATGTAAATGTGCTTATGTATCCTTCCAATAATAATAGGATAAAATAATAAATGTAATAATAATAAAGTAAAGTAATACATGTAATAATAACAATAATAAATAGAGTATAATATTTTTTTTCTCTTGTTAGGATTGACTTGAGAAACTGCAAGTCGCTTCTGGTGTGAGAGAATTGGCCGTCTGCAAGGACGCTGCCCAGGGGACGCCTGGATGATTTGTTGTTGTTGTTGTTGTTGTTTTATCATCCTTGTGGGAGGCTTCTCTCATAATATATGTCATAAAATAATAATAGAATAAAATAATGCATGTACTAAAATAGAATAAAATAATAAATGTAATAATAATAATAAATAGAGTAAAATAATGCATGTAATAATAAAAATAGAGTAAAATAATTCTTGTAATAATAATAATAATAAAATAATAATAATAGTGTAAAATAATAAATGTAATAATAATAACAACAACAACAAATAAATTAATAAAAACCTTGATTCAAGTTTAAGCTGAGGGGAACTTTTTCAGCCTATAAAAGGGGCTGAAAAACTAGGCTTATACTCAAGTATATACAGTATATATATTAAATTATGTCTTTTCAATGAGTTCTTATTTATTGATTTTTTAAAAATTACTCCCATCAATATCTTGTGTCTTTTCACTTCATTAAGAGTTATGTCTTACATATCGTATAAACTGTAAATGTGTTTCTGTTTATTTCAGAATAGCTCCTGAAAAAAGTCCAATTTGTGATAAGGCCGCAACCAATTGGGCCTTTTAAACAATAAAAGGTTTTGACCCTCATGGAGTCTTTTATTCTTTCACTGTGGTTACATGCTGTCCCTTTCTTTGTTTCCTTACGGTGTATAACCAAATATTAGTTGGACAATACATCAGTGTCCATTTATAATAATCATATAAAGTCACATTGAAATTTTAATGTGTATATGTTGCCATAACATGCAGGACCCAAGTTTTGTAGGGAAATTCACTTTAATAGATTCTGGACATCTATGGAAGCTAATGAAAACTGTAACAAGGGTAGCTAAATCTTTAATTATTAGGTTGGGAAAGGAATTTCAACAAATGCTGCTTGACACTTCCAGAATTTTCCCTTCTGCACACTAGTCCTGTCCAGTTTACATCTCATCATCCTAGGTGCAGCCTCCTTAGTTTATATGGTGCTTGATAGGGTGTATGGAAACTTGTTTCTCTGTATCTGTATATCTACAGTCCCAATCTTGAGAGATTTGCTGGAGGCAATCAGGAGCAGTGTGAGAGTAGTACAAGCAGCATCCTGATCTGTGAAGGGCTGGACAGACCATTCTCCAGGGAACAGAGTTAGTGTGCTTGTCATGTTAAATTAGGACTGGTAGTTTGGAAAAAAGGAGAATTTTGTGCATTCCTGTGTGGTGTGCTTTCTCAAGAACAGTCAGTTCCATAACTCCTTGTTCATAAAAAGAAGACGGGACAATAATAATAATAATAATAATAATAATTATTATTATTATTATTATTATATTTTATTTATACCGCGCCACCATCTCCCCGATGGGGACTCAGGGTGACTTACATGAGGCCAAGCCCAACAACGCAATACAGTAAATGAAATCAAAACACAACAACAACATAATAAATTACATAAAATACAAGAGTACAGCAAACAATATAAAATTACAATAAAATCATTCATAACACAATAACAGTGAGCGGACCACATGTACAAAATGAAATACTAAAGCTAAAAACGTGGGGTGAGATAGAGATATGGAGCAAATTATTTGTGAGATAGAAACTCTTCAGAAATTGGGTCGAAGAGGACCTTCGTACAGGAGAGGAGGAGGTGTACTCTAAAGTCAAACGTTGAGGGGTTGCAGCAATATAAGATTATATGGTTAATCACCAAAAGCGCAATGGAAGATCCAGGTTTGGAGATTCTTCTTAAAACTTTCTAAAGTGGAGGCTCACCTAATCTCACCGGGCAATGTATTCCAAAGTCGGGGAGCCACTGAGGAGAAAGCTCACTCCCTTGTTCCCACAAGGCGGGCCTGGGATAACGGCAGGGGCGAAAGGAGAACCTCTTCCAAAGATTGGAGGGATCGGGCAGGTTCATGAAGATAGATATGGTCACAAAAATAGGCGGATCCAAAACCGTTTAGGGCTTTGTCGGTGATAACCTGTACCTTGAAATGAGACCGGAAAATGAATGGCAGCCAATGGAGCTCCTTAAACAGAGGGATTGTCAGCTCCCTGTAATTCGCCCCCGTTATTAATCTGGCTGCCGAGCGTTGGACAAGTTGTAGTTTCTGGGCCGTCAACAATGTGTGTTGAGAGGGGAGGACAAAGCATCACGGCAAGCAAAGAGAAAGATCCAAGGGAGAGTGGGAAGCATTGTTTCTTATCAAATTTAATTTCCACGTTTTTTAACTTTGTGTATTAAAAAAATCAAAAACAAATGGCATCGCTTTTCTACATAGGCACTTTCCTCTGTAATACATTTTCCCAACATCATACCAACTTTTTAATTACATTAGCAAAATGTTTTTGGTTGAGAGCATAGCCACCGATGTGCCACTGCTTTCACATCATCGTGACATGAAAATATGGTGTGGCTGTATCTGGATGTCCTGAGAGGTCTGCATCTGTCACTCTAGTATGGCCATTTTCTAACATTTCAGTCTACTCATAGATGACTCTGTAAGAGAGAATTTTATCCCCATACTGAGCACACATGCAGAGATGAATTTCCCTTCCTGGCACACCTTTTGACTACAACCTTATGACAGAACACTGTTCATTTTTGGTGTACTTGTATAATTTATAAGTTTAGCAAGTTCTAAACACCTGACTCATTGTTAAGAATGGGGGGTGGGGTGGGGAGAGAGAGACAACAGGAAGTGAGAGAAATATACCACAGGAAGGGAAATTCACTCCTAGAAGACTTATCATAGGAAAAAGCTGTCACAAATGAAGCTTTATCACCAGTCCTTGTTTCCACAACAAGCTATTTTTTTTTTCAAAATCCAATTATTACAGGGACAGAAAGTGAGGTGAAATATTCTGAACAGGGGCAAAGACAGCAAAATAAACACCACAGGGGTGTTAACCCTCCCCTCTGCTATCCAAAATGCATATATATGGATTACCAACAAGAAACTGAAAGTGCTGAACTTTTTTTTTCATGTGATGAGGTCGTAAATCTCCAGTTTCCTCAAAGTCATGCAACCTTCATTCTTCTAGAGGTCATTGGACTCCAAATACCATAGTCCCTGCTGACAGCTGTGGATAATGGTAGGAAGTATTGTTTGGAAACCTCTGGTTAGCCCACAGTTTCCTTATGCCTCCCCTGTTAACTCACCTTATTCTTGCTTGGTTCATTTTCATCCTCATCATTGCAAAAGCTGAAATGAACTTATCTAACTTATAAATTCTGGATCCAAGTTCAGCATGAGAGGGAAGTGGTTTGTTTGCCGATGGACTATTTTGCTTTTGCTGTTGCTCCAAACACTGAAGTCTTACCAGAAGTATATTACTCCAATTCATCAGTCCCTTACCAAGGATGAGACTTTTTGCTTTTCTGTTCCCAGTAGCAAACATGAAGCAAGGGAACTAGAGCAGTAAACCTGACATTTGTCATTTGGTTATGCTACTAAATAAATCTTTGATGCAGAAGAAGTAAAACTGAATTCAATAACAACAGCAAGAATTTCCAGGAAAGATTAAAGTGGAAAAATGTTTTTGGATATCTTTACTAAATCTTTCAGATGTTACTAGTTCCATTTAAAAAAATGCTTTGCAGACTTCTACGATTTTATCCTTTAGTCTTAATGACACATATACACACATATAGATATTTTGATATCCACGAAGAGGAGGTACTAACTTGAAGACTTGGATGTTTGGACAAGCCTTCGAGAATGTCTAAATCCAATGGTCCACACTGAGGTTAGACATTAAACACTACACTTTCATCCAATTCCCCAGTTCATGAGCTACGACTTGCACTATCCCATTCCCCTGCTCCTGGTTATGGTTGTCCATGTTTTACGACAGTTCTCATCATAGGTTATTGGGTGCTGTTTTAAGTTTAAATAATTGATTTATATATATAATCTTTATTGAAAAAATATTTAAAAGTACAGTAAAGCAGTAGAGAAGAAAAAAAGGAGAAATATATATGTATGTGTGTATCTAAAGATAAATAAAATATGATAAAATTAATATATAGAAAAGATATCACAAAAAAAAACAAAAGAAAAGGCGATATACATGACCATATATATAGGTAGGTTTGGGTTAGGGTTAGGGTTATGATATATGATAGAGGAATAGAAGAGACAGAGAAGAAAGAAAAGAGAGGAAAAAGAAGGAGGGGTGAAACAAAAATAAAACAAAAAAAATTAAAATTGTCTTTCTTGGCTTCCGGGTATCTTCTTTGAGGTTTCCTCCTTTTCCTTCTTTCCTTCTTATTCTCTGCTCTTCCTCCCTCTCTCCTTTTCCTTTTTCTATTTTTGTATTTAGTCTTTTCTTCCTTATATAAGTATTCTCTTTTTCTTTTGTTTTAAATATTCTGTAACTTGATTCCAATCAGTTTCTTTCCTGGGGTTGCCCATATTTTTGGAGATAAGGTATGTGAGTTTGTCCATGCTTCTTAGTTCTTGTATTTTTATCATCCAGTCTTCTTCTGGGATTTCTTCTTTTTTCCAAAGTCTTGCATAGCGGATTCTTGTTGCTGTAGTTAATAGGAATAACAACTTGCCCTTATTTCTTTCTATTTTTAACTCATGCATTCTGAGTAGGAAGATTTCTGGTTTTGTAGGTATTTGTATTTCTAATATTTCTTGTATGCTTTTCTGTATCTTTTTCCAATAGTTTTTCACTTTGCTACATGACCACCACATGTGGTAACGTGTCCCTTTATTTTGGCCACACTTCCAGCATTTTGTGTTTGTATTTTTATAATATTTCCCTAGTTTTTGTGGTGTCATATACCATTTGTGGGTCATCTTTATCCAGTTTTCTTTTAAATAATTGTGTTATATGCTTGTGGTTTTATCTTTTATTGTATTGTATGTTTATTTTTGCGTTGTTCCAGGCAAATTGTGCCATATGTTCCATCGGGGAGATGGAAGTGGGGTACAAAAATAAAGTTATTATTATTATAACTTTGGTCTGGGAAAATATTAGACAATTGTGCAAAATAGTGGTTCTGGATTTAGTTGACTCTCCACATTTGGTTAAGGGCGGGACCCTTTTGAAAATGAAAAAACTGTAAATATCTCTAGTCACCCCCCAATCTTAACTCTTAATACTGCTAAACACAATTAACACATTAAAAGTATAGTATGTATCTATTATGCATTTATGAAATACTGTTTTGGTTTTCTTTACATTTTCTAGTCTACAAATGTCCTTTTGGACCAAGGGGTTGATACTTGAGACTAGTCATTATCGAAAGCCTGATGAAACCACCAAGTCTTCAAGTTCTTATGGAAAGAGGTGAGGGATGGGGCCAGCTTTATCTCCTTGGGGAGGGCATTCCAAGGGGCAGGAGGCCACCACTGAGAAGGCCCTCTCCCTCATCCCCACCAACCGGGCTTGAGATGGTGGTGGGAGCGAGAACAGGGCCACCCCGGTGGATCATAGTGTCCGCGCCTGTTCATAGAGGGAGATGCGATGGCAGAGATAGGTGGGGCCCAAACCATTGATCATGTGGCTGGTCCCAGATGTGTAGACTCATTATATCCTCTGCATGTCTGATTTCCACCAAATGAGACTCCCGGGACCCATCTACAACGTAGATGTAATGCAGTTTGACACCACTAACCGCTGCGGCTTCATGCTATGGAATTGTGGGATTTGTTGTTTTGTGAGGCACCGGTACTCTTTAGTAGAGAAGGCTAAAGACAACTCCTGTGATTCCATAGCATTGAAAGGTTTAAAAATGGTGTCAAACTTCATTAATTCTACAGTAGAGAAGGTCCTGAGATCCCATGCCCCACTGCATGTCCTCTGAGCAGCTGCAGCTTCCAAAATTGCAGTCTGGCATTGCATTACAGTTCAGGGAAGAATGATGAGTACCCCTCTGCTCCAACCATTAGCACCCCCACCCTCGTCCACTTCAAAATTGGGGCTTTAAACAGGCAAGCTTATGGATCCATAACGATAGCCGTGGTAGCAGATGTCGCTGTAATATTCTGCATGACTCATCTACTGTACTCTCTGCCCTCTAGAGAAGCTGCTTTTTTATATGGGCGCATTTGCTAAAGATGGAATCAAGCAAGCTACTGCAGGCTGTCAAGTCTCAGACTGTTTCCTAAAAGCATATATCCCTTTCCATTATTAAAGAAAGCTCAGTGGCCCACATATAGGACAGCTGGCTTGCAGTGAGTGGAGACAGTCGTTTCTTTTGCTTTTAAAGCCGCACAGCCATGCCTTCTAAAAAGGTTAAAGGATGTTGCTGCAGAGGGAAAAGAGAAACTTTTGTGAACTTGCCACACAATTGGTTCCTGGCTTTGGATCTTTAACCATGAAGGTAGAATGCTTAGGACTCGACACACCGACTGTGTGAGTTTTTATTTTAAGTACAAAGGGCAAAAAGATCAAAATGCTTATTGTCAAAGCTTTACTTGTTCCTCTTGCTCTCATGCTTTGTTTTTGTGCCCTGTCTTCCCTTTTCCCTTCTTATGCTATATATCTGTCCTTTCCGTCCACCCACTCTGTTGGCTCAGCTGTTCAGTTTCTGCCGTGGCTCAGCTCAATTGTGGATTTTCAATGGGCCTCCTTTTCTTTCTGCATGAAAATGCATTTAACTGACATCTTTGCATAATCTTGTATTTTATACTTAATACAGTCAGCTCTCCATGTTCACTAGAGTTAGAACCCCTGTAAAAGTGGAAAAAAGTAAAAATTTAAAAATACTATATTTTCAGCTGAGAGAATTCCTCTCTGTGAATTTCTAGGTCCTCCAGTGTAGCTACATGGTCAGCTTCCATTGGATGGATCACATTGGAGGATCTACAAATATCTAGAGAGGTGTTCTCTATAGGAATGTCTAGGTCCTCCAGTATAGCTCTATGATCCACTTCTGCCAGAAGTCATGCTGGAGGAACTAGAGATTCCTAGGGAGAACATACTAATCAAATCCACAAATGGGTTGTTATAGGTTTTTTGGGCTATATGGCCATGTTCTAGAAGCATTCTCTCCTGACATTTCACCTGCATCTATGGCAGGCATCCTCAGATGCCTGCCATAGATTGTGCCCGGTAGCGAACTGGCAGCTGGTGGAGTTGGCGCAACAAGGGAGTTGTATGTTCCCTGAGAGGTGCTCCAGTTAGCAATCTGGCTGCTGTCCATTGGACCAGTTGAAGCTTCCAGACAGTCTTCAAAGGCAACCCCACGTAGAGAGCGTTGCAGTAGTCTATACAGGATGTAACAAGAGCTGAACAGCCGCAGGAAAGCAGGATGGGCTGCTTACAATTCCTTTAAAGCCTCTGTGGACTCAACCAGTACATCTCTACGAGCCCAATTGTTCGACATGACCATGGTCCTGTTCTATTCTATGGTGCACAGACATGGACAATGATGAAGGCTCTCTCGGAACAATTATGGGTCATGCATGCCTCCCTTGAAAGATGGCTCCTTGGGCTGTCTCACCAAATACAGAGAGAATGCGGACTACACAACAAAGATGTTAAAAAAAATACCAAAAGTGAGAGATTGCCCAACTCAAACATTGCTTTGCAGGCTACATGATGCATGTGAACAGATGGGCACTGGAACAATGCCACGGCAACATGGTGCCCGTGGGAATGGACGATACCTCTTGGTCGTCCTCCCACCCAATGGTCTGATTCATTCCGTATGGCATATAATGTGAGAGACGAACATGGTCGTACAACAGTACACTGGTCAACTGCTCAAAATAGATACAAATGGAGGCGATTTGAAAAGATGTTGTGATCCGCGTGAAAGCTGAGGAACGGATCATCTAAGTGACTAAGTGAAGTGAATACATACTTAACTCATACATCTATATAAATAAAAATGTAATCTTCGTTTGTGGGATTAACATAACTCAAAAACCACTGTGTGAATTTACACCAAATTTGGACACAATACACCTTTCAGGCCAATGAGTGACCATCACTCATAAAAACACTGAAAACATAGTGGAAGAGACTTAAAAAGCAAAAAAAAATTACATTACAATGCTTTCGCAAAAACACATATATAGACATAAACACAAATACATAAACATAAACACACAGAGAACACATTTACACAGACTGGGCCACAGCAACGCATGGCAAGGGACAGCTAGTATCAGATAAAGGAATCTGAGGCTAAGGGGAAAGAAAAAGAAGCAGGCATTTCACCACACATGTTAATTACAGTATAACCTTTATTACTACATTCCCATGCAACATTTCTGATATTTTATGGCCCTCTCCATAGGACAGATTTAAGTATTTCTGTTTCCTTTCTTTCATCTCAAGGCAGTGCCTTTGACAAATAACAGTGGTCGTTTTGCCCTGTTGACATTAATCTGTCGACCTGTCCTTTTAAAAGGCTTAAGCAAATTCCATATCTGTAAACATATAAACAGCTATTTCCATTTGCATCAGCAGTAACCGCAGCCTATGATCCTTTTTATTTATACTGTGCTCTTGTTCTATAAACAGATCTATTGATGCAAAAACGAATCTATCCCTCTCTTCTTCCAACAAAGTCAACTTAAAGGAAAAAGACGAAGAGCCTGTTTTTTCGGGGCGGGGGGAGGGGGTGCAGTGCAATTTTTCACAATTTAGAGGGGTTTTGGTGTCAGATGTCTCCAGTATTCTGATAAGATCCCCTTGTTGCAAAACCTCCATAGGTTGCAAATATATTCCAGGCACCATTCAAAGTCCTGGTCTGCCTATACAACTTGGATCCAGGCTGTTTAAAGAACCATGTTTCTCTTTATGAACCTATTAAAGCTCTTAACAGTGTATGGACAGGTCTTTCCCAGTGGCTATTCCCAAACATTGGAAAACACCCTAGAAAGAAAAGAAGCGCCCATCCTTGCTTTCCTTCCATCAACTAGTCAAAACATGTCTGCTGCCAGTCTTTTACAAAATAATGAGGATTGGGATTTTCATGCACTTTAGTGCTATTTATAAGTTTTTTTACTGGGTTGTACTAAGTTTTTTAAAATTGTCTTTTAATAAATTGTATATACATTTTTGTATTTATAGTTTTATTTTGACTTTTGTATTTTTTTCAATTGTTATTACTTAAATGAGTCCCATTTTCAATGAAAAGGCAAGATATAGATGTAATAATAATAGCAGTAATAATAGAATAATTATTATTCTAATTAATACTAATAATTAATAACAGTAATAATAATAGAATAATTATTTGTCTAATTATTATTCTAATGCCATCAAAGCCAGAATTGAAAAGTCGGCAACAGATCCCAAGTGTAGACTCTGCAAGGAAGCAGATGAAACAATAGATCACATCCTCAGCTGCTGCAAGAAGATGGCGCAGACAGACTACAAGCAGAGGCATAACACAGTTGCTCAGATGATTCATTGGAACTTGTGCCACAAATACCATCTGCCTGCGACAAAGAACTGGTGGGATCACAAGCCGGAAAAAGTTACAGAAAATGAACACGTCAAACTACTCTGGGACTTCTGAATTCAGACTGACAGAGTTTTGGAGCACAATACTCCAGACCTCACGGTCGTGTTAAAAAACAAAGTTTGGATCGTCGATATTGCAATTCCAGGTGACAGCAGGATTAAAGACAAATAACTGGAAAAGCTGACAAGATACGAGGATTTAAAAATCAAACTGCAAAGACTCTGGCACAAACCAGTTAAGATGGTCCCAGTAGTGATTTTGCACACTGGGTGCACTGCCTAAAGACCTTGGCCTGCACTTAAACACTATCGGCGCTGACAAAATTACCATCTGCCAACTGCAGAAGGCCAACTTACTGGGTTCTGCATGCATTGATCGCTGATACATCACACAGTCCTAGACACTTGGGAAGTGTCCGACATGTGATCCAATACAACAGCCAGCAGAGTGATCTTGACTGCTGTGGAATCATCTTGTTGTATTTCAAATAATAATAATAGAATATTATTTTACTGTGCATACTGCCATTGGTCAGACATTTCTTTACTCCCTAGATGTGCTTGGTGTATGTGAGCCGATTGTAGGCAGTAGGAGGAGGGGAAGAAAGCCCATTCTCAAAGGCTACGTAGGTTAATAAGACATTGAGGAAATGGGCTGCTCAGAACCAGTAGAAAAATTCCACCCAGACCAAAATCCTTATATTTACAGGTAACCGGTGATCCCCCAGTCTAGTTGCTTCTGCATTTGCACAGCAACAACTGGGGAGACATTGTCAAGCACAGACATTTCCTAGCCACTGATTGGTTGTAGAGCTACAAATAGGGTCACTCCAGCTGCTCTTTAGCTTAGAGCCGGGGAAAGAAGTTATTTCCATTCCCAGACTAAAGCTGTTCCTCCCTTCTTCAGTCCTCAAGTACAACTATTATGAGGCAGAGTATACCCTGGCAATTCATTAGTGACCCACAAAACAGAGCTGCACCCAACAGTCATTTGGCTCCTTTTTGGAAAAGGGGTACAGAATACCTCTTTCCACAAAATCTATCTACAAGACCTACAAGCATATTATGCCTACATATGTCACCACTAGAAATGTTGCATATGAAGCATATGAGAAGCTCAACCTGTCACTGAATATTGAGAAAACAAAAGTGCTCTTCCAGCAGTCACCAGCCAATCCCTCTCCAATGCCAAAAACACAGCTTAATGGTGTAACATTTTCTATGTTGGCCATTTCCGCTACCTTGGCAGCCACCTCTCCACAAAAGTCAACATTGACACTGAAATACATCACTGCCTGAGCTCTGCGAGTGCAACATATTTCCAAATGAAGCACAGAGGGTTTGAGAACCAGGACATCCATAAGGAGCCCAAGGTGCTTGTTTATAAAGCTATTGTCCTTCCAACCCTGCTATATGCCTGCAAGACGTGGACTATCTACAGACGTCACATGCAACTCCTAGAACGATTCCATCAGCGTTGCCTCTGAAAAATCCTGCAAATCTCTTGGGAAGACATGCAGACAAGTGTTGGCACGCTGGAAGAAGCAAAGACCACCAGCACTGAAGCGATGGTCCTCCATCATCAACTCCGCTGGACCGGCCACGTTGCCTGGATACCCAACCACTGTCTCCCAAAGGAGTTGCTCTACTCCGAACTCAAGAACAGAAAACGGAATGTTGGTGGGCAGGAAAAGAGATTTAAAGATGGACTCAAAGCCAACCATAAAAACTCTGGCATAGACACTGAGAACTGGGAAGCCCTGGCCCTTGAGTGCTCTAGCTGGAGGTCAGCTGTGACCAGCAGTGCTGTAGAATTTGAAGAGGCACGAATGGAGGGCGAAAGAGAGAAACGTGCCAAGAAGAAGGCGCGTCAAGCCAACCCCGACCGGGACTGCCTTCCACCTGAAAACTAATGCCCTCACTGTGGGAGAACATGCAGATCACAAATAGGGCTCCACAGTCATCTACGGACTCACCGCCAGTACACCGATCTTGGAAGACAATCTTACTTGGACAACGAGGGATCGCCTAAGTAAGTATGTCACTTGTCTGTGTTCTCTTGGCATCACTGTGCGACCCAAGTGTCAATCAAAATGATTATAGCCTTTATGATTTTGTTTTCTATTTATCCATTTTTGTGTCTTGGGTTATTCATGTCCTTCGGTTCTACTTTTTAAAGAAATATGATGAATATACAGACTTACACACTAGTAAGTTGACTGGGAGGGAGGGGAAATGTAAAACAATTCTTTGGGTAGCAAAATTGCAATAATAGTACTTGATTGAAAACCCACTTCTGTGTTCCATTGGTAAAAATTACTTGGAAGTGAAATGAATAGACATATCTGTGCAAGCTCAGCATTTTAAAAATGTGAAGCTATGATAATGAAGCTAAGATGTGTAGTATGGTAGGTGAAGTAAGGAGATGTTAGTTTCAATCAAAATAAGTGAGACGGAGCGGTAGTGCTCATTAAAAAAACTTTAAAATCAGGTAGCAAACCTTTGGTTCTCCACATGTTGCGAGCTGCAGTTTCTGTCACAAACATGTCCACAGGATGGCTAATGAGAAGGGGATTTGGACTGCAAAATAACTGGAGTCTTTTGCATAAGGGATTTAAGTGGTAGAAGACATAAGTTTGGACTATCTCAATAATTCAGTAGATAGATAGATAGATAGATAGATAGATAGATAGATAGATGATAGATAGATAGATAGATAGATAGATAGACACTGTATTTCTTCAATTCTAAGATGCATTTTTCCCTATCTAAACATCTCTAAATTGGGGTAAACAAAACTTTTTTTCCTGGGTTGTATTCAGGCTTTGTGGCCATGTTCTGGAAGCATTCTCTCCTGACATCTCACCTGCATCTATGGCAAGCATCCTCAGAGGTTGTGAGGTGAAGTGAACCTCTGAGGATGCTTGCCATAGATGCAGGTGAAACGTCAGGAGAGAATGCTTCTAGAACATGGCCATATAGCCCGAAAAACCTCCAACAACCCAGTGATTTCAGCCATGAAAGCCTTCGATAATACACTTTTTAAACTGTCGGTGACATTGAAATTAGTGTGCATCTTAACTTCAATGTTATCTTAATATCGAATAAATGCAGTACATATAATTCTGTCTTTTCCTCTTTCCGATAGGAGTTTCTTGTGTTGTTTGCTTGTCTGTGTGATTCATTTGTATCCCACATTTGCTCCAACCCATAATGGGACAGAGACAGGTTGATTTTTCCTTATCTGAAATACTTGAAACCAAAGTTTTTTTGGATTTGTGGTGTGTGTGTGGGTGTGGGTGTTTGGAATAGTAATATTTGCATACACATAGTGAATTACCAATGGAGGAGAAAGGGGTCTAGTTATATATCCAACCCCCACTGATTTTTTTTTCTCAAGGAACTGTCACTCTACCACAATCAGACATTTGATGGGGGAAAGGAAAGGGGAGGGCACTCTTGTTTTTGCTGCTAGACTTACAGTAATCCCCTGTAAAACCTGGTGTCTGAAGGGAAAGGTCCAAATCCATCTGGCTATCATGGACTCAGGAAATATTGCCAAGCTCCTGTTGCTCAGCCAATCCACGCTGTGCTCGTGCCTTGTTTCCAGGGTGCCCACTTCGCCACTGGCCCAATGGAAGGAAAAAACTATGTAGGCTGGCAAAAAAATTTGGGGGGACAGCAAAAAGTTTCATTTTTGAAGGCTTTTGTATTTTGGATTTGCAGAAACAATAGATGTGACCTGTACTTTTGTTTTCTGAATGGATAATAATAATAATAATAATAATAATAATAATAATAATAATAATAATTTCATTTATTTATAATCCACCCTCTCTTCTCAAAGGGACCCAGGTACTATCATTCAGGTAATAATCAGACCCAGATATGCTTAGTTTCAGAAAGATAGCCTCAGGCCCCTGCTTCACAGTCCTTATATCCCAGGATCCAATCCCAGATTATCTGTTTATCCCAGATTATATGGCAGTGGAGACTCATATAATCCAGTTCAAAACAGATAACCTGGTATCAGATTCCGGAATATAAGGACAGTGTAGACGGGACCTCTGACCATGCCAAAATGGATTGGCATGAAATAGTGATGGACATACTCTGCTGGTCCAACTTATCTACTCATTTACCTGACTTGCTGCTCCAAAGGCTACACCAGAGAAAATGCATTTCTCATTATTCTGAGACACAGTTGGACCAGCATGTCATTCTCTAAATAGGAGAGGATACAGTGAGAAAATACTTTAACCTCCCACCACTATCTGACACTAGAGCAGCAAGGAAAATACGTGGTTCTTAGTAAGGAGAAAAGAGGAGTCTGAAGGTAGGAAAAGAAGATTTTAGATATTTCCATTTTGGTAGAGAAAAGAATAATGGTTCCATAAGACTGATGAAGCAGAATGCTTTATTTAACACTAGCCGTCCCCTGCCACGCGTTGCTGTGGCCCATTCTGGTGGTCATGGGGGATCTGTGTGGGAGATTTGGCCCAATTCTATCGTTGGTGGAGTTCAGAATGCTCTGTGAATGTAGGTGAACTATAAATCCCAGCAACTACAACTCCCAAAGGTCAAGATTCTATTTTCCCCAACCTCCACCAGTGTTCACATTTGGGCATATTGAGTATTTGTGTAGAGTTTGGTCCAGATCCATCATTGTTTGAGTCCACAGTGATCTCTGGATGTAGGTGAACTACAACTTCAAAACCAAAGGACATTGCCCACCAAACCCTTCCAGTATTTTCTGTTGGTCATGGGAGAACTGTGTGCCAAGTTTGGTTCAATTCCATCGTTGGTGGGGTTCAGAATGCTCTTTGATTGTAGGTGAACTATTAATCCCAGCAACTACAACTCCAAAATGACAAAATCATTTTTTTTTTTGAGTGAAGAACATACATTGAGTTGTTAGGTGTCTTGTGTCCAAATTTGGTGTCAATTCATCCAGTAGTTTTTGAGTTCTGTTAATCCCACAAACGAACATTACATTTTTATTTACATAGACAAAGGGCTTGTTGGCCATACTTGTTAGAGGCAAATGTTGTGGTTCCCTGTTATGCATATTTCCAAAGTAGGAAATAATACACTTTCCACACCAGTATGTCAAGTTTATCTTAGGCAAATGGCTTTTGTGAATGTTATAGATTTACATCTCCTTTCTCCTTTGGATTATGATATTTTAACAGATAATAGCATTAGATGTGAACTATTTGCAGTGATAGATGCCAGTGATCATTAACATCAATTGATCATCTTTTTTCTGCTCCTTCTTTTAAAGAGAAGTTACATAGTTATTTATTCTTCTTCCCACATGTTCTCTATTACAGGTGACCACAGCTTTCCCTGGGAGTCCAGGACAAATAACTCTTCATACGAAACCATTCTTGGTCTGTGGAGGTGATGGATTTGTTCATTCCAACTTTGATGGGTGCATAGATTCAGCCACGGCTGTAGTGGAGGCTTTAAAGTCCAGTTTGTAGATTTTTTTTCTTCATATCAACTTATTTTTATGATGAATTATACATTAATATACTAAAACATGCTGTACTTGTCCCTTATTTTTAAGAAATAAATCATGACAAGTCTTTAGATGTTTCACGGATTTATTGCAGTACTCGTTGCTTCTTTGTTCTGCCTTGAGGATACCAACTGTGATAGCTTTTCGAGCTTCATCAGGTGTAAGAAATACATGAAGAAAGACAGCATGATTCTGACTCCATCAATACGATCTGCTGAAATTGGTGAGAATTTATCACCTTGAATTTGGAATATTGTATTCTTGTTGTGTGCCTTCAAGTCAGTCCTACCTTTCTATTTATGTATTTAATATACGGTAGAGTTACAGGGAGCGGTCAACCCTCCCTGTTTAAGGAGCTCCATTGGCTGCCGTTCATGGTCTGGTCCCAATTCAAGGTGCATGTTCTTACCCACAAAGCCCAGAACAGTTTGGGACCCGCCTACCTGCGTGACCGCATTTCTGTGTACGAACCCACGTGATCTCTTCGATCATCTGGAGAGGCCCTGCTCTCCTTCGCGGGCACGATTGGTGGGGATGAGGGAGAGGGCCTTCTCGATGGTGGCCCCCTGACTCTGGAACTCACTTCCCAAGAATATCAGTCAAGCCCCCACATTGGCAGTCTTTAGGAGGAGCCTGAAAACGTGGCTGTTTCAATGTGCCTTCCCTGAATAAAGGAAACAATTCCCTGCAAAATGTCCTCAGAAGCACTTTACCCATTGGGTTGCTCTCCCTACATCTCTTTTAAACCCTCCTACTAGATACATCCTACCTCTGTTCATGCCCAGCGTTTATTTTTAAAAAATTAACTATTACATCTGGCCTGGCCATAGGTTTTTAAATCACGGCATGTTATTGTCTATATGTAAGTTATATTAATTGTATTGTTTTATTTGGTTATTGCTTTGATGTTTTTACTAATATGTTGTTGGCCTTGGCCTCATGTAAGCCGCTCTGAGTCCCTTTGGGAAGATGGTGGCGGAGTGTAAATAAATTAGTAGTAGTAGTATAGAGTCTCGCTTATCCAACCTTTGCTCATACAACATTCTGTATTATCCAACGCAGTTTGCCTCCCGCCTGGATCCACAGCTGTTTCAATACATTGCGATGTTTTGGTGCTAAATTCATAAATACAGTAATTACTACCTAACGTTACCATGTATTGAACTGCTTTTTCTGTTGATTTGTTGTAAAACATTATGTTTGGGTACTTAATTTGTAAAAACATAATGTAATTTGACATTTGATAAGCTTTTCCTTAATCCCTACTTATAATCCAGCATTTTCACTTATCCAATGTTCTCCCGGCCCGTTTATGTTGAATAATTGAGACTCTACTGTATATCCCGCTTTTCTCAACCCTGAAGGGGACTCAAGGCAGCTTACAGATAGGCAACAATTCAGTGCCTTAAAATCAATGTACAATTAAAATAAAAAAAATGATTAAAATTAAGATCAATATTGAAATACATTAAAACATTTAAAAACATTACAATCCCTATTAAAACAACATTGTCTACAATCATAATCCAGGCCATTCCAATACTCATCGCACATAATTCCAAGTTCATCTATTGCACTACAATTGTTCTTCAAATGCTTGATCCCGGAGCCATGTTTTCACTCTCTTTCTGAAGGTCAGGAGGGAGGGGGCTGATCTAATATTGTTGGGGAGGGAGTTCTACATCTGAGAGGCCACCACTGAGAAGGCTCTGTCTCCCATTCCCACCAGTTGCACATGCAAAGATGGCGGGACTGAAAGCAAAGCCTCCCCAGATGATCTTAATGGCAAGTTATGGCAACCCTAACGAAATTGTGTGGTTTTCTGGGCAAGATTTGTTCAAAAGACATTTTCCCTTCATCTGCGGCTGAGAGAGTGTGACTTCTCCAAGATCACCCAGTCTCCATAGCCAAGTAAGAATTCACACCCTGATCTCAAGGGTCCTAGTCGAATACCCAAACAACTACACCACACCATATTTGTTCTCATATTGTATCATTAGAGATATACTTTTGTATTCTATGATTCATTAGAGAAGCCTTTTGTATTCTCGGATTCTATGTGATGTGATTGCAAAGTATCAGGAAGTGCAAAAACGGGCAGAATATTTCCTTGTGCAAGATAAAAGGGAGAAAACATTTAGAGCCTGTCACAGTAAATTTTAATCTTATCCTTTCTCAGAACCACTGAACCATGTAAATAGTTGAAAGGAAATACCATCTTGTGCTGTTTCTTTCACATTTAACTGTGGCGTATGAAGCCACTTTTATTCATTCAATTCTTTGTTTATATGAGGACAGTTCCATACAGTTTCTCTCTTTTTAAAAAAAAAAACTCAAAAGTAATGCAGTTATACAATTTAAACAATAAAACTAGTAGCTAAAATTAATGAAACAGTATATTCTAATAAAAGCAAACTATTAAGTGCTGGGCATAACTTAGTTCATGAGGTCTTGGGAGTGGAGAGCCAAGGCAATGTTTTAGCAAACAGATATACTATAAACTGAAAGAGCAAGCACTGGAACTCCACCTAATCTCAGTGCAGGGTTGATAACCACTCTAAAAGCTCTCCTATGCACCACATCCATGTATTTTTTATTTATTTATTTATTTTCGACATTTACATGCCGCCCTTCTCAGCCCGAAGGGGACTTACGAACTTACGAAGGGGACTCAGAGTGGCTTACAAGATTTGTGGTTAAATATTAAATAAATAGTACAATATAGTAATATCTAATACTGATATTGTAATATAATATATTATAATATAATATATTGTATGTATATATATATATCTTATAAGCCACCAAGTCTTCAAGTTCTTACGGAAGGAGGTGAGGGATGAGGCCAGCCTTATCTCCTTGGGGAGGGCATTCCAGAGGCAGGGGGCCACCACCGAGAAGGCCCTCTCCCTCGTCCCCACCAACTGAGCTTGAGACAGTGGTGGGAGCGAGAAGAAGGCCTACCCAGTGGATCTTAGTGTCCGCGCCGGTTCATAGAGGGAGATGCGATTGTGGAGATAGGCTGGGCCCAAACCGTTTAGGGCTTTATAGGTCATCGCCTGCACCTTGAATTTGGCTCAGCAACTTATCAGCAGCCAGTGGAGCTGTTTCAATAGGGGCGTTGTACGCTCCCTATAGTTAGCACCAGTTAGTAGCTTGGCTGCCGCCCGTTGTACTAGTTGGAATTTCCGGGCCATCTTCAAGGGCAGCCCCACGTAGAGTGCGTTGCAGAAGTCCAATCTGGATGTAACCAAGGCATGGACCACCCTGGCCAAGTCAGACTTCATGAGGTGTGGTCGCAGCTGGTACATAAGTTTAAATTGTGCAAAGGTCCTCCCGGCCACCACTGATATCTGAGCACCAAGTGACAGCGTCGAGTCCAGGAGGACCCCAGCTATGGATCTGTGTCCTCAGGGGGAGTGTAACCCCATCAAGCACAGGTTGCCACCCAATACCCCGACCCCCCCCCCCCCCCCGAATGACCAGGAGGACCTCTGTCTTGTCTGGATTGAGTTTAGTGCCAATTATGGGGAATTACCTTCCTGATCATGTTGATGAATTCTTGCCCCAAACCTTTGAAATTATTTGTATTAAATTAAATACAAATTCAAGCAATCAACCAGTTGATAACTTTATTTATAGCCCGACTTTTTCCAAAAAGAGTTGAACTGAAGATGCTTTTACCATGTGGAATGCATAATTTTTCAAGTTCAGACTAATCACCACTGTTGTGGATCTTCTCAGGAACTCTTACTAGAAAGCCTAATGATACTCATTTCCTAGGAGGAGGAGGAGGAGGAGGAGGAGGAGGAGGAGGAGGAGGAGGAGGAGGAGGAGGAGGAGGAGGAGGACAGTAGTGGCAGTAACAACAAAAATTCTCAGACTGAAAATATATCCAAATGAAATCACCACGGACAGGATCACAATAGCACAATTAGGGGAAAAAGTGACGTTACTTTAAACATATTCACATTATCCAACATTATCTCACTAATTTCTAGATTCTGGCTATAGTCTGGATTGTTGATGGGCCAAAACTCCAGTCAATAACATCTGTTAGACTGTACACTTAGATAAAATTAATAATATTGAGAGTAAGAATAATGGAAATCTTTAGGAGTTGACAGAAGTTGATCATTAAAAATAAAAAGCATATGTGTGTTCAGCTGAGAAATGGGGTTAGTGGCTGTGTGATATCATGGAGATTGGCTAGTGAGCGCAGCTTCAGCCAAAATAAAACTTTACGATGCCTTGTTGGGAAAGCTCAATTAACAAACTGTCAGCCCACATGTCCTGTTCAAGAGCTGAGGATGATGAATGATCACAAGTGAGCAGTATTTTTCTCTCCATCTTGAATGTTTTCTGCAGGCAGAAAATTACCTTGCTTTAAAAAAGAGATAAAAAAGAAGGTACTTAAGATCTAACAACATGTAAGAGTCCGGTACCTACATTGTGCATAGGAAATTTGGGGATAGGGGAGAACCTGATAGTGAAAAGGAAATTAGGGGGTTTTTTTTCTGTATTTAGATGGGGATATTCCCATAAAATTAGCATTAACCGAAACCAATAACAAACATCCCCCTTTCTATCCTATTGGAATCATAGAATCAAAGAGTTGGAAGAGCCCTCATGGGCCATCCAGTCCAACCCCCTGCCAAGAAGCAGGAATATTGCATTCAAATCACCCCTGACAGATGGCCATCCAGCCTCTGTTTAAAAACTTCCAAAGAAGGAGCCTCCACCACACTCCAGGGCAGAGAGTTCCACTGCTGAACGGCTCTAACAGTCAGGAAGTTCTTCCTCATGTTCAGATGGAATGTCCTTTCTTGTAGTTTGAAGCCATTGTTTCGCATCCTAGTCTCCAGGGAAGCAGAAAACAAGCTTGCTCCCTCCTCCCTGTGACTTCCTCTCACATATTTAGGAGAAAATGCCTCTAGAACATGGCCATATAGCCCGAAAAAACCCACAAGAACCTAGTGATTCCAGCCATGAAAGCTTTCGACAATATTTATACATGGCTAATATCTCCTCTCAGCCTTCTCTTCTTCAGGCTAAACATGCCCAGCTCCTTAAGCCGCTCCTCTTAGGGCTTGTTCTCCAGACCCTTGATCATTTTAGTCACCCTCCTCTGGACACATTCCAGCTTGTCAATATCTCTCTTGAATTGTGGTGCCCAGAATTGGACACAATATTCCAGGTGTGGTCTAACCAAAGTGGAATAGGGTAGCATTACTTCCCTAGATCTAGACACTATGCTCCTATTGATGCAGGCCAAAATCCCATTGGCTTTTTTTGCCGCCAAGTCACATTGTTGGCTCATGTTTAACTTGTTGTCCACGAGGACTCCAAGATCTTTTTCACATGTACTGCTCTCGAGCCAGGCATTGTCCCCCATCTTTGCGTTTTGTTTTTTATGCTTAAGTGGAGTATCTTGCATTTGTCACTGTTGAACTTCATTTTGTTACTTTTGGCCCATCTCTCTAATCTGTCAAGATCGTTTTGAATCCTGCTCCTGACCTCCTGGCCAGGTCACACACCCTCAAACTGTTGGAGGGCCGGAAGCTGATCTAAACAGTCCACTTTGATAGGTCGTACTGCAGGCAATCCTTTCAAAGTCAAATTTATTTATTTACAGTATTTATATTCCACCCTTCTCACCCCGCAGGGAACTCAGGGCAGATTACAATGTACATATACATGGCAAATATTCAGTGCCATAGACCAGGGGTCCTCAAACTTTTTAAAAAGAGGGCCAGGTCACAGTCCCCCAAACTGTTGGATGAAAACATGAATGAATTCCTATGCACACTGCACATATCTTATTTGTAGTGCAAAAACCACTTAAAAACAATACAACAATTAAAATGAAGAACAATTTTAACAAATATAAATTTATTAGTATTTCAATGGGAAGTGTGGGCCTGCTTTTGGCTGATGAGATAGGATTATTGTTATTGTTGTTGTTGTTGTGTGCTTTCAAGTCGTTACAGACTTAGGTAGACCCTAAGTGAGGGCTGGGTAAAGGACCTTGGAGGGCCGCATTCGCCCCCCCGGGCCTTAGTTTGAGGACCCCTGCCATAGACACACACAGGGGCGACTCAATCCATTACGCAAAGTAAGCATTTGCAGTATAGTTGATTTTGCCCAGGGACACTCTTGAGGCACTCTTGGGGGAAAATAGACCTTGACATATGCGAGTTGTAGTTACTGGGATGTATAGTTCACCTACAATCATAGAGCATTCTGTACTCCACCAATGATGGAATTGAACCAGACTTGGCCACAAAACTCCCAGGACGAACAGAAAATATACATTAGTGATGGGGGGAGGGGGGGGCAAAATACTGTTTGCTTACCGTTGAACATTACCTAGGGCCGCCTCTGGACACACAACATATATAGACAGACACACAGAGACTATTTAACATTCAACTTTTTCATGAGGATATTCTGGCCACCAGGGGAGCTGTCCCTTCACCGACCATTTGTGACACTGATGAAGTACTTCCTCATTCTTTGCATGCTTGCTGGAGATTTTTATGGCCTCGTAAATTAGTTAAATTAGCCTCCCCGCATAAGGGGTACCTAAATTTCCTACTTGACAGTTGCAGCTGTCTTTCGGGCTGCAAAGGTCAACAGCAAGCTATACAAATTGGTCGGAAGCTCACTCCAATCCGGGCTGGCTTCAAACTCATGACCTTTCAGTCAGTAGTGATCTTAATGCAACTGATTCCCAGCCAGCTGCGCCACAGTCCCGGTGCAAAGTCCCCCACCCATGTTGATGTCTTGGTATTGAAAAAAAATAATACAATGCTCAAAGGCATGTTGATTTGGATCACATACACAAAGGACTCTTTAAGATGAGAGATAGACATTGATAGCATATACATTGGTAGACCTGAGTCTACTTCTTGAGATGCAAGGAGTGAAACATCTAGGATTAGATTTTATAGTTTTCTCAGTCGTAAATATACTGCAAGATTTTTTTTTTGTCTACAGTTCATTGCTGTGCTCCTAATGCAGCCTTCCCTGTACCCTGACCTTCATTTCTTAGAACAGGGAATTGTCATTGGAGGATTTCCAATAGCCTTACCCAAGGGCAACGTCTCTCTGAGTAGCTATTCCGTATTCATGTGCAACAGATGTTGCGATCTGCATCTGTGCACCATTTAACAATATCTCCAGTCTAGAATTAAGATCCAGTCCTAAAACTTCTTTGTTCCAATTCTGAAATCCTTTACACCAGATCAAGGGCTACCTTTAATCTCCTTCCCAGAAGGAATCTACATATCCCAAATCTGCCAGCTTTTAGAGTGTGGTGATAATTTCCTTATTCTCAGACATGTAATCTTTTAAGCTATTTTAATTTGTTACTTCTCTTTCAGTGGCTAGGTTTTTATAAGGATATTTTTGAGTATTTATGTTGGATGTGTCCACAATGCTGGATGCTTTTTGTCGAAAAAGAGGATAGCAATACAGTAAAATGAAATATACTCTAAGAAGGTTTCAAGAGTAGTTACAACATGCACTTCACCTTCCGAGTGAATTTCGTTCTGCCTCTTGCATTATAGACACACATTTTAGAAAGTGAGACATGTTCCGCTTCCTGTATAGCAGATGTACAACCTACTTTAAAATGGCATTGAAGCAATGCTCCTACACCATAATAATAATAATAATAATAATAATAATAATAATAATAAAATAATAACTTAATTTTTATACCCCCCCCCCCCACCAGCTCCCCAAGGGGACTCGGGACGGCTCACATGGGGACGAGCCCGATCACAGATAAAAACAACAGCATTAAAATCAGGGTGGTTGTAGGTTTTTTCGGGCTATATGGCCATGGTCTAGAGGCATTCTCTCCTGACGTTTCGCCTGCATCTATGGCAAGCATCCTCAGAGGTAGTGAGCATTAAAATCAATAAAAACATAAAGAGACACAAGCAACAACATCATAAAAACAATAACATGGCTGAAAAACACAATCAGAGCTGGGACCGGGCTCAAGTAAGTGCAATAGATTTCTATGTAGAGCCGAAGGAAAGTGCAAAAGTGTCAAGAGTGAGTACCTCTGGCCATAAAGTGTCAAGATTAGTGGGGTTAGGCATAACTAGAGTGCAGGTACATAGGTAAGCTCAAGCCAGTTCTCTGCGGAACTGCCTAATCAAAGCCACAACGGAACATCCAAGTTTTTAAGTGCTTACAAGAGGTGGACAAAGTGGGTGCTTGTCTGATCTCCTTAGGGAGGGAGTTTCAGAGCCAGGGAGCCACCACCAAGAAGGCCCTCTCCCTCGTCCTCACGGCTTGAGACAGTGGCTGAAGCGAGAAGAGAGCCTCTCCAGATGATCAACTCTGCTGGATTGGACACATTGTCTGAATGCCCGATCACCGTCTTCCAAAGCAGTTACTATACCCCCAACTGAAGAACAGGAAATGTAATGGTGGACAGGAAAAGAGATTTAAAGATAGACTTAAAGCCAACCTTTAAAACTGTGGCATAGACACTGAGAACTGGAAAGCCCTGGCCCTTGAGCGCTCCAACTGGAGATCAGCTGTGACCAGCAGTGCTGCAGAGGCACAAATGGAGAGCAAAAGAAAGAAACGTGTCAAGAAGAATGCCCATCAAGCCAACCCTGACTGAGACCGCCTTCCACCTGGAAACCAATGCCCTCACTGCGGGAGAACATGCAGATTAGGAATAGGGCTCCACAGCCACCTATGGACCTAATGCCAAGACACTACACTTGGAGGATCATCATCCTCGGGCTTTGAGGGATTGCCTAAGTAAGTAAGTAAACAGATGTACAACTTACCATATATTCCAGCATATAAGACGACTGGGCGTGTAAGACGACCCCCAACTTTTCCAGTTAAAATATAAAGTTTGGGATATACTCGCCATATAAGACTACCCCTCTTCCAACACACACAAAATAAAAAAATTAAAGCATCACATTTGATTTCAATATGGTAATTTTTGTATTACTGTACCTGCTTCTCTGCCTCTCAGATCTCTCACCTGCGCACCTGCACACCTGCACCACTTCACTGCAGTCTTCAGGAACGAGATCTGAGAGGCAGAGGAGGAGGTAGGTAATAGGACACAAGGGCGGGCAGACAGGTAAAAGAGTTGAGTCTTTCTGGGCCGAGAGCCACTCTATCTCTTTTTTCATACCCCGGGTGCCCTGGACTCCTGCAGCTTGCTCTGCCTTCACTTACAGCTTCCCAGTGAGGTGCCCCTTCACCTCACCATTGGGACCACATTAAGTCCACGAATACTGATGAATGGATTTTCTTCTACCATACTTGTACAGCGTTGCCCTTAATGCTTTCATACAGTTGCTGCATACGGCAGGGACGCGGCCACTGCCATTTTTGAGCTCCCCCCACAATATGCAGCAACCACAGATTCTCCAATCCAGACTGGAAGATTCAGGAACCGCTCTATAAGACGACTCCCAATGTATAAAACTACTCCCGCATATAAGACGATCCGTGCATAAGGCTACTCCAGCGTATAAGACGACTCCCATGTATAAGGCTACTCCCGCGCATAAGATGACTCCCATGTATAAGACGACCCCTGACTTTTGAGAAGATGTTCTTGGGTTAAAAAGTAGTCTTAAACGCCATAATATACATTACTTTAAAATGGCATTTGAAACAAAGATCCTTGAGATGATGTCATCGGAGTCTAGATGTCCTCTATTTTTAAAAAAAATCACAGTACTGTACTCTATGGAAAAGTACCAACAATAACAACAGCATTTTATTATAGTCCAAAAACCCTTACTAAATGGAAAAGTATCATTTATTAATATTATCCCATCACAAGATGACCAAAAAGAAGTCTACTCGGTGCCCTGAGGAACGGGGGAAAGGGCAACTGCATTAATAAAATCATGACTGCCAGCAAAATTGCTCCTCCAGTTCCACCGGAATATGATGGATAGTGTGGAAAACCAGTTTGGAGAAGTTCCAGAAGGAATGTTTTGGAACTTATCCCATCCTCCAAAAGTATATTTCTTATTATAATAGAATATGGGCATTCCTGTGTCAGAGAGGTAGTGAATCCATTCTGGATTTCCATCCAAACTATCAATAAGTTATCCAAGGTACTTACTCCTTAGTCCTAGAATAGGGTCCACATCTTGGATATGGAGCCCCCGATGGTGCAATGGGTTAAACTCTTGTGATGGGAGGATTTCTGACCAAAAGGTCGGTGGTCCAAATCCAGGGAGCAGGGTGAGCTCCCATCTATCAACTCCAACTTCCCATGTGGGGACATGAAAGAAGCCTCCCACAGAATGGTAAAATATCTGGACATCTCCTAGGCAATGTCCTTGCAGACAGCCAATTCTCTCACACCAGAAGCAATTTGCAGTTTCTCAAGTCGCTCCAGACACGGGGAAAAAAATCTTTGTTACCTTCCTCTATGCTCCAATTGAAACCAGTATGGATTAATCATCCCACTGCAATGGGAGCAACTAGCCACCACTGGGTACATATGTTTTAGAGATGGTGCATTCAGATTGGCTTGGCTTCATTGCTCCGAAAGTATTGCTTCTGCCTTTACTATGGAAGTTTAGAAGTCAACATTTACTCCACTCCACCGTTCCCTCTTGTTCAGAGGTCTTAGAAATACTATATTTTTAGACAACAGAGTGATCTTGGATAGATTATGTTTTTAATAATAGAGAAGGATCAAATGTAATTTTCTGTTTAATTCCTGTTGTAATAATAATAATAATAATAATAATAATAACAACAACAACAACAACAACAACATCTACCATGCCAAAAGTTCTCATTCGGCATTTGGAAACAATAAACATTGACAAAATCACGATCTGTCAACTGCAAAAGGCCACCTTACTTGGATCTGCGTGCATAATTTGAAAATACATCACACAGTCCTAGATCTTGTTTGCTGTGACATACTGTGTTTTTGTGTCAGTAAAATTAATAATATTAATAATGTATTGTCGAAGGCTTTCATGGCTGGAATCACTGGGTTATTGTAGGTTTTTTCGGGCCATATGGCCATGTTCTAAAGACATTCTCTCCTGACGTTTTGCCTGCATCTATGGCAAGCATCCTCAGAGGTAGTGAGGTGGGGTCACTATTTCTGAGGATGCTTACCATAGATGCAGGCAAAATGTCAGGAGAGAATGCCTCTAGAACATGGCCATATAGCCTGAAAAAAACTACAACAACCCAATAATAATAATAATAATAATAATAATAATAATAATAATAATAAATTTATTTTTTATTTGAACAGTCATGCGACTATTTCCTGTTGTTGTTTCTAAGGCCTTTTCTGGGCACAAAATCATTCAAGGAAGCTAAAATGTGGCAAAAAAAATCCCACCCTTGGGAGCATTACAAACGAATTTTAAAAAATCATCCTTTCTCACCAGCAGCTCTTTCTCAGTTACTTCAGCCCATGACATAAATGCATTATCTTCAGAAACCCTACCAATAAAATGTTAGTGGAAACCAAAACCACAAAAAAGTTATTATGCATATATACAGCTGTAAAGTGAATTCTGCATGAATGTTTCATTAGTTGTTGGGGATCACCATCCAAATTCCTCTTCAGCTTTTATCTTGTTTATTAATCTTGCCATTAGGCATACCGAATGTTGATTTTTTCCCCCTGAGCACATATTGTTCATTGGTTTCAGGTATGGGTGGGTTTAAATCCTGATGCAGATGGAAATGCCACAGTTTCATTTACTGGAAACATATCCCTCTTCATTTTTTTGTTGTTGTTGTCTAATTTACAAAAGAGCCTTTGCACATCTGGCCATGAAATCCTAGCATGCTAGAGGATTCTGCCCAGCAGACCCATTCGATCTCTATGGATCACCCATGAGACCTGCAAGGCTTCGCCATTCAACTTGCATCAGGCTAATATATATTATATTATATTATATTATATTATATTATATTATATTATATTATATTATATTATATTATAATATAATATAATAATCTATATAAATAAAAATGTAATGTTCGTTTGTGGTATTAACATAACTCAAAAACCACTGGACAAATTGACACCAAATTTGGACACAATACACCTATCAGGCCAACAAGTGACCATCACTCATAAAAACACTGAAAAACACAGCAGAAAAGACATTAAAAGCCAAAAAACAAAAATTACATTACAACGCATGTGCAAAACCACAGATATAAACGCAAACACACATATACAAAAATATATTTATATTTACATACATACATACATACATACATAAAAATATACACAGATACACACACACAAAACAAATATACCCAGACTGGGCCACAGCAACGCGTGGCAGGGGACAGCTAGTATAATATAATATAATATAATATAATATAATATAATATAATAATCTATATAAATAAAAATGTAATGTTTGTTTGTGGGATTAACATAACTCAAAAACCACTGGACGAATTGCTGCCAAATTTGGCCACAAGACACCTACTAACCCAAGGAATGGCCATCACTCAAACATTTTGATTTTGTCATTTGGGAGTTGTAGTTGCTGGGATTTACAATTCATCTACTATCAAAGAGCATTCTGAACTCCACCAATGATGGAATTGAACCAAACTTGACACACAGCACTCCCATGACCAACAGAAAATACTGAAAGGGTTTGGTGGACATTGACCTTGAATTCGGGAATTGTAGTTCATCTACATCCAGAGAGCACTGTGGACTCAAACAATGATGGTTCTGGACCAAACTTGGCATGAATATTCCATATGCCCATATATGAACACAGATGGAGTTTGGGGGAAATAGACCTTGACATCTGGGATTTGTAGTTACTGGGATTTATACAATCAAAGAGCATTCTGAACTCTACCAACAACAGAATTGGGGCAAACTTCCCACACAGAATCCCCATGACCAACAGAAAATACTTAAGGCCATCCAGTCTAACCTCCTTCACCAGGGCAAGAAAACATAATCAAAGCCCTCCTGAGAAAGAGCCATCCAGCCATAGACATAGATTCACACAAACAGATATAGCATCATAGATTTGAAAGGGATTCCTAAAGAAGGACAATTATATGTTGCATGTTCCAGAGTAGGCAAAACAGACAATCTCCACATCAAAGCTGACAAAGAAACAGCAAGAAACTAACATATATTAGAAACCAACACTTTCTCGTTCCTTTATTTTCCAGATCACCAGACTGGGCCACAGCAATGCGTGGCAGGGGACGGCTAGTAAAATATAATATAGTGTGTGTGTGTATATATATATATATATATATATATATATATATATATAATTGTAATACAATATAATACTAATAATAATATGATATTATAATTATATATTTTATATTGCATGTAATATTACTAATAATATTACAATATAATGGTATAATACAATACAGTAATATATAATACTGATATTGTACTGTGCTAATAATATAATATATTGTATTTATATATCTTTTAAGTCCCTCTGAATCCTCTCCAGGATGAAAAGTGCAGCATATAAATGTTGTAAATAAATAAATAATAGGTGAAAGACAGGACAGGGCTCTTGTAGCTTTGTGCAAAAGGGAATTTCAGCAGGTGGTGTTTGCATGACAAGCAACTTGCTGAAATTCCCTTTTCTACACAACAATAAAAGATCCTGTTTTTCACCTGACTATACTGAAGCTGTACGGAGCGGGAATGTGCTCTAAAATACACAAAAATATGCCTCATCCTTAGACATGATTGAATAGGCAGATTCCCCTAAAGAATGATGAAAGTGATGGAGAAATTACTGGGACTATTCATCATGTGTCTAAAGAAGGCACATGATAAATAGTCCCAATAATTTCTCCACCACTACCATTCCCCAGATCAACCCAATTAGACCCACTGCTTGAGTGGAGAACCATTCAAGGGTAGAAGTAGGATGGAAATGAAATATTTCCTTTTCATGTCACTAGACAACAGGGATGTTGAGAGTTGCTTTATACCACGTCAGACCTATTAGACCATCTGGCTCATTGACAGCCACGCTCCCTGGTTTCAGACAGAAGTATTTTCCATTCTTATCTGGAGACGCTGGAGACTAGACCTTGGACATCTTGCATTCAGCAACAAAGTTCTTTCCACACTGCAAATGCAAGTCCTTTAAAAAAAATCATAATTAATTAATGGCATGTGCTGCCAGAAGATGCAATGAATGTGTTGATGAGAATTTCTGTCAAAAGTGATTTGACAAAAGTATATAAGATGGAGTTTGTAAATTAAGGCTTGTTTGCACAAGTACAGCACTCAGCTGTTGAAAGTGGAATAGAATCACACTACTGGCTTTCACCTTTGTGCTGGATACTCACCTTATTCTCATGCCCTGAGGTTGTTAAGTTTACAGGGTCATCTGCACAATCCACAAACCTTACTGACATGGCTGGAAATGGTAGTGGTGCCACTCTTCTTTTAATGTGTCTGCCATGAAGAGGGCTTTATGATCACATCAGACAAAAATCAATTAGTGCCAGCTAACATCTCCCAACAAAGGATTCCCCCAAGCAGCAAGCAGCCAGGCTTTGAAGCTACAAAGCCATTAAATGCTAATCGAGGTAGCCAATTGCAACATTCACACTTGCCTCAAATAGACAAGAGTTTTTTCTCCCACCCTAGACATTCTATAGATATATAAACCCCACTTGCCCAGTTTCTTTTTTTTCATGTATTGCATTTATTCAATTTAACATAAATACATTAAGTAAACATACCTTTATCACTAAATTATTCCTATACTTTATAACTACTACAAATTCCAATTAACTATAAATCAATTCAGACTTCTCTCAATTTACAAAACAAAAAAATAATAATTAGAAACTGACCAATCCTTATAATCAAGTCACTCATTCACTCTCCAAATACAATATGATCGTAACATATATGCAACATGCAAATTCTAGACATGTCCCATCATTCAATCCTATTCTGTTTTGGAAGCATAATGATGAGCACTCTTTGGATATTGACCATGGTCCATTCCTGTTGTTTCTCTTTGATACTTTTTTCCCCCTCTTCCCCTTACCCTTAGTTTGTGCCCCCTCCACCAGGACCAACCAACTCATGTTGTTTCACCATTCCAAAATATCATTGTTTTACATGAAAGTTTAATGAACTTTTCAGAAACTTGCCCAGTTTCTAAGAGACTTCACAATGTCTGACGATGCCTGCCATAGATGTGGGTAAAACGTCAGGAGAGAATTCTTCTAGAACATGGCCATACAGCCCAGAAAACCACAGCAACCCAGTGATTCCGGCCATGAAATTATTTATTTATTTATTTATTTCTAGCATTTATACTCTGTCCTTCTCACCCCCAAGGGTGGACTCAGGGTGGCTTACAATAGGCAACCATTAGACAGGGGCGGCTCAACCCATTACACAAAGTAAGCATTTGCAGTATAGTTGATTTTGCCTAGGGGTGCTCTTGAGGCGATCTTGGGGGGGAAATAGGCCTTGACATATGCGAGTTGTAGTTGCTGGGATGTATAGTTCATCTACAATCAAAGAGCATTCTGAACTCCACCAATGATGGAATTGAACCAAATATGGCACACAGAACTCCCACGACGAACAGAAAATATATATTATTGATTGGTTTGGGGGGGGGGGCGCCAAAATACTGTTTTCTTAGGCCCGTCGCAAACTCTGTTCCTGCGGGAGAAAACCTTGCTAGCATGTCCCTGACGTCACGAGACTCCGCCTCTCACCCCGCCCCTTTCTCCGCCCCTTTCTCTTTGCCAGCGTGGTTTTTCCTTTGCTAGGGCAGCATTGCCCGCATTTTCTCTCGGCAGAATTCAACTGAGAGAAAATGCGGGCAATGCTGCCCTAGCAAAGGAAAAACCACTCTGGCAAAGAGAAAGGGGCGGAGAAAGGGGCGGGGAGAGAGGCGCAGGCTCATGACGTCAGGGACTTGCTAGCAAGGTTTTCTCCTGCAGGAACCTAGTTTGTGACGGCTCTTACCGTTGAAAATTATCTAGTGCCGCCTCTGCCATTAGATGCCGGACATTGAATTAACAAACATAATTAAATCAATTATTAAAACAGTTATAAACATTCAGAGGTTTAAAATTCTAAAATATCACCAGTTTAAAAACATGATCCAAGATCAGTCCATTGCCAGCCGCATTGGTCAATCGCATTCAAATCATTGTATCTATTGCTCAAAGGCTTGATCTCAGAGCCAGGTCTTGAGGGTTTTTTGGGGAGGGGATACCAGGAGGGAGGGGGCAGATCTCATATTATTTGGGAGGGAGTTCCATAGCCAAGGAGCCACCACTGAGAAGGCCCTGTCTCTCATCCCCACCAGTCGCACTTGCGAGGGTGGTGGGACCGAGAGCAGGGCCTCTCACAATGATCTTAGAGTCCTTGAAGACTCGTAGAGGGAGATATATTTGAACAGATATCTTTGACAAGACAATTCAACATAGTTTGTGGCAGCACAAAAAAAGTTTTTGAGTTTTAACAACTATTTTCAAAATAAGTACGGCACAATTAAACAGGAAATAACAGTAACAACCAGGAACAGATTTTTTTTTCAAATGTTGTTACATAGTGATTTAACTTGGTTCAATTCGATCAAATTCACAATGCCTATCATTCTAGTCTTTACTAAACAATGCATCAACGCATGTTTTCTCTATTAGACCTTTCAGCTTCCACGAAGAAAGGAGAATTGCTTGAAAGGACAGTTCAAAATTCCATCAAAATAAAAGTATGTAGGGAAAAAAATCATTGAATTCAACTTCACCTTCTGTTGATAGCTGAGGTCAAATTTACACCAACAATTCTGAAAAGTTCATTAAACTTTCATGTAAATTTTCTGCAGCTCAATTTTCAAGGCGTTTCTCAGCTATACTCTGAATTACCTGTCTTGTGAAATCTAATAAAAAATGTATGTGTTTATTTTCACAGCTTCTTGGGTCAATTGGAATGGCTAGGAAAACAGGAGAAAAGACATAGAATGGTAAGGGTCAACATCATCTCATAAAACCCTAGTTAATTTTTTAGATATCCATGTCTACAGATGCTGAGACAAGAACCTGTTCTTTCTGCTCTTTGTGAGAAAGGAGCGAGATGACGAAAGCAACCAGCATCAATACAACATCACTGCTGTCTAGCTTAATGTCTGTTTTGCCATCGAAAAGACATTTCTTGAGTTAGCACAAGGGAGGAATTCAATGCACTTTTCCATTGTTCAACTGGTTTATGTATATTGCAAATAAAGGTTGCTTAAAATATAGCACTGTGTTATTTTCTTTTGCTTCTACCTTCACTTGCTTACTATAAAAGTAAAAAAAAGGATGTTTTGAAAACAACCCATGTCTGATGTTCAGGCCTGTTAAGCACGGTGGATAACATGGGTACATTGTCAGTTCTTCTATCATTTGTGCAATGGTTAAATATTTATTTATTTACGGCATTTAGATGCTGCCCTTCTCACCCTGAAGGGGACTCAGAGCAGCTTACAAGATATCTATCTATCTATCTATCTATCTATCTATCTCTCTCTCTCTATCTCTCTATCTATATCTCTCTATCTATCTATCTATCTATCTATCTATCTATATACATACACACACATACATACATACAATATATTATATCTTTAGCATAGTACAATATCAGTATTAAATATTACTATATTGAACTATACCATTATATTGTAATATTATTAGTAATATTACATGTAATATAAATATATAACTATAATATCTTACAATTAGTATTATATTGCATTACATTATAATATTATAAATATTATATGTATATACTATATACTATATTACATTATATTATATTATTAGAATAGCAAAGGAGATAAGGTAGAATTGTCTTCTGCCCCACTCTCTTTTCACTCTGGTCCAGAGCAACAGTTGGTTCTGGGCGGAGGGGTCCCCAACTGACATATGCAGGAGACAAGATGGAACTGTCCCCTGGCCCCCCTCTCTTCACTCTGGCCCAGATCGGCAGTTGGTGCTGGGGGAGGGGTCTCCACCTGATGATATATGCAGGAGACAAGATGGAACTGTTCTCTGACCCCATCTCTCTTCACTCTGGCTCAGAGCGGCAGTTGGTGCTGGAGGGAAGGGTCCCCAACTGATGACATATGCAGGAGACAAGATGGAGCTGTTCCCTGGCCCCATCTCTCTTCACTCTGGCCCAAATCGGCAGTTGGTGCTGGGGAAGGGGTCCCCACCTGATGACATATGCAGGAGACAAGATGGAACTGTTCCCTGGCCTCATCTCTCTTCACTCTGGCCCAGATCAGCAGTTGGTGCTGGGGGAGGGGTCCCTACCTGATGACATATTCAGGAGACAAGATGGAACTGTTCACTGGCCCCATCTCTTTTCAATCTGGCCCAGATCGGCAGTTGGTGCTGGGGGAGGGGTCCCCACCTGTTGACATATGCAGGAGACAAGATGGAACTGTCCCCTGCCCCCATCTCTCTTCACTCTGGCCCAGAGCGGCAGTCGGTGCTGGGGGAGGGGTCCCCAACTGATGACATATGCAGGAGACAAGATGGAGCTGTTCCCTGGCCCCATCTCTCTTCACTCCTGCCCAAATCGGCAGTTGGTGCTGGGGGAGGGGTCCCCACCTGATGACATATGCAGGAGACAAGATGGAACTGTTCACTGGCCCCATCTCTTTTCAATCTGGCCCAGATCGGCAGTTGGTGCTGGGGGAGGGGTCCCCACCTGTTGACATATGCAGGAGACAAGATGGAACTGTCCCCTGCCCCCATCTCTCTTCACTCTGGCCCAGAGCGGCAGTCGGTGCTGGGGGAGGGGTCCCCAACTGATGACATATGCAGGAGACAAGATGGAGCTGTTCCCTGGCCCCATCTCTCTTCACTCCTGCCCAAATCGGCAGTTGGTGCTGGGGAAGGGGTCCCCACCTGATGACATATGCAGGAGACAAGATGGAACTGTTCCCTGGCCTCATCTCTCTTCACTCTGGCCCAGATCAGCAGTTGGTGCTGGGGGAGGGGTCCCTACCTGATGACATATTCAGGAGACAAGATGGAACTGTTCACTGGCCCCATCTCTTTTCAATCTGGCCCAGATCGGCAGTTGGTGCTGGGGGAGGGGTCCCCACCTGTTGACATATGCAGGAGACAAGATGGAACTGTCCCCTGCCCCCATCTCTCTTCACTCTGGCCCAGAGCGGCAGTCGGTGCTGGGGGAGGGGTCCCCAACTGATGACATATGCAGGAGACAAGATGGAGCTGTTCCCTGGCCCCATCTCTCTTCACTCCTGCCCAAATCGGCAGTTGGTGCTGGGGAAGGGGTCCCCACCTGATGACATATTCAGGAGACAAGATGGAACTGTTCACTGGCCCCATCTCTTTTCAATCTGGCCCAGATCGGCAGTTGGTGCTGGGGGAGGGGTCCCCACCTGTTGACATATGCAGGAGACAAGATGGAACTGTCCCCTGCCCCCATCTCTCTTCACTCTGGCCCAGAGCGGCAGTCGGTGCTGGGGGAGGGGTCCCCAACTGATGACATATGCAGGAGACAAGCTGGAACTGTTCCCTGGCCCCATCTCTCTTCACTCTGGCCCAGAGAGGCAGTTGGTGATGGGGAAGGGGTCCACACCTGATGACATATGCAGGAGACAAGATGGAACTGTCCTCTGCCCCCCCTCTCTTCACTCTGGCCTTATCCATTTTTCTATACTTTTACAACAGACACATTTTAACGTTTTGTAATACTACAGATGATGGAATTAGGGATCACAACATTCCTCAATTGTACAACTTCCTTTGTATATGCAATATTGTTTGCTTGTTTGTTTTTAAATCCCTGTTAGAATCTTACTTGTGCCCAGCAAAAAATGTTCTTTTCTTCTTCTCATTATAACTATTCACAAAGTTCATGTTGACCCATCATTACTTATTCTGCTTTTGATCCCAATTTTGAGAATGCGTACAGTTCCAGATGAACTGGAACAGCTGGAAACTTTTTCAGCAGTGTCTCTTTTGCCAGAGATTTAGCTCTAAAAATCCTGCTCTGGTTGGCACACCTAAGAAGGGGGAAAAACACAAAAATAACCCTTTCTTTTAACATTGATCCAGGGTCAGGACCCTGTTGGTACATTACTTCAGAGTAACTACACTTGGATGCACAGTGACACCAAGACAAAAACGTCTAGGACACAGCAGCCATGAAGAATGTAAGGCATTGTAGATAAATACTGTAGGTTGCTCACTTACTTACTTACTTAGGTGATCCCTCATTGCTGAGTAGGACAGTCTTCCAGGATCAGTGTTCTGGTGGGTCCATAGGTGACTGTAGAGCCCTATTCTTGATCTGCATCTTCTCCCGCAGTGAGGGCATTGGTTTCCAGGCGGAAGGCGGTCTCGGTTGGGGTTGGCTTGACGCGCCTTCCTCTTGGCACATTTCTCTCTTTCGTCCTCCATTTGTGCCTCTTCAAATTCTACAGCACTGCTGGTCACAGCTGACCTCCAGCTGAGCGCTCAAGGCCCAGGGCTTCCCAGTTCTCAATGTCTATGCCAGAGTTCTTAAGGTTGGCTTTGAGCCCATCTTTAAACCTCTTTTCCTGCCCACAAACATTCCGTTTTCCGTTCTTGAGTTCGGAGTAGAGCAACTGCTTTGGGAGATGGTGGTAGGGCATCCGGACAACGTGGCTGGTCCAGCGGAGTTGATGTCGGAGGACCATCGCTTCAATGTTGGTGGTCTTTCACATTGTTCTCAGCGCTCTAGAAAAAAAATTCACTTAAAATCCATGTTCTGCCTCCTGCTTCTTCCAGCACACTGATGTTTGTCCGCCTGTCTTCCCAAGAGATTTGCAGGATTTTCTGGAGGCAGCACTGATGGAATTGTTCCAGGAGTTGCATGTGATGTATGTAGACAGTCCACGTTTTGCAGGCATATAACAGGGTTGGGCGGACAATAGCTTTATAAACAAGCACTTTGGTATTCCTACGGGTGTCCCAATCCTCACTCTCTGCTTCATTGGGAAAAATGCTGCACTCGCAGAGCTCAGGCGGTGTTGTATTTTGGTGTCAATGTTGACTTTTGTGGAGAGGTGGCTGCCAAGGTAGCGGAAACGGTCAACATTTTCTAATGTTACACCATTAAGCTGTATTTCTGGCATTGGAAAGGGATTGGCTACAATAGGTTTCTCAAAGCCAGCAGACATTGACTGGTTTCTCATGCTTCCAATGCACAGCCTTTGACAAACGTAATATTGTTAGCCTAGCGTACCAATAGCATTCTGGTTTAAATGCATATAAGGCTTGGAATTAACTAGCTGCTTCTGTCATTGAGTTGTCTCCTTCTTTGGCTTACATTTCCTTTTTGACCCTAAAGGTAAACTTGTGCTTTAACAAATTCATAAATTTAAAGATGTTGGAATGTGTTGGAGTGGGCGACTCTTTCTCTGGCAGAGAGGGAAGGAGAAAAAGAATTATGGCAAGAGGAAATGCACCACATGATTCTGTTGCTAGGTAGCAAAAAATAGAAGGAGATTTGGGGGAAAGTGGAGAGTTGAGACAGGGAGCAATTGGAGAAAAATGGAATGGAGTGATAGGTTGGTTGGTTTTTACTTAGTCCACAAGAAGTCATGTCCCTTACAAAATGTAAAGCCTTTAAGGCCTGAAAAGCCGGTTTATCTTCGTCCCTCCATTCTCGCTCTTTCCCTATTGGCCTGTAGATCTCATCACACTAGAGAAAAAATCCACTTAAAATCCGGTTGCTGCCTCCTGCAGAATTCTGGGGTTTGTAGTTTAGGGGAGGTTGTTAAAGGCTCCACTCTAAACTACAAACTCCAGAATTCTGCAGGAGGCAGAAATCAGATTTTAAGTGGATTTTTTTTTCTTGAGTGCTGAGGACATATGTGAATTTGGAGATGAAGCATTGCATTTCTTTTTAGTTCTTCTTTATTGATTTTATACTGGTTTCTCTTGTATATTATTTTATTGATTATATAGGATAAGATGCAATGAACTCCTAACCAACATCTCAGGCCCCTTCTAAGATACCATATAATCCAGATTATAAAAAGCAAATCATTCACATAATTTGCTTTCAACTGAATTATATGAGTCTACACTATCATATAATCCAGTCCAAAATGGATAATCTGGATTTTATATGGCAGTGTAGAAGAAGCCTACATGTGCTTATTGTTGTGCATTCAGATTTCCCCTCTCCCTTTCTGTCTTATGCATCTTAGGGCCCTTCCACACAGTCATATAACCCAGAATATCAAGGCAGGAAATCCCACATTATCTGTTTGGACACATAACCCAGTTCAAAGCAGATAGTGTGGGATTTTCTGCCTTGATATTCTAGGGCTGTACTACTCCCCTTTTTCATCATATCAGAAGCAACTTGTGACACTAGAAGTCACTTCTACTGTGAGAGAATTGGCCTTCTGCAGAGACGTTGCCCAGGGGACACCCAGATGTGTTACCATCCTGTGGGAGGCTTCTGTCATGTCCCTGCATGAGAAGCTGGAGCTGACAGATGGGAGTTCACCCCATCTTGCAGATTTGAACCGCCAACCTTCAGGTCAGCAGTTCAGCCAGCACAAGGGTTTAACCCATTGCACCACCACGTCTTTTACTATTCCCCTTCATTTATTGGGTCACATGTTTTAAGAGTTTTTCTTAAGTTTCAGTTTGGAGCTTTTTGTTTGGAACAAAAATATCAGTTTAGCTAAATTCAACAGTAAATTCAGTTGAAATCCTTTACTCTTCTTATTAATGTTCGCATAGTATTGGACCCTTAAACGATTAAGAGGAAAGTCTCTCTCGACACTACTCCACATTTTCTTCACTCTCTTGAACAAACTGTAAGATGAGATTCCATACTTTAGGACAGATTTTCCAACTTGACAATGTACAAACACGTTGAACTGCCACTATACTTAGGCAACAACTGCATTGTGGACCTTGTAGTCCAACTGACAGATGAACAACAAAAAGAGAAATTCTGAAGGTGCCAACACCAAAACTGAACCAAAAGAAGGGTATTTCTAGCTACCCCTAGTGATTGAGCCTGGGACAGTCAGAAACATATTTTTGTGACCTGACGAGAACCTAAACAGATCACTGTCACAGTTACCTGATCTGGCAACTGGCTCATAAGGTGGGCTGGGAGAAATAAGCAAGAGACATTGCTTAATTACACAGACATAACTCAATAGACAATCTTGGATTCCAGTACTCTTTTTTCCATTAGAAATGTCATATATAATAGCATCCCTCTGGTGCTTATTTGTGTTGTTTTTTTGTGGATTTATTTGACTCTAAAATCCGATTGATGCAATACATTTCTCTGTCAATAGGGAATTAATGACAATGTTACTGGAGCATGGACTTTTTGACTTTCTAACTAGAAAATTAAATTGTCTGTGAAAGACTTAACATATATGGATTCTATTTAATGGTGTCATTCTGATAGCAAAAAGCTGTCATGACCTTCTCTAACTTGCTTTCCTCCAGATGTTTTAGATTGCCATTCCTCTCAGCTCCAAGCAGAACAGCTGGGATCAGTAGTTCAGAGCAACTAGAAATCATTAGGTGGGGGAAAGCTGTTCATTGGTTGCAGCATCACCATATTCACTCTTGTACTATTTATTTATTTATATTTTATATGCATTTATTCATTTATTTATTTATTTTATATGCATTTATATTAAACATTTATATTAAACTAGCCATCCCCTGCCACGCTTTGCTGTGACCCAGTTTGGTGATCTGGAAAATAAAGTAATGAGAAAGTGTTGGTTTTTAATATATGTAATTTCTTTATGCTTGTGGGTAAACAGTACTTCTTGCTGTTTCCTTGTCAGTGTTGATGTGGAGATTGTCTGGTTTGCCTACTCTGGAACATGCAATATATAATTGTACTTCTTTAGGGGTCACTTTCAAATCTATGGTACTATATCTTTCTCTGTATGAATCTCATATCTATCTTTCTATCTATGGCTGGATGACTCTTTGTCAGGAAGGCTTTGATTACGTTTTCTTGTCCTGGTGAAGGGAATTGGACAGGATGGCCTTAAGTATTTTCTGTTGGTCTTGGGGGTTCTGTGTGGGAAGTTTGCCCCAATTCTGTTGTTGGTGGGGTTCAGAATGCTCTTTGATCGTAGGTGAACTATCAATCCCAGTAACGACAACTCCCAATTGTCAAGGTCTATTTCCCTTAAACTCCATCTGTCTTCATAGTTGGGCATATGGAATATTCGTGCAAAGTTTGGTCCAGATCCATCATTGTTTGAGTCCGCAGTTTTCTCTGGGTGTAGGTGAACTATAAGTCCCAAACTCAAGATCAATGCCCACCAAACCCTTCCAGTATTTTCTGTTGGTCATGGGAGTCCTGTGTGCCATGTTTGATTCAATTCCATCATTGGTGGAGTTCAGAATGCTCTTTGATTGTAGGTGAACTATAAATCCCAGCAACTACACCTCCCAAATGACAAAATCAACATTTTTGAGTGATGGTCATTCTTTGGATTAGTAGGTGTCTTGTGGCCAAATTTGGGAGCAATTTGTCCAGTGGTTTTTGAGTTATGTGAATCCCACAAACTAACATTACATTTTTATTTATATAGATGCAAGTGGGTTTCACTTGTGCAAGCAGTCACACTAGTCATTGTAGCTAGCTGACTGTTCCACCAGTTACTGAACAAAGTTGCTCAACAATTGGATATACAGTACAACTACTGTATCTATAAAGGATATATTCCAATGTCCATCATGGATACCTGAAACCACAAACCTATATATTGGCCATACTTGGGTTGGAAACAATAAAGCACCATAGACTAGCACTGGAGGACCTAGAGAGGCCCATAAAGATTTCCACTTGTGGGCCTGTCTCGGTACTTTTAATAACAGTATATGATATGCTTGGTCCATAAGCATACTATTGCTGGGTCTATAGCAGTGGTTCCCAACATTTTTTTTTAACCAGAGACCACTTGATCAGGGGCCACTTGATTAGGGACCACTTCGACCAGGGATCACTCTCCAACATTAGTACCAAAAGGGTAACAAATCCATTTTTGGTCAACTTTAGATTTGATTTGTAGTGCTGATTCGGAGAATTGCATTGGATAGACCGCATCAGCTCTAATTTCTGATACAGAACATATGCCATCCAGTAGTCATCATCTGTTCACCCACAGAAAACTATATTTCATAAGCCTCAGCACTATGAGAGGGTTTCGCAAGACCAGTCACTCTTGCTGCAATGGTGTAACTGTGAGGCCACAGATCATATTTTAGTTCTTGCGGACCAATGGGAACCAGCGGTCTATAGAGTCCTGTAGACATGGGGGGAATACAACCTATTCAACTTGTATGCAGAACACATTATGATGTGCGGAGCTTGATGAATGCAAGGCTGGGGTTAAAATTGCTGGAAGAAACATTAACAACCTTAGATATGCAGATGATACCACTTTGATGGCCAAAAGTGAGGAGGAGCTGAAGAGCCTTCTAATCAAGGTGAAAGAAGAAATTGCAAAACCTGGGTTGCAGCTAAACATTAAAAAAAAACCAAGATTATGGTAACAAGACTGATTGATAACTGGCAAATAAAGGGAGAAAACATGGAGGCCGTGACAGACTTTGTATTTCTAAGCGCAAAGATTACTGCAGATGCAGACTGCAGCCAGGAAATCAGAAGACGTTTATTTCTTGGGAGGAGAGCAATGACCAATCTTGATGAAATAGTGAAGAGTAGAGACATCACATTGGCAATGAAGATCCACATAGTTAAAGCTATGGTATTCTCCGTAGTAACTTATGGATGTGAGAGGTGAACCATAAGGAAGGCTGAGCGAAGGAAAATAGATGCTTTTGAACTGTGGTGTTGGAGGAAAATTCTGAGAGTGCCTTGGACCGCAAGAAGATCCAACCAGTCCATATTTCAGGAAATAAAGCCCAACAGCTCATTGAAGGGAAGGGTATTAGAGGCAAAGTTGAAGTACTTTGGCCACATAATGAGAAGGCAAAAAAGCTTAAGAAGGCAATGATGCTGGGGAAAATGGAAGGAAAAAGTAAGAGGGGCCGACCAAGGGCAAGATGGATGGATGGCATCCTTGAAGTGACTGACTTGACTCTGAAGGAGCTGGGGGTGGCGACGGCTGACAGGGAGCTCTGGCGTAGGATGGTCCATGAGGTCATGAAGATTTGGAAGCGACTGAACGAATAAACAACAACAACAAGACATGGGGGGGGGGGGTTGTTGGTGTACGTAAGTGGAACCATTATTAGAAAATCTGCAAATAAATAGGGTCATACTGTGGTTTAATTAACTGAAATATTACTCTAAAGTAACTTGTCGTAGTTATACCTTTGTGATTTTCTCTTATCTCAAGATTGAATGCACAGCTATATCACCCAAAGCAATGACTCAGGTATGTGGGTATGCACACAAGAATCTAAGGGCCGGTTCACACATGATCCAGCATACATCAAAGCACGAAACAAACTCAATTTCATGCACTCTCTTCCATAGAATCTTTATGTGGAATAGGATCTCCCCAATTGCTCGTCATATTTTTGAGACACATTTCCACAGCAGATGGCCCATGCCTATTGGTGTCAATTTTTGAAATGTGTTATTTATTGTTTGGTTACACATGAAAGATTCCTTTTCACCACGAGGTTTCTTTATGCTATTAGGAGTGGGGTAGCGAGGATCTAAGGGTTGCTTTTGTGGGTCACCACATAACCTATGAAACAAGAGCCATATGTGAAATGAAACTTAAACTGTTTTGTACCCACAGGTATTAAAACCAGTAAAGACAGAGATTTTATCATTTGCAGACAGAGTCTTAACAAGCTGAGCATTTTGATGGTTCAGTTTGTCCGGTACACATGTTTTCATCTCTACATTGATGAAATGCATGTGCAAGTAAATGATCACAGGGATCACACTCCAGGTAGAGTATTCATAACACTTCTTTTCCACTGCCCGCAACTGATGCATTTTCATTTAAAAGTCTGTTGTGTAAGTATATATTGTACATTCATCCTACTATAATGCCAAAGGTAAAAGTAAAGATGTATTGGGTTGTTGTAGGTTTTTTCGGGCTGCATGGCCATGGTCTAGAGGCATTCTCTCCTGACATTTCGCCTGCATCTATGGCAAGCATCCTCAGAGGTAGTGAGGTCTGTTGGAACTAGGAAAAAGGGTTTATATATCTGTGGAATGACCAGGGTGAGACAAAGGACTCTTGTCTGCTGGAGCTAGGTGTGAATGTTTCAACTGACCACCTTGATTAGCATACAATGGGCTGACTGTGCCTGGAGCAAACTTTTGTTGAGAAGTGATTAGATGTCCCAGATTGTTTTCCCTCTGTTGTTTTGCTGTTGTAATTTTAGAGTTTTTTAATACTGGTAACCAGATTTTGTTCATTTTCATGGTGTCCTCCTTTCTGTTGAAATTGTCCACATGCTTGTGTATTTCAATGGCTTCTCTGTGTAGTCTGACATGGTGGTTGTGAGAGTGGTCCAGCATTTCTGTGTTCTCAAATAAAATGCTGTGTCCAGGTTGGTTCATCAGATGCTCTGCTATGGCTGATTTCTCTGGTTGAAGTAGTCTGCAGTGCCTTTCATGTTCCTAAAGATGTATTGTTGAAGGCTTTCATGGCTGGAATCACTGGGTTGTTGGAGGTTTTTCAGGCTGTATGGCCATATTCTAGAAGCATTCTCTCCTGACGTTTTGCCTGCATCTGTGACAGGCATCCTCAGAGGTTGTGAGGTTTGTTAGAAACTAGAAAAATTGGGTTTATATATCTGTGAAAGGTCCAGGGTAGGAGAAAGAACTGTGTTGGAGGTAGGTGTGAATGTTTCAATTGGCCACCTTGATTAGCATTTGACGACTTGACAGATTTAAGGTGTGGCTTGTTACTGCCTGGGAAATTCCTTTCTTGAGAGGTGATTAGGTGTTCTTGATTGTTTCTAGTCTGGAGTTCCCATGTTTAAGTTTTGTTTTTTATTTACTGTTATAATTTTAGAGTTTTTTAGTACTGGTAGCCAGATTTTATTCATTTTCATGGTTTCTTCCTTTCTGTTGAAATTGTCCACATGCTTGTGGATTTCACTGGCTTCTCTGTGTAGTCTGACATGGTAGCTGTTTGAGTGGTGCAGCATTTCTGTGTTCTCAAATAATATACTGTGTCCAGATTGGTTCATCAGGTGCTCTGCTATGGCCGACTTCTCTGGTTGAAGTAGTCTGCAGTGCCATTCATGTTCCTTGATTCGTGTTTGAGCAATGCTGTGTTTGGTGGCCCCTATGTAGTAGGCTTGTTTGATCAAAAAGGAAGAAGAAGAAGAAGAAGGTTCTAAACCGGTGGTTCAATTCGGAAGTCAATTCCGATTTTCACAGAAAAAAATGTTCAAAACTTTTCAAAACTTCCGAGACTTCCAAATCCTACTTTAATGGTTTGAAAGTGTTATTTCCTGTTTCATTGGGTGGTCTTTACTTTGAAAGTAGTTGTTTTACTCCAGAAAGGAGAGGAGGAGCAAAGGCAGGAAATTCATCCAGTCTGGTTAAAAATGCTTCCCAGGCTCCAGCCCAGTAGCGAGGGGAAAGGAAAGGCAGGAAATACATCCAGTTTGTTTTAAAACTCTTCCCAGGCTCCAGTCCAGTAGCAAGGGGAAAGGAAAGTCAGGAAATACATCCAGTTTGTTTTTAAACTTGGCCCAGCCTCCAGCCCAGTAGCGAGGGGAAGGGAAAGGCAGGAAATACATCCAGTTTGTTTTTAAACTCTGTCCAGGCTCCAGCCCAGTAGCGAGTGGGAAAGTTAGGAAATACATCCAGTTTGTTTTTAAACTCTGTCCAGGCTCCAGCCCAGTAGTGTTTTTGTATTACCTTTTAATTGCTCAGGGTGTCTTCCTTTTGCATTTTGTCCCAGGGCTGCTGCAGTTTGCAAGGCCTGGAAGTTAACAGTCAGAGTTTGCAAAGCTGGTCTGCAGGTCTTCTTTGCAATGATTGGTCTAGGGAGCAGCCCTTTGAGCCCGCCCCTGCTCCCGGGGAAGAACCTCCATTTTGGAATCCTCCCTGCCCTATTCAGTTTGAGGAAGGAACTTCAGGCGTGCAGACGGCTATGCAGCTAAGCTCTGGGAGAACCATTGAAAAACTACTTTGACCTAGAATACTTTAACCTAGACTACTTTATAGATAAGTATTAAGCTATACTGAGCTAGTATAGATAGTGTATTGTGTTTTGAATATATAGTTATAGAGAAAGTTGGCACTCCTTAGTCTCCTGAACTGATTTTAAGTTATAGATAGGGAAAGAGCCTGCTTCTTTCTAACCACAACAGCTTAAAATTAGGGTGTTAAGATTCCAGAATCTTATCTGCCATCTGGAGAAAGGGGTTGCCTCTGTAACTATAGAAAGAAAAGAATATTTCTAAAGTTCTAAAGTTCCATTTATTGTCCATTTATTGTTTGATTGCAACTTAATGATCTGTGCCAAGTCTTCCAGGACTTCGTGTAAATAAATATTTTTTTGATATTTAAAGCCAGTACTAGTCTGTTGCTTAATATTTTAAGTTTTCAAGATAGCCAACTACAGTTCACTCAGCAACAGAGGAAGCACGTTGAAGTTTTATTTTTTATAGTATCTGGGCGGACAGCACAGCAAGAAATACATCCAGTTTGTTTTAAAACTCTTCCCAGGCTCCAGCCCAGTAGTGAGGGGAAAGGAAAGGCAAAAAATACATCCAGTTTGTTTTTAAACTCTGTCCATGCTCCAGCCCAGTAGTGGGGGGAAAGGAAAGGCAGGAAATACATCCAATTTGTTTTAAAACTCTTCCCAGGCTCCAGCCCAGTAGCGAGGGGAAAGGAAAGGCAGAAAATACATCCAGTTTGTTTTAAAACTCTTCCCAGGCTCCAGCCCAGTAGCGAGGGGAAAGGAAAGGCAGAAAATACATCCAGTTTGTTTTTAAACTCTGTCCATGCTCCAGCCCAGTGAGGAAAGGAAAGGTGGGAAATACATCCAGTTTGTTTTAAAACTCTTCCCAGGCTCCAGCCCAGTGGGGAAAGGAAAGGCGGGAAATACATCCAGTTTGTTTTAAAACTCTTCCCAGGCTCCAGACTATAGTGAGGGGAAAGGAAAGACAGGAAATACATCCAGTTTGTTTTAAAACTCTTCCCAGGCTCCAGCCCAGAAGCGGGGGAAAGCTGGATCATTTCCGACTCACTGTTACATAACAGAAATGGCGGAAAAAGCTTCCGAAGGGCAAAGAGACTTCCGGATTCCTTAAAAACTTCAAAATCACTTCAAAAGGCAAATGTTTCTGAATTTAATCCAAATTATGAAGATCCCGACCAAACTTAACCATGCCGACTATGTAGACTTCTTTTTCAGCTCAAAAGGAGTTTTCCAAGGGAGTCAAGGGTCCTATGCTGGGAAATTATAGAAATTAAATTAAGACACTGAACTGCTTATCATATAGCAATCAGATACAATCAAGTAATGTGTATGCTTGTATGTTAACACAGGGTAGCTTTATTAAGTGTGGTCTCCATATCGCAATGACCAGAAGGAGTATTATCTGTCTACATGGTTTGGTCGTGTCAGGAGCAACTTGAGAAACTGCAAGTTGCTTCTGTTGTGAGAGAATTGGCCATCTGCAAGGACATTGCCCAGGGGACGCCCGGATGATTTGATGTTTTATCATCCTTGTGGGAGGCTTCTCTCATGTCCCCGCATGAGGAGCTGGAGCTGATAGAGGGAGCTCATCCGCCTCTCCCCAGATTCGAACCTGCGACTTGTCGGCACAGGGGTTTAACCCATTGCACCACCGGGGGCACCGGGGGCACCTACATGGTAATTTGTTGTCACAGGCTTTCATGGCCAGAATCATTTGGTTGCTGTGACACAAGTTCACAACATCTGAGAATGCCTGACATAGATGTGGGTGAAATGTCAGGAGAGAATGCTTCTGGAACCTGGTCATACAGTCTGGAAAATTCACATCAATCTACTTGGTAATTGTACCCAACCAAGGCTGTAATGTGTGGAAGCTCTTGCCTCTATAATGAACATTCACATTACACATTCACAGATGGAAAGCAGTTACAACAACATCAACTATAAGAGAGAACCATGCATCCTACTTGTCATCTGGGCAAGAGCATTTAGGATCCAGCAGACAGAGAGCTAACTTGGACACGCTAACACCTGGTGCTGGCACTTATCTATTTCCCATTAGGAGTTGAATAAGTACATTGCCAGATGGCAGGCAGCAAAGTCATTCCATTTAAAAGTGTTCCATCCCCAAGAATGAACCTCAAATATATGGTATATAGAGAAGGGGGGAGGAGGATTTAGTCTTTACTAAGGATAAACAGAAATAGTTTATCCAATTTTGTGTGCCCTTTCAGTGATTTATTTATAAAGGAGGTTTAATGCTCTTTAGCACCCATTTATTCCCTGATTGCATTGATGGTGGTGGTCACTGTTGTTACTAGTGCTACTGGGTCAATTTTTCTCCTTTGTCAGGTTACCATTCCCAACTTTATTTTCCCTTCATTCCCATTTAATCCACCAAAATGCATGAGAGATCATGCATTTTGGGGTCATGATACTATATACCTAATCTTTTCATCATCCTTGCTTCATTAGGCTGACTCGCGTGTGTACTGATCTAAATTAAAGAGTCAGTTGAAATCATCAGAAGCTGAAATCCAATTGCTAGTCCCAGCTACAGTTGACCCATTGAAACAATGGGGTTTGAACTAATGACTGGTCAATCAATGCTCATGGGAAGCCAACTGAGTTTAGTGTCCTTGGAAATAGCAATTTAGAGATCTTAAGGGCTAGTGAAGTTTTTCTATCCATATAACAAACCAGTCAATGGATTTACGTGGGGTCACTGGTTCTGCTGTCTCCTCCCGCAAGAGGCCTGTCGTATCCCCATTAAAGAGGATGTATGAAATTGCCAGAAATTTCTTTATCATTAAAGCCAGTCTTTTATATATATATTAGTGGTCCCCTGCCACGCGTTGCTGTGGCCCAGTCTGTTGATCTGGAAAATAAAGTAATGAGAAAGTGTTGGTTTCTAATATATGTAATTCCTTTATGCTTGTGGGTAAACAGTATCTCTTGCTGTTTCTTTGTCAGGGTTGATGTGGAGAGTGTCTGGTTTGCCCACCCCGGAACATGCAACGTATCAATGTCCTTCTTTAGGGATCCCTTTCAAATCTATGATATTGTAACTGTGTGTGTGAATCATATCTATCTATCTCTATCCATCCATCCATCTATCTATCCATCTATCCATCTATCTATCTATCTATCTATGGCTGGATGGCTCTTTGTCAGGGGGGCTTTGATTACATTTTCTTGCCCTGATGAAGGGGGTTGGGTTGGATGGCCTTAAGTATTTTCTGTTAGTCATGGGTGTCATGTGTGGGAAGTTTGCCCCAATTCCGTCGTTCATCAGGTTCAGAATGCTCTTTGTAGGTGAACTGTGAATCCCAGTGACTACAACTCCCAAATGTCAAGGTCTATTTCCCCCAAACTCCATCTGTGTTCATATTTGGGCATATTGAGTGCTTGTGTCAAGTTTGGTCCAGATCCATCATTGTTTGATGTAGGTGAACTAAAACTCCCAAACTCAAGGTCAATGCCCACCAAATCCTTCCAGTATTTTCTGTTGGTCATGGGAGTTCTGTGTGCTAAGTTTGATTCAATTCCATTATTGATGGAGTTCAGAATGCTCTTTAATTGTAGGTGAACTATACATCCCAGCAACTACAACTCCCAAATGACAAGATCATAATTTTTTGATCTTTGATTTTGTTCAAGGAATCAAGGAACATGAAAAGCACTGCAGACTACTTCAACCAGATAAGTCAGCCATAGGAGAGCACCTGATGAACCAGCCTGGACACAGCATATTATTCGAGAACACAGAAATACTGGATCACTCCAACAACCACCATGTCAGACTACAAAGAAGCCATTGAAATACACAAGCATGTGAACAATTTCAAGAGAAAGGAGGAAACCATGAAAATGAACAAAATCTGGCTACCAGTATTAAAAAAAAACTCTAAAATTACAACAGCAAAACAACAGAGAGGAAACAATCAGGGACATCTAATCACCTCTTAACAAAAGATTGCTCCAGGAACTGCCAGGCAATCAAATGCTAATCAAGGTGGTCAGTTGAAATATTCACACCTAGTTCCACTAGACAAGAGTCCTTTGTCCCACCCTGGTCATTCCACAGATATATAAACCCTTTTTCCTAGTTCCAACAGACCTCACTACCTCTGATGCTTGCCATAGGTGCAGGCGAAACGTCAGGAGAAATGCCTCTAGAACATGGCCATATAGCCCGAAAAAACCTACAAAAACCCAGTGATTCCTGCCACGAAAGCCTTCAAGAATACAATTATTATTATTATTATTATTATTATTATTATTATCCTTCCTTGTCATCTGTATTCTTATCTTTCAGGGGCCAAGATACTATATCAAATGGACACAGCCCAATGCTCCACCCATGCAATTCCGCATCCTTCACCACATTAGCTCTTGAGCCCTTATTAGTGTGGAGTGGAGAGGGCAGAGATAATTCAGAAAATATGCAGTGGGTCTGGGCTGATCAAGAAAATTAATGAGGGTATTATCTCAGGTGGAGTTCAGCATCCTTTACCTTCTCCTTGGAATGATGACCAATAATTCTTCCTCTTCTTATTTGACCCCCTTGATGACTATGAATGGGGAGATATCGGATTGGTCAAGAAAATAGCCCTGTACACCCCATTCATAAAGATGTGTGTGTGTGTGTGTGTGTCCAGGTCACACTTACACACTGATTAGCTGCTCCAGATGTATAAAACTAGAAACTAACTCCATATATTGGAGTTTCACTAGTTCCTCTTCTCTATCTCTCCTTATTTCTAAAGCATTTTAAGGCAGAAAGAGAAAGTGCCACACACCACTGTATTTTTGTCTTATTTTAACATCTGACTTAAGAAATATTTCAAAAAGACATTAATTTGATTTCCATCAAGAGAGCTATATGCTATTATTACTTGAGAAGTAAGAGCAGCGTAATTGTGGATATTCACTGCAGGGGTGATCTCATTGATATTATTTCTCTAAACTTCCAAAAAGCCTTTGACAAAGTCTCTCTCTGTAGGCTTCTGATTAAACTTAGTGGTTGTAGGATAAGAGAGGAGAGCTGTTCTGCTTCAGTTACTGGATGGAAGATAGGAAGAAAGGAGTAGGAATAAAGTTATTTCTCAGTAAAGGGACAGAAAGAGAGAGCTGCAAAGAGAACGGCATTATAATCAGTGCCAATTAACATTTGTAAATGTGAGTTTGGATGAGTAGTACAGAAAAAAAGAGTATAGATTAGACAGGACTAGTGAAAGTGAGTTTGTGATCTCATCCAAAATGGGCAAATGAAAGACAATATGAGTAGCTATAAAGCAGTGGTTCCCAACATATATATGGTTAAATTAAGAAAAGGAGAGTGGATATACACTATGTACATACAAACAAACATCTCACTATCACAAAGGATTAAATATCTATATCACAATTTTTATGGAGAACTAGCTGTCCCCTGCCACATGTTTATATTTGTGTCTATGTGTATATATTTGTGTATATATATGTTTGCGTATATATATGTGTGTGTGTGTGTGGTTTTGCGCATGTGTTGTAATATAATTTTTTTGTCTTTTGAAGTCACTTCTGCTGTGTTTTTCAGTGTTTTTATGAGTGATGGTCACTCGTTGGCCTGATACGTGTATTGTGTCCAAATTTGGTGCCAATTGCCACAGTGGTTTTTGAGTTCTGTGAATACCACAAACGAACATTACATTTTTATTTATCTAGACTAGTCGTACCTGCCACGCGTTGCTGTGGCCAACCTTACCTCCCTCTTTCTCTCCTTCCTTTCCTCTTTTTCTTTCCCTTCCTATTTATCTTCTTCTTTCTTCCATCTCTACCTGTTTCTTTCCTCCCTTTGTTTGCTCTTTGGTTACATCCTTCCTTCCCTGTATTTTTCCTTTCACTTTTTTATTTCCTTCTCTCCTTTCTTGCTTCTCTACCTTTCTTTCTTTCCTTCCTTCCTTTCCCTCCCTCCTTCTCTCTTTCCTCCTTTCCCACCTTCATTCCTTCCCTCTTTCCCTCCTCTCGTTACTTCTTGACTGTCCCTTCCAACTCTATTATGTAAGTCTATTTAATTGGTATTAAATAGACTTACAGAATAGTAGAAATGTAATAATATATAATAGTAACATATTATATAGTGATCTATATAACAATATATAAAATATTGTATTTATATCTTACATAGAAAGAAGGAAAGGAAGAAGGAAGGAAGGAAAAAGGAAGGGAGGGAGGGGAGGAGGGAACAAAGGGAAGGAAGGAAAGGAAAGAAGAAAGGACAGGAAGGAAGGAAAAAGGAAGGGAGGAAAGGAAGGAGGAAGGAAGGAAGAGGGAAAGGAAGGAGGGGGATGAAAGGAGGAAAGGAAAGTAAGGGGAAGGAAATGAAGAAAGTGAAAGGAGGAGGAAAGCAAGGGAGGAAGGAAAGGGACAGGAAGGAAGGGAAGGAAGGAAAGAAGGAAAGGAAGAAGGAAGGAAAGGAAGGAGGGAGGGACAGGAAGGAAGGAGGGGGAAGGAAAGGAAGGGGAAGGAAGGAAGAAAAGGAAAGAAAGGGAGGAAAAAGGGAAGGGAGTGAGGGAAAGAAGGAGTGGAGTGTGGCAGAGGCAGCTACCTAATGGTCTGGATGTTAATGGGGGGGGGGGGAGTGTTAAATGTGTGCTCGTGTTGCCGGAGACAGCAACAGTCTTTCAACAGCTATATTATTATTCGTGAAAACATTATGTAACAACATTTGAAAAGAAATTACATTCCTGGTTTGAAAGTGTTGTTTCCTGTTTAATTGTGCGGTACTTTCTTTGAAAGTAGTTGTTCTATTCCAGAAATTTCATTTTTGTGGCTGCCACAAACTAAGCTGAATTGGTCGAGACTCTATGAGATATTAATTGAAAAACTATAGCAAAATGTGCTGCAAGATTGCTGGAACCCAGTAAGTGTTTGGCCACAGCTGAATGCAAGAGTGATAAACTGGGTGGACTCTTGATTTGATCACTCAACAATGCTACATTTTATTAGTATTTAAAATTTATTCCCAGATCAGCTCTATTTCCGTATCCTTCTGCATGTTCTAATGGGAAACAAAGCTGATAGCTCATTTTTGTGGATCCAAGACTTTAGCTTCATATTGGGAAGGCGAATCAAGAGGCTACATTCCTCCTAAGTCCTTAACAGTTCATTGAAATTAAAAATTTGCTATTCATGGATGGAGACAGGGACCATGGAAACAGTTCCACGGACTTCTGTGTAACTACCTACTTAGTGAGGGGTTTGATTTAAAATGGTCTTCTGCAGGTTTGGGCAGACTGTATGCCTGCTAGTTTAATCAAAAGCACAGCAGTACTGAATGGATGGGGAGTGATATTTTTTGCGACCGTGGGTTGAATAGCTGAAGGGATGAAGACATAGGCTGAAATCATTTCTCAGTCCAGATGTGAGCAAATGACTGCACATAATAATGTGAGAGAAATTATAGGAGAAGTGAAGTGTGTTTGATATAACAGTGTGCCAATGGAAGTATCCAAGTGAGTTCTATGTTATTTGTTTTCTCAATCCTAAGGACTGTTCCACAGCTATAGCACACTCTGGTTTCTCTTTAGGTCTACACTATATATCACTCTGATTCAGGGGCGGCTCGTCCATTACGCAAAGTAAGCGGTCGCAGAACACTTTTTTTTTGCCAGGGGCGCAGAGGTGCCTCTGTAAATGCCCCTTGACCGCCACTTGAGGAGCGCCCCCTCAGCTCACAACAGCCCTAGCAGTCCGGGGGGAGCCTTGGCTTTCTTTCCTCGCTGCCGGGTGATCCTCTTCCCAAAGGGGCCGGGCCCTTGAGCCTCGCCTAGCCCCTCTCGTTCCTGCTCCACCCGGCCACCGGGTGCGTGAGCAGAGCCAGCGCTCAATTGTTCTCCGCGTTCGATCCCTTCCCCATGACTGGCTCCCATGACTGGCTCCACCCGCCTCCTCTCCTCTCCCCAATCCGCGGGTGGGCCAAGGGGTGGAGCCGCCGCGCCTGGCCCGCTTCGGGTCCGGAGGCGTGTCTGAAGACCCCAGCATGCACACCAAAAGTCACCTCTTATCCTGACTTTCTCTTCAGCCATTGGGACCAAGAGAGAGAGAGAGAGAGCCCCTCCGGCTGGAGGTATCTCCCACCTCCGCTCCCTTCTTTGTTTTTGCGCCTACCTTCAGGAAAGGTGGGCATCTCCACCTCTCTCTCTCTCTCTCTCTCTCTCTCTTGGTCCCAATGGCTGAGGAGAAAGTTAGAAGAAGAGGTGACTTTTGGTGCACACGCCAGGATCTTCAGGCACGCTTCCAGACCCAAAGCGGGCCAGGCAAGGGAGCAAGTGCGGCAAGTGTAGTTACTGCGATGTATAGTTCACCTACAATCAAAGAGCATACTGAACTCCAACAATGATGGAATTGAACCAAATATGGCACACAGAACTCCCACGACGAACAGAAAATATATATCAATGATTGGGGGGGGGGGGTTATCGTTGAAAATTACCTAGGGCCGCCTCTGCTCTGATTCCATTTTATCTGCCATGGCTGAATCCTATGGAAGCCTAAGGGGCCAGGAAGACATTTCCATCTTGTCTCCTATGCTGTGCTAATCTATATAAATAAAAATGTAATGTTCGTTTTTTGGGATTAACAGAACTCAAAAACCACTGGACAAAATGACACCAAATTTGGCAGCAAAACACATTCTAATCCGATCTATGTCTTTCAAACAAAAAAAACTGTAAAAAATGAAGGGGAAATAACTTAAAACTCCCCCAAAAGAAAAATGTATTACAGAGCATGCAGAAAAGCCCCTCTCCCCATTGCATGAGAAGAATGAAGCACCAACCGTTGTGAGGGAAGAGAAGCCTCGCCATGGAGTCTTTTTCTATGCATGGGCCCGCCTTCCTTCCCTCCCTCCTGCCCAGTCTCCTTCCTCTCTTTGTCAACCCCACCAAACACAGACTTCTCCTCCTTCTTTTCCCCCTGGAGAGGCAGGCGGTGGCTGCTCCATGTGGACACTGCTCGCCAGGCTTCACCGTCCCTTGCCTGGACACCGATGAGAAGGGAGTTCTGCGGCCCTCAGCCTTGCTGGGCCCGGCAGAGGCAGGAGGCATTTTTTGAGGTGGGCCTTGCTCATGCACATTGTCCCCTTCTTTCTGCCTCAGCTGCTGGGCACCTTCCATATGACCCTGCCTGTGTGCCCACCCGCCAAACAGGGAAGGCGACCCGCAGCCATGGCAGAAAGAAGGGGCGGTGCTGGGTGAGCAAGGCCTGCCTCAAAAAGCACCTCCCGCCTGGCCCAGCAAGGCTGAGGGCTACAACAAGGCTCCTTTCCTGCCAGTGCTCAGGCAAAAGGTAGAGAAGGGGATGAAGGAAAGAGGGAGAGAAGAAAGAATTGAAAGAGGGCGGGAAAGAAAGAAGGAAAGAGAGAAGGAAGGATGGAAGCAAACTTTGCATTCTGTTAAATGTCCTTTAACCAGTAGTGGGCCACTTGGTGTTGCTATAAGAAGGTCCTCCATTGTGCATGTGGCAGGGCTCAGGTTGCATTGTAATAGGTGGTCTGTGGTTTGCTCTTCTCTACACTCACAAGCCGTGGACTCCACTTTATAGCCCCATTTCTTAAGGTTGGCTCTGCATCTCATGGAGCCAGAGTGTAGTTTGTTCAACACCTTCCAAGTTGCCCAGTTTTCTGTGTGTCCAGGAGGGAGTTTCTCATTTGGTATCAGCCATTGATTGAGGTTCTGGGTTTGAGCCTGCCACTTTTGGACTCTTGCTTGCTGAGATATGATAGCCATGTATGTGAGAGGAAGCCACAGGGAGGAGGGAGCAAGCTTGTTTTCTGCTTCCCTGGAGACTAGGACGTGAAACAATGGCTTCAAACTACAAGAAAGGAGATTCCATCTGAACATGAGGAAGAACTTCCTGACTGTGAGAGCCATTCAGCAGTAGCACTCTCTGCCCCAGAGTGTGGTGGAGGCTCCTTCCTTGGAAGCTTTTAAACAGAGGCTGGATGGCCATCTGTCAGGGGTGATTTGAATGCAATATTCCTGCTTCTTGGCAGGGGGTTGGACTGGATGGCCCATGAAGTCTCTTCCAACTCTTTAATTCTATGATTCTATAGGTGTTCCAATGAGTGTCTCTGTAGATCTTGGAAAACTATTTCTTGATTTAAGTCGTTGGTGTGCTGACTGATATCTGAACAGGAAATAGTCCGGAGATGTCACTGCCTTGGTCCTTTCATCTCCGGACCATCCCCTGTTTGGATATCAACCAGCACACCAACGACTTAAATCAAGAAATAGTAAATTGAGTAGAACTTTTATTTGTCTCTGATGCATGAAGAATTTGTAACATTTGAAGAAAGTCACCTTCAACTGTCACCTAGATCCCTTCACCACTTCCTTTAAGGAAGAGCCCACACATTTACATTAACAATTGATTCAGATCCTATCTGAGGACAGTCTTCATTCTTCTCTAAAATATTAGCTGAACAACAGGGAGCAGAAGTGCACACGTTTTTTTACAGTTGCTCTAAAATTGCACTCTATTTGTAGAATGAAGGAAGTGGTGGGGTTATACAACCCAGGAAACAATGCATCTACATTTACATTTTGTTCTCACAGCAGTGCAAGGCAGACTTTCCCTATCCCACCACCATTGCCCAGCAGATTTAAACTGGTAGACGTAAAGTGAAATGATGAAAAGTGAGGGTCAATATCATATCATTAAGGCAAATTTTATGAGTGATCCTGGAGAGCGATGGTTGTGTTTAGAGGATTAGATGGTTTGTATGAAAAAGAGAGGGCAGTCCTTTATGCTTTGAGATGGCAAACAGATTTTTACGAGAGATTGGATGGGAAACGAGATATTTTCGGGATTTCCCTCCTCTAATTCAAGTTTGATGTGCAGTTGATAGGATGCTTTCCTGCAATCCAGAGAATATATTTAATGAAGTACCTTTATATAGTGAAAGGCACATAGCCCTAAAAGCCACCAGCTGTCAGAGGGATATGTTAATACCACCTGGGAGTTTGAATGTTTATCATGATATTAGGTACAGCCTTGGGCCACCAAAGACTGAAAGGGGGACCAAAATGCATGCCCCATGGTCTTATAAGAATGGGGGATGCCCACAATACAGTTGCAGACCTTGGAAAATTTACTTTTTTGGTTTGCTGCTTTCTGAATTTCCTGATCAACATGACCAGTAGTATTTATTTTTATTTATCATGTCAGAAGTGAATTGAGAATACAGTTATAATGTATAGAAAAACCACAAACAAAGCTAAAAACTTGGCATTATACTACATTTTCTTTGACCAGAAGCTGGCTACTCCAAGTGTCTCTGGTGTCGCTGTTAGAAGGTCCTCCATTGTGCATGTGGCAGGGCTCAGATTGCATTGTAGTAGGTGGTCTGTGGTTTGCTCTTCTCCACACTTGGATGTCGTGGACTCCACTTTGTAGCCCCATTTCTTAAGATTGGCTCTGCATCTCGTGCCAGAGCACAGCCTGTTCAGCGCCTTCCAATTTGCCTAGTCTTCTGTGTGCCCAGGGGGGAGTTTCTCATCTGGAATCAGGCACTGATTGAGGTTCTGGGTTTTAACCTGCCACTTTTGGACTTTTGCTTGCTGAGGTGTTCCTGTGAATATCTTTGTAGATCTCAGGAAGCTGTTTCTTGATTTAAGGCATTGGCTTGCTGGGTGATATCCGAACAAAGGATAGCCCAGAGATGTCAATGTTTTGGTCCTTTCATTACAGGCTGCTACTTCTGAACAGGTGTCAGGTGGTGCAATACCAGCTAAACAGTATAATTTCTCCAGTGGTGTAGGGCATAGACATCCTGTGATAATGTGGCATGTGTCATCATGAGCCACAGCCACTGTTTTAACATGGTGAGATGTCTTCCACACTGGGAACATGTATTCAGCAGCAGAGTAGCAAACCACATGGGCAGATGTCTTCACTATGTCTAGTTGTGATCCCCAGGTTGTGCTAGTCAGTTTTCTTATGGTATTATTTCTAGCACCCATTTTTTTGCTTGAAATTCAAGCAGTTCTTCTTGTAGGTCAGAGCACAGTCCAGTGATATGACCAGTGGTAAGGTGCCAATTGGGAGACACTGGAGTTTGGATGTCAGCCAAAAAGGAGCTTCACATTCTTTTTATAGTTAGACAAAAGCAAATACATGAACAAATGGTTAAAAAATATACACGTTCTATGCTCTGATTCAAACAGGGTCAATCCTGATTAGTACTTGGATGGGTCAGGGGTCCTCAAACTTTTTAAACAGATGACCAGGTCACAGTCCCTAAACTATTGGAGGGCCAGATTATAATTTTAAAAAAACATGAATGAATTCCTATGCACACTGCACATATCTTATTTGTAGTGCAAAAAACCACTTAAAAACAATATAATAATTAAAATGAAGAACAATTTTAACAAATATAAATGTATTAGTTTTTCAATGGGAAGGGCGGGCCTGCTTTTGGCTGATGAGATAGGATTGTTGTTGTTATTGCTTTATGCTTTCAAGTAATTTCAGACAGGTTGGTTCCAAGCGAGGGTTGGGTAAATGATCTTGGAGGGCTGTATCCGGCCCTCGGGCCTTAGTTTGAGGACCCCTGTTTTAGGTTATAGAACAGAAGAAGGAAATGGGGAAAACATATCTGAGTACTCATTGCCTAAGAAAACCCCATGAAATTCATAGAATCATAGAATCATAGAGTTGGAAAAGACCTCATGGTTTCATCCAGTCCAATCCCTTGCCAAGAAGCAGGAATATTGCATTCAAATCACCCCTGACAGATGGCCATCCAGCTTCTGTTTAAAAGTTTCCAAAGAAGGAGCCTCTACCACACTCCGGGGCAGAGAGTTCCACTGCTGAATGGCTCTCACAGTCAGGAAGTTCTTCCTAATGGAGGGCGACTAAAATGATCAAGGGTCTGGAGAACAAGCCTTATGAGGAGCTGCTTAAAGAGCTGGGCATGTTTAGCCTGAAGAAGAGAAGGCTGAGAGGAGATATGATAACCATGTACAAATAAATATGTGAGAGGAAGCCACAGGGAGGAGGAAGCAAGCTTGTTTTCTGCTTCCCTGGAGACTAGGACGTGAAACAATGACTTCAAACTACAAGAAAGGAGATTCCATCTGAACACGAGGAAGAACTTCCTCACTGTGAGAGCCGTTCAGCAGTGGAACTCTCTGCCCCGGAGTGTGGTAGAGGCGCCTTCTTTTGAAGCTTTTAAACAGAGGCTGGATGGCCATCTGTCAGGGTTGATTTGAATGCAATATTCCTGCTTCTTGGCAGGGGGTTGGACTGGATGGCCCATGAGGTCTCTTCCAACTCTTTGATTCTATGATTCTATGTTCATGGGTTGGCCATAAGTCAGCAAATGGCTCGAAAATATACAGTATCACACACTTTCTGACAACATCTTAGTATTTTCATCTGCTACTGTTGCCCACTTTCTATCCTTTCAAAGCAATTTTCTTGCACATCCTCATGCACATGCTATTTCAGGGTGACTCATGTCCATACAATGAAAGCTCTAGACCTGGTCAAAAAAACATAATAAAGCATTCATCTCCCTTAAGGAGTACCAAAGATATCGGTGGCAGTTATGTTGAACAGTAGCGGATACCACTGACAATAGATATGAGTCATATGAGGGTAGGAAAGGCTTAAAGCTCCCCCCTTGGATGTTCCCTATCCCTTAATTCACCCCTCATAAATGTGCAGGAGCGAAAGGAGGGGGGAATCCATTGGCACCATCCATCTCATGGCAGAGTAAAGCCTGCAAAAGATTATTTTCGACATTATATTTTGAGCTCCCTGCTGTGTTCGCCATCAAAAAAAAATCTGATTGGGTGAAGGGAGATAACTGTCCCACTTGATAAGCCATTCAGGGTTATCATTAAATTACAAGTGGAACGGCTGGAGTGCATATAATCATAAAAAGAAAATTGAACTGCATTAAAACGACCCTTCCACTCCCCCCACTTAGCCCCCAGAACAGGAGGATTAGCGCTGAAAGCCATTCCTGCAATTGCAGATGATACTTTAACCCCTTGCATCCCACGTCTTTTGAGCATCATGCTTGGGTTGCAGGGCAAGCAACATCGCAGACAACTTGACTGGAGGGATCAAAGAGCATCTGGAAACGGCACCTTAATATTGCCCGTTTATCAAGCTATTTTTGCACTAAAAAGGAAGAAAAAGTAAGTGCAAAAAATAAAATTTTGAAAGAAACATATTTTAAATCATCTATATATATAAAAATGCTCTGTGCGTAATGAGTACCTTAAAAACAAAAGAATATTTCATATGCCCAAATATGAACACAGATGGAGTTTAAGGGAAATACACCTTGACATTTGTGATTTGTACTTACTGGGATTTATAGTTCACCTACAATCAAAGAGCATTCTGAACTCCACCAACGATGGAATTGAACCAAACTTGGCACACAGAACTCCCCTGACCAACAGAAAACACTAGAAGGGTTTGGTGGGTATTGACCTTGAGTTTTGGAGTTGTAGTTCACCTACATATAGAGAGCACTGTGGACTCAAACAATGATGGATCTGGACCAAACTTGGCACGAATATTCCATATGCCCAAATATGAACACAGATGGAGTTTAAGGGAAATAAATATTGACATTTGGGAGTTGTAGTTGCTGGGATTTATAGTTCACCTACAATCAAAGAGCATTCTGAACTCCACCAAAGATGGAATTGAACCAAACATGGCAATACAGGACTTCCATGACCAACAGAACACACTGGAAGGGTTTGGTGGGCATTGACCTTGATTTTGGGAGTTGTAGTTCACCTACATCCAGAGAGCACTGTGGAGTCAAACAATGATGGATCTGGACAGGCCCCTAGCCAGGATTTCGATTGGGGGGGGGGGCTGAGTTTGTTTCGGGGGGGCTGAGTCTGAGTGAAAGAGGGTCTACCCTAGCAAACCTTCTGTATCGTTACCCCAATACCCCTATGCATATGGGATATATTGAGTATGGTGATCAGATCATGATATGAATAAACATAACAGTTTAAATAATGCACCAGGAAGGCCTTTTCGCGAACCACCATGAGAATTTCAGTGGGGCGGGGGGGCTGAAGCCCCTCAAGCCCCCCCCCCCCCCCGACTACATGCCTGGATCTGGACCAAACTTGACACAAAAATTCCAATGTCTAAATATGAACACAGATGGAGTTTGGAGGAAATAGACCTTGACATTTGGGATTTGTAGTTACTGGGATTTATAGTTCACTACAATTAAAGAGCATTCTGAAACCCACAAACGGCAGAAATCGGGCAAACTTCCCACACAGAACCCCCATGATCAACAGAAAATACTTAAGGCCATCCAGTCCAACTCTCTTCACCAGGGCAAGAAAATGTAATCAGAGCCCTCCTGACAAAGGGCCATCCAGTCATAAATATAGATAGATAGATATGATTCGCACACAGAGAAATATAGTATCATAGATTTGAAAGGGACCCCTAAAGAAGGACAATTATATGTTGCATGTTCCAGAGTAGGCAAACCAGACAATCTCTACATCAACAATGGCAAAGAAACAAGAAATACTGTTTACCCACAAACATAAAGAAATTACATCTATTAGAAACCAACACTTTCTCCTTACTTTATTTTCCAGATCACCAGAACTGGGGCAAACTTTCCACACAGAACCCCCATGACCAACACAAAATACTGTGTTTTCTGGTGGTCTTTGGCGACCCTCCTGACACCACCCTGGTGACCCCCCCCCCCCCACCTGGGTCTTGACTTCCCAGGTAGAAAAATGCTGCCTCAGGGCCATCCAGTCCAACTCCATTCACCAGGGCAAGAAAACATAATCAAAGCCCTTCTCACACCAGAAGTGCAAGTCACTTCTGGTGTGAGAGAACTGGCCATCTGCAAGGATGTTGCCCAGGGGACGCCCGGATGTTTTGATGTTTTACCATCCTTGTGGGAGGCTTCTCCCATGTCCCCACATGGTGAGCTGGAGCTGACAGAGGGAGCTCATACAATCTCCCCGGATTTGAACCTCCGACCTGTCGGTCTTCAGTCCTGCTGGCTGAAGACCGACACTGAGTGAAAGCATACCATAGAATCACATGGATGGATATGCCTGCGAGATGTGGACTGTCTACAGACACCACATTCAACTCCTCGAACGATTCCATCAGCGCTGCCTCTGGAAAATCCTGAAAATCTCTTGGGAAGACAAGCAGACAAATGTCAGCATGCTGGAAGAAGCAAAGACCACCAGCATTGAAGCGACGGTCCTCCGCCATCAACTCTGCTGGACCGGCCACATTGTCTGGATGCCTGACCACCATCTCCCAAAGCAGTTGCTCTACTCCGAACTAAAGAATGGAAAACTGAGTGTTAGTGGACAGGAGAAGAGATTTAAAGATAGGCTCAAAGCCACAAACTCTGGCACAGACTCTGAGAACTGGGAAGCCCTGGCCCTTGAGCGCTTCAGCTGGAAATCAGCTGTAACTAGCAGTGCTGTAGAATTTGAAGAGGCACAAATGAAGGGCGAAAGAGAAAAACGTGCCAAGAGGAAGGCACGTCAAGCCAACCCTGACCAGGACCACCTTCCATCTGGAAACCAATGCCCTCACTGCAGGAGAAGATGCAGATCAAGAATAGGGCTCCACAGTCATGTACGAACCCACCAATACACTGATATTGGAAGACTATCCTACTCGGATGAGAGATCGCCAAAGCCTAGAAAATCCCTAGATTTTGTCGCGTGGCTAAATTTAGAGAAACTGCAAGTTGCTTCTGGTGTGAGAGAATTGGCTGTCTGCAAGGACATTGCTCAGGGGATGCCCAGATGTTTTGATGTTTTATCATTCTTGTGGGAGGCTTCTCTCATGTCCTTGCATGAGGAGCTGGAGCTGACAGAGGGAGCTCATCCGCCTCTCCCCGGATTCGAACCTGCAACCTGTCGGTCTTCAGTCCTACTGGCACAGGGGTTTAACCCGTACAAGGAGCTGGAGCTGATAGAGGGAGCTCATCCACGCTCTCCCCAGATTTGAACCTGTGACCTGTCGGTCTTCAGTCCTGCCAGCACAAGGGTTTAACCCACTGCGCCACCAGGGGCTCTTATGTGGGTAAATGAAACTGCAGGTGTAAATCCCATCGCTATGGATGCCATATTGTACTGAAACCCTAAGTTTTAAGTATCCACCAACTGGATCTCTTGATCAGAGCTTATAAGAGGTACTTCTTGGGCTACACGACAACTGGGATATTCTGGGATTTGCAGACCACATAAATAACTTTTCTGTCCTAAGGGCCTGGCACCTTCAACAAGATGCCAACAGACCTCCTTTGATTCCCATTCTTATATAAGGATCCTTCTAGTATTAAAATCAACAATGTCCCATTGTCTGAAGACCTGGAGATGAAGTCTTTGTGCATTTCTGGCCTCAGCCCTGCACACAGAAAGCGAGTGTGCTTGGCTCTCATGGCTTCTTGAACTGTGAGAGCATATACATTAATAATGTACTCAAAGCCTGCTTATGTTTGTAAGTGAAATTGTAAAAGGGAGAAAGGGTTAGGCTGATGCAATTAAAGAGACAGAAGCTTGTTTGTATCCCGAGGTTCAGCTTAAGCCTGAGTCACAAGGGTTAGAGGGAGAAATGTCTAAGGCATCAGTGTGGCCAACCTCTGCAATGCACATTTGACCCCTGCATTCATGCACAGAAGTTTTGTGTGAGCACAACCCATATGCGCATGTATGCCCATTTCTCGAGCTGTGGGAAAATAAACGTTCTTTTAGTCACTCTCTACATCTGACCACTCAGCTGATCAGAAGAACATTGTGGTAAACCACACTCAGCTTCAAATGACTTTTTTAGAACACAGTTTCCGTCGGGCTAGATGGCACCTTTGCACTACCTGCTCCTCCTTTCGTATCTTTTTATCTTTTTATCACACCATTTCCGGAACTGATTGCACCCCTTGACAACAATCGGAGGCCACTTTCTCACCAAGGAGCAGGCACTGTGCGTCAGTGGGATCGCATGCGGTCAGTTACAGTGACACAGCCTGGAATGTGGTGAGCAAAAGAGAAAGAAAGAGGAAGGGAAATTGGTTGATGCATACAGAGCACACTGATTAAATAAGAGGAAAGATGGTATTACAGTCTGAGCAGGATTTAAGAAAGTGCACCAGATAAGAGCATCTAAACCAGCTTTCTCCAACTTTTGTTACTGTTGTTATTCAATGTCAAATCGGCTTTGACTTACAGTGACCTTGTGACTTCTAAGAGCTTCGGTCATCCACATCCTTGTTCAGATCTCTGCAAGCTCAGGGATAATTCTTTCCCGTTTTTGAGGCAAGTCTTCCATAATGCATTCTCCTTCTCCAACAGCTGTTCATTTTCCAAAGCCTTATATGTTTTGCAGTGAGCCATTTTATCTCATGATATGTTCAAAGTATGATAACCACCATTTAGTCAATTTATTTTCTACTGGGAATTCAGGCTTCATTTGCTCTAGGAACCAATTATCTGTCCTTTAGGTATCTTCAGAATTCTCCTCCAATAATACACTTCAAATGAATTGATTTTTTCTTGTCATGTTTTTTTATCACTGGGTTGTTGTAGGTTTTTTGGGCTATACTGCCATGTTCTAGAAGCATTCTCTCCTGACATTTCACCTGCATCTATGACAGGCATCCTCAGAGGTTGCGAGGTCTGTTGAAACTAGAAAATTTGAGTTTATATACCTACTAGCCATCCCCTGCCACGCGTTGCTGTGGCCCACATGGGGGTTCTGTGTAGGAAGTTTGGCCCAATTCTATTGTTGGTGGGATTCAGAATGATCTGTGATTGTAGGTGAACTATAAATCCCAGCAACTACAACTCCCGAATGTCAAGATTCTATTTTCCCCAAACTCCACCAGTGTTCACATTTGGCCATATTAAGTATTCATATAGAGTTTGGTCCAGATCCATCATTGTTTGAGTCCACAGTGATCTCTGGATGTAGGTGAACTACAACTCCAAAATCAAAGGACACTGCTCATCAAACCCTTCCAGTATTTTCTGTTGGTCATGGGAGAACTGTGTGCCAAGTTGGGTTCAACTCTGTTGTTGGTGGGATTCAGAATGCTCTTTGATTGTAAGTGAACTATAAATCCCAGCAACTACAACTCCCAAATGACCAAATCAATTTTTTTGAGTGAAGGACATACATTGGGTTGTTAGGTGTCTTGTATCCAAATTTGATGTCAATTCGTCCAGTGGTTTTTGAATTCTGCTAATCCCACACACAAACATTACATTTTTATGTATATAGATAGAAAGTCCAGAGTGGGAGAAAGAACTCTTATCTATTGGAGCGAGATGTGAATGTTCCAGTTGGCTCCCTTGATTAGCATTTGATGGCCTGACAGTTTTTAGGCGTGGCTTGTTAGTGCCTGGGGGAATCTTTTGTTGAGTGGTGATTAGTTGTTACTTATTGTTTCCTCTCTGGAGTTGCCCTGTGTTTGAGTGTTGTTTCGCTGTTATAATTTTAGACTTTTTTTAGTACTGGTAGTCAGATTTTGTTCATTTTCATGGTTTCCTCCTTTCTGTTGAAATTGTCTACATGGTGGATTTCAATGGCTTCTCTGTGTAGTCCAACATGGTGGTTGTTGGTACTCAACAATGTCAACTTCTAGTGCTGACCTTCTTAGAGGTTCAAGTCGAAATGATCTCATCATACGGGGCTAGATTCTGCAGCAAACTCCGATCTAGCCGCGATCACCCACAGAGCCAGCCGGTTTATTTATTTATTTATTTAAAACTTTTATATACTGGTCTTCTCGACCTCCAGAGAGGAACTCAGGCCGGTTTACAACATAATTCAAAAACAGTAGTTTAAAACATCACACCATAAAACACATTAGTACATAAAATACATTAAAAACAATCATATAATTACATAAAGCCAAGTCGTCCAAAAGATATCACAATTCATTACCATCCGTTCGTGTGGCCAGAAGTTCTTAACTCACTCATCAAATGCTAAATTCCAGAGCCAAGTTTTCACCAATTTTCTAAAAGTCAGGAGGGAAGGGGCAGTTCTAATCCCCAGTGGGAGAGAGTTCCAGAGCCGAGGGGCCACCACCGAGAAGGCCCTGTCCCTCGTCCCCACCAGACGCACCTGTGAGGATGGTGGGAGCGAGAGGAGGGCCCCTCCGGAAGATCTTAATAACCTTGATGGTTCACAGGGGAGAATCCGTTCGGACAGGTAAACTGGGCCAGAGTCGTTTAGGGATTTATAGGTCAACACCAGCACTTTGAATTGTGCTCGGAAGCTAATTGGCAGCCAGTGGAGCTGGCGCAACAGAGGAGTAGTATGCTCCCTGTAGCCCGCTCCTGTTAGTAATCTGGCTGCCGCTCATTGGACTAGTTGAAGCTTCCAGGCAGTCTTCAGGCAACCCCACATAGAGAGCATTGCAGTAGTCTATACAGGATGTAACCAGAGCGTGGACCACCATGGCCAAGTCAGACTTCCCAAGGTATGGGCACAGCTGGCACACAAGTTCCCATCAAATGAGGTCATGCCAGCTCTGTGGGTGCAGAGGGGTGGCACGCACATGCCGCCACCATCCTGGCAACACGGAAGGCTTCCCATGTTGCCCAATCTATGGGCAACATGTGCACTCCATGTTTCTCCCCATGTAAATGCCCTCCCGACGAGCATTGGGTGCCAGATTCCCCGTGCATTGTGGTGAAGCAGGCTGCCGCCTCCTTCTGCCACTGGCCATCTGATGAAGTAGTAAGTATCTGTTATGATCAGGACAAAGACAAGTAGTTCTTAAGTCATTTTATTATACCCTTTTTATAGCACTTATATTAAAAGGGAGAGGGCAAATCAAGCTGAGTTACATTATGCCCTTTCTCACAGGATTACGTCTACACCTTTATGTATGCCCTACAATCCACTTCAAAGCGTTGATGATCTGGGTTGCAGACAAGTTGAGTATACAAAGCCGGCTGTTCTCTTTGCTTCCCAGCTTAAACAATTTATCCATGCCGTGCTTAACTTGAGCACATCTTAGTCTAATATAATGGAATGTGGGTCAGCTTTCGTTGGGAGTCGTCCGTCTTGCAGCCTCACCCCATCTATATCTTGGATAAATCAGAATGCTTGAACGTTCAAATCTGAAACAAACTGTAGCTGGTATGATTCACCCCTAGAAACTTAACATGTTAGATATGGGGCTGATAGCACTTCTGTGTAGACATATTACAAGACTGCATGTGATTAGAGCAGACCCACTGATGTACATCGGGTCAACTGTAAGTATGGCTGAACAGTTGGCAAGCTTCTCACAGGCAGCTTTTTGACTAGACAGTCTTTTCTCTGATCCATTATGAACCTTCTTATTTTCTTACATTCTTAATTCTGGATTTGACCCATTACTTTGGAAAACGTTCCACAGATTTTCGTAAGACTTACTTGTAAATGTCAAACTAGATGTAAGTAGCACCTTTTATGCAATTTGCAATTACATAACAGTATAAGTAGGTGGGTGTACAAACAATTTACAGTCCCTAACTCCTCTCACTGAAATATCAGTCTGGACTCGAATCCTCATAGTCTGTGACAAATGGTCATTTTCATGTCAGTAGAACAATAAAACCAGAATATAAGATGTAGTTCAGCAACTTGGGGGCTCCTTTAAAGCTCAGACCATGGCCACTTAAAACCATGAATATGACCGAACCCCAATAAATTGTCCAACTTCTAGTCCCAAATATGATGAGAATTTGTTATGTTGTCCCGGGAATTCTGTGGTGTGTTTCCTCTGGATGTTATCATGGAGTTGCATTGGAGGATCTAACAAATTCCTAGATATGATAGAATTGTGTTGGAAGACTTAAGAGATGGCTAGAGATGTATCCGCCCTTGGAATTTGCTAGATCCTCCAATGCAACTGTGTCATAATATATTCACACATCCAGTGGTAATTGAACTTTTCCAAAAGCAGCCCTTGTTCCACTGTCAGAAATGAGATGTTTTCTTCTCTTTTTTTTACAGGGGTCTTGAGTAAGCAGAGCCTTCCCTTCTTCCCTTGATTTTCTTTGTCCCCTTCAGGACTCTTTGAAAAACTAAGTGGGTGCTGGAAGTAGAACCCGACCCCTTTCCCCAAAGTCAAAAGTGGGTCCTTCCTTGTCGTGTCAGGAGCAACTTGAGAAACTGCAAGTTGCTTCTGGTGTGAGAGAATTGGCCATCTGCAAGGACGTTGCCCAGGGAACGCCTGGATGATTTGATGTTTTTATCATCCTTGTGGGAGGCTTCTCTCATGTCCCCGCATGAGGAGCTGGAGCTGACGGAGGGAGCTCATCTGTGCTGTCCTTGTTGTGTCAGGAGCAACTTGAGAAACTGCAAGTTGCTTCTGGTGTGGGAGAATTGGCCGTCTGCAAGGACGTTGCCCAGGGAACGCTTGGATGATTTGATGTTTTTATCATCCTTGTGGGAGGCTTCTCTCATGACCCCGCATGAGGAGCTGGAGCTGACAGAGGGAGCTCATCCATGCTCTCCCCAGATTCGAACCTGAGACCTGCTGGTCTTCAGTCCTGCCGGCACAAGGGTTTAACCCACTGCGCCACCGGGGGTTCCTGTCAGAAGTGGGTAACTTACAATAAATTGTAAGTTATTGTAATTCAGCTTGTACTATTTCAGATTTGTGGATGATGGAGACTCGAACTATAATAAGGTTTTAAGAACTGTCACAAGTGTGATTGTATAGAGCATGCAGATAATGTGGTCATGCATATTAAGGACACAGTAACACCATGTCTTTAATATACATGAGAGCCAGCAGTTGTTTGAGCACTGGACTTTGAGACAAAGATCCAAAGTTTGAATCACCACTTAGCCATGGAAACCCACTTGCTGACCTTTGGCAAGTCACATTCTCTGAGTTTCAGAAGAAGGCAAAGATAAACCCTCTCTGAACAAATCTTTCCGAGAAAGCCCATTGGTAGGTTCATCTTATGGTCACCATAAGTTGGAAATGACTTGAACGCACAGAACAGCAGCAACACCAAAAACAATGTGATTGAGAAAAAGGAAAGACAAAAAATGGCAGGAACCCGCAAAAATATATCAGGAAAAATGACTAAGGAGAAGACTGAGTGTACTTTCATCTTATATTATTCCAGGTATCCCAGAGGAAGGAGTCAAGCTCTGTAATTCAGTCAAAATATTGATATGTGGATATGTGAAAATAGTAGACAGTATTTTCTACCAGTAAGTACATATATTATATCTTTGGATTATAGCACCAACCAGGCATGTAGTCGGGGGGGGGGGGGGCTTGAGGGGATTCAGCCCTCCCTCCCGAAATTCTCACGGTGGTCCGCGAGAAGGCCCTACTGGTACATTATTTAAACTGTTATGTTTATTCATATGATCTGATCACCATGCTCAATATATCCCATATGCATGGGGATATTGGGGTAATGATACAAAAGGTTTGCTAGGGTAGACTCTCTTTCACTCAGCCCCCCCCCCCCCCCCCCGAATCAAACCCGAGTCAAAATCCTGGCTGCGGGCCTGGCACCAACATAACATAGCAGTTTGAGCATTGGACTATGACTGTGTAGAACAGGGTTTGAGTTGACACTTAGTCATGAAAATTGACTGGATGATCTTGGACAGGTCATATGTCTCAGAAAACCTAGTAATAGGGTTGCCTTACGGTTACCATAAGTTATTATCATCGTATTATTTGAAACACAACAAGATGAATCCACAGCAGACAAGATCACTCTGCTGGCTGTTGTATTGGATCACACGTCGGACACTTCCCAAGTGTGTAGGACTGTGTGATGTATCAGCGAATAATGTGTCCAGATGCCAGTAAGGTGGCCTTCTGCAGCTGGCAGATGGCAATTTATTATTACTATTATTATCTTTATTTATAACCCGCCTTTCTTCCTGTAAGGATTCAAGGCGGCTAACAAACCCATAAGTTGAAGGTATACAATAATACTAGATCATTAGGTATATGTGAATATAGTTAAGAATACTTTAGAAAGCTAACTTAACCAAGTAACTTCTCTTGGCCCAACTGTCCCCGAAACCTGACAGAAACATAATTCCTCCATATTCTGCTAGCTGGCAAATTTATTTTCTTCTCTTTATGTGGCTGTGACTGCCACTTACTCATGATTGTGATGCCATTGCCACAATTGTAACCCCTCGCCCTACCTTCATAGGCATTAGCTCACAACCAGAAGGAGGTCCTTTCTGTCAAAGACTGGCATATGAGAGAATTCCTTTACCGTCGGTTTTGGAGTGAGGATCAGGAAAGCCTAGTTTTTCAGCCCTTTTTTTAGGCTGAAAAAGCACCACTCGGCTTATACTCAAGTCAAGGTTACCTATTATTTTACTCTGTTGTTCTTCTTGTTGCAATTATTACATTTATTATTTTACTATGTTTATTATTATTATTATTATTATTATTATTACATTTATAATTTAATTTTATTGTTGTTATTATTACTACATTTATTATTGTACTCTAGTATTATTTTTATTACGTTTATTATTTTGCTCTCATTATTATTGGAAGGATGTGCAAGCACATTTACATTGAAGAAGGTTAGAATAATGGTTTAATCAGAGTTGGACAGTCTTCTCTTAAATTACAGTTTTATGTAAATATTGGTGATTATTTAACCTAATGATGCCTCAATTAATGTGATTTTATTGGTATCTATTTTTATTTTGAAATTTACCAGTAGCGGCTGGATTTCCAATCTTTGGCTTATAGTCAAGTCAATACATTTTCCCAGTTTTTTTGTGGTAAAATTAGGTGTCTCGGCTTATGTTTGGGTTATTTATTTATTTATTTATTTATTTATTTATGGTATTTGTACCCCATCTCTTCTCTACCCCCGAAGGCAGGGGTGGCTCAACCCATTACGCAAAGTAAGCATTTGCAGTATTGTTGAACCATGTGATGTAGCGGGTTTGCACCGTTACTAAGGGGCGCTCTTGAGGCGTTCTTGGGGGAAAATAGACCTTGACATATGCGAGTTGTAGTTACTGGGATGTATAGTTCACCTGCAATCAAAGAGCATTCTGAACTCCACCAATGATGGGATTGAACCAAATATGGCACACAGAACTCCCACGACGAACAGAAAATTTATATCAGTGATTGGTTTGGGGGAGGGTGCCAAAATACTGTTTGCTTACCGTTGAAAATTATCTAGGGCTGCCTCTGCCCGAAGGGGAACTCAGGACGGCTTACATTAGTAACGGTGCAAACCCGCTACATCACAATTACAACAATATAATCACAATCAAATACATAAACATTCATTAAAACCAATACGTATAGCATTAATTAAAACAATAAAACAAAATCACAATGTCATCTGCTGCAACGCCATTCCAGTCAGTGTCCGCTAAGGTGCAAATTACGTCTGCTGCCTGATGGCCTGGTCCCAAAACCACAATTTATTTTTTTCCCTAAAAGCCAGGAAGGATGGGGCCGATCTTATTTCATTTCGGAGTGCATTCCATAGGCGGGGGGCCACAGCCGAGAAGGCCCTGTCTCTTGTCCCCGGCAAACATGTTGACGGTAGCGAGAGCAGGGCCTCCCCGGATGCTTTTAGGTTGCAAGATGGGACATAGAGGCAGATGTGTTTGGACAGGTAAGCTGGACCAGAACCGTATAGAGCTTTATAGGTCAAAACCAGAACTTTGAATTAGGCTTGGTGGTAATACAGTACAGTATCCTACTTTAACTGTCATGGTTCGATGCTATGGAATCATGAGACTTGTCATTTGGCAAGGGACCAGCTCTTTTTGGCTAAAGATCTTCTGAAACTACAACTCCCATGATTTCATAGTATTGGGAAATGGTAGTAAATTAGTGTCAGAATGCATTTATAGTGCAGGTGCACTTTACATTAAGAATAATAAGTATCTGATAGAGATATACTAGCCAACTTAAATTGGATTGTATGTACACGCACCAAGATATCTAGATTTGTTCATTCATATCTGATGCATTTGTCCCATCGTTCCTCCAGTTTCAGCAATGTGCAGTAATATATTTTTATGTATCCATTGCTGTGCTATTTTCAGATGATCAGCCACTATAAAAGATATATATTTCTAACTTCCCAAATGGCTATATCAGTTTCAGCACAAATCTGTTTTCCAAACAGCGATCACATGTTGGATCTCGCTGTCCTCTGAGTTACAGGAAGTGGCCTTGGATGGGTTAACCACAGTGGAGTAAACCTTTTCAAGTCATTTCTGGAGAAGAAAAAATAGGAGTATGTTTGTCCCAGGATGAGTTGCAAGGCCCTTTAGGCCTCAGAAACCCTCCCCAAAAAGAAGGGAACACAGACTTTGGATCCTATATTTGATGTCTCTAGGCTGCCCACATTAAGTCAACAACGTTGGTCCTTCCTGAGAGCAAAAGGGAGGATTTAGGATCAGTAAACAATTACATTGCACCGTTTTGAAGCTGCTCTTAAAATTACAGCTGTGGAGCAGACATCTCGGCAGTCCAACCTGCTCCTGCGTGCATTTCCTCAACTGCAGCTGAGTGATGTCATTCCTCACTCCTAGGGCTCGCAATTATTGCTATTCTTGTTGTTTTCATAACGTCTGGGAAGCTGTCTGTTATTTTTGTTAGCTGAGCATGAGTGTTCTGTAAATTCCCACCACGTCGCTGTGCAGCTGACGTACACCACGTATCGCTTCAATTCCCACTGCTTTGGCTCTGAGACTCGGCTGCTCCTTCCCTCCGTGGCAAGGACAAATAATGCAAAGTTTCATGGGGAGCAAAGGGTCAGCCCCACTCAAGTCCCCACTTTTTGCATAGTCACAGACAACAAAGCTCTGTTGTCATGTTCTCTTATTTGCACTGCTTTGACATAAGGACACAGAATTTAAGTGCATGTTAAGTTTGTGGCTCAGCAACGCACTTCAAACAGGGCTGTATTTTGAATTTAGCAAGAGTCACGGGCAATCTTGGCCCTACCCACAGATTTTTCATTCATACCACATGCTTGCGGTGTTGGCTAGTTGCTGTCATATCTATGGGACAGTGACTCCACTCCAACATTTAATCTGATTTTAAAGCTTTCCAAACTGCTGAAAAATAGATTTGACAGCATTTGATTTGCAGTTCAGACTAAGGACCTTGTAACGAAAATATAAGGGTCTTTTATTGCCTGTGACGGGGGGGAACCTTTCTTTTCAATCCCACCTCTGCCACCCTGTAAAGAAGATCGTGTATTCTTACAGGCAGGAGAGACAACACACCGTCTCTAATCCCTCCTGTCAGACCCAAAGCGCTTCAACACGAGTGTTGTTGTTATAATGGGAGTGTGTATTGGTAGGTTTGCTGCCACCACCCCAAATTACAGTTTGAGGAATTGTCTTGTTGTTGTACTTGAGGTAAAATGTCCCCATACACCGGCTCTTCCTTTTGGCTCCCTTTCTTGTGACTGAACTGTAGAGATGTGGAGGCTTACTGGATCTAACCTTATATGATGAAACAAGGCTGAGGCAGATTAACAGTAAACTAGAGAACAGGGTTATTGAAGTATTTGAAGCAAACAACTGACTACTGAGAGGTACATACGCGTAGTTTGTTTCTGAAGCACAGACTTATTAAGCAAATAGTTTCTTTAGAAGGAGTAACTTTTCCTTAACATGAGCTACTTTCCTCACACTATCCTGTAATATGTAACAGTGCGATTCTTTGACCAGTCGCCCCTGGCTGCCTTCCAGAGTATCTAGTTTTCCCCTGGACTACTCTAAACATTAGGGAAATACACCCACTTGTATTCTGTCCTGATACAAGTAAACAAGCCTTCACTTTGACTGCCCTAGTCAAGCTATACAGAAGCACTTGCTCTTTAATTATTCCCTAACAGGCTAATTCCTAGCTCACTAAGAAACTCTCTTCTCCCTGTCTGAAATCCTAATCTTTTCTCTGCTAGATCAAATCCTTCTCTCTCCCTTCTGTCAGAAATGACAGCCTCTTTACACTCTCCTTCATCTCCTCCCCTTGCCTTGAACCAATCAAGAGTTAGCTGACTCCTCCCCTTGCCCCTCTGCCTATACCATCATGTCCACCATCCTGAACTGCCTTCCCAACATGGAGGCCAGCTCACTGACTTCCAGGCTGCGGCCTACGAAGAAAAGGTATGAGTTCATTACAGACCTCATCACAAAGGGATAAAGATTCACCATGCAACGTGTCGAATCCATAGGGTCCCAGCAGGGGACATGGAGAACCAGTCGCTCCACACCCTCCATCTCCCATCTTACCTGGACCCTCATCCCAAGGGGGGAAGCGTCACTGCCTGGCTTCCCACCATTGTTCCAAAGCAACATGGAAAGCTGTTTGCTCTCCCCTTTCGGCATGGAGCCCAGTTGGAAGTACACATATGTTATGTAATGGGCTCCGTGTCGAAAGTGGAGAGCAAGTGGTGTACGATGGGCAAATAAGCCCATCTGATAAAGTGATAAGAGTCAAAGTGAATTCGCCCCCTAGATAGATAGATGATAGATAGATAGATAGCGACAGAGATATAGATATATGAAAAAGCAGCCTTCAGTTGTGATCAGAACTAGTATTATGTAATGGAAATAATAATTATAATTATAATTATAATTTTTATCTATTCCCCGCCTCCATCTCCCCGACGGGGATTCGGGGCGGCTTACATGAGGCCAAGCCCAAAAACATATTACATAAAGAAAAATAAAAACCAAAACATCAACAGCAACACAGTAAAATACATACAGTAAGCAATATAAAATCAGTCACAATTGCAATACGATGAGCGGGCCGCATGTACAAGATAAATTATTAAAAACTCGGGGTGAGATAGAAGTGGAGTGGAGCAAAATTATTTGTGAGGGAGAAGTTCATAAAGAACCAGGGTCATCCAAAACAGGCCATCATACAGGAGTGGGGGGGAGTGTACTTTAGGGACAAAAACTTTGAGGGGAGCAACAATGTACAGTTTTAGGGCTATTCTCCAAAAGTGCAATGGAAAAGCCAGGATTTGAGATTCTTCTTGAAGGTTTCTAAGGTGGAGGCATACCTAATTTCACCAGGCAATGATTTCCAGAGTTGGGGGGCCACAGAAGAGAAGGCTCTCTCCCTTGTACACACAAGACAGGCCTGTGATAATGGCAAGGGCGAAAGGAGAGCCTCCCCGAAGATCAAAGAGCTTGGGCTGGTTCATGGAGAGAGATACGGTCACGAAGGTAGGCGGGTCCCAAATCATTTAGGGCTTTATAGGTGATAATCTGTACCTTGAATTGGGACCGGAAAATTGGGCTCAACTCTTCCCACAAACACTATCAACGAGAGAGAAAAATATCCATCTTCCAAAGTTGCTGTTTGGCACAGGGAGAAGCTGGTTTTCTAATCCAACATCCAATGCGATAAAGTACAATTAAGTTCCACGTCAATCTAGTAGAATTAGTTGAACGAGAATTGGATTAAGAAATATGACACCTTCAATTTAGGAAGATTGCCTTTGAAACAAACAGACATCTTCTGCTTGGACTATCACAACATAGAGATATAGAAAATGTTATTGCAGATGAAGCTGGTGCAGATAGTAAATTTACGATTATTTCACTGTGATCGAGCAGTCAAAATGGGTTGCTAGATTGCACACACCTTCTTTTTCCTCTTGTGCCTTCTGGGTCATGAATTCATTCCTGCAAAAATGTACATCTACACTTATAGAATTGATGCAGTTTGACACCACTTTAACTGGGCTTTATCTAGTCCACACATAAGGGGGTTGTATTGTGCTAACCATAGTTAGCTGTAACTATAATCAACATTGTTGCTGAAGTAGCAGTTAACTACTTTTCCAGCTTTTTGTTGGGGGGGGGATAATTCCTCATCCAAGTGTAGGAGAGGGATTAAATATCACACCCACACTTCAGCCCACTGTCAATTGCTATTGTCAAGCACTCAAGAATGTTAAGGGTTTTGGGTAGGTGCGATGTGCAGACAATCTTAAATCTCTAGTAAAGTGCGTTTGGGACATGATGCTGGGAGTTTCCTATTCTGGAAAGGCACACTGGAACAGCCAGGTCTTCAAGCTCTTCCTAAAGACTGCCAACGTTGGGGCTTGTCTGATGTCCTTGGGGAGAGAGTTCCAGAGTCGGGGGGCTACCACAGAGAAGGCCCTGTCCCTCGCCCCACCAAACGCACTTGCGACGCAGGTGGAATCGTGAGCAGGGCCTCTCCAGATGAACGGAGGGATTGTGTGGGTTCATATATGGAGATGCAGTCACACAGGTAAGCGGGTCCCAAACCGTTTAGGGCAGTGTTTCTCAACCTGGGGGTCGGGACCCCTGGGGGGGTCACGAGGGGGTGTCAGAGGGGTTGCCAAAGACCATCTGAAAACACAGTATTTTTTGCTGGCCATTGGGGTTCTGTGTGGGAAGTTTGGCCTAATTCTATCATTGGTGGGGTTCAAGGGGCTCTTTGATTGTAGGTGAACTATAAATCCCAGCAACTACAACTCCTAAATGTCAGGGTCTATTTTCCCCAAACTCCACCAGCGTTCACATTTGGCCATGTTGAGTATTGAGTATTGATGCCAAGTTTGGTCCAGATTCATCATTCTTTGAGTTCACAGTGCTCTCTGGATTTAGGTGAACTACAACTTGAAAATTCAAGGTCAATGCCCACCAAACCCTTCTAGTATTTTCTGATGGTCATGGGAGTTTTGTGTGCCAAGTTTGGTTCAATTCCATTGCTGGTGGAGTTCAGAATGCTCTTTGATTGTAAGTGAACTGTGAAACCCAGCAACTATAACTCCCAAATGACAACTCTCCCGCAAGCCCACCAATATTAAAATTGGGGCGTATTGGGTATTTGTATCAAATTTGGTCCAGTGAATGAAAACACATCCTGCATATCTGATATTTACATTACAATTCATAACAATAGCAAAATTACAGTTAAGAAGTAGCAACAAAAATAATTCTATGTTTGGGGGTCACCACAACATGAGGAACTGTATTAAGGGGTCACGGCATTAGGAAGGTTGAGAAATACTGGTTTAGGGCTTTGTAGGTGAGCAATTGCACCTTGAATTGTTGTTGTTGTTGTTGTTCTTCTTCTTCTTCTTCTTCGTTCTTTAAGCTCTTATAGAATTAGATGGCTTTCAGAACCTATTTCTATTCATAGCTGAGTTACACATCCTTATAAACTTGGTATTCTGAGAAATCATGAGAACACAGAACTTTCCATCACATTTCCAGCAAAATCGACAACAATGGAAAGCGAAGTAAAGGGGATATCGTCAAAATTCTGAAACCAAAAAAAAGCTAAGAACATTTAAGCAACGGCCAGGGGCAGCACATTCTCACCAAGGCGAGAACAGGAAGTCGGAGTCTGTGCGTCTAGCGGCAGCAACCCCAGGAGGAAAGAATTCCTGCTGCTGACTCAGTCAGAATTTCTCATGGGTTCTCTCCCAGCAGAAAAAAGCATCCAGCTGCCATAGCAACACTTTTCCCCCTTCTAATTATTTTATACATCTGAGAAAGTGCGCTCCACACTGCGAACAGAGGCACATCTAGACTCCATTGAAGGAAGGGAGACAAGAGCTCCACAGCCTTTGCCTACCAGTTAAGAGTGTTTCTAGGAGCAGAGAAGACATCTTACAGGCAAAGACCCAGAGAGATGAATGAAGGCGATTCTTCCTTGGACATCAAAGCAGTTGGGAAGCCAGATTATCTGAATAGACCCTCCTCCTCCTCCTCCATAACCTGTCTGGCAACTTCATTCTTTTTCTGAATCCCCGTTCTACATCATACCTAAAAAGATAGTCTTGGTAGAAAGTCAACATGACCATTTCTGTTTTGTTGTTGTTCATTCGTTCAGTCGTCTCCGACTCTTTGTGACCTCATGGACCAGCACACGCCAGAGCTCCCTGTCGGCCGTCACCACCCCCAGCTCCTTCAAGGTCAGTCCAATCACTTCAAGGATGCCATCCATCCATCTTGCCCTTGGTCGGCCCCTCTTCCTTTTACCTTCCACTTTCCCCAGCATAATTGTCTTCTCCAGGCTTTGCTGTCTCCTCATGATGTGGCCAAAGTACTTCAACTTTGTCTCTAGTATCCTTCCCTCCAATGAGCAGTCGGGCTTTATTTCCTGGAGGATGGACTGGTTGGATCTTCTCACAGTCCAAGGCACTCTCAGAACTTTCCTCCAACACCACAGCTCAAAAGCATCGATTTTCCTTCGCTCAGCCTTCCCTAAGGTCCAGCTCTCACATCTGTAGGTTACTACAGGGAATACCATGGCTTTGACTATGCGGATCTTTTCTGTAGCAGGATAGAAATCAGATCCCATTTCTGTAGCAGGATAGAAATCAGATCCCTCTTATTGTTCCATGTACAAAATAAGTTAGGTTGGGTCTTCTCCTATTAGTTCTTATACGGCTAGTAAAAGTAATATTGCTTTCCTATGCCACTCCTTGCTTTTAGTTAGTTCTGGTTTGGTATTAACATCTGTATTTTCTGTCTCCTTTTAGCTTTTGTGATTTTTTCCCCATGCTAACTTATTATTTGATTTTTTTAAAGAACCTGCAGATCACTGTAAATACCTAGGAGTGGAAGGGTGATGCAGAAATTTGGTAGATGGATAGATACGAGGGTTGAATGAAAAGTAATGCCTCCACCTTCGTAACTCCTCAACAGATGGCAGTACTGGTGTGCGGCAGGTACTGGCTTGTTCAGTAGATTCTCCTCTACAGTTCCATTTTGGTGGGAAGCCTTTGTATTGAACAGTTGTGTTGTTAAAGTGCGAAATATGTAACCCTGCGCAGATAGTCAGTCAATGCGACTTAAGCAACGTGGAGTCATTGAATTCTTGACAGTAGAAGATGTCACCCCAAAAGAGATCCATCAGAGAATGTAAGCTGTTTATGGTTATTGTGTCGATGTGAGTACTGTGCGTCATTGGGCAAGTAAGTTTTAAAGATGTTGAGGTGGAAACATCTGACTTTACAAAGAAAGAGTTGGATGTCCTGTGACCGCAACCACTGAGTTTCACAAGCAAAAGGTTGACAGATTAATTCAGCATGATCGCCATATCACTCAGAGAGAAATTTCAAGCATAATTGGCATTTCACAAGAATGTGTGTGTCACATTATTGCTTTGCTTGGCTATCAGAAGATCTGTGCACGATGGGTACCCAGGATGAGAGAACTGTAAGATGCTGGTTGTGGAAACAGAGTGTCGACTTCTTCCGTGACGGCTTCAGAAAACTTGTTCATCATTGACAGAAATTTATCCTATTGTCTTGTGATTATGTGGAAAGTGAACAGTGGTAGTTAAAGAGCACATTCTAAGGATTATTTCTGTGTTTGATTTATTAAAATATTCCCATCCAAACCCAAGTAACGAAGGTAGAGGCATTACTTTTCATTCAACCCTCATAGACAGACAGACAGATAGATAGATAGATAGATAGATAGATAGATAGATAGATAGAGCGAGTGAGTTTTGGTTTGTGAATACAGTGAGATGATATAAAAGGTAAGATGGTTGCCTGATGCCACGTCCAGGCCGCAATTTATTGTGGGTGAAAGTGAGAAAAAGCAGGTGAAAGTAACCAGTTTTCTCCAGCGTTGCTGTTCGTATGGGTGCCCAAATGAAGCAGGCTTTCCCATCCGTTGTCCCCATTGTATCACAGTAATAACCGTGCTATGATAGGAACAACCCAAATCCCCTCCCCTCCCTTATAAATGAAAGAAAAACTTACCGGGCTGCCATTAGGCCTTTTGGCATGCTTTTTGGAACATATCAGTATAGCGCTTAGAGGCCAGGAGCGATTTCCCTCTCCCCATCTCTTAGCACTACATTGGTACATTCCAAAAAGCATGCCAAAAAGCCTAATGGTGGCTCATTTCTTTTATTTTATTTTAAAGATCTTAGGGGAGACTCGGGCAGGGGGTTGGGTTTCTTCACGTCTCCAAGTCCATGGGGCACGAAGAAGTGAATTAGGCTGTTCAAACGGATCCCTCTATAGTCCCAGGACTACCGAGGGGTCAGCCCCCACAGCACCCATACTTCATTAGACCTGGGTTTCTTAGGAAAATCCAGGTCTAATGGAGTATCAGATTAATTCAGGACAAAGCAGGATTTGGTTTTTCCAGAGACATTGGACGTCTCAGGTAAAACCTGGGAGCTCCCACATTATGGGCCCTGTCTGGATGAGCCCTGCATATCTTGTCGCAGTTAGCATCTTCATCCATAGTTTCTTCCCTGCATCCTGTGGTGCACCCCAAAAACCTGCTTCATAGACCTGGAAAATATTTCTAGAGCAGATGTTTGGGTGCTGTGGGAAAGCTGCAGCGGGAGGAAAGTCCCTGTTCCAAAGCATCCTACTAGATTTTGGACATTGCTTCCACCAGATCCAGAATTAAAACAACACCATGACATCTTTGTGTCTTCACCCAGATTGTGGCATTCCCTCCCGCAGGAGATTTTCCTGGCTCTCAGTCTGCCATGCTAGGTAGGCTTTTGGTTCTTAAGTTCTTATCACTGATGCAACAATGGAATATGATGTACTTTCTATGTTTTGTGCTATGTTTTCAAATGTTCTATTTTTAAAGATAATTAAAAATATTGATAGTTATTATTATTATTAACTTTATTTGTATCCCGCTAGCATCTCCCGAAGGACTCGATGCAGCTTACACAGGCCGAAGCCTCAAAACACAATACAATAGAAACATAACACAATAAAACAAAGCAAATCAAACAATTAAGCAAAATAACAACAATAACAATACATCAAGACACTATTAAAACTGGTTCGGCTGGCGCAATGGGGTACAGGGTTAAAAGTGCTGAAATGGCAGGAGGAACGTAGGATTAAAAGTACGGTGTGCAGTAACATTGGTTGTGCTAAAGTGCTTCTAGGACTTGGGATGGGGGATTCCTAATCTGAGAAGGCACATCGGAACAGCCAAGTTTTTAGGTTCCTTCTGAAAACTGCTAAAGTAGGGGCCTGTCGAAGGTCTTTTGGAAGGGCATTCCAAAGTCGGGGGGCCGCCACAGAGAAGGCCCTGTCCCGTGTCCCCACCAAGCGCGCTTGCGACGTGGGTGGGATCACGAGCAGGGCCTCCCTAGATGACCGGAGCGAGCGTGTGGGTTCGTAGATGGAGATGCGGTCACGCAGGTAGGGTGGTCCCAAACCGTTCAGGGCTTTGTAGGTGAGCACCTGCACCTTGAATTGGGCTCGGAAAATAAATGGCAGCCAGTGGAGCTCCTTAAACAGAGGGGTAGACCTCTCTTGATAATGAGCCCCAGTTAGCATCCTGGCTGCTGCTCGCTGGACCAATTGAAGTCTCCGAGCCGTCTTCAAGGGCAGCCCCACGTAGAGCGCATTGCAGTAATCCATTCTAGAGGTGACCAAGGCGTGGACCACCCCGGCCAGATCTGCCTTCACGAGGTACGGTCGCAGCTGGCGCACAAGTCTCAATTGTGCAAAGGCCCTCCCGGATACCGCCGACACCTGAGCCTGAAGTGTGAGCGAAGAATCCAAGAGGACACCCAAACTGCGGACCTGTGGCTTCAGGGGGAGTGTAACCCCGTCCAACACAGGTAGCCACCCTATACCCCGATCCGGTTTACGATCGACCAGGAGGACCTCTGTCTTGTCGGGATTGATCTTCAGCTTGTTCCTCCTCATCCAGATCGACACAGCGGCCAGACACTCGTCCAGCACCCGAGAAGCCTCTTGGAATTAGGTGGAAAGGAGTAGTAGAGTTGTGTGTCATCCGCATAAAGATGGCACCCAACTCCAAAACTCCGGATGACCTCTCCCAGCGGTTTCATGTAGATGTTGAAAAGCATGGGCGACAAAATGGAGCCTTGCGGGACCCCACAGGTCAAAGGCCAGGGGTCAGAGCAGGCGTCTCCCAGCTTCACCATCTGGGTTCGTCCCTCCAGGAAGGACCGGAGCCACGACAAAACCGCGCCCCCGAGGCCCATCCCAGAAAGACGACCCAGAAGGATACCATGATCGATGGTATCGAAAGCCACTGAGATGTCCAAGAGAACCAGCAGAGTCACACTCCCCCTGTCCAGCTCTCTGCGGAGGTCATCCACCAAGGCGACCAAGGCTGTCTCGGTGCCATGACCAGGCCTGAAACCAGACTGTGACTGATCTAGGTAGTTGGTATCGTCTAAGAAGCTCTGGAGCCGGGAGGCGACCACCCGCTCCAGCACCTTACCCAGAAAAGGGGGGTTGGAGATTGGCCTGTAATTACTCAGCACCGTGGAGTCAAGGGAAGCTTTTTTGAGGAGTGGACGAACCACAGCCTGTTTCAGATTAGATGGAAAAATCCCTTGATTAGATGGAAAAATCCCAGATTAGATGGAAAAATAGTTGTACTTTGTTTCAACTTTTTGTTAGCCATGTTGAGTCCTGTTCTAGGAGGAGGGTGTGATATAAATTAAATGGATAAATAAAACTCCCATCATGAAGGATTTATAACATGGAGAGGAGGACACATAGCCTTTCTGATAACAAGGTCTAAGTCTGGTCAGCATAAAGTAGGCATCAGAGTAGAGGACTACATCCCATATATGTCAGGGATTGCAAGATAGAAGGAGTGGGTATATAAAGCGGAAGATACAGCATTGTAGGACAGAAATAATAGGACATTAAAAAAATTATTGAAAGTATTGCAACTTTACAAAATTAAACAAAACAAAATGTCTGTCAAAAATCCTTACATGGTTGTGCAATGAAAAGACACGCATACATATATATGAAACAAGCATATGTTTGAAATTGGGATTAATCTAGGAACAAAAACCAGGCCAAGAAAACAGGAAATAACAAGATTATAGAATGACAGGGAAAACAGGGATAAGGATCAAGCTGAGTCTATTCAAATGAATCACAAATCTTGAAGGCTGGAAAAGAATGGGCTTGTAGCATATCAACAAAAAGTAGGAAAGCAAGATAGAATGGCTGTCCATTACAGTCTTAATATTTACTCACTTTTTTCATTTTTAGGTTCGACTGGATTTCTTCTCTTTTACATGTCTCCGAATATGTAATTCAAAATAAAAACTATACATAAAAATGGGAATTTTGGTCCAGTTCCTAAGATTTCTTTTTCTGTCTTATGCATGCGTTTTAGAATTCATTGACCACATTTACTCAACGAATTCTTATATTAATTTATTCTGCCTCATTCTGCAAATAATCCTTACAAATAAGGAAAAGAAACCTATATGAGAATTACAACTCTGTAAACAGATTTATGTATGTGAAAATTGGAATTGAGTATTTCCATAACACCTGTATCCCATGGAGCAGTGGTTCTCAACCTGTGGGTCCCCTGGTGTTTTGGCTTACAACTCCCAGAAATCCCAGCCAGTTTACCAACTGTTAGGATTTCTGGGAGTTGAAGGCCAAAACATCTGGGGACCCACAGGTTGAGAACCATTACCATAGAACAGGGGTCCTCAAACTTTTTAAACAGAGGGCCAGGTCACAGTCCCTCAAACTGTTGGAGGGCCGGATTATAATTTGGAAAAAAAAACATCAATGAATTCCTATGCTCACTGGACATATCTTATTTGTAGTGCAAAAACCACTTTAAAACAATACAATAATTAAAATGAAAAACAATTTTAACAAATATAAACTTATTAGTATTTCAATGGGAAGTGGGGACCTGCTTTTGGCTGATGAGATAGGACTACTGTTGTTGTTGTTGTTGTTGTTGTTGTTGTTGTGTGCTTTCAAGTTGTTTCAGACTTAGGTTGACCCTGAGCGAGGGCCAGGTAAATGACCTTGAATGGCCGTATCCAGCCCTCGGGCCTTAGTTTGAGGACCCCTCTTCTAGAGCAAGGTTCTCTTCTCCTAGTTTTGGAATTGCAACCAGACCCTAACTGGGCACATACATATAAATCAGCCAATAAAAGGCTGGTAAGATATATTTGGAGGCTGGGAAGCTGCCTTCCACAGAGATCAGAAGGCCAGCAGAAGTGTGGGTAAAGTTCTTGGCCAATGTCCTTTATCCTTGGTATCTTTTAAAAATGCTCAGGGAAAAATCTGTGGGAATAAAGGGTTGGGGTGGGTGATAATTGTTTACAGAGAGCAACCCAAGTGGCATCCCTTGATTTATTGTCAGCCTAGAGGATTCACTTCTGAGAAGCCAAGTGTTGGGCTTAGTAAAATGGGTAATTTTAGAAAGGACATCTGTTTAAAATGAATTTTTATACTGATGACAAAAATGGATGAGCAGACCCCTACATGTGTTTTGCCTCTCTGGGAGTCCATATGAGCACCACACTCTTTTCTCTAATGAGAAACATACACAACACATATCCTGAGCAGATTGAGGGCTGCGGAGGGAAGACTCCAAAACAATAACCTCCAAAGAGTTAATTCTCTCTTTACCTCTGTTCCCGCACTCTCTTACTTAATCTGAATAATGAAATTAGTTGTTCCACGGTCTCTTGAAGAACAAGTCTTGGTCTTCTTACAGAATAATACATGCTGAGCTTGCTATGAGAATGCTCTTCCAGTGAACTTTAATCTCCACATCTGTTGTAGAGAAATAACTCTTATTCCCAATTGGCCATTACTAGCCGAAGACTCCGAGTTCATCTATGCTTCAGTATATTTTTTTATTAGATGTACTTCAGCCTTACGGGCATAATAGATTGTTAGTTGCTATTTATACACCTCATTAAATGCATCCACAAGTTTTATTCTTTTCATTTGACAAATGGGAGCTGAGACTCTGATTTTGCAAAAGGTGAACGGTTGACCATTATCCAACATTATCCGTTTGGAACAAAAGAAAGGGGGGAAATCACTTGCCTGCTGCAGATGTGCAAATGACAACGTGCAAAGACTTTCCTTGAGGCACAGTTGCTTTATGTTGCTGCTTTGTGTATGAATTAACATTAAGGGTCTTGGGGAAATTGTGGCAGAAAGTGATTGATAGTCATCTAATCTTTCAGGAATAGCTTTTCACTTTCTTGCCGATTCTGCGTCCCTGGCCTCCTGCCAACGCTTTGGCCTTTAATTTGGTTTCGATGAAATGGCTGGGACAGAGAACTAAAAGGCTTTGGCAGTGCAAGTTCAAGTTAAGAGATCGGTACTCGCTGCCAAAGAGTACTGACACGGCTCTTGTATTTCTGTTTTTCAAATGCTTTGCCCATCTTCTGGACCGACTGGATGTGACTGATGGTAAAACCAATTTCATGGCCTCTTGTTCCAAAGGTCAAAGGTTCTATTCATATTCGATGGGCCCTGTTACTTACCAACTCTGGTTCCTAACTCAGAAGAAAGAAACTGCCTCAGTTCACCAGATCACAGACTTCAGGGAAACTCTTTCATACCTCCAGCATGCAGGCCCGTAGCGAGGGGGGGGGGGGGTTAGGGGTTCAACCCCCCCCCCCCCCCCCGAAATGTTTCAGATTTTTTAAAAAAAACCTGGTTTACTCATGAATTTTAACTGGTTAACCAAATCCCCATGCTAAGTCTATGAGATGCCTTCATAGAGTCCCTTCAGAACTGCAAGCACTATCTCAAGCAAATATTAGCAATTTATTCACACTGTCATTACTTGCAGCAATAGCCGATGTAGTTGTTCTGGTACAGCTGTACCAGGAGCTCCAACTTTATTTGCTTTGTATTAAATGTTTGCTTGCAGTCCTAGGTTTCAGGGACTCTGCAGATAGGTGGCTTCTTTGGTTGCAGTCATAGGGCAAGTCACCTGTCCATCATTGTTAAGTTTTGGTTCCGCCTCTTGCTCAGGGCAATTGGGAAGGGAGCCATTTTTAGTTAGTCTCAGCAAGGTAAGCTTATGTATAGAATGTGTGCAAGCTTCCCCTGTACAAAAGCTTCAACCCTTAAGACCTTCCGGGGGAGAAAGGTCTTAAAAGTCTCCAAAGAATTTCCAGGAAAACAGCCCTAAAGACCAAAGAACTCCAGCTGGAGAACATCTACTGCCTTGTAGATGCAGTTCGACACATCAGTAAGGGTTAGATTACAGTCAGCCTGGGAGAAGTTAAAAAGGGGATTTTACTTTAAAGTAAAGAAGAGGTTATTGAAGACAGTTACCTGTCCTTCGTGGGCAAGATTAGGAATTCACCAGTTGCCTAAAAGCTTGGAATCATTTGCTTAACTTTACTGAAGACAAGAGAAGTTTCTGTTTGATTGTTCATTAATAAAAGACTTTGTTGTACTTCTCAAGCCATCTAAAGACTCTTTCTGGTGGAAACCTCTGAGAACTTCTCTTTAGCCCCCTGGCTTCCCGCTGGGCAAAGGTTGCACATCCTGTTCTAAAGACAATTATTTACAGGCCCAGCGCGACAGAACAGTAGTGAAGCAACCAAGTTGGGGGCCAGACTTGGTGGAGGTGGTTGACAAGGGTGGAGCTGCAGGCTATTGAAGGCTGCTCTGCCCCCTGCTGTGCTCTTTGCTTCAGCGTGAGCTAAGAGGCAGATTTAACCCCCCCCCCCCCCAAAAAATTTCAACCCCTCCCGAATTTTTTTTCTGGCTACAGCCCTGCCAGCATGCCATATTATCTGGGTAGCACATGCTGTATGTAGCAATATTTATTTATTATTTACTTATTTATTTACTACATTTATATACCGCCTCTCTCAGCCCAAGGGTGACTCAGAGCGGTTAACAATTGGCAGCAATTCGTTGCCAGAACAATTACAACAAATAAAACAATAATAAAATACTATTAAAACACTAGCAAGCAATATAAAAATATAAAAACCGTACTAAGCCTTAAGAACATTATCATGAGTGTCTCCATATCGAGTCATTTGCGTCGTCAAGTGGTTCCATGATATCGTATATCTATGCTGTATTTGAGAAGGGCTGCTCGAAAAGCCAGGTTTTCACCTTTCTTCGAAAAGTCAGGAGGGAGGGGGCCGATCTTATCTCTCTAGGCAGGGTGTTCCAGAGTCGATGGGCCGCCGCTGAGAAGGCCCTGTCTCTCAACCCCGCCAAATGTATGAGGAAAGTGGGACCGAGAGCAAGGCCTCCCCAGAAGATCTTAGTGTCCTAGATGGTTCATAAGGAGAGATAATAAAAAAAGTTACTTCTCCATACTCTGGTCTTACTCATGAAACATGATTTTATTGCAAGAGACAGGCAAACTAGCATTACAATTGTCTCCCTCAAATTCCTTGATTCTCCCATCCCTAACGTTTGATGGGTGAAACTTATCAATAGCTCCCAATCCTGCAAAGTGTCCTTCACCTACCTTGGTGCGATGGGTCACTTCATATCTGTAGTGGCATGCCATCAGTGAAGTGATGTTAGAGGGAAGGTTTCTCCTTCTGTCTTCCTCTCCTCATTTCCCTTGCCATTCCCAAACTGACTGTTTTCCTTTTATATTATACTAGCCGTCCCCTGCCACACGTTGCTGTGGCCCAGTCTGGTGATCTGGAAAATAAAGTAACAAGAAAGTGTTGGTTTCTAATCTATGTAATTTCTTTATGCTTGTGGGTAAACATTTCTTGCTGTTTCTTTGTCAGTGTTGACGTGGAGATTGTCTGGTTTCCCTACTCTGGAACATGCAACATATAATTGTCCTTCTTTAGGGGTCCCTTTCAAATCTATGATACTATATTTCTCTGTGTGTGAATCATATCTATCTATCATCTATCTATCTATCTCTATGGCTGGATGGCTCTTTGTCAGGAGGGCTTTGGTTACGTTTTCTTGCCCTGGTAAAGGGAGTTGGACTGGATGGTCTTAAGTATTTTCTATTGGTCATGGGGGTTCTGTGTGGGAAGTTTGCCTCAATTCTGTCGTCGGTGGGGTTCAGAATGCTCTTTGATTGTAGGTGAACTATAAATCGCAGTAACTACAACTCCCAAATGTCAAGGTCTATTTCCCGCAAGCTCCATCTGTGTTCATATTTTTATTTTTTTGCAATGTGAATCCACCCTTGAAAGTTTTAAGAGAGCAGCTACTGGTACAATACCAAAGGATTAGAAGATTAGAATATATGGTAGGCAACAGCTACCAGCATAATTTGCAAAACCACATTGCGAGCTGTGGCCCTGGTGATATCACGATAGGTTGCATAAGTGCCATGCTTTCATCTTGTTCAAAGGATTTTAAGAGTGCATACTTCAGCTGAGTTGCTACACTTTTAGGTCAACCCAGTTGCACACCTAACCCAAGAACACAGGAAATTGTTATGCAGCCACACCTACAGGAAACTCTGTCTTACTAGAAGCAGCACAGTCAGGACATTGTGCAAGAGTGTTCCTAGCCCAGAGATTAAATTTGGCACTGCCAAACTGAGAAAGCACCTTTGAGTTGCTGCTGGGCCTTGCTACAAAGGCTGCCGGAGCCAAGTTTGCAATATCAGACTTGCTGACTAACTCAGCATGGCTTTGCACTATGCATAAAACGATGGGAATTTCTTGAATGCACAATGATGAGCATGCAGATCATTTCGGTTTTCTTAACTTGAATTTCTCCTGCTTTAATATCTGTTGAAGTGAATTCAAAAAGTAACACTAAACTCACCATCATCGAATGTTTGTTGTCTGCATCCAGGGCCAGATGATCAATAAATCATTTGAAACAAAGCCTCCAAGATCTTTGGTGGCTACTTTACTTACTTACTTACTTAGGTGATCCCTCATTGTTCGAGTAAGATGGTCCTCCAGGGTCAGTGTGCAGTGGGTCCGTAGGTGACTGTGGAGCCCTATTCTTGATCTGGAAAGAGGGCATTGGTTTCCAGGTGGAAGGCGGTCCCTGTTGGAGTTGGCTTGACATGCCTTCCTCTTGGCATGTTTCTCTCTTTTGCCCTCCATTCGTGCCTCTTCAAATTCTGCAGCACTACTGGTCACAGCTGACCTCCAGCTGGAGCGCTCAAGGGCCAGAGCTTCCCAGTTCTCAGTGTCTATGCCAGAGTTTTTAAGGTTGGCTCTGAGCCCATCTTTAAATCTCTTTTCCTGCCCACCAATATTAAGTTTCCTTTCTTGAGTTCAGAGTAGAGCAACTGCTTTGGGAGACGGTGGTCGGGCATTTGGACAACATGGCCGGTCCAGCAGAGTTGATGGTGGAGGACCATCACTTCAATGCTGGTGGTCTTTGCTTCTTCCAGTATGCTGATATTTGTCCGTTTGTCTTTCCACTTTGGTGGCTACATCACACCCAAATGCATACACATATATACATGCAGCCACACAGACATTGCAGGTTCACACATTATCTGAGTGTGAACTCAGATAACCCAGTTCAAACTAGATATTGTGGGATTTTCTGCCTTGGAATATAGGGTTGTGTGGAACGGCCCTGAGTCCACACTGACATATAAGCCAGTTCAATGTGGATGCTATACAGCTGTGTGGAAGGGGCCTAAGACAGCATGAAAATAGGGTTTTTCACCCAACAATATGAACTGGGTTATATGAACAATGTGAACTAGTGAGTTAGGCGCCCTACACAGAGCATGTCCTTAAATGTTTCATTGCAGTGTTGTCATTCACCATCCTCCCTTCTTCCTTCCCATTCTCTTTCCTCAAAATGAAATGCCAACAAATGAACAACCTTGAATTGCAACCTCATCAGACAAGGGCAAAATTGGCGGCATGTGCTGATTCACTTCTCCTTTACAAGAGAACCCACTGGTTCCCATTACATGATGCACTGCAACTTCCAGTGGGGCTCCGTCTTAAAGGGGAAGGCAAACCAGCACATGCTGTCACGGCAGCAACACGGGAGGCTTCCCATGTTGCCTTGCATCAATAGGGGGAAGTCAGGCATGGGACATCAGAGAGTTGGACAATGCGGAACTGTAATGATTCTGTCCAAGGTGCTAAACCTATTTTGGCAGAAGGGTTCAGCACCTTAAATAGTTCCTTGACACTTCAGATTGTTTTTCTCATGTAGCACAAAGAAACCCAACAGCGTTTCTTTGGTCTTGAAAAACCAATCGGCCCTTTATTTACTTATTTATTTTGCTTTAATTTTTTATTATAATGAAAATTTTAAAAAGTTAAAAAGAAAATTATTTCAAGTTGAAAAAATTGAAAGAGGGAGAACAATATGAGTCCAAGAAAGTTGGAAAGGATAAAAGAAAAAAGAAAGAAAAGAAAAAAAAGAGAAAAAATGCTTAAAAATAAAAAAATTAAGTTTGACTTCCATCTAAACTTTAGAGGTCGTTTAATCTTTCTTCAATATGATCATTTATATGATAAACTGTCTATTTCCCCTTCGTCCCCTATTCATCCTCTTGTGATCTTTTCACTTCAATTTATAAGGTCTATTTTCAATTGCTTAAAGTAATCCTTAACTGGGTCTCAGATCATTTGTTTCTTTGGTAATCCCTGATTTGGAGATAACCAGTATGTTAATTTGTCCATGTTCATTATCTCCAGAATCTTGTTTTGCCATTCTTCTTTTTTTGGCATCTCTTAGGATCTCCAGTTTTTCGCATATACTATTCTGGCTCCAATAGCCAGATAGTTGAAAAATATCTCTTTGTTTGTATCTTTGTCAAGATCCAACATTCCTAATAAAAATATTCTGGTTCCTTTTGAATGTTAGTTGGAGAATCTTTTGGATATCTCCATGTATGTTGTGATGAATTCCCTACCTGTTAGGCTGGGAAAAGCTCAAGAAGTAGGCCCAGGAAGTTCAGCAGCCATTTTTGAAGGGTGCCTGGGGGCATCCATCTTAGAATCTCATTTCCTGGAGGGGACGTGCTTAAGAGCAGCTTGGAGGGAAATGAGGGGAGTTTGTGTTTGACTGGGAGAGAGTGGGCAGAGCTTGAGAAAAGGAAAAAAATGACTTTAAAGGTGTGTTTTAAAACCGTGACAGCTCAGATTAAGTCTGAGTATCAAAGAAGAAAGAGTTAGAGTTTGGTGTGAAGAAGAGAAGAGTTAGGGAAGCCTGAAGTTAGTCAGTTAGCCAGCAGAGATAGTTAGTGAGAAGATTTACAGCTATTGGGAAGGATAGCTGGGGAAGTGGAGAGACAGATCCAGGAAAGGACTGTCTGTGTGGAGTTTAGGAATACTAGGCAGAGAGGAATTCCTGTCAGTAGTTTCAGGAGGGAGTGAGGAGTGTTATTTGCAACTAAGTTTTGAACTGTTTTAAAAAACCACACACTTTATTCAATATTGAAACAGCTAAACTTAATGCCTGTTTTGTTCAAGGTCTCTCAAATAAACAACATTGTTCTTTATTCACAATCACTGCCTCAGTGTGCCTCGGTGTGTGAAGATTTAAAGCATTTTACTGAAGTAATCAAAAGTTAAATGGTAGCAGCGTATATTTTAAAAAGTTCTCTTTTCCTGGTTACCTTGGAGCACAAGCCTGAATGTGAATCCAGCATATTCTAGCCTAATGATACCTCAAATCCAGCCAAGGGCAAAGCATTTCTTTTAAGTGTGGTGGTAGCCAGTGTTCTTTTAAAAGGGTTATCAGTCAGATCATTCCAGTTTATTCAGCTTTTGATTTTTAATTAAAGAAGCCACATTTCCTTTACAAATTAAGGAAGCACAATTCCTTTACAACTGGCTGACAGCTGGTGGGATTTGCTAATTAAATAATCCTCTACATTACAAGTGGTGTACAGCATGTGGGATTTTGTTAATAATCTATTATATATGTCATTCCAATATTTTTTTTTGGCTTTTGAGCAGGTCCACCAGGTATGAAAAAAGTACCCACTTTTTCATATTTCCAACATTTGTCAGATGCATTATTGTAACATTTTGAAATATTTTGTGGCATGATCTATGTATCATTTTAAGCCAGTTTTCTCTCAGATCGTATGCATAAGTATACTTGATTCTCTGATTCCAGATTTTTTCCCACTTCTCTAATTGTATTGGATGACCTATATTTGCCACCCATTTAGTCATGCATTCTTTTATCTGTTCTGTTTCTGTGGTCCATTCTAATAGTTTTTTGTGGGTTTTGGTAATTATTTTGTTTGCTGATTTCATAATATTATTATATAATTGATTCATTTTATGGGATAATATCAATTGGCCCTTTAAAAGGTATCTCTTCGTATCAAAGATACTAGTTTGATGAGGCTAAATACTAGACCTTGTAAAACTATAGCTCCCATTATTCCATAGCATTGAGCCACACCAGTTAAAGTGGTGTCAAATTGTATTAATTTTACAGTGTAAATGGAACCAAAGTTGGAAGAGAGTGTCACTTTGTGAAAACATCCAAGAACATACTTTGATGACTCACCAAACAGCTTGACATATTACTGTTGTTTAAAATGTTAGGTCACCAAATTGGTATTGCTACACACACACACACACACACACATACACACACATACACACACACACTTTCTTCTTCTTCTTCTTCTTCTTCTTCTTCTTCTTCTTCTTCTTCAGGATGAGAAATAAAGAGAGGGAAAGAACAAAAGCCAGAGCAACCGAGACATTTGGCTGCCTGAGGCAACTAGTATCCCAGCTTCCATTCCAGATCAAGATACATAATAAAGCAGAACCTTGCACATATATTTTTAAATTCTACTTTTCCCCTTCCTTAATCCTGTGAAGTGCACTTACTTATTTTAGTCAGCATTGCTGCATTGTAATTTAGCCAAGCATATATTCAGAAGGGAGAACATGTGGAACATTTTCCTCGCAAGTTTCTCCGTTGCTGCTGCCCTAGAAAAGCAGCCCTTGAATGACCTCTGCTCTCAACGCAGCATTGCAAGAAGGGCCAGCATTATTTTATCCAAGCATACACTCAAGGATTTCCGTTTCCTCGAGGCCAGCCCTATCATTAGGTCGAGCGAGAGGGGTCATAACTTGCAATGCCACAAAACGGACAGTTCTTTCGTTTATTTTAATTGATACATTTTGATTGCTAGAGAGCAGAGATGTACTTTTGGATCTGTATTTTTCTCAGGTGAGATGGAGGAAAAAAATACTCTTCATTTTCAATGTAGGGGTGCAAAATTACTTACAAATTCTTGCATCCCCAAAAAGAAATGGTGTTTCAACACATTCACTAAGTTTGTGCATTTTGGTTCAGCCTCGATCCATTTCTGCTGTCCGGATACTGGTAGACTCCCATATCCGCTTTCGCACAACTCCCAAAAATGGGTGGGTAGCCCATTTTGGTCTGTAGCTGAAAAATGTGGTTTGATCTGGCCCATTGGCAGCAATGGGGGACATACAAGGCTTCCCTTTCCATTCCTGGGAGCTTTTCCTTTTTCCCTTCAAGGGAGCCTGGGTGTCAGTAACAGGGTTAAGAAAGCACCCTTCCTGTGACACTTTCCTTTTTTTCTCTTCAATGGATCCAGGGTGTCAGCAACAGGGTTAAGAAAGCACGCTTCCTGGGACCCTTTCCTTTTTTCCCTTCAAGGGATCCTGGGTGTCAGCAACAGGGTTAAGAAAGCACCCTTCCTGGGACCATTTCCTTTTTTTCCCTTGAAGGGATCCTGGGTGTCAGCAACAGGGTTAAGAAAGCACCCTTCCTGGGACCATTTCCTTTTTTCCTTCAAGAGAGCCTGGGTGTCAGTAATAGGGTTAAGAAAGCACCCTTCCTGGGGCCTTTTCCTTTTTTCCTACAAGAGAACCTAGGTGTCAGCAACAGGGTTAAGAAAGCACCCTTCCTGGGACGATTTCCTTTTTTCCTTCAAGAGAGGTTGGTGTCAGTAACAGGGTTAAGAAAGCACCCTTCCTGGGACCCTTTCCTTTTTTCCCTTCAAGGGATCCTGGGTGTCAGAAAAAGGGTTAAGGAAGCACCCTTCCTGGGACCCTTTCCTTTTTTCCCTTCAAGGGATCCTGGGTGTCAGCAACTGGGTTAAGGAAGTACTCTTCCTGGGACCCTTTCCTTTTTTTCCTTCAAGGGACCCTGGGTGTCAGTAACAGGGTTAAGAAAGCACCCTTCCTGGGGCCTTTTCCTTTTTTCCTACAAGAGAGCCTAGGTGTCAGCAACAGGGTTAAGAAAGCACCCTTCCTGGGACGATTTCCTTTTTTCCTTCAAGAGAGGTTGGTGTCAGTAACAGGGTTAAGAAAGCACCCTTCCTGGGTCCCTTTCCTTTTTTCCCTTCAAGGCAGCCTGGGTGTCAGTAACAGGGTTAAGAAAGCACCCTTCCTGGGACCCTTTCCTTTTTTCCCTTCAAGGGATCCTGGGTGTCAGAAAAAGGGTTAAGGAAGCACCCTTCCTGGGACCCTTTCCTTTTTTCCCTTCAAGGGATCCTGGGTGTCAGTAACAGGGTTAAGAAAGCACCCTTCCTGGGACCCTTTCCTTTTTTTTCCCATCAAGGGAGCCTGGGTGTCAGTAACAGGGTTAAGAAAGCACCCTTCCTGGGACCCTTTCCTTTTTTTCCCTTCAAGGGAGCCTGGGTGTCAGTAACAGGGTTAAGAAAGCACCCTTCCTGGGACCCTTTCCTTTTTTCCCTTCAAGGGATCCTGGGTGTCAGAAAAAGGGTTAAGGAAGCACCCTTCCTGGGACCCTTTCCTTTTTTCCCTTCAAGGGATCCTGGGTGTCAGCAACTGGGTTAAGGAAGTACTCTTCCTGGGACCCTTTCCTTTTTTTCCCTTCAAGGGAGCCTGGGTGTCAGTAACAGGGTTAAGAAAGCACCCTTCCTGGGACCCTTTCCTTTTTTTTCCCTTCAAGGGATCCTGGGTGTCAGAAAAAGGGTTAAGGAAGCACCCTTCCTGGGACCCTTTCCTTTTTTCCCTTCAAGGGATCCTGGGTGTCAGCAACTGGGTTAAGGAAGTACTCTTCCTGGGACCCTTTCCTTTTTTTCCCTTCAAGGGAGCCTGGGTGTCAGTAACAGGGTTAAGAAAGCACCCTTCCTGGGACCCTTTCCTTTTTTTTCCCATCAAGGGAGCCTGGGTGTCAGTAACAGGGTTAAGAAAGCACCCTTCCTGGGACCCTTTCCTTTTTTTCCCTTCAAGGGAGCCTGGGTGTCAGTAACAGGGTTAAGAAAGCACCCTTCCTGGGACCCTTTCCTTTTTTTCCCTTCAAGGGAGCCTGGGTGTCAGTAACAGTGTTAAGAAAGCACCCTTCCTGGGACCCTTTCCTTTTTTTCCCTTCAAGGGAGCCTGGCTGTCAGTAACAGGGTTAAGAAAGCACCCTTCTTGAAACAATTTCGTTTTTTTCCCTTCAAGGGAGCCTGGGCGTCAGCAACAGGGTTAAGGAAGCACCCTTCCTGAGACCCTTTCCTTTTTTCCCTTCAAGGGAGCCTGGGTGTCAACAACAGGGTTAAGGAAGTACAATTCCTGGGACCTTTCCTTTTTTCCCTTCAAGGGATCCTGGGTATCAGTAACAGGGTTAAGAAAGCACCCTTTCTGGGACACTTTCCTTTTTCCTTCAGGGGAGCCTGGGTGTCAGTAACAGAGTTAAGAAAGCACTTTTCCTGGGACCCTTTCCTTTTTTTTCCCTTCAAGGGAGCCTGGGTGTCAGCAACGAGGTTAAGGAAGCACCCTATCCAGCCCATTAAGGGGGGGGGGGGAGACTCCACGGGCTCTTATTCTAAACTGTGGTGACAAATAAGGGAGGAGTAGCTGAGATCAGATCCATGTGGTCCCGTTATGGATGGAAATCCATGATGGCTGGTCAATTGCCGTTACGGGCACCTGTACCAAAGACCCTTGATTATCTGAAGGAAACAGCTAAGATGGATCCGGGATCAAGTCTAACATTCACATTAGAAGAAAATGGTCAACTGCTGCATAATTTCTAACTACAAAAAATGGGTTCTTGGCAGATAGCAGTGGATTTTGCTCCATTGGAAGAAGAATTTGGGTGCAAACTATGTTTCATTAAAAAGTCCTGAAATACAAAAAGAAGAAAACCTGCCAGAGACTCTCACCCAAAAGGACAATTTTATTTCCAGATTCCTAATTCTCGCATGTGAAAATTCAATAAGACAAGATTTATTTCCCTAGTGAATTGTGTCAATAAGGAACTTCAGGTGTTTTAATTTATATAATAGCAGGCCTGGGAAAAGATTGTCCCCAGAATCAAAGTATGCTGGGAAGAATGGTTGAATTCTTCCCTTTGCAGTTAGGATGCTGCAAGTATTGCTCCCGACGCAGCTATGAAGCATAAGGGAAACATTCCCATTACTGCTAATTGGAGCTCCCTACCCCACACTTTTGCAACTCCGCAACACTTACTGGCTTTCGCAAGTTCATCTCTGTGACTACCACGAAAAAAAAGAAATAGACCTTGTGAAAGGAAATGTGTTGTCCCATCCCCCCCCCACCACCACCACCACCACCACCACCCAGGGGTGGCTCATCCATTATGCAAAGTAAGCGGTTGCGGTACACTTTTTTTTGCCAGGGGCGCAGAGGCGCCTCTGTAAATGCCCCTCAACTGCCACTTGAGGAGCGCCCCCTTGGCTCACAACAGCCCTAGCAGTCCGGGGGGAGCCTCGGCTTCCTTGCCTCACTGCCGGGCGATCCTCTTCCTGAAGGAGCCGGGCTCTTGAGCCTCACCTAGCCCCTCTCATTTCTGCTCTATATCAATGATTGGTTGGGGTGGGGTGCCAAAATACTGTTTGCTTACCGTTGAAAATTACCTAGGGCTGCCTCTGCCACCACCACCACCTCATTTAGCATCTTGTTTAAGAATATGTGTTTGTCTATATGAGTCTTGAAGTCATGTGCTGACCTAGCAGTTCGAAAACATGCAAATGTGAGTAGATCAATAGGTACCGCTCCGGTGGGAAGGTAACGGCGCTCCATGCAGTCATGCCGGCTACATGACCTTGGAGGTGTCTACGGACAATGCTGGCTCTTCGGCTTAGAAATGGAGATGAGCACCACACCCCAGAGTCAGACATGACTGGACTTAATGTCAGGGGACTACCTTTTTACCCTGAATTTCATAGTGTTTTTGTAGGCAAGGAAGATTCAGGGATGGCTTTGCCCACCCTTTCCTCTAAAATATCACCTACAGCAGGGCTTCTTAAACTTTTCCACTCATGACTCCTTCCGACCCAATAAATTTTTGTGACCCCGAGTATATAGGTGTATAAAATAGGTATAAAATCAAACATATGTTGATTTATTTATTTATCATGTCAGAAGTGAATTGAGGGTACAGTTATAATGTATTTAAAAACACAAAGTTAAAAACTTGGCATTATGCTAAATGTCCTTTGACCAGAAGCTGGCCACTTCGAGTGCCTCTGGTGTCACTGTGAGAAGGTCCTCCATTTTGCACGTGGCAGGGCTCAGGTTGCATTGAAGCAGGTAGTCTGAGGTTGGCCCTTCTGCACACTTACATGTTGTGGACTCCACTTTGTAGTCCAATTTCTTACGATTAGCTCTGCATCTCGTGGTGCCTGAGCACAGTCTGTTCAGCACCTTCCAGGTCACCCAATCTTCTGTGTGCCCAGAAGGGAGTCTCTCATCTGGATTGAGATTCAAGGTTCTAGTTTGCCACTTTTGGACTCTCGCTTGCTGAGATATTCCTGCAAGTATATCTGTAGGTCTTAGGAAGCTATTTCTTGATTTAAGGCATTACTTTGCTGGCTGATATCCAAATAGAGGATGGGCCGGAGATGTCAATGCCTTGATCCTTTCATGACAGGCTGCTACTTCCCCACAAATTTACTGATAACAAATTTGCAATGCTTGCAAACAGATTGTTTTCCTTTTTATGAAATACAGTTGGAGCATCTTCTGCAGAGTCCACTGTAAGCACTGCACAAGATATTTGTGTAAATGACTTAGGGCCCTTCCACACATCCATATAACCCAGAATATCAAGGCGGATAATCCACAATATTGGCTTTGAACTGGTCCACACTGTCATATATTCCAGTTCAATGTGTATTTTATGCAGCTGTGTGGAAGGGGCCTAAAACAGCCACAAGGGATCTCATCACATTGCCAAATTCCCCCATCTGATGCAGCCAGCATGGAGTGCACCGAATCCCATCACATGACACACACAACTACTTCAGGCGGAGTCAGGGCCCACATTTTAGGAAGCAGTCATCTACAGTACCTAAAATTCATTAGTGGCCTCCCATCTAAGTATCAACCAGGGCTGATCCTGCTTAGCTTCCAAGATCAGGGTGGATCTGGTGCTTTTAAGGTACTTTTGCCAAGCTCACAGAGTCTCCCCCCCCCCCCCGTGAGGAGAAGGATAGGGTATAAATATAGAAAATAATAATAATAATAATAATAATAATAATAATAATATTTTTTTGTCGTGTCAGGAGCAACTTGAGAAACTGCAAGTCGCTTCTGGTGTGAGAGAATTGGCCGTCTGCAAGGACATTGCTCAGGGGACGCCCGGATGATTTTTGATGTTTTTATCATCCTTGTGGGAGGCTTCTCTCATGTCCCCGCATGAGAAGCTGGAGCTGATAGAGGGAGCTCATCCGCCTCTCCCCGGATTTGAACCTGCAACCTGTTGGTCTTCAGTCCTGGCCAGCACAGGGGTTTAACCCACTGCGCCACTGGGGGCTCATAATAATAATATGCATCCATTTAATGTCAGCAGGGGGAAATGGAGGAATTAGCCCAGTGGCGCAATGAGTGAAACCCTTGTGCTGGCAGGACTGATGACTTGAAGGTTGAGTTGCTGACCTGAAGGTTGCTCGTTCAAATCCAACCCGGGGAGAGCACAGATGAGTTCCCTCTGTCAGCTCCAACTCCATGCGGGGACATGACAGAAGCCTCCCACAAGGACGGTAAAAACATCCCAGTGTCCCCTGAGCAATGACCTTGCAGACGGCCAATTTGCTCACACCTGAAGCAACTTGCAGTTTCTCAAGCCGCTCCTGACATAAAAATATATAAATTAAAATTAAAGTAACCATTGCATTGGAGTTTTAAAAAAACCTTTCAAAATACTAGAGTTGCAAGCAATGGAAGATTGAGGAGAGGGGCATGTCCATCTCTCATGAAAAATAACAATGTCCACTAACGTAATTGAATTATGAAAAATGAATGAACGAAATCTGAATGAAATAAATATGAGCAAATATTTTATAAAAAAGAGAAATGATGCAAACGAACTTGAATCCAAAATATGAAAAGAGAAAATAACAATTACATTTCCCGATATGTGTCACTGATCTTATTAAGTTGACTCTTACCTGCAAGAAAGAGAAAAGGAAAGCCATAGCATTCTCATTCCTGCAGATTCAAAAGTGGGAGGGAAAGGGAATACAGAGAGACGGAGAGAAAGGAAGAGTTTTAAATTTTTATGAGGTATTAACATTTAATACTAATACTGCTGTCAGAGCTCTGACTCACAAACAGTTAATTCTGCTTCAAAAATACATCTATTGTTAATGTTTACTGAATTTAGATTAAAATATAATGGCCTTTTAAAACACTGTGAACAGATTTTGTTCCTAAACACATACTCGCATTAAGATTTTTCAATTAGATGATATATGACATGAATTATTATAATTAGTGAATGTACCATGTTGTCTTTTTTTCATGAAAATAGCACAAAATAAAAAAGCGGGGAAACAAAGGATCTCAGATTAAATAAATCTGGGTTATACCAATGAAAGCAACAACCATTTTCATATATTACTAGCTTGGGTTATTTGAGAAAGGAATTGTGTATCAAGGCTGGTCTTTATCAGTTATTTATATGGCTCGCAGTGGTCTCAGGAAGTTAGTGAAAGTACTGTGAGTCCCATCATCTGTGGTCCATCCTCCTCCAAACTGCACCAGGATGGAGAGTGGGTCTTGTGGGCTCTGTGTGCCAAGTTTGATCTTGATCAGTCATTGGATGAAGGTCACAGCGGTCTCAGAATGGAGTGATGGTACTGCAAGTCCCATCATCCATGGTCCATCCTCCTTCAAACTGCAGTAGGATGTAGAGTGGGTCTTATGGGCTCTGTGTGCCAAGTTTGATCTTGATCAGTCATTGGATGAAGGTCACAGCAGTCTCAGAATGTAGTGATGGTCCAAACTGCAGTAGGATGTAGAGTGGGTCTTGTGGGCTCTGTGTGCCAAGTTTGGTCTGTATTGGTAATTTTCTGACACAGCCTCAGGCCTTTTCCTCTACTCTTGTGACCTCAGAATCTTGGAATGTTCCTTGTTGGCCAATCAGAGACCATTTGCAAATAGTACCACAGTGGCAGACAATCAGAAAGCTGCCACATACACTTCTGCCCTTCTGTCCTCCGCATGCATACAAACACTGACTTTTATTATATATATAAATAGATATAGATGGGCGTTTTGACATCTGAAACCAACAAAAAACAAATTCAAAAGGCTCAATCCTCTAGGGGCCCTTCCACACAGGTTTATTTCCCAGAATATCAAGGCAGAAAATCCCACATTATCTGAGTGTGGACTCAGATAACTCAGTTCAAAGCAGATATTGTGGGATTTTCTGCCTTGATATTCTGGGATATAGGGCTGTGTGGAAGGGCCCCCAGATTATCATATTCTCCAGATCTCCATGTGTTGAAATATCCCTGAAGTTCAGAGTTCACAAATGTTCACTTTCTTTCTTTGGAAAGTAGTTCTGCTGGGACTTCTTTTACCTTGTGAAGATGGCAATCTGCTAAAACAGTTCTTGGCCCTTCTCTCAAGGCCCTTCCACACAGCCATATAACCCGAATATCAAGGCAGAAAATCCCACAATATCAGCTTTGAATTGGGTTATCTGAGTCCACAATGCCATATATCGTTGGAGTTCAGCCTCTTATTGTGCTTCAGAATCAGGGTGCTTTGGATGAGAGGAATGATGTAAATAAGGTTCAAGATGGCAATGGTTTGGTCAGTGATATTGATGCAGAGAATGACAGAGAGACACCTGTTCAAAGTGTAGTTTCCCATGAGAATGTGCCTACAGGGTATAGGGATGATGGTTTAATCCCTGAATTGCTCCCAAAAAGTTCCCAGGATTTGGGGCTTGAAAACAACTCGGCACCTGCAGAAACTAATGAGCATATAGATAGGCAGGTGGAAATTACTCAAAACAGACAGGCCAAGCAATGCCTTCGGTGTTCAGCCAGGCTTCAACAGAAAAAGATAAGGGCTGCTCAAGGAAAATGAAAGTTTCTGAGTGCTTGGAATGGCTTAAAAGTTCCAAGCATGGAAAATACATCAGATAGAGCATAGTTCATGCTAAGTTCTTGTCCTCGTCTTGTTTCCTCATTTGGGTTTTGTCTTTTGTGATTACCTGCTCATGCTTTGGACCAACATTTCCTGGTTCTTTGGATTTTGTTAGAGAGTTGTGGACTTTGTTTTTGGGCATTGCTGAACTCTACCTTGGACTAATTGGTTCCTGCTTATCTTTTTACCTAATTGGATTTACCTATTCCTTTAAAGTGTTTTACTTTGCTTTGCTGTTTTTACTTATCTTCAATAAAAGGATTGTTTTCCTATTCGCCTTGTGGTGTTTTAAAGTCAGAGGGTTATTCCTGTCCTGGAGTGCAACATCTATCCCAGTTCAAAGCAGAAAAAATGGAAAGGAAGGGGGCTTTGATCCCTTCTACACTGCCAAATAACCCAGATTATCAAAGCAGATTATCCACATGTTCTCCTTTGAACTGGATTATATGAGTCTACACTGCCATATAATCCAGTTCAAAGCAGATGATCTGGATGTTATATGGCAGTGTAGAAGGGGCCTCAAATCTTCTTGTAGGAACCACAAGTATCATCAACAGATCTTGCTAAATAACATCTACAAAAATCTTCCACCCATCACAATCTACTCAGATTCCTATCTAACAAGGTGCTGGACAGAAATGCATTTCTTCCAATATGAGATCCAAACATACAGGAAAGCTGAGTAGAAACTAGAGCTTTCCGAACTGTGTTGCAAGGTATTAGAGTGTTGCCTGCAGTGTTTGGGTGTGTCATGCAAATGTAACCAGAAATCTCTGAGTCTCTGAACTAAGCAATACATCTTATATCTTAAAATATATATAAATGAAGGGCTTGCATGAGATATGCACCCCCCCCCCTGTACTTCATTATGTATGCGTTCATATCTTTTGTAAGGGGTTGATTCCACTTCTGGCTTGCTAGTAAAGCTGAATTACTGTGTTGCAAAATAATGCATGTCTAAAAAGGCATGTCACCAACGTGAAATATTCAGAAAGCTCTGATACAGACAAGAAATCACGGTCTGCACACTCTAGAGAAGACCTATATTTACAAAATTACAACCTCATGGAATATTCTGAAATTTTATTATTGCAAAACCCTAAAGGAATCATTTTATTTTGTGCATTTGACCCGCCCTTTGTGTTCGACTATTATTATGTTATTTTGCACCGTTTATTTTATCTTGTATTTTGTTGTGACGTAATTTTTCCATTGTTTTTGTATTTTATTTTGCTGTATTGTATTTTTGGGCTTGGCCTCATGTTAGCCGCCCTGAGTCCCCTTCAGGGAGATAGTGGTGGGGTATAAATAAAGATTATTATTTGAAACACAAAAAGATGAGTCCACAGTAGAGACTCTCCTGGCTGTTGAATTTGATCTCACTTCCGACACTTCCCAAGTGTCTAGGACTGTGTGATGTATCAGCGGATAATGTGTGCAGATTCCAGTAAGGTGGCCTTCTGCAGCTTGAAGGTAGTAATTTTGTTAGTGCGATTGTGTTTAAGTGCAGGCCAAAGTCTTGAGGCACTGCACCCAGTATGCCGATCACCCCTAGGACCATCTTGACTGGTTTGTGCCAGAGTCTTTGCAGTTTGATCTTTAAATCCTCATATTGTGTCAGCTTTTCCTGTTGTTTCTCTGCAATCCTGCAGTCACCTGGGATTGTGACATCGACGATCCACACTTTGTTTTTTAACATAATTGTGAGGTCAGGAGTCTTGTGCTCCAGAACTCTGTCTGTCTGAATTCGGAAGCCCCAGAGCAGTTTGATGTGTTCATTTTGTGTGACTTGTTTCGGCTTGTGATCCCACCAGTTCTTTGTTGCAGGCAGATGGTATTATGGCACAAGTTCCAATGAATCATCTGAGCAATGGTGTTGTGCCTCTGCTTGTAGTCTGTCTGCGCGATCTTCTTGCAGCAGCTGAGGATGTGATTTATTATTATTATTATTATTATTATTATTATTATTATTATTTAGCTTGTTTAACACTCCTTTTTTCTGTAAAAGCCAATGCCAACATTATAATCTTAGAATTCCCCAACCAACAGGATCTCGTCAGGTGTGGGATTCACAAAGTAACTTTTTTCATCTCTAAGTAGGTAAAGGTTTTCCCCTGACATTAAGTCCAGTCGTATCCAACTCTAGGGGTTGGTGCTCATCTCCATTTCTAAGCCGAAGATCCAGCATTGTCCGTAGACACCTCTAAGATCATGTGGCCGACATGACTGCATGGAATGCCGTTACCTTCCCGCCGGAATTGTACCTATTGATCTACCCAAGTTTGCATATTTTCGAACTGCTAGGTTGGCAGAAGCTGGGGCTAACAGCGGGAGTTCACATCACTACTCGGATTTGAATCAGTGACCTTTCGGTCAGCAAGTTCAGCAAGTTCAGCAGTTCAGCGGTTTAACTCACTGCATCACCAGAGGCTCTGAGTAGTCTTCATCCATTCCTGAGATGGCAGATGTCTGTCAGTTGCTCATGTGAACAGATAATCCATACTGCTTGTTTGTCAAGAGATCCAATACACCACAATTATCTAGAGCCCATCAAAAATCCATGGGATTATTTTATGAGAAAGCTCTGGGTGACCCAATTTCATTAAAATTGCCACATGACTTCAACCACATCTAGCCCATTACTGTTTTCAGGATCCAGCTTTAATCATGCTACCAGTAGCTCTCATTTAGGACAGTTTGCGGTCGCCAGTAAATTGAATTCCATATGTGCACATGACTCGTTTCTTATGGGTTGCAGTTAGTACAGGCTCAGCATTTTCTCACAGGCAAAATGCACTCTGAAGTGGTTGCTGAATTATCACATGGTGATCCGTCCAACCATTCCAGAAATATAAGGCTGTAGTGTTAGCACTGAATATAACTGGTAGTTTTATTCGGTTTACGAACATTAAAAATTGACTAAGAAGGAAAACAAAATTCTTTATCTATACAACAATGCTGTGCAAATGATTCTGTAGGCAGATAGAATCATAGAAACATGGAGTTGGAAGAGAGGACAAGAGCTATCCAGTTCCTACCATGCAGGAATATTAAATTTGATAGATAGATAGATAGATAGATAGATAGATAGATAGATAGATAAAAGTAAAAATAAAAATGTAATGTTTGTTTGTGGGATTAACATAACTCAAAAACCACTGGACAAATTGACACCAAATTTGGACACACGACCCCTATCAGGCCAACAAGTGACCATCACTCATAAAAAAAACCCGATTTTGTCATTCGGGAGTTTTAGTTGCTGGGATTAATAGTTCACCTACAATCAAAGAGCATTCTCAACTCCACCAATGATGTAATTGAACCAAATGTGGCACACAAGACTCCCATGACCAACAGAAAACACTAGAAGGGGTTGGTGGGTATTGACCTTGAGTTCTGGAGTTGTAGTTCACCTACATCCAGATAGAATTCTGGACTCAAACAGTGATGGATGTGGGCCAAACTTGTCACAAATACTCAACATACCCAAATGTGAATACTGGTAGAGTTTGAGGGAAATAGACCTTGACATTTGGGAGTTGTAGTTTCTGGGATTTATAGTTCACTTTCAATCAAAGAGCATTCTGAACACCACCAATGACATAATTGGGGCAAACTCCCCACACAGAACCCCCATGACCAACAGAAAATACTTAAAGCCATCCAAGACTCCCTTCACCAGGGCAAGAAAACATAATTAAAGCCCTCCTGACAAAGAGCCATCCAGCCATAGATAGATAGATAGATAGATAGATAGATAGATAGATATGATTCACACAGAGAGATATATAGTATCATGGTATCATTAAAAGGGATCCCTAAAGAAGGACAATTATATGTTGCATGTTCCAGAGTAGGCAAACCAGACAATCTCCACGTCAACACTGACAAAGAAACAGCAAAAAATACTGTTTACCCACAAGCATAAATAAATTACATATATTGGAAACCAACACTTTCTCATTACTTTATTTTCCAGATCACCAGACTGGGCCTTAGTAACGCCTACAATCAAAGAGCATTCTGAATCCCACCAACAACAGAATTGGGGCAAACTTCCCATACAGAACCCCCATGACCAACAGAAAATATTTAAGGCCATCCAGTCAAACTCCCTTCACCAGGGCAAGAAAATGTAAGCAAAGCCCTCCTGACAAAGAGCCATCCAGCCATAGATATGGAAAGATATTTATGATTCACACGCACACAGATATAGTATCATAGATTTGAAAGTGACCCCTAAAGAAGGACAATGATATGTTGCATGTTCCAGAGTAGGCAAACCAAACAATCTGACATGATAGCTGTGTTTAAATATTTGAAAGGATGTCAGATTGAAGATGGAGCCAACTTGCTTTCTCCTGCTCTAGAGACTAGGAAACAGAGCTGTGGCTTCAAACTACGGGGGGAAAAACAATCAACACTGACAAAGAAACAACAAGAAGTACTGTTTATCCACAAGTATAAAGATATTACATATATTAGAAACCAACACTTTCTCATTACTTTATTTTCCAGATCATCAGACTGGGCCACAGCAACGCCTGGCAGGGGTCGGCTAGTTATTATTATATATTTATACATGGCCATCGTGTCTCCTTTCAGCCTTCTCTTCTGCAGGTTAAACGTGCCCAGCTCTTTAAGCCGCTGCTCATAGGGCTTGTTCTCCAGACCCTTGATCATTTTAGCCACCCTCCTCTGGACACATTCCAGCTTGGCAACATCTCCCAGAACCGGACACAGTATTCCAGGTGTAGTCTGACTAAGGCAGAATAGCGTGGTAGCCTGACTTCCTTGGATCTTCCCATGAACAACTGTCTCTGTTTAAAAACTTTGAGAGAAGGAGACTCCAGCTCACCCCCAGGCAGTGTATTTTACTGTCGAACAATTCTTCCCATCAGAAAATTCTTCCTAATGTTTAGGAAGAATCTTTTTCCCCCCGTAGTTTGAAGCCACAGCTCTGTTTCCTAGTCTCTAGAGCAGCAGAAAGCAAGCTGGCTCCATCTTCAATCTGACATCCTTTCAAATATTTAAACACAGCTATCATGTCACCTCTTACCCTTTGATTCTTCAGGCTAAACATACCCAGATGTGAGTGAGGAAAAGCAGCAGTTTCTATAGCACTGTGCTTCACATGCATTTGCTTAGGTCAGTATAACTTGCACAATTTCAGAACGGTAAAAAAATCTGGCTATCAGTTTCAACAAGTAGAGTTTAAGTTCCTAAGTCCTGGGGCAGTGTTCCATGAAAAAGCCCCTGTGATGTATCTTAATGGAACTCAACCTTGAACATACTCTCGCAGTATTAGCCACTAGCATGCCAAGCCCGCCATATGATTAATCCCTGCTGTAGTTCTAATTTTGCCCTTTTTGGAAAGGTTTTTTTAATGCATATCTTATCTCCTGCACTGGGAGGAAACTTTCAGTTTCCTGGATATGAGTTAGATCCAGGCTTAGTGCAAGTCCTAACTGGTAATATTGTGCTGTTTTTCATGCTTAGGATGAAACCAGTGATCATTATCAATTCACATACGAGGATTGAATGAAAAGTAATGTCTCTACCTTCATTACCTGGGTTTGGATGGGAGTATTTTAATATATCAAATGCAGAAATAATCCTTAGAATGTGCTCTTTAACTACCACTATTCACTTATAATAATAATAATAATAATAATAATAATAATAATAATAATAATAATACCACTTTATTTGTACCCTGTTACCATCTCCCCAAGGGACTCGGTGCAGCTTACATAAGGCCGAGCCCAAAGACAACAATACAGGCAATAATCACAACAATACAAGCAATTAAAATAAAACATAAACTATAAACATATAACATTATCAATAAGACAACATACAGTTAAAACTGTGGGAAGGCCAAATGTAAAAAATTAAAATTGGAATAGTGCTGAGGCGTGGACGAAAAGGTGATAGTGGCGTTTGTGGAAGACATATGAGCAGACCTAAAAGTATAAGGTGCTTTGGAGGGACAAAGTGCTATGGGATCATTATTCCGGGAAGGCACACTGGAACAACCACGTCTTCAAGCTCCTTCTGAAGACTGCCAGAATTGGGACCTGCCTGATGTCCTTAGGGAGTGAGTTCCAGAGTCGAGGGGCCACCACCGAAAAGGCCCTTTTCCACATAATCACCAGACAATTGGATGCATTTCTGCCAACAATGAACAAGTTTTCTGAAGCCGCCACAGAAGAAGTCGACACTCTGTTTCCACAACCAGCGTCTCATAGTTCTCTCAACATCTTCATCAGAAGCATAATGATGTGCCCGTAGATCTTTCATTATCGGGAACAGATGGAAGTCAGATGAAAATTTCGGGGAGGGTTGACAATTTCGGGGGGGGGGGGTTGAAACCTGCCTCCTAGCTCATGCTGAAGCAAAGAGCACAGCAGGGGGCAGAGCAGCCATCAAGAGCCTGCAGTTCCGCCCTTGTCAACCACCTCCACCAAGTCTGGCCTCCTTAATGAGTTGCTTGGTTGCTTCACTACATCTGCTATTGCTGCAAGTAATGACAGTGTGAATAAATTGTCAATATTTGCTTGAGATAGTGCTTTCAGTTCTGGAAGGACTCTTAATTTTTTGCATCTCATAGACTTAGCATGGGGATTTGCTTAACCAGTTAAAATTTTCAACCCCCCCCCCCCCCCCCCAAAATTGTCAACCCTCCCCAAAAAATTTTCCTGGCTACAGCCCTGGTGAGATCCAGTCTCAAAAGTTTCAAGTCTGTGCGCTTTCATTTCAAGCGTCAGCATCCTGGATACCCATCATTCACAGATCTTCCGATAGCCAAGCCAAGCAATAATGTGACCCACACGTTCTTGTAACAGGCTTTCAATGAATGAGACAACACCCTAGGAACTCACATTGGGCTCAGCTGTCAGACTCACATTCAAATCATTGGACTCTGAATTCTTAGTACTCTAGAACTGTAACCAACTTCTACTCTATGATCCAGAGGAGTCAAGGTCCCTTTCCTTCTTGCCTACCTGGAATGAGATTTTTTTCAAGGTTTGGTGGCCTCTTGGGACCATATGGCCCTCCATATGTGGTTAGAGTGAGAACCTCGGAAAATCTAGCCATCGTGGTCAATAGTAGTTCAGCAACATGTGGGAACTACATAATTTCCTCTCCCTTCCCACTGACCAGTTTGGACAGAAGCTCCAGTCGTTTTGAACTATCTTGATTTGTTGTTGTTTAATGAAAATTATTTTGGAATCACACAATCAAAATTACCTATTGTTATTTGTTCCGTTAGGTGACTTCTAAATGGATAGGACGATGAATCCCCTCTGAGGGTGAGTCTGAACATTAAAAGAAATGTGTAACTTGTTGATCCCACCCCACCCCGCTCAAATAGATTCAGCACATTGTGGTGGAGGCTCCTTCTATGGCGGCTTTTAAACGGAGGCTGGATGGCCATCTGTTGGGGGTGCTTCAAGCGTGATTGTCCTGCTTCTTGACAGGGTGTTGGACTGGATGGCCCATGAGGTCTCTTCCAACTCTGAGATTCTATGATTCTGTGATTCTATCACAAGGGGTTTTTGGGGGGGCGTAGCTGAGCAGTGAAATGAAATATACAAAGAAACAAACAAAACAAAACAAACAAATCTTCAGGCGGGGGGAGGGGTTTTTTATTTTATTAATGTTTGCCAGCATTTGAAACGAAATCACAGAGAGGTCTCTAACTGAGACATTGAGAGTTTGTTTTAAGATGAAACATTTACTCAGTTTATTTGTAGCATTCTTGTGTTATAAGCGTAGTGGTTACAAAGGATCAAATACTTGCTGCTTACAGAACAACCTTTCAGCATGAGTTTCACTCAATCTATTCTTTTCCTCCAAAAGGACTGCTATGCGAATACATAAAAACAGGTTCAAACTATCTTTAACCTATTCCTTTGACCAAACTTCCAGCTGCTTTTCAGCTACTTCCTTCCAGACCCCAACTCACTGACCAACACTCATAAGTTTCATAACAAATAGAAACTTATTAGTATTTCAATGAGAAGTGTGGGCCTGCTTTTGGCTGATGAGATAGGATTGTTGTTGTTGTTGTGTGCTTTCAAGTAGTTTCAGACTTATGTTGACCCTGAGTGAGGGCCAGGTAAATGAACTTGGAGGGCCGTATCCGGCCCCCGGGGCCTTAGTTTGAGGACTCCTGATCTAGAGGCATAGTCCAGCACTCCAACTGCTACACCATGCTGGTCGTCATGAAATTGAACTGTTTGAAATTAAATAAGCTGCATTACCAGGAAAGTCATACTGCCATTCTCTTTTCTTAAATCATAGGAGAAGCTTCTTGTTAGAAGACAACAAGAGAAAATAGGCAAAATCATTGGTCCTTCACCTTGAACTTTTGGACCTAGAGAAAATCTCAAGCTTTTTGCCCTCCCACTTGACATGCATGTTGTTATTGTTGTTGTTTTTGGGGTTTTTTGTCGTGTCAGGAGAATCCTGTTGTCAGAGAATTGGCCATCTGCTAGGACATTGCCCAGGGGACGTCCGGATGATTTTTGATGTTTTATCATCTTTGTGGGAGGCTTCTCTCATGTCCCCGCATGAGGAGCTGGAGCTGATAGAGGGAGCTCATCCGCCTCTCCCCGGATTCGAACCTGCCTGTTGTGAACGGTTTTCTTCCAGTGACTTCCAACGTCAACACCTTCCTCACTGTTAAAAATTGTGCCTTTTAGATATTTTATTGACTACATACTTTATTGATTGAAACTTTTGTTTGAGCCTTTAATTGGATCCTCCAACCATCAACATAAGGATCCAGTAAACATCCCAGAGTTTGCATGGGGACTCTTAGCATTGTGTTCTCCATGTAATGGAGTCATAATCAATGTGATTATCCAAGTCATAGTCAATGGTTAGCAAAACTGATTGACCATGTTTACCCCCAAACACCGAGCTTACAGCTGAGTTGAAGTCAATACTGATTGCCTGACAGTAAAATTACAGATTGTGTTGATTGCCTAATCAATGGAGCTGATTGCCTTTGTCTCAATAATTTCCTTGACCGAGACTGGGAAAATTGATGGGGAAAAATAAATAATGTTAACATAATAGGACCTGTGCTGGGGTTGCGGAGGTAGAACAGCATGTGGGATTTGATCTCCTTGGATTGACTTTGCTTTAAAAAGTAAATAACAGGATGAAGCTATTTATGAATCGGGCCATCTGTGGGTATTATTGGCAGATTACCTCCACTACAGGCACACACTTCTGAACTTCTTGAATCCAAAAGGTCAGAACTGTCTGTTTAGCGTACCCTGATTTACAAAAGACTATTTCTTCGCTTTCCTCACCACTCCCCTCCCATCCAGCTGATCTCTCATCTCTATTTCCTCTTCCCAGAAACCCCAAGAGACTAAAGCTGTGCAAACGGCACCCCCTCCTCCTTCATTTTCAAGGCTAGCTGGAAAAGATAACATGATTCGCCCTCCTCTCTACATTGCCGTCCTCCCAGTTGCCGACCATAAATCAAACTGGTGAAATGCTGGGAAATTCCATGGCCAGAGGGCTAAAGGAGTTTGCCGGCTGCAGGTGGATGGAGGCAGGAAGCCCACACACAAGAACCTGCCTCTGATGGATCATCTGCCCACCTTACTCCACAAGCTATTTAGAAATAGCACACACTACATGAGCAAAACTGTCTTTTCTCTGTAACGCCCATCCCTTATAAAGCCTGATTCAGATGAGTCAGCAGTGAGGTTTTCCGTCTTATTTTTAGCTCTTGTATGTGGTAAGCATATGGAACAGATCTTCATTCCCAAGGCCAGACCCATATGCCCATATTGTTATCATTTTCCTTCAGCTCAGATAGGATTACTCTTCAACATGATGCATAGCATGTGGAGGTGCTAGACGTTTGCAGTCAAATACTTTACTCCTCCAATACAAAGTGCTCACCCCATACAGAGAAGATCTTTATCTCACAACACCATCCCTGATTTTTATCTTATACTAGCTGTCCCCTGCCACGCGTTGCTGTGGCCCGGTCTGTGTATATGTATTTTGTGTGTATCTATACCAGTGGTTCTCAACCTTTCTAATGCCGCGACCCCTTAATACAGTTCCTCATGTTGTGGTGACCCCCAACCATAAAATTATTTTCGTTGCTACTTCACAACTACAATTTTGCTACTGTTATGAATCATAATATAAATATCTGACATGCAGGATGTATTTTCATTCACTGGACCAAATTTGGCACAAATATGTGATATGCCCCCATTTGAATGCTCGTGGGGTTGGCAGGGGATTGATGTTTTAATTTGAGAGTTGTAGTTGCTAGGATTTATAGTTTACCTACAATCAAAGAGCATTATGAACTCCAACAATGGAATTGAACCAATCTTGCCACACAGAACTCCCTTGACTAACAGAAAATACTGGAAGAGTTTGGTGGACACTGACCTTGAGGTTTGGAGATGTAGTTCACCTACATCTAGAGAGCACTGTGGACTCACACAATGATGGATCTGGACCAGACTTGCCATGAATACTCAATATGCCCAATGTGAATGAACATTGGTGGAGTTTGGGGAAAATAGACCTTGGCATTTGGGAGTTGTAGCTCCTGGGATTTATAGTTCACCTACAATAAAAGATCATTCCGATCCCCACCAATGATAGAATTGGGCCAAACTTCCCACACGGCACCCCTACGACAAACAGAAAATACTATGTTTTCATATGGTCTTTGGCGGCCCCTCTGACACCCCCTCGTGACACCCCCAGGGGTCCCGACCCCCAAGTTGAGAAACACTGGTCTATATGTATATATGTGTGCATACATATTTGTGTATATGTGTAAATATGTTGTTTTGCGCATGCATTGTAATATATTTTTTATTTTTTGACTTTTTAAGTCTCTTCTGCTGTGTTTTTCAGTGTTTTTATGAGTGATGGTCACTTCGTGGCCTGATATATGTATTTTGTCCAAATGTGGTGTCTATTTGCCCAGTGGTTTTTGATTTATGTTAATCATAAATACACGGAGAGTATTTTATTTATTTTTATAGAATGTCTTTAGCAGTGTTTCTAAACTTTTTTAATGGCACAACCCCTTAATGCAGTTCCTCATGTTGTGGTGACCCCCAACCATAATACTATTTTCATTGCTACTTCATAACTGTAATTTTACTACTGTTCTGAATCATCATGTAAATATCTGATATGCAAGATGTATTTATGTTGAAAGCCTTTGACAATACATTGTATTTCTGTTGTTATAAATTGAACATAATTAAAGCACACTGATTAATCACAAAAACATTAAGCTTGGGGAGTATGGACAATGGATGATGGCAGGCATGTAGCCAGGGGGGGGGCTCGGGGGGCTTCAGCCCCCCCCCCCCCCGAAATTCTCATGGTGGTTCGCGAAAAGGCCTTACTGGTGCATTATTTAAACTGTTATGTTTATTAATATCATGATTTAATCACCATTCTCAATATATCCCATATGCATGGGGGTATTGGGGTAATGATACAAAAGGTTTGCTAGGCTAGACCCTCTTTCACTCAGACTCAGCCCCCCCCCGAAACTCAGCCCCCCCCCGAAACCCCCCCTGAAATTTTTTTAGGCCCCCCCCCCCCCCCCGAAACGAAATCCTGGCTACGGGCCTGGATGATGGGATTTGGAGTATGTTCAACTGATTCAGCTCAGACTTCCACAGACCACTAAGACCCCATGAATGACAGATCTGAACCAAACCTGGCACACAGAACCTTCATGACCAGCAGAAAATACTGGAGGGGTTTGGGAGGAATTCACAGTAATAGGATGCTAGTATTGCAAGAGACCTCCAAGGGCCATCCAGTCCAACCTTCCTCTGCCATAAGGGAAAAACACAATCCAAGCACTCCTAACAGATGGTCATAGAGACTCTCAATAATAATAATAATAATAATAATAATAACAACAACAATAACACCTTTCTTCCTCCCTCCCTCCCTCCCTCCTTTCCCTTCCTTCCTTCCTTCCTTCCTTTCCTCTCCCATCCCTGCCTCTTTTCCTTTCCTTCCTTCCTCTTTCTTTCCTTCTACCTTTCCTTCCATTCATATCCTTCTCTTCACCAGTCCTTTTCTTCCTTTCTTCTCTCCTTTCTTTCCCTTCCTTCCTTCCTTTCCTCTCCCATCCCTGCCTCTTTTCCTTTTCTTCCTTCCTCTTTCTTTCCTTCTACCTTTCCTTCCAGTCATATCCTTCTCTTCACCAGTCCTTTTCTTCCTTTCTTCTCTCCTTTCTTTCCCTTTCTTCCTCCCTTCTTTCCATGGCAGTTTGTAAGGGGTTTTAAAGGGGGGGTTGGTGGGGGGGAGGATGAAAGAGTGGAAGGGGGGATGTGGAGCCCAAGTGAGGGAGTTGCTGGTCTTCCCCCATCCTCCCTTCACCCAACAGGTCCCAAAGGGGGGGGGGTGCAGCAACTCCTGCAGCCAGGGTTGCCTTACAATCCTCCACACCCTCCGTCTCTTCTTCCTTCCTTCCCTCTTTCCTTTACTCAATCCCTCCTCTCCCCAAAAGAAAGAGGACTCTGCCTTCCTGCTTGGAAAGGGACTCCATGGCGAGGATTCTCTTCCGTCACAACGGTTGGTGCGTCAGTCTTCTCACGCGCTGGGGAGAGGGCCTTTTGCACATGCTCTGTTAGGTGTGTGTGTGGGGGGGGTTAAAGTTATTTCCCCTTCATTTTTAAAGATTTTTTTGTTTGAAAGACATAGATTGGATTAGAATGTGTTTTGCTGCCAAATTTGGTGCCAATTCATCCAGGGGTTTTTGAGTTCTGTTAATCCCACAAACGAACAGGGTGTGTATGGAGGGGGGCAGGGGTGCCCCAGAGTTGTGCTTAGAGCATCATAGATTTATTTATTTATTTATTTACTTCATTTGTATACCGCTCTCTCTCAGCCCATAGGCGACTCAGAGCGGTTTACAACCAAATCAGTATACAAAGTGCACAACATTAGCATTTAAAACAGTAATCATGGCAACTACATCAATATAACAATACATCAATACATCAATATAACATCAATACATCCATATAACTAATCCATCACGTCTCATCAGTAAAGTCATAATCCGATCTCCTTGTCCATTATTCCATGTTCCAATAATCAATCAATTAATTGCACTGTTTAATTAAACGCCTGTTCAAAGAGCCAGGTCTTCACACTTCTCCTGAATGCCAGTAGGGAGGGGGCCAATCTAATGTCTGCGGGAAGGGCATTCCACAGCCAAGGGGCCACCACTGAGAAGGCCCTGTCTCTCGTCCCACCAGCCGTGCTTGTGAGGCTGGCGGGATCGAGAGCAGGGCCTCCCCGGACTATCTTAATGTCCTAACTGGTTCATAGGGAGTGATGCGTTCGGACAGATAGGTCGGGCCAGAACCGTTTAGGGCTTTAAAGGCTAAAGCCAGCACTTTGAATTGTGCCCGGTAGCAGATTGGTAGCCAGTGGAGCTGGCGCAACAGAGGAGTAGTGTGCTCCCTGAATGCCGCTCCTGTTAACAGCCTGGCTGCCGATCGTTGGACCATTTGTAGCTTCCGAGCAGTCTTCAGAGGCAACCCCACGTAGAGAGCGTTGCACTAGTCTATACGGGATGTAACCAGAGCGTGGACTACCGTAGCCAAGTCAGACTTCCCAAGGTATGGGCACAGCTGGCGCACAAGTTTTAATTGTGCGAATGCTCCCCTGGTCACCACCGAAACCTGGGGTTCCAGGCTCAGCGATGAGTCCAGGATCACACCCAAGATTTCACACTGCTTGGGAGAATACACATGTCTGGATTTTAAGCATGAGAGGAGTATGCCAGTCCTGTTCAACAAGGAGCAAAAACTAGATACAAGACTAAAGATGGGGGAAAGAGGAATTATTTTTTCTCTCCTCAAATTGCGTGTCATTCCAAATGAAACAAAATTTAGAGAACGAGAGAGAGAGTTATTTGCTCTAGCGTTTGGGGGTGTTTGCATTATTTTCTCTGGAGAAATAGTCTAACCCTTCTGACTCATCGGATGTGTTCTGATTCAAACTGGAGGCATAGGAGTAGTAGCTTTTACAAAAATGGAAAGATAAACCTCTAATCTGTTGTGTACTTTGGACTTAAAAGACCATCATGAAAAGCGTGGGTTAGTGGTTGAACATGTAAATCTATGGCTATCAGTCACTTATCATAGCATCTTTAAATATCTGAAGAATGATCCTCTATCCTCAAGTGTGCTGCAATTAGTTGGTGATCCATCTTTGTCTCCATACCTCTTTTATCATCATGTCTAGAGTGGCTTTGGATGTCAAAATGTTGTTGTGAAAGGTATCCCTTTTCCTCTTGCCTTGCATCCTACAGTTGAAATTATTGTATATACTCAAGTATAAACCTAGTTTTTCAATCTTTTTTAGGCTGAAAAAGTTCCCCTTGGCTTATATCATCAGTTGGGACCCCCCCCCCCCCCCCCACCGGCACAAATTCTGCTCTGGGCCAGAATGAAGAGAGAGGGGTGGGGGGGCAGAAGACAGTTCCATCTTGTCTCCTGTGCTTTACTAATAATATAATATAATATAATATAACCTAACATAACTTTTTTTTTGTCGTGTCAGGAGTGACCTCAGAAACTGCAAGTCACTTCTGTTGTGAGAGAATTGGCCGTCTGCAAGGACATTGCCCAGGGGACGCCCGGATGATTAGATGTTTTATCATCCTTGTGGGAGGCTTCTCTCATGTCCCTGCATGAGGAGCTGGAGCTGATAGAGGGAGCTATCCGCCTCTCCCTGGATTTGAACCTGCAACCTGTCGGTCTTCAGTCCTGCCGGCACAGGGGTTTAACCCACTGCGCCACCGGGAGCTCCATAACATAACATAACATAACATAACATAACATAACATAACATAATATGTATAATGTAATACAATATAATATAATAATATAATATAATATAATACAATATAATACTAATAATACAATATTATAATGTAATACAATATAATACTAATAATAATAATACAATATTATAAATATATATTTTATATTACATGTAACATTACTAATAATATTACAATATAATGGTATAGTACAATATAGTAATATATAATACTGGTATTGTACTATGCTAATAATATAATATATTGTAAGCCGCTCTGAGTCCTCTTCGTGATGAGAAGGGCAGGATATAAATGTCGGAAATCTATATAAATATAAATGTAATGTTCGTTTGTGGGATTAACATAACTCAAAAACCACTGGACAAATTGACACCAAATTTGGACACAATACACCTATCAGGCCCATGAATGACCATAACTCATAAAAATACTGAAAAACACAGTGGAAGGGACTCAAAAAGCCAAAAAAGCAAAAAGATGCTACAGCGCATGAGCAAAAATGACTCCCCAGCCAAAAAAAAAAAACAACACACAATAGCATATCCACACTTCCTTCTGGACTACAGCTCCCAGCATTCCCTAGACCAGGTCCTTTAGGAGAGGAGGATGATCCAAATGCACTTGCTTCCAAGCTGCAAGCTTTCTTCTCCTTGGATTTCTTTGAGAGCATCCCAATCCCTGCATATTTCCAATTTCCTATTCCTGGACTGCAACTCCCAGCAATCCTCCACACAGATAGATTAGATAGGGGTAAGTAGGTTGGTAGATAAATCAGTCAGGAGGACTGCTGTGAGTTGCAGTCCAAGAATAGGTAGAGAAGGAAGAAAGGGGAGAAAGCGGAAGGGAAAGAAAAATGGAGGGAGGAAGGTAAGAGAAGGGAAGAGAAGGGAAGAAGGAGAGAAGGAAAGAAAAAAAGGAAAGGAAAGGAAAGAAGGAAAGGAAAGAAGGAAAGAAAGAAAGAAGGAGAGAAAGAGGGAGGGAAGGTTAGCACAACAAGGCATGGCGGGTATAGCTAGTAAATAAATAAAAAAACTTGGGTGGGGGGCTGGCGGGAAGGTGTGGGGCTGAATGAAGGGCTTCTTTTAGCCCCATGTCTTCCTGCCACCTCTCTGCACAGCAACCTAGTTCTTCCTCTCCTCCTTTCTCCGTGCAGTGCGCACCTTCCTCTCCTCCACTCTCGGCACCAGTCTTTCCCACTTGTGTCATGTGATGGGGTTCATCTGAATCGGTCCCCGAAGAAAAGCCCCAGTGTAGGAAGGGGCCAAAAAAAAAAACTCCATGTGATGAGGTGGCAAATGCTATTCAGTTAAGAACCCAGTATTTGGATCAGTCCATGTCATTGTGTTTGTTTGTTTAGCTTTATTGGTCTGAGTTGAAGTCATCTAGCCAAGGACATAAAATCTACTGGGGATTTTTAATTTTTTTAAAAAATAATTGTTACTGTCTCCAAAGATTCATTGTTCAGAAAGACAGAGCCAGTACTTTTTCCCATGCAGTCCCCGGCCATTTACAAGTTTTCACAAAGCGAGTGAGGGAGAGCAGCAGGGAAGGTCTGGTAGAACTGGCTGAAACTAATCTAAAAATTGAGAGGGTTGCTGGCAGCTTGAGAGCAAGTTCCCCAGCATTTTGGGAATTTATGCAAAGCAGAAGGAAACTTTGTATGTGGGCGGGTGGGTGTGGTTAGCCAAAGCCTTTGTTGCTAAATAAGTAGTACATGTGGATGGAAGAAGCTCTCAAAATGTGTTAAATGGTGTGATGGGAAACATGTTTCTTTGGAAAAGAAAATTGGTAGACTAAGATTGTTCCTTGGTTGTCATGTATGGTGGAGGGATATGACCGAGAGGAGCCATTACGGTGTAATCTGTTGGACTATGACTCTGGATTCCAGAGTTTGATTCCCCACCGAAGCCATGAAAACCCATTGGATGATCCTGGGCAAGTCACACTTTTATCCTTGAAAAATCTTGGAAGAGGGTCATTTTACAGCCTCCATGAGACAGAAACATTTTGATGGTACTCAGCAGCAGAAACAAGAAAAAGTACTGAGCTTATCTGGAAGCTTATCTTATTGTCTAAACGCATCTCACCTTATGAACTATCTAGGACTTTAAGATCATCCAGGGAGGCCCTGCTCTCGATCCCGCCTTCATCACAAGTACGGCTGGTGGGGACGAGAGACCGGGCCTTCTCTGTAGTGGCCCCTCAGCTATGGAACGCTCTCCCTAAGGAGATTAGATCGGCTCCTTCACTCTTAATGTTTCGGAGACAAATTAAGACATGGTTATATGAACAAGTGTTTACATATGCAGTGTAACTGACATAGGAAATGGAATCACCTGACAATGGAATTTGGACAACGTTTTTAACTAAGAGACGCTGACGATAATGCTGTTGGTTTTATTGTTTCTATTGTGGTTTTATAATGTTTTAATGCACCGGGATTGTGGCGCAGCTGGCTGAGTGTCAGCTACATTAAGATCACTCTGACCAAAAGGTCATGAGTTCGAAGCCAGCCCGGGTTGGAGTGGGTTCCCAACCAATTGCGTAGCCCATTGTCGACCTTTGCAACCCGAAAGACAGTTGCATCTGTCAAGTAGGAAAATAAGGTACTACCTTAAAGTGTGGGGAGGCTAAATTAACTGATTTATGAGGCCATAAAGACTTCAGCAAAAGTATGCGGGGAATGCGGAAGTACTTCATCAGTGTTGCAGATGGACGATGAAAGCGACAGCTCCCCTGGTGGCCAGAAAAAAGTTAAATAGCCTCTGTCTGTCTGTATATGTTGTATGTCAAAATTGGCATTGAATGTTTGCCATATATGTGTACACTGTAATCCACCCTGAGTCTCCTGCGGGGTGAGAAGGGCAGAATATAAAAGCTGTAAATAAATAATAAATAAATAAACTCTTAATCTGTATTTTGCTGTTATGTGTACTGTCTTGTTGCAAACTGCCTTGAGTTGCCGATAGGCTGAGAAAGGCGGTATACAAGTACAGCAAATAGATAAGTAATAAATAAGAATAATTTGAGTTTGGATACAAAAGAGAAGCATGTTAACAATGGGAATTTCAACTCAAGATATTTATAGCAGCAGACCAATTATTATCCTCATGGGAGTGCTTTCTATAAACTTTATTCCCATAATACATTGTAGTCATGGTTGGTAATGATAGGACCTTCACTCCAAGATGGATTATCTGAAAACAAAGTGTCAGTTTGCTTAAATTAATAGTTTAAAGATGGGAGCAGGCAGGGTGCTCTTGTATTCAATGCACAGAGACAACACTACCAATGAACAAAGTGAGGTAGACACCTCAAGTGACAACTGTCTCAGAGGCAGTGGTGGCTGGTGGCTTCCACATCAGTAAGGTTATTATTATTGTTGTGTCAGGAGCATCCTGTTGTGAGCATCAGTAAGGTGATGGGTGCTCTCTTTACTTAAGTAAGCTCTCCATGGTGCTGGACCCTATCATCAAAACAGAGTTCCAAAACCTGGAGCACATTCCATTTTTTTCAACATTTCTTGGGTGAAAATCACATATGGTCAAGCAAAAGACACTTATGAAGAAAAAGATATAAGTTGAGAAAGGCTGCAGCAGTGTAAAAGGTCATCCCATTGCTGTTGAAACATATCGGTCTTCTATATGTGCGAAGAAAGTGGAGATCAATATGTTACCTTCTATCCCAAGTATCAGATTGTCTTGAACTAGCCCAATGCATACAAGAACTATGAATGAATGAATGAATGAATGAATGAAGCTTTGTTTATAGCCCACCCTACCTCCCCAAAAGGACTCAGGGCAGCTCACCCCAAAATATGCAATGGTAAACATTAAATGCTAACAGTAATATGTAAACAAATAAATAAACAAATCAAGAACAACTCAGTAAATTAAGAACCAACATAAATGAACAAGACGGAAAATGATTCCACATAGTTACTAACATATTACAGCTAAAATTGTTGGGGGCGAGATAGAAAACAACAGGGTTAACAGGGTGGATGCTAGCAACTAGGTATGGTGCAAATAGGTCTACCTAATCCTCCTCTCCATAAGCTAAGGGCCCATCCAGACAAAACCTTTATTGTGGTATCTACCACAATAAAAGAGGGGCTGTCCAGACAACTTTCTGGACAGTCCCAAATTAATTCGCTAATTTGATAGTGGATTTATTCCGTGCCTTCTTGTAAGGCGCAGGATAAATCCACTATTTCCGGTGTCTGGACTACAGTCCAGACCCCATTCCCTCAGTTTTCTGGGCTAAATAAGCCTGGTAAACAGTGAGAATACTCACCCCCTTCCCCAAGCACCCAGACCCCTTACAAAAGTAATAAAAACTTACACATCCTCCATTACAAGCCTTGGTCAGCCCTCCCAGAGAGTAGAAATGATGTGCCAGGAGAGCGGGGGGGGGGGGGGGGGGAGGAGGGAGAGCAAGCCAATGCTTGTAATGGAGGATAGGTAAGTTTTTATTTCTTTTCTAAGGGGTCTGGGAGCTTGGGGGAGGGGGGAGGGCCTCCAGACGATCTCTCGGGCTAGTCCTGAGATAACGTATGGACGCCCACCCCAAAAAGTGTGTGCTTTCTGGGATGGGAAAGTGTGGTCTTTCTGAGGCGGGTGTAGACAGCCTCCAAGAACATCTGCATTTTTTAAAAGTGGGTGCTTCTGGGATAAAAGTCTGTTTGTATTTGCCCTAAATTGCATTAATGCATTTTAATAGCTTGTTAAAGGAGAGGAGGGCAGAGATGATTTTTACCTCTTAAGGGATGGAGTTCCAGAGGTAGGGAGCGATCACGGAGAAGGCCCTCTCTCACGTTCCCACCAGCCACACCACCAGTTCCCACCAGTTAGGGGTGGGGCCAAGAAGAGGGCATTCTCCACTGAAAGCAGTGCTCATATTGGTTTATATTCAGAGATGTGGTCTTTCAAATAGTCTGGGCCAAAGCTGTTTAGAGTTTTATAGATAATAACCAGCACTTTGTATTTAGCCCGGAAACAGATCGGTAGCCAGTGGAGTTGCCGTAACATAGAAGTTGTCCTCTCCCTGTATGGTGCTCCAGTTAATAACCTGGCTGCCAATCTCTGAACTAGTTGTAGCTTCCAAAATGTCTTCAAATGCAGCCCCACATAGAGAGCATTGCAGTAGTCCAAATGGGATGTGACAAAACTAAAACCAAAGTTGCAGTAAAATAATGGCAGAAGTGAAATTACAAGTGCTTAACTGAGCCCTTCCAGATATTATCGGGCTGTAATTCCCAAAAGGCCTAGCAAACCAGGATCGTAGCTAGAGGGGGTGGTTTAAAAATTCAACCCTGCCCTAAAATGTGTCAGAAAATTGGCTTACTCATAAATTGGTTAACCAGTTAAAATTCATAAGTAAACCAGGTTTGGGGTGAGGGGGTTGAAACCTTAACACACACATCCTGAACCCCCCCCCCCCCCTTTGGCTACAGCCCTGTAGAAAACATAACCGATGGTGAGTGGTCCTTCACAACTGGAGGACCACCATTGCCCAGGAATAAGCACTTCTGAATATCAAAGGAAGAATCCAATTATATTTATTTATTTATTTATTTATTTATTTATTTCTTTATTTATTTAAAACTTTTGTATCCCGATCTTTTCTACCTCCATAGAGGGACTCGGACCGATATCAGATGAATGAATTATTTTCCTCTATCTATCTGACACATGATCCCAGAAAGCCAGGCAAGTCAGGAGGACAATGACAGGAAAAACTAAACATAAGGTCATCATGCACAAAGAACAGAAAGGACCAGGAAAAGGGGGCATTTCGAAGGCAATTTTACTTCAATTTTACTCACATATTTCTTCATTTACAGTGTGTCCTGGGTATCCAGGAATATCTTCCTCTTCATGTGGATATCAAAATCAGTGGCTCCTCAAATCCTGTTATGCAATAGCATAGTAAAATTATGATCCTCTAAATAAAATAAAAAAAATCAAAGTCACCAGTATATATGTTGTGTGTGTGTATTCTGTGTTGTGGATGGTTGAGTCTATAGATCCAAAATCTGTGGATTGGGGGGGGGGGGCAATTGTATTAACCATCTGTAATAGTGCATCATTTCCCACCTCTGAAGCCAAGGGCAGAGGTCCAGGATCTGATTTGGAGCCAAAATGTCTCCCTTCCTACTCCTGGAGAAAGATTTGCAGCTTTTGCTCTGCCAACACTGGGGGAAGTAGGGTAAAACGAATACATCAGGATACTGTCTGGGAAAATTTGGCAAAGGTCTGGATACGCACATAATTAGATCCCTCTTAGATCGGCCTGTGAGTTCTCAGAGTGAGATACTGGCCTGCCAGGCAGTGAGACAGCAAATGTGGGCTGGTCTGTACTATTGGGAAGTTACATCATCATAAACCGAGTTATGATCACGTAAAGTTCAATTGGGCCATTGCACAGTGTTTAGATTAGCAGAGATGTAGTTTTGCCATTGGACCATTACACAAGCAGAGCCCGCAGTATGGATGCTTTACATATGCACATCAGTCCTATCTGTCCTGATGTGCAAGAGGTCCCAATGTTACTTACTTACTTACTAGGCGATCCCTCTTTGTCTGAGTAGGATAGTCTTCCATGATCAGTGTACTGGTGGGTCCATAGGTGACTGTGTAGCCCTATTCTTGATCTGCATCTTCTCCTGCAGTGAGGGCATTGGTTTCCAGGTGGAAGGCGGTCTCGGTCGGGGTTGGCTTGACACGCCTTCCTCTTGGCATGTTTCTCTCTTTTGCCCTCCATTCGTGCCTCTTCAAATTCTACAGTGCTGCTGGTTACAGCTGACCTCCAGCTGGAGCGCTCAAGGGCCAGGGCTTCCCAGTTCTCAGTGTCTATGCCAGAGTTTTTAAGGTTGGCTTTGAGCCCATCTTTAAATCTCTTTTCCTGTCCACCAATATTTCGTTTTCCATTCTTGAGTTCGGAGTAGAGCAACTACTTTGAGAGATGGTGGTTGGGCATCCGGACAACGTGGCCAGTCCAGCGGAGTTGATGGTGGAGGACCATTGCTTCAATGCTGGTGGTCTTTGCTTCTTCCAAAACGCTGACATTTGTCCACCTGTCTTCCCAAGAGATTTGCAGGATTCTCCGGAGGCAATGCTGATGGAATCATTCTGGGAGTTGCATGTGATGTCTGTAGACAGTCCACGTCTCGCAGGTATATAGCAGGATTGGAAGGACAATAGCTTTAAAAATAAGCACCTTGGTATCCCTATGGATGTCCTGGTCCTCAAACATTCTCTGCTTCATTTGGAAAAAAAGCTGCACTCTCAGAGCTCAGGCAATTTTGTATTTCAGTGTCAATGTTGACTTTTGTGGAGAGGTGGCTGCCAAGGTGGCGGAAATAATCAACATTTTCTAATGTTACACCATTAAGCTGTATTTCCAGCATTGGAGAGGGATTGGCTGGTGACAATGTAGAAAGTGTTTGGTTGTGCAATAAAAGCTCTCTGTTCCACAATGAAGTTCTCATTCAGCTATAGCACATGTGTCAAATGCAAGGTCCACAGACCGAATGTGGCCAACCATGCCATTTCTGGGGAGGCCCTGCTCTCGGTCCCACCTTCCTCACAGATGCATTTGCTGGGGACGAGAGACAGGGCCTTCTCAGTGGTAGCACCTCGAATGTGGATATAAAGGATATAAGATTGGTCCCCTCCCTCCTGACTTTTCGAAGAAAGATGAAAACCTGGCTTTTTGAGCAGGTCTTCCTAAATACGGTATAGTTATACAAAATCATGGAACCACTTGACGACGCAATTGAATAATGACTTGACATGGAGACGCTCACGATAATGTTTTTAAGGCTTTGTATGGTTTTTTATATTCTTATATTGTGTGCTAATGTTTTTAACAGTATTTTATTATTGTTTTACTTATTATTATTGTTGAGGCATCATATTGTTGCCAATTGTGAACCGCTCCGAGTCGCCATCTGGGCTTAGAGAGGCGGTATATAAATGTGGTAAATAAATAAATGAATAAATTTTATGTGGTCCGCAAGATTCTCAAAACCAAGGCAGCATTTATACAGTCTTACAATTACAAACATCCCCTTGAAAGAAGCCACACAATTGATGCGGCCCTCCTTGAAAATGAATTTGACACCTTGGAAAATGAGTTTGACACCTTAACTTCCATATGTCGTGTTCTGGAATTCGTGGGTGGTTTGATTAGGCACCAGTACTATTTGGCAAAGAAGACTAAAGACCATGTAAAACTACAAAACACACAATTCCATAGCATTGAGCCTTGACAGTTAAAAGTGGTCTTGAATTGCATTAATTCTACAGTGTAGATAGAGACACCCTGCAAAAGCAAAAAAGATGCACATGAATGTAAACCATAACTATTGTCATTGTTCCAGCAGTACTCTAAGCAGAATTATAAGTGCATGAGTCCATTGGCAATAGAATTGGCCTGTTTTCCAACTCAAATTACTCTTTAACAATGGAAGTTGCATCAGAAGAACCCCAAACTGCTGATTGTTCATGAGCAACAGTTTAGGAGGTGCCATATTACCAGACAGCTCTTTTGGCAGGAATGCAACTTTTATTTAATCACATCACACACCCACAGTGTTCTGTTCATATGCTTAGCATCAGGATAATGGCTCATATTTTAAAGAGCAGCAGATATCTAATTCACTCTAGTTTTACATAGTCATTAAATAACGTTTGGAATCTAGAGTTTCATGATAGCTCACAGAGGAAAGCCAGTACAGGGTACCATCCTTGTGCTAAATTTTTACATGTGCAATTGCTGGGTCGGTGGTCTTGTACTGGTGCAATGGCGTAGTAGATATGAGGCAATTTCCATTTATTTATTTATTTACAGTATTTATATTCGGTCCTTCTCACCCTGCAGGAGAATCAGGGCAGATTACAATGCACATATACATGGCAAACATTTAATGCCAATTAGACATACAACATATATAGACAGACATAGAGAAGAAGAAGAAGAAGAAGAAGAAGAAGAAGAAGAAGAAGAAGAAGAAGAAGAATCGAAGAGTTGGAAGAGACCTCATGGGCCATCCAGTCCAGGAATATTGCATTCAAATCACCCCTGACAGATGGCCATCCAGCCTCTGTTTAAAAGCTTCCAAAGAAGGAGCCTCCACCACACTCCGGGGCAGAGAGTTCCACTGCTGAACGGCTCTCACAGTCAGGAGGTTCTTCCTCATGTTCAGATGGAATCTCCATGAAGATTCTTCTCCAGAAGAAGAAGAACGACTTTATTTTTCTACCCTGCCTCCATCTCCCCGAAGGGACTCAGGGCAGCTTACATGGGGCCCAAGCCCAGGCAGAATACAATTGAAATAAAGCAATAACAACATAAAAAAGGCATAAAACAACATAACTAACATAGCTAGCAACAACAATAACAGCAGACTAATTTTGGAGGGGGAAGGAAAACCACTATGTGAACTAGTTAAAGGATAAAGTGGTTTAGTAAGGTGGATGACAATATATTAAGACATAGGAAAAGTCATGGAAACAGAGCAAATTAACAGGATCAGTTAATATAATATAGGACATCAGATTGAATGACAATTCAAGTCATAATATAGGCCATTTGTCATAGGAGTCGTCGGTCGAAAGCACAACGAAACATCCACATCTTTATTTCCTTACGGAATGTGGCTAGGGAGGGTGCCAGCCTAATCTCCCTGGGGAGGGAGTTCCAGAGACAGGGGGCCACCACCGAGAATGCCCTCTCTCTCGTCCCCACCAACCGTGCCTGAGACGGAGGCGGGAGCAAGAGAAGAGCATCCCCGGAAGATCTTAAGGACCTTGTGGGCTCGTAAGGGAGGAGGCGGTCGCGCAGATAGGCAGATCCTGAACCATTTAGCTGGAATTTAACATTCCAGCTTTCCGGCTTTGTGAGGGTATGCTCGATTCCAGCCACAGGGGGAGCTGCCGCTTCAGCCACCACTTGTGACACCGAGTCCTTGACGGAGTACTTCCTCATTGCTGGAAGGTTTTATGGTGTCGTATCTTACTCGTCCAACGAGGGATCGCCTAAAGAAAAAAAAGAAAGATGGTGTCGTAAATTAGTTAAATTAGCCTCCCCGAGTAAAGCGGTACCTAAATTTCCTACTTGACAGATGCAATTGTCTTTCAGGCTGCATAGGTCGACAGCAAGCTAGATTATTAATGGTTGGGAGCTCACTCTAACTCGGGCTGGCTTCGAACTCATGACCTCTCGGTCAGTAGTGATTTCATGCAGCTGGCTACTAACTAGCTGTGCCACAGCCCAGACCGGCCACATTATCCGAATGCCCGATCACAGTCTCCCAAAGCAGTTGCTCTACTCCAAACTCAAGAATGGAAAATCAAATGTTGGAGGACAGGAAAAGAGATTTAAAGATGGACTCAAGGCCAACCTTAAAAACTGTGACATAGACACCGAGAACTGGGAAGCCCTGGCTCTTGAGTGCACTAGCTGGAGGTCAGCTGTGACCAGCAGTGCTGTGGAATTTGAAGATGCACGAATGGAGAGTGAAAAAAGAAACATGCCAAGAGGAAGGCACGTCATGCCAACCCCAACCAGGACCGCTTTCCACCAGGAAACCAATGCCCTCACTGTGGTAAAATATGCTGGTCAAGAATAGGGCTCCACAGTCACCTACATACCCACCACCAAGACACTGAACTTGGAGGATAATCTTACTCGGATAACAAGGGATCGCCTAAGTAAGTAGTTAATTTACACCTGGTTGTTGTCCTAATAATAATAATAATAATAATAATAATAATAATAAACTTTATTTATACCCCGCCACCATCTCCCCAGTGGGGACTCTGAGCGGCTTACATGGAGCCAAGCCCAGACAACATATTACAGCAAAATAGAAACAAAGCATAAACAACAAACAGCATCATCAAAATTACACAAAGCAAAAAAAAGTGTAATATAGTCTATTATTATTATTATTATTATTATTATTATTTTCATTGCCTCATTTGCTCATGGCTTATGTATCTGATACTGAGCATATGTCTTACAGACCCAGTGCCAGGCCCGTAGCCAGGATTTCGTTTTGGGGGGGGGGGGCTGATTTTTTTCAGGGAGGGTTTCGGGGGGGGACTGAGTTTCGGGGGGGGGGCTGAGTCTGAGTGAAAGAGGGTCTACCCCAGCAAACCTTTTGTATCATTACCCCAATACCCCCATGCATATGGGATATATTGAGTCTGGTGATCAGATCATGATATGAATAAACATAACAGTTTAAGTAATGCACCAGTAAGGACTTTTCGCGAACCACCATGAAAATTTCGGGGTGGGGGCTGAAGGCCCCCGAGCGCCCCCCCCCCCCCCCCCCCCCCACGGCTACATGCCTGTCCAGTGCTGTACTGAAGCCCAACTGATTCCAATGGAAGTTTGAAATAGAAATTTTTGATTTCTTGATTTAACTAAATGTGACTTCAAAGTGCCTAACTTTGTCTAGATTGTGTCCACAGAGTTATATTTGGTGTATCTGCTAACTTGGTATAATACATTCCACATTTTGATCCTTGAGTCTTTATTGAGATGGGGTTATATAATAATGTTTTGACTGTCTGGAAATAATTTGCATTCCGCTTTCTTTCATGCCTCCTGTTTAATGGCATTTTATAAGAAAATTTCTCTTGGCTTCTTATGACATGCCTTTTTGAACTCATATGGAATCATCTATGGCCTTATTATTCAAATGCTTTCCGCTTGTTCTGTCGCTCCACTACAGTCACTGTCTGATGAAATACCTCGTTACGTTTCTGATAATTTCTTGAATTCAAGGTATGCCTTTTTACTTGATGCAAATGCTGAATCATCTTATTCCACTTTTGATATCTCTTCGCTGGTTACCCATTCGATGTAGAAATCAGCATAAGCTTCTTGCTTTGATGTTCAAAGCTCTACACACCTTAGACAGCCCTTGCTTCTTTTTTACTCTAAATCCATGTTCTAGGTTTTCTTCTTCCCTTTCTCAATCTTGTCCTTTTTCACTCCTTGCTCGATACTCCTGCAACTCCCAATTTCCTGCCTGAATATTTGCAGATTGCTTCTTCCCTCGTTATTTTTAAATCTCAATGAAAAGCTTTCTTGTTTCTCCAAGTTTTTGGAATTTTAGTTTAATATTGTTTTCCAATCTTGTATATTTTGCCTTATTTTATATTACAAAGGTAAAGGATTCCCCTGACATTAAGTCTAGTCGTGCCCGGCACTGGGGGCTGGTGCTTATCTCCATTTCTAAGCCGAAGAGCCAGCGTTGTCCATAGACGCCTCTAAGTCCATGTGGCCAGCATGACTGCATGGAACGCCATTTCCTTCCTGCTGGAAAGATATCTATTCATCTACTCACATTTACATGTTTTCGAACTGCTAGGTTGGCAGAAGCTGGGGCTAACAGTGGAACGTCACCCCGTTCCCCGGATTCAAACCACTGACCTTTCAGTCAGCGAGTTCAACAGCTCAGCGGTTTAACCCACTGCGCCACCGGGGTGCCAATAGACATATATGTATAAGGTAAAGGTAAAGGTTTCCCCTGACATTAAGTGTACGACTCTGTGGAATGGTGCCCATCTCCATTTTTAAGCTGAAGAGCCAGTGTTGTCTGTAGACACCTCCTAGATCATGTGGCTCGCATGACTGCATGGAGCACTGTTACCTTCCTGCAAAAGTGGTACCTATTCACCTACACACATTTGCATGCTTTCAAATGCAAATGTTGGCAAAAGCTAGACCTAACAGTAGGAGCTCACCCTGATCCCTGGATTTGAACCACCAAACTTTCAGTCAGCAAGTTCAGCAGCTCAGCGGTTTAACCAGCTGCGCCACCAGGGACCATGTATAGATTGTATTATCATGTAAATGGAGCCCTCGGTGGCGTAGTGGGTTAAACCCCTGTGTCGGCAGGACTGAAGATCGACAGGTCGCAGGTTCGAATCCAGGGAGAGGCAGATGAGCTCCCTCTATCAAGCTCCAGCTCCTCATGCGGGGACATGAGAGAAGCCTCCCACAAGGATGATAAAACATCAAAACATCCGGGCGTCCCCTGGGCAACGTCCTTGCAGACGGCTAATTCTCTCACACCAGAAGCAACTTGCATTTCTCAAGTTGCTCCTGACACAACAAAAAAAAATCATGTAAATGCAATATGTGTGTAATATATTTATAAAGTAGTTACATTACAATCTATATAAATAAAAATGTAATGCTCGTTTGTGGGATTAACATAACTCAAAAACCACTGGACAAATTGACACCAAATTTGGACAGCATACACCTAACAACCCAATGTATGTCTTTTACTCAAAAAATTTGATTTTGGCATTTGGGAGTTGTAGTTGCTGGGATTTATAGTTCACCTACAATCCAAGAGCATTCTGAACTCCACCAATGTTGGAATTGAACCAAACATGGCACACAGAACTCCCATGACCAACAGAAACACTAGAAGGGTTTAGTGGACATTGACCTTGAGTTTTGTAGTTGTAGTTCACCTACATCCAGAGAGCACTGTGGACTCAAACAATGGAGGATCTAGACCAAATTTGGCACAAATACTCCATAGGCCCAAATATGAACAAAGATGGAGTTTGGGGGGAAGTAGACCTTTACATTTGGGAGTTGAAGTTGCTGGGATTTATAGTTCACCTACAATCAAAGAACATTCTGAACCCCATTAAAGATAGAGTTAGGCCAAACCGTTGTCCCAAATGTCATTTACATGTAGAATTAAATAAAGGCAGAATTTTATGTTTTGCAATAAATAAATAAAAACTGAATCTGCAAGATGACAAGGAAAAAAAAACTAGACCCAGAGAAAGAAACTTCAAATAGTCATTGTAATAAGCATGGAGCATTCTTGAATTTTCTCTAATTTCTCCATGTGTTTGTGATATTTATGAGCTCTGATTCTCTTCTTTGTTGGCTTAGAAACTGCATATTTATTTCTCAAATCTGGTTTCCAACACTCTGAGGCTGGAAAAGCCAGTGACTCCACTGGCTAAGGGATTCTTGTAGTCCAAAAAAGTAACCTTTCCAAGCTCTGGCAACAGACATCCTGCAGGAAGGAATTCAGTCCTACTTCTACTTCTTTATTTGGCTTCCTTCCTTGCCTGTTCATTATTCTGCTTAGCAGATCACTTCCTTGGATACTAATCCCATATCACGTTGGTGAGGACATGGTAACTCTCCCATTTGTAAATCGAAGGCCAACATATCATCCATTAACTCCCCTGGGGAAGGGTGAGATAAGGTTGTTCTGGAAATATACATCTTTTGTTCCCTTGTTTCAACTATTCTCCCATTATGTTTTCACATTTCACCAGCTGACTTTCTTGGAAAGCTCAGTAGTTCACTTCTTATCTCCTGTGTTCTTTATATGTTATGATTTGTGCGGTGGCTATTTTAAAGATTTGGCGTTGAGCAAGACTTACCAGACATTTTATGGTCTGTTCCTTAGAAAGGTTAACTATCTCTCTGAGAAAACATTCTGATAACACCAGAGAAGATTACAAGGATCTCACAATACTGGATGCATTTGAGGACTCTATGTGTCTGTCTTCCTTGCCTCTTATGTGAGTGAAGTATGCCAAATAGTCTGGAAAGGAGCCCTTGTTCCGAATCTGCTTATGTAGGGGCACCCAGACTCAGAGTTAAACCCTAAAGGACAAGCCTAAAATGTGTGGATGCCTGAGTTGAAGGATAAAATGCTGTATTTTCCCCATTCCATGTTCAGCAATTGACTTAGAGTGGTAGTTTAATCTTATTTAGTCGAAAACATAGTACATCTAACACCTCTGAAGGGATGAGGTTTTCTGCGCTCCAAAGAGTAGAATATGGACCAATAGATTCAAATGGCAAGAAAGGAGATTTCACTTAAACATTAAGAAGAACTTTTTATTATACAAACTGTAGATTACCTTGAAGCATGATGGATGTTCCTTCTTTGTAGTCTTTCAACAGAAGTTGGACGGACATGTCCAGGAGTGCTTTAGAAATGAAGAAACACTTATAAAACACATCTAAAGAAATAAATAGTCAATATATTTCTGCATGGATCGGGGCTGGATTGTTGATTATTATGTACAGCTGGCAATGTAGGTCAACCAGCAAGATTGGACCACATCCCCCAGCTCCCTTGCAATGATGGCCAAGAGGAACGTGCCAAGAGGAAGGCATGTCAAGCCAACCCCGACCAGAACTGCCTTCCACCTAGAAACCAATGCCCTCACTGTGGGAGACGATGCAGATCAAGAATAAGGCTCCATATTCACCTACGGACCCACCCTGGAGAATTATCCTACTCGGACAACAAGGGATCACCTAAGTAAGTAAGTAAGTAAGCATGGATCGGGGCTGAATTGTTGTGGTAAGCCATAGCAAGACTAAGTGTGGGTTGATTATCATGTACAGCTGGCAATGTAGGTCAACCAGCAAGATTGGACCACATCCCCCAGCTCCCTTGCAATGATGGCCAAGAGGAACGTGCCAAGAGGAAGGCATGTCAAGCCAACCCCGACCAGAACTGCCTTCCACCTAGAAACCAATGCCCTCACTGTGGGAGACGATGCAGATCAAGAATAAGGCTCCATATTCACCTACGGACCCACCCTGGAGAATTATCCTACTCGGACAACAAGGGATCACCTAAGTAAGTAAGTAAGTAAGCATGGATCGGGGCTGAATTGTTGTGGTAAGCCATAGCAAGACTAAGTGTGGGTTGATTATCATGTACAGCTGGCAATGTAGGTCAACCAGCAAGATTGGACCACATCCCCCAGCTCCCTTGCAATGATGGCCAAGAGGAACGTGCCAAGAGGAAGGCGTGTCAAGCCAACCCCGACCAGGACCACCTTCCACCTGGAAACCAATGCCCTCATTGCAGGAGACGATGCAGATCAAGAATAGGGCTCCATATTCACCTACGGACCCACCCTGGAGGATTATCCTACTCGGACAACAAGGGATCGCCTAAGTAAGTAAGTAAGTAAGTAAGCATGGATCGGGGCTGGATTGTTGCGGTAAGCCATAGCCAAAGTAAGTGTGTGTTGATTATCATGTACAGCTGGCAATGTAGGTCAACCAGCAAGATTGGACCACATCCAATGGGGTATATCTGTATGTTTTTGTTTTTGTTTTAGAATACAGTGTGTGGGTGTGGAGAGCTTCAGGAGAGCTTTTTCTCTGAGGTGATCTGTGCTCAAAGGCTTTGCTCTGAGGAGCAGCATGGAGAAGGTACTCTGAAGGAGGCTATGGTGGAATAGCTATTTACTCAAGGTTTATTTTTCCTCTTTCATTTGATGTAAGATGAAGATGTTTTATTTTGTGTTGCTTACAAAGACTATGTAAGTTTCTTGCATTGTTTGATTTATGCAACATTATAGTTCATCTCTACTGATTAAGAGTAAAAGTTTTTCTGTTCATTTTTAAACTGGTCTGTGAATCTTTCTGCATTTGGACTTTGGGCACGGGGGGGGGGGGAATCCACTGCTGCGCAACATGGATTAAATAGCCCTCTAAAGTTGGAATTCTATATTAACTTATTTACTCAGTATACTTATTTGAGGAAATAGACGTCAGGTCTATGAAAGCATATGCTATCAACTTCTTTCACTGAGTTAGGGCCTTATCACATGGGGAAAATTCCTCATTGTAGAAAATTTTGCTCATGAAGACATCATGGAGCCTGCCAGATCTCGTTGAAGTTGAATTCAGTTGATGTTTGTCTGCTGCAATCCTCATACCTTCATTTACTGTGCTGGGATAATTCCCCAACAATTAATCTGCTATCAGTAGAAATTCAGGGAGCCTTTTCACATATTACCAGAATTGTTGTATCCTACAAGCATTGCCATCCAGATTGTTCCATTGATGCGGAAACACTCTTGCGGTGCCCCTATGACAAGAACCACCAGATCAGAGCCTGCAGGTTCCCTTATCATTTGGTGAAGTGCACGAGCAACCAAAAATGTTGTGTACGCCTCTTCGGAGGAGGAGGAGGAGATAGAACAAGAGACTGAAGATGTAGGAGTTGGGGATTTGGGGCCAAGTGTTGAGGAAGAGGAAGAGGGCGAGGAGAACATACTGACAGTTCCTATCTTTCAGGAACACTGAAGACCAAAGGAAGAAAGTCACCTAGAATTGCTTCAAGGATGCCAAGCAATCAGATCTTGCTCTAGGAACACCTATGCTGGGAGCTGAGGGCTATAAATCAGCAGTAAAGCAAATAGTCACTGTTGGCAGCAACCGTTCTACTAAGAGCTTTTGAGACTCCTTGCTTGAGGCTCCAGCAAGTGTCTCACAAAGACTTTTTGCCAAATACTCTGTTTTCATGTTTGATGTAAGACTTTTCCTTTGCTTTTGAGATTTTGTTACTGTTCCTTTTCTGCTGTTTGTTAGCGTATTATCATTTTGCTGAAGTAAAGCTTTTTATAGTTGCTTTAACCCTTGTTGTAAGACTGTTTTGGGGGCAAAACCGGACAAAAAGATTGCCAGACAACTAGCAATGTGCCCCTATAATGCACATCACAAAATTCCTAAGGATAAGTTCAACTTATACATTAAAATCTGTGAAGTAAAATTTCCTCTGAGATGAATAAAGTTGCAGTATAGAATGGAAGCAAAGAAAAAACAGCCTGAAAATGCCCCTCTCCATAGGAAGACTGTGAAGCCAGTACTGATGAAACTCCTGCTGGTCCTTTTGTTTTTGGTGCCAAAATCTCAGAGACTGGAACCTAGAATCCAGATCCCCCCCCCCCCATGGTTCCTCTGAAGATCATACAAAAAGGGACAATTAAAGGCTTTGCTGAAGGAAGGAAGGAAGGAAGGAAGGAAGGAAGGAAGGAAGGAAGGAAGGAAGATCAATTGAGTATATTGTATATTGATTGAAGATAAGTTGAAGTACTTTGGCCACATCATGAGGAGACAGCAAAGCCTAGAGAAGACAATTATGCTGGGTAAAGTGGAAGGTAAAAGGAAGAGGGGCCAACCAAGGGCAAGATGGATGGCATCCTAGAAGTGACTGGACTGACCTTGAAGGAGCTGGAGGTGGTGACGGCCAACAGGGAGCTCTGGCGTGGGCTGGTCCATGAGGTCACGAAGAGTCGGAGATGACTGAACGAATGAACAACAACAAGCTGAGCTCATGAAAAAATGTTGGTTGTATCTTACTATAGGGATGCTTTTGTTAAAAAAATACATTTTTGTTGAAATGCCACACAAAGTTTTTATAGACAATCATTTTAGTGTCACCCCCTCTGAAGGTGTCACCCTGTGCAATTTGCATTCCCCACACTCAGCGATGCCACTAATTGCTGGTTATTTTTATCAATGCTCATGAAACCTTTGTTCCCTAGCAACCTATTTTATTTTACTTTTTTATAGTGAATGATGCCCAAATTTTATGCTCCCATTCTAATTATTGTCTTTGTCCCACCCCAATGCTATTAATATTGTCTTGGTATCCCCCTTTTCAATTGATTCACTGTGGTTAGAACAAGTAATGGGATTTTGATCTCATGAAAGGAGCCTCTTGTGGCGCAATGGGTTAAACCCTTGTGCTGGTAGGATTGAAGACTAAAAGGTCGAAGGTTTGAATCTGGGGAGAGTGTGGATGAGCCCCCTCGGTCAGCTCCAGCTCCCCATGAACGGTTTGGGACCCGCTTACCGGCGTGACTGCATTTCCTTTTACGAACCTACACAATCCCTTTAATCTTCCAGAGAGGCTGTTCTCTCACTTCCACCCCCATTGCAAGTGCGATTTGTGGGGACGAGGGAGAGGGCCTTCTCTGTGGTGGTCCCTCGACTCTGGAAACTCGCTCCTCAGAGAAATTAGGCAAACCCCCACCCTGGCAGTCTTCAGGAAGAGCCTGAAAACTTGGCTGTTCCAGTGTGCCTTCAATGAATGAATGAACAATAATCCCTGACCTGACCAATCCTGCATAAATGCCCTTGGAAGCACTTTATCTTACCTGTTAGTGTAATTAAACCCTACTTCGTCCCTTGGGTCCCCTGTCCAGATGCATTATAGTGCTCTCTCACCCAGTGTTTAAACTTTTAATCCTTGCAACTGGCCCTGCCCACTATGATCAATTTTCTGTGTTCAAATATTGTGATTTTATATTGTCAGATGTCTTTATTTATACTGTTTTTTGTATTTTATTTTATATATTTTATTGTTGTATTCTTATGTTGTACTTTGCATCGTTGTATTGCTGGGCTTGGCCTCATGTAAGCAGCCCTGAGTCCCCTTGGGGAGATGGTGGTGGGGTATAAATAAAGTATTATTATTATTATTATTATTATTATTATTATTAGAAACACAACAAGATGAGTCCACTTCAGACAAGATCACTTTGCTCACTCATGTATTGGATCGCACATTGGACACTTCCCAAGTGTCTAGGACTGTGTGTTGTATTGGCGAATAATGCATGCAGATCCCAGTAAGGTGGCCTTCTGCAGCTGGCAGATGGTAATCTTGTCAGCGTCGATTGTGTTTAAGTGCAGGCCAAGGTCTTTAGGCACTGCACCCAGTGTGCCAATCACCACTGGGACCATCTTTACTGGCTTGTGCCAGAGTCTTTGCAATTCAATCTTTAAATCCTCATATCGTGTCAGCTTTTCCAGTTGTTTCTCTTCAATCCTGCTGACATCTGGGATTGCAACATCAACAATCCATACTTTGTTTTTTAACATGATTGTGAGGTCAGGAGTATTGCATTCCAGAACTCTGTCAATCTGAAATCTGAAGTCCCAGGGTACTTTGATGTGTTCATTCTCTGTAACTTTTTCCGTCTTGTGATCCCACCAGTTCTTTGTCGCAGGCAGATGGTATTTGTGGCACAAGTTCCAATGAATCATCTGAGCAATGGTGTTATGCCTCTGCTTGTAGTCTGTCTGCATGATCTTCTTGCAGCAGCTAAGGATGTAATCTATTGTTTCATCTGCTTCCTTGCAGAGTCTTGTTGTTCATTCGTTCAGTCGTCTCCGACTCTTCGTGACCTCATGGACCAGCCCACGCCAGAGCTCCCTGTCGGCCGTCACCACCCCCAGCTCCTTCAAGGTCAGTCCAGTCACTTCAAGGATGCCATCCATCCATCTTGCCCTTGGTCGGCCCCTCTTCCTTTTTCCTTCCACTTTCCCCAGCATAATTGTCTTCTCCAGGCTTTGCTGTCTCCTCATGATGTGGCCAAAGTACTTCAACTTTGTCTCCAGTATCCTTCCCTCCAATGAGCAGTCGGGCTTTATTTCCTGGAGGATGGACTGGTTGGATCTTCTCGCAGTCCAAAGCACTCTCAGAACTTTCCTCCAACATCACAGCTCAAAAGCATCTATCTTCCTTCGCTCAGCCTTCCCTAAGGTCCAGCTCTCACATCCGTAGGTTACTACAGGGAATATCATGGCTTTGACTAGGCGGCTCTTTGTTACCAGTGTGATGTCTCTACTCTTTACTATTTTATCAAGACTGGACATTGCTCTCCTCCCAAGAAGTAAGCATCTTCTGATTTCCTGGCCACAGTCTGCATCTGCAGTAATCTTTGCACCTAGAAATACAAAGTCTGTCATGGCCTCCACATTTTCTCCCTCTATTTTCCAGTTGTCAATCATTCTTGCAATCATTATTATTATTATTATTATTATTATTATTATTATTATTATTATGCAGGGACATGAGTGAAGCCTCCCACAAGGATGAGAAAACATCAAAACATCTTGGCATCCCCTGGGCAATATCCTTGCAGACGGCCAATTCTCTCACACCAGAAGCAACTTGCAGTTTCCCAAGTTGCTACAGACATGGAAAAAAAATCTAGTGTATAGCAGAAACAACATGGATCATATGCTAAATTGCTGATTTCCCGATCTTGAATTATGGGAGCAATCCAAAGTATATGTCTGAAATGTGCTTGAGTTGTTCGACACAGCCAGCACAGAACATATGGAAGATTTTAAATACAGCTCAGGCACATATCACTGAAATAAGTTTAATAGGAAAGTTCTCCAAGTGAATTCCTTCTCCTCATTTCAATACTGAAGAATCGAGATCCTCTCCCTGCATCACCAGGAAGCTACAGGGTAGGTTTGACAGTAATAACCAGGTTTAAAGAAGATTTCTTTTTACAAAGGATCTCTTCTTTCACAGGGATGCATGAATCCATTGAGGAAAGAGCAGTGGCTGATTCCCACTCTTATTTTTTTCCATCACTAAAACATCAAAAAGAATTTCCTTGCAAGCACGTGAGTCAACAACAGCTTCTTAGGCCTATTCCAGCATCTCATGCCGCTTGAAGAGCGAAAGACAATCAAAGGCTTCTTTATTTATAAATTATTATAAACAGGATAATCGGCTACATAAATGAAAGAGAGTTAATGGGAACACAGCATGTAGACTTTCACTTTGAGAGTTTACTGTGAGCTTGGACTCTGTTTTCACAAAAGGATGCATTGTATACAAATGCTTTCCTAAGTTTATTTCCGCCAGTGCAAAATAGGCTCCAGTCCATTTATTAAAAAAAATCACTGGTTAAATTTTCATGGTTCCACATGTGGGAAGGATGGTGGTAACTGGGAGATGATGGTCACAAGTGTAGGCTCCTCACGTTTCCAACGTATAGAGTGCGGTGGTGGGGGGAGAAGAAGACACATTTCCCCCCTTTAATGTTCAAGTTTCCTTTCCCAATAGGCTTGATGACCCAATGGAGGAAAACCATCACATCTTCTTTTCCCAAAGTGGGATGCTCTTAATTTAAGTCAGTAGTGGACCATGGTGGTGGATTTCAAGCCAAAACTCTGCCCACGGGAATCTCGGGGAGCCCACATGGAATGCCAAAAAAACAAGAAATTGTAAAGAAGGAAGTTACAATTGTGGCAATACTATTTATTTATTTGCTGTATTTATATACCACCTGTTTCAGCCCGCAGGCAACTCAAGGTGGTTTACAGGGGAACAATTCGATGCTCACAATACTATAAATCAGGGGTCCTCAAACTTTTTAAACAGAGGGCCAGGTCAGAGTCCCTCAAATTGTTGGAGGGCCGGATTATAATTTGAAAAAAATATGAACGAATTCCTATGCGTACTGCACATATCTTATTTGTAGTGCAAAAAACACTCAAAAACAATACAATAATTAAAATGAAGAACAATTTTAACTAATATAAACTTATTAGTATTTCAGTGGGAAGTGTGGGCCTGCTTTTGGCTGATGGGATACGACTGTTGTTGTTACTGCTGTTGTTGCGTGCTTTCAAGTCATTTCAGACTTAGTTTGACCTTGAGTGAGGGCCGGGTAAATGACCTTGGAGGGCCGTACCTGGCTCCCGGGCCTTAGTTTGAGGACCCCTGCCATAAATACTAGGCTTGTTTGATCCAACAAAAAATGGTTCAAAACTAATTTCAGATGGTTTGATTGTAAAGTCAATTCCGATTTTCACAGAAAAAAATGTTCAAAACTTTTCGAAACTTCCGAGACTTCTGAAACCTTTCGTCAATGGTTTGAAAGTGTTATTTCCTGTTTCATTGGGTGGTGTTTACTTTGAAAGTAGTCGTTTTACTCCAGGAGTGGGGAAAAGCAAATGGAGGAAAGTCCTTCCTTCCCCAGTTTAAAACTGGCTTCTCTGGCTTGAGCCAGAAGCGGGGAACGCAAAGGGAGGAAATTCAGCCTTCCCTGGTTTAAAACTGGCTTCTCTGGCTTAAGCCAGAAGCGGGGAAAGCAAAGGGAGGAAATTCAGCCTTCCCTGGTTTAAAACTGGCTTCTCTGGTTTAAGCCAGAAGCAGGGAAAGCAAAGGGAGGAAATTCAGCCTTCCCCGGTTTAAAACTGGATTCTCTGGTTTAAGCCAGAAGCGGGGAATGCAAAGGGAGGAAATTCAGCCTTCCCTGGTTTAAAACTGGCTTCTCTGGCTTAAGCCAGAAGCGGGGAAAGCAAAGGGAGGAAATTCAGCCTTCCCCGGTTTAAAACTGGCTTCTCTGGTTTAAGCCAGAAGCGGGGCAAGCAAAGGGAGGAAATTCAGCCTTCCCTGGTTTAAAACTGGCTTCTCTGGCTTGAGGCAGAAGCAGGGAAAGCAAAGTGAGGAAATTCGCCTTCCCTGGCTTCCCTGGCTTGAGGCAGAAGTGGGGAAAGCAAAGAGAGGAAATTCAGGCTTCCCCGGTTTAAAACTGGCTTCTCTGGCTTAAGCCAGAAGCGGGGAAAGCAAAGGGAGGAAATTCAGCCTTCCCCGGTTTAAAACTGGCTTCTCTGGTTTAAGCCAGAAGCGGGGAATGCAAAGGGAGGAAATTCAGCCTTCCCTGGTTTAAAACTGGCTTCTCTGGCTTGAGGCAGAAGCAGGGAAAGCAAAGGGAGGAAATTCGCCTTCCCTGGCTTCCCTGGCTTGAGGCAGAAGTGGGGAAAGCAAAGAGAGGAAATTCAGGCTTCCCCGGTTTAAAACTGGCTTCTCTGGCTTAAGCCAGAAGCGGGGAAAGCAAAGGGAGCAAATTCAGCCTTCCCCGGTTTAAAACTGGCTTCTCTGGCTTAAGCCAGAAGCGGGGAAAGCAAAGGGAGCAAATTCAGCCTTCCCCGGTTTAAAACTGGCTTCTCTGGCTTAAGCCAGAAGCGGGGAAAGCAAAGGGAAGAAATTCAGCCTTCCCCGGTTTAAAACTGGCTTCTCTGGCTTAAGCCAGAAGCGGGGAAAGCAAAGGGAGGAAATTCAGCCTTCCCTGGTTTAAAACTGGCTTCTCTGGCTTGAGCCGAGGCCAGGGACCAGAATAATTTCTGACTCACTTCCTGAGTCGGAAGAAAAATGGCGAGACTAGCTTTGAAAGGGCAAAGGGACTTCCAGTTTCCTAAAAAAGTTCAAAATCACTTCAAAAGGGTAATTTTTCCGAAATTAATCCGAATTACGAAGATTCTAACTGGACCTAACCATGCCTAATAAATGCAATTTAAAACATTAATATATAATACTGTATAAAACCACAACAAAATCAATAAAACATAAATCATTAACGTCTCTTTGTTAAAACATTGTCCAGTCCCATTGTCTAGTTGTTCCATTTTCCTATGTCAGTTACTTTGCATTTGCAAACACTTGCTCGAAAAGCCACGTCTTGACTTTTTTCCGAAATGTTAAAAGGTAGGGGGCCAATCTGTTATCCCTAGCGAGGGCATTCCATAGCTTCCTCCCCACCCTTTTCTTTCCCTTCCTCTTTTCCCCCTTTCTTCCTTCTCTACCTATTCTTGGACTGCAACTCCCAACAGTCCTCCTGATCCATCTATCTACCTACCTATCTATCTCTATCTAATTTATCTATCTGGAGGATTGTTGGGAGTTACAGTCCAGGAATAGGAAATCAAAAATATGCAGGGATTGGGATGCTCTCGAAGAAATCCAAGGAGAAGAAAGCTTGCAGCTTGGAAGCAGTGCATTTGGATCATTCTCCTCTCCTAAAGGACCTGGTCTAGGGGATGCTGGGAGCTGTAGTCCAGAAGAGAGTGTTGATATGCTATTGTGTGTTTTGCTTGCCATGCGCTGTAGCATCTTTTGGGGGGGGTTGCTTTTAAAATGCCTTCTGCTGTGTTTTTCAGTGTTTTTATAAGTGGTGGTCCCTTGTTGGCCTGATAGGTGCCTTGTGTCCAAATTTTGTGTCAATTCGTTCAGTGGTTTTTGAGTTATGATAATCTCACAAATGAACATTACATTTTTATTTATATAGACTAGCCGCCCCATGCCACTCATTGCTGTGGCCCACATGGGGGTTCTGTGTAGGTGGTTTGGCCCAATTCAGTTGTTGGTGGGGTTCCGAATGCACTTTGATTGTAGGAAAACTATAAATCTCAGCAACTACAGCTCCCAAATGTCAAGATTCTATTTTCCCCAAACTCCACCAGTGTTCAAATTTGGGCATATTGAGTATTCTTGTAGAGTTTGGTCCAGATCCATCATTGTTTCAGTCCAAAGTGATCTCTGGATTTAGGTGAACTACAACTCCAAAACCGAAGGACACTGCCCACCAAACCCTTCCAGTATTTTCTGTTGGTCATGGGAAAACTGTGTGCCAAGTTTGGTTCCATTCCATCGTTGGTGGGGTTCAGAATGCTCTTTGATTGCAGGTGAACTATAAATCCCAGCAACTACAACTCCCAAAAGACAAAATCAATTTTTTGAGTGAAGGACATACATTGGGTTGTTAGGTGTGTTGTGTCCAAATTTGGTGTCAATTCATCCAGTGGTTTTTGAGTTCTGTTAATCCCACAAACGAACATTACATTTTTATTTATATAGATAGACCATTTCTTCATTTTTTTCTATATGCTTGAGAGTTCCAGCTCCTTGAGTTCCAGTTAACTGAGAGTCTACTGTAAATCAATCAATCAGCCCAAACTCCACTTTGGCAGGAAAAACGAAATGCAAAGATACAAAATGGGGGACGCCTGGCTCGAGAGCAGTACGTGTGAAAAAGATCTTGGAGTCCTTGTGGACAACAAGTTAAACATGAGCCAACAATGTGATGTGGCGGCAAAAAAAGCCAATGGGATTTTGGCCTGCATCAATAGGAGCATAGTGTCTAGATCTAGGGAAGTAATGCTACCCCTCTATTCTGTTTTGGTTAGACCACATCTGGAATATTGTGTCCAATTCTGGGCACCACAATTCAAGAGAGATACTGACAAGCTGGAATGTGTCCACAGGAGGGTGACTAAAATGATCAAGGGTCTGGAGAACAAGCCCTATGAGGAGCGGCTTAAGGAGCTGGGCATGTTTAGCCTGAAGAAGAGAAGGCTGAGAGGAGATATGATAGCCATGTATAAATATGTGAGAGGAAGCCACAGGGAGGAGGGAGCAAGCTTGAGGTCTCTTCCAACTCTTTGATTCTATGATTCTATGAATTCATGATACTGATAGGTTACTTTTTTGGGACTACAGATCCCAGAATTCCCCAAGTAGCATCGCCATTCTTAGGGTGCTTTTGATAGTACTATTTTTTTTAAAAAAAAACAGCTTGCTAAGTCTGTGCAAAGTACAGCAGCCCAAACATATCCCCTGGGTATGCTTTATCTGTTGTTACCACTGCCTATGTCATGGTGAAGTAAGGTCAAGGGAGGAAAGAGTTTTCCTCACCTTACTGGACAGGACACATTCTGTGTCTGGTAGTCTTCTTTAATCCTAGTGGAATAGAACAGGTACAGACTTCATTAAATTAGATCCCAAAGATTTTTAACTTTACGAACTTCAGACCAAAAGTGATCAAAAGAACTCCCTTGATCTGGGAAAACATGGCACCGAATTCATGGGGAATATTTTTTATGGTCAAAAGAAAAGAGCATTCAGTAAAAACACAAAACTTCTGCAATTGCCAGGTGAGAAGCTTGCACCTTTTCCTCCCCTCCTTATCATGACCTCTCCAAGAACTAAACCTGCTGCCAATGAATCTCTTTAAATAGTTAGTTGAACTTTAGCAATTCCGGCCTGAGACAGCCACAGTACAAAGGCCTCAAATGGTCAAGAAAAGAAGACTCCACACGCTGATTTTTCAGTGCTGCATACAATTTTCTGACTGCTGTTAACTTTGTCCAGATGCGGGTACTCTGTGTGCCCATGGAAATTAGACAGATCTTTTTTTCTTTTCAGCTTGTCCAAGAATCTTTGCACTCTGACTCAGTCCAAAAAAGAAAAGAAAAAGGAAGAATGGAAAGAATGTGAGGCAACTGCATTCAGTACATAGTATTTTCTTCGTACAAGGTCTATTGAAAAGTGGGGATTTGAGCATGCAAATGGCAAACAATTGGATATTTATCTGGGTAAAAAAAAAAAAATATTTTATCGTGGTTTTTTTTAAAAAAAAATGGTTAACTCAGATGGACCAGCCCCTAAGGCAGCAGACTATCAGCTGTTATTCATTTGGGTTTCGTGGAATATCCCTGGCATTGAAAATTGATGGGTTTAGTTTTTTGACTGTTTATTAATACACTGTTCTTTTTCAATCATAATCAGTTGTCAGTGACCCAAAACATCAGTACGGTGGACAAATTTGGAAACCTAAACACATGGCAATTTCCTGCTGGTTTGGCTGAGAGGTAACACCTTGGGATATATTGCATCAGAGATTTTAGTAAGTGCTCTTTAGTGTTGAACAATTGTAGTGCTATATTACACAATATTAATAATAATAATAATAATAATAATAATCCTAAGATGCTGCAAGAAGATCGCACAGACAGACTACAAGCAGAGGCATAACACCGTTGCTCAGATGATTCATTGGAACTTGTGCCACAAATACCATCTTCCTGCGACAACTAACTGGTGGGATCACAATCCGGAAAAGGTTACAGAGAATGAATACGCCAAACTCCTCTGGGACTTATGGATTCAGACAGAGTTTTGGAGAATAATACTCCTGACCTCAAAATCGTGTTAAAAAACAAAGTATGGATCGTCGATGTTGCAATCCCAGGTGACAGCAGGATTGCAGAGTGTCACGTTGCCAGGGCTCTACCTTATTTAGGTGGAGATGAATCAAACTCCCAGTTTAATTGTAACAGCACTTACTTACTTGCTGGCTGTTTTAATAGACCAAAACATAAAACATAAAGATAGCACTCAGCTACAGAATAAACAAAAACTGATAGCAAAAATAACTTTGTAGTCAAAAGGGTCCAGTCCAGTAGTCAAACGCCGAGAGTTCAATAACAGAGTCCAGGGATCAAGAGTCTTTACCGTAGCCAAAAGCCAGTCCAAAGGTTCAAGGTTCCAAGGTTCCAAGATTACAGGAAACAGGTCAGGATACCGAAAATCCAACAGACCTTAGGGGGAAAACCAGCAGCATCCACCACCAAAATGCAACAGATACTTTTCTCCCAAAGATCAGTCCCAAGGTTAGCTCCTTAAATCCAGTAACACCCAGCTGCAATCCATCTCCTGTACAATTCCACCCCTAATTGCTTTCACCCATGAACTCCCACTTACAGATCACCAAACCCTATAGAACTAATACATTAACCCTTCCATCACCAACCACCATCAACTGCAGACCATATGACACAGAGAAACAACTGGAAAAGCTAACTCGATATGAAGATTTAAAAATCGAACTGCAAAGACTCTGGCACAAACCAGTCAAGGTGGTCCCGGTGGTGCCAGTGGTGATCGGCACACTGGGTGCAGTGCCTCAAGACCTTGGCCTGCACTTAAACACAATCGGCACTGTCAAAATTACCACCTGCCAGCTGCAGAAGGCCACTTTACTGGGATCTGCATGCATTATTCGCTGATACATAACACAGTCCTAGACACTTGGGAAGTGTCCGACATGTGACCCAATTCAACAGCCAGCAAAGTGTCTGCTGTGGACTTCCAGCAGTCACCAGCCAATCCCTTTCCAATGCCAGAGATACAGCTTAATGGTGTAACATTAGAAAATGTTGATCATTTCTGCTACCTTGGCAGCCACCTCTCCACCAAAGTCAACATCTGCACCGAAATACAACACTGCCTGAGCTCTGCGAGTGCAGCATTTTTCAGAATGAAACAGAGAGTGTTTGAGGACCGGCACATCTGTAGGGATACCAAGGTACTTGTTTATAAAGCTATTGTCCTCCCAACCCTGCCATATCACATGGAACTCCTAGAACGATTCCATGAGCGCTGCCTCCGTAAAATCCTGCAACTCTCTTGGGAAGACAGGCGGACAAATGTCAGTGTGCTGGAAGAAGCAAAGATGAACAAGGATCACTTTAGGACACACATAGGATGGGGGAATGTTTCTCCTCAACCTCCCACGCAAATAGTTCCCACTGCCCCCTTTGCTCCTCCAGACATCTGTTGCTGTATTTGTGTATCTTATATGCAAACCAAACTCTTTTCTCCCCTCAGTGAGGCTGAGGTTAAAGGAAGTGCCCTTTTTGAGAAGAGGTGATTTATGAAGGAGACCCTGGGGCAGACTGATAACTTATCAGAATCAGGTTGCAGATGCTTCAAGGAAGATATCGCATGGATGAAACAGCAGGCAGATCCATTAGTCACTGCCGAAACCATCAGAAGTCTTGGCAAGGATCAGTGAGTGCTGACTCGTGATGAGCACAGTTTGGAAAGTGAATGAAATCTCAAGAGAACAGAGAAAGTCCATAATGAAATTGGTCCGCATACAAAACGTGACGTGGAGGCCTTCTCACCGTTGCAGAGCGTTTAAAAAAAGAAAACCTGAGAATGATTAATTTGACTAAATACAGCGAGCCCAACGAAAGGAGCAACAAAGGGGGATGTGCGAGGATGGTTCCAAATCTAAAAAGCTTGTTTATTGAGCTTATGGCTTAGCTTCCAAAGGAAGAGGCTACAGATACTTACAATAATACATAGCACTTACGTAGTGCTTTAGAAAATGTTAAAAGTGTTTTATATACATTATCCTAATAATCCTCAGAGTAATCATGTTGCAAATCAGGGAGGGGTGAGTTGGATGCAAGGCAGTAACCTCAAGGTCATGGGAATTTTCCTCTGTCGGATTTCAGATGGTGGCAGATATGTTTATCTTGTTATAGGCTCCCTGAATAAAACCAAGGTCCAAGCTGTTATGGGACAAGTCAACAGTATAACCACCAATTGTGTGAGAAGCATTGGTAGCAATGCCAAAGAAGAAATACATGTATTGTCGAAGGCTTTCATGGCCGGAATCATGGGGTTGTTGTCGGTTTTTTCGGGCTATATGGCCATGGTCTAGCGGAATTCTCTCCTGATGTTTCGCCTGCATCTATGGCAAGCATCCTCAGAGGTAGTGAGGTCTACCTCTGAGGATGCTTGCCATAGATGCAGGCGAAACGTCAGGAGAGAATGCTGCTAGACCATGGCCATATAGCCCGAAAAAACCTACTACAACCCAAGAAATACATGGTCTGAGAGCTCCAGCTCCAATATCTAATGCGAGACTGAAATCAAATTCTGGGATTGTCAAGTAGAGTCAAATTCCATTGGGAGAGAGAATAAAGTACCAATAAAGTAAATACTGAAACTGTGGCTTCCCCAGTACTACGAGGTTTGAATGAAAAGTAATGCCTCCATCTTCATAACTCAACAGATGGCAGTACTGGTATGCAGCAGATATTGGCTTGTTCAGTAGACTCTCCTCTACAGTTCCATTTTGACAGGAAGCCTTAGCATTGAACAGTTGTGTTGTTAAATAATAATAATAATAATAATAATAATAATAATAATAATAATAGGAGAAAAATAATAATTAGGAGAAAAATTGCCTCCAGAACATGGCCATATAGCCCGGAAAAACCTACAACAACCCATAATAATAATACTTTATTTGTACCCCGCTACCATCTCCCCAAGGGACTCGGTGCGGCCTACATGAGGCCAAGCCCATAATACATCAATAAACAAAGCAATAGCAAAACCATCAAAGCAATATAATTAATATAAGCCACATAACAAAAAATAAACAATAAAGTGCAACGTATGGAACCCTGCGCAGACGGTCGGTCAATGTGAGTTAAGCAACGTGCAGTCAGTGAATTCTTGACAACAGAAGGTGTCACCCCAATGGAGATTCATCAGAGAATGCAAGCTGCTTATGATTATTGTGTTGATGTGAGTACTGTGTGTTGTTGGGGAAGAAAGTTTAAAGATGTTGAAGTGGGAACATCTGACTTGCATGACAAACAAAGAGTTGGATGTCCTGTGACAGCAACCATTGAGTTTCACAAGCAAAAGGTTGACAGATTGATTCAAGATGATCATTGTATCACTCAGAGAGAAATTTCAAGCATAATCGGCATTTCACAAGAACGTGTGGGTCACTTGATTGCTTTGTTTGGCTATCAGAAGATCTGTTTTGGGAGTAGAACAACTACTTTCAAAGTAAGTGCTGAACAATTAAACAGGAAATAACATTTTCAAATCAGGAACAGAAAAATTTTCAAACTTTGTAGTGTAATAGATGCAGTATTTCAAAATGGCTGGGCCACAGCTTCTTATATTACTTTGGCAATACAAAAAAGGAGCACTGTTGTGCTCTTAGGCAAAAAGCCCTTAAGATGTATTCAAACATATAGCAAAGATCAAAATAAAATTATCTGAAAGATATGCAGTTTTGATACACACTGCTTTAAAAGTCACGAAAATAATATCTATAGGCAGGCATGTAGCCAAATCAGACTTGGGAAGTCTGATTTGGCCACGGTGGTCCACGCTCTGGTTACATCCCGGATTGATTACTGCAACGCGCTCTACGTGGGGTTGCCCTTGAAGACTGCCCGGAAGCTTCAGATGGTCCAGCGCTCGGCAGCCAAGTTGCTAACAGGAGCGGCACTCAGGGAGCACACCACTCCTCTGCTGAGCCAGCTCCACTGGCTGCCAATCCGCTACCGGGCACAATTTAAGGTGCTGGCTTTAGCCTATAAAGCCCTAAACGGTTCTGGCCCCGCTTACCTCTCCGAACGCATCTCCACCTATGAATCGACTAGAACATTAAGATCGTCTGGAGAGGCCCTGCTCTCGATCCCGCCTGCGTCACAGGCGCGCCTGGCGGGGACGAGAGACAGGGCCTTCTCAGTGGTGGCCCCTCGGCTATGGAATGCCTTGCCGGCAGACATCAGACAGGGACCTTCGTTGCTGACGTTTCGGAGAATGGTCAAGACCTGGCTTTACGAACAAGCGTTTGGCTAAGCAATGCAACTAATTAAGGAAGACGGTAAATGGAACATAGGAACGGCACAACGACTATGAGAACGGATCTGATTTCAACTGAGGCGTTCTATATGTTGTTTGTTGATTTGTCCTGTCTGATTGTTAATTGTTGTGGATCGACGTCGTCGATCCTGTTGTTGTATTGCTGTGTTTTAATTGCACTGTAAACCGCATTGAGTCGCCTGTCAAGGGCTGAAAAATGCGGTTTAAAAATGAAGCAAATAAATAAATAAATAATAGCCAGGGGGAGGCTCGGGGGGCTTCATCCCCCCCCCCCACACCCTGAAATTCTGATGGTTTTCCACGAGAAGGCCTTACTGGTACATTATTTAAACTTTTATGTTTATTCATATCATGATCTAATCACCATGCTCAATATATCCCATATGCATGGGGGTATTGGGGTAAAGATACAAAAGGTTTGCTAGGGTAGACCCTCTTTCACTCAGACTCAGCCTCCCCGAACCAAACTCAGCACCCCCCCCCCCCCCCCCCCCGAAACAAAATCCTGGCTACAGGCCTGTCTATAGACGATCAGATCTTTCTGGAATATGTATTGTCGAAGGCTTTCATGGCCGGACTCACTGGGTTGTTGTAGGTTTTTTCAGGCTATATGGCCATGTTCTAGAGGCATTCTCTCCCAACGTTTCGCCTGCATCTATGGCAAGCATCCTCAGAGGTAGTAACATCTGTTGGAACTAGGAAAATGGGTTTATATATCTGTGGAATGACCAGGGTGGGACAAAGAACTCTGGTCTGTTGGAGCTAGGTGTGAATGTTTCAACTGACCACCTTGATTAGCATTTGATGGCCTGGCAGTGCCTGGGGCAATCTTTTGTTGAGAGGTGGTTAGATGTCCTTGATTGTTTCTTCTGTTGTTTTGATGTTTTTTTAATACTGGTAGCCAGATTTTCTTCATTTTCATGGTTTCCTCCTTTCTGTTGAAATTGTCCACATGCTTGTGGATTTCTGGAATAATTTTTTTATGCATCGAATTTGGCCTTCTTTGCCTCTTGCACCAAGATAAGGGATATTCTTTTTCTTTCTGCAGAGGCAGATCCATAAAATTTCATGATAAACAAAAGCCTTCTTGTATCGTATGAGATGGGGTAAAACAGACCGGCTAGAAATCTGAAGGTTAAAGTGTACATTCCTTTTTCAAAGTCGCATTTGGACAAAGCAACTCACTCCATCTCCTGAACAGTCTATTACTAAGTCACAATTGTGGGGATGATGTGGTCTCCAGTTTGGGGGCTTTGCAAGGATAGCAAAGGATAGATTTGGAGAAGGAAAAGGAGAGCAAAAAAATTGAATATGAGACTTTAAGATGCATTCTGTTTGGAGTAGGAAAGATTAAAGCATTTTCAGTTTTTGGTTTCTGTAGGTTCTTTCAGTGGAGAGGACGAAATAGAAAAACAGTTGCAAAGAGAATGAGAGGGAGAGAAAGAGAAGAGCTTGACAAGTGGATTAAAAATAACAGATGGAAAGGAAAACGCCCCTGGCCCTTCCAAAACCACCATCTCAGCCTCCCACACCCTGGCCAAATTAAAATAAGTTTGGCATAATGAAGTCAAACGCTGCATATGTGTGAGAGAGTTCTAACAAAAAGATGAGGCATCGTCGGAAAAACAAACAAACAGGCTGGATCTCACTGGGACTATTTCAGAAAGGACTATTTTGAGGATCTCAGCACACGCAACAAAGGATTAGCTTTGATGTGGATGGTTCTTCAGCTTTGCCTCTCGGAATGCAACTTGTCTCTCTTCCTTACAAAGTGGTATTAATGATGTACACGTTTAATTGTCGTGGCTCCCTGCCAAATTATACTTCAAGCTGTAGTTTTATGAGTGCCGAGAGTTCTCAGGAAAATTCGACTCTAGCCTCTGAACTATAGGTCTGAGGCAGGGAAGAATGCAATTACTGTTTATTCAGAAGGAAGCACCACTGAATACAATGAGTCCCAAGGAAATTTCCATCAGATTGTGGCATATGTATGCTGGCCCTGTCTTACGACCTCATCAAATGAGACAATTTGCCCATCGCACACCTCTTGCTCTCCCTTTTCACCAAAGAGCCCGTTACACAACACACATCTACTTCTAGCTTCCATCTTGCCTTTGAAACAATGGAGGGAAGCCAGGACGGACGGTCCCGCCCCCCCACATGGGATGGACTTTTGGGTAAGTTGATTAATCCAGGGCATGAGGCGATGGGTTCTCCATGCCCCCCAATGGGACCCTATGGATTTGCCACGATGTGTGGTGAATCCCAACATCAATGTGATACAGTTGTTAAAGATACAGCTGGTCTGATTTGACCACTGTGGTCCATGCCTTAGTTACCTCTTGACTGGACTATTGCAATGCACTCTATGTGGGGCTACCCTTGAAGACGGCCCGGAAACTCCAATTGGTCCAACGTTCGGCAGCCAGACTACTAACTGGGCCGAACTACAAGGAGCGGTCAATCCTCCTGTTTAAGGAGCTCCATTGGCTGCCATTCATTTCCCATTCCCAATTCAAGGTGGAGGTTATCACCTATAAAATCCTAAACGGTTTGGGATCCACCTATTTGCGTGACCGCATCTCCTACCACACACCTGCACAATCCCTCTGATCCTCAGGGAAGGCCATCCTTTCACCCCTTCCTCCATCACAGGCATGACTTGTGGGAACAAGGGAGAGAGCCCTCTCTGCTGTGGCCCCTCATTTTGTGGAATTCACCACCTGGCAAGATTAGGCAAGCCCCCACCCTAGCAACCTTTAAGAAAGACCTAAAAACTTGGCTTTTCCAATGTACTCTTGGAGACTCACCATATATTTCATTCCTGGTGCTTCAACTCCAGTGTTCTCCTCATTTTTTACACTTCCTCCCACCTTATTGAAGGCCTACTCCGCTGTTCCATCCCCTACAAGCTCCTCCTTCATAAATATACCTGTTTACTGCTATCTCATCCAGTGTTTTATCATTTTATGTCATGTATTTGGCCCGCCCATTGTGTTTGATCTTTCATTATATTATTTTGCACTGCTTACTTTACTCGAATGTTGTATTTATTTTATTGTGATGATATTTTTGTTGATCTGTATTTTATTTTTGATGTAATGTATGTTCGGGCTTGGCCTCATGTAAGCCGCTCTGGGTCCACTTCGGGGGAGATGGTGGCTGGGTATAAATAAAGATTATTATTATTATTATTATTATTATTATTATTATTATCCTCTTTCCCAAGGTCTTCAACACTGTCTGTTTCTTCTACATCTTCAACCAAACCATGAGCAAGTCTTATGCTTTAGCATGAAAAAGTAATTTTACCTTGTGATAGCACTGGCCCTACTATTAAGGCAGAGCAAAGAGACTGCTTTGAGCGATAGATATGAAACATCATGAAAGGGAAACAACTGTTGTTGTTGTTGTATGCCTTCAAGTCATTTCTAACTGACAATGACTTTAAGGCAACATTTCACAGATTTTCTTGAAAGATTCGTTCAGGCAGGATTTGCCATTGCCTTTCTCTGAGACTGGGAAAATGTGACTTGGCCAAAGTCACCCAATGGGTTTCCATGGCCAAGGAGAGATTCAAACCCTGGTCTTCCAGAGTACTGGGCTAACACTCAATCTACTATTCCATGTTATTGGTTATTATTATATTAATTATATTATATTATATTATTATGTAGTTTTACTGCTTGGGATGGGGAGAATACATATGGGATTTTCTGATTCATGTCAAAATAGCTGGACAGAAAAATAACTTGACTGAACCTAGAGACAATGACTTGGGTAACAATCTGCTGGTCTGCCACAGCCAGCAAATGTCTTGGGCTGGTTCAGAAAAACCATGGGAACCCAAGGCTACTCTCGCTGTTAGACAGAACAGTATTGAAATACTTAGCAGTGTTACATACAAGACAAGGAATGCATTTACAACCAAAGAAAGGCTATAAATGTTTGCACTATGGCAGAACTAATAATGATGTGTATGACAGAGGAAACCTGCCAGAAGACACATATTCAGCAGTGTCGTAGCATTTGATTTCTGGCAAACAGGCATAAGTCTGAATCAGTACCTTCAGAGCATTACCAGATTCACTATGGCATGACTTTATTTTAGTTATATGGATCTACAGGGTAGGAAGTAAGCCTGAGCCTACATCTAGAATAGATCCACAAGATAAACGAGAGGCAATAATAAACAAAGTATGGATTGTCGATGTTGCAATTCCAGGTGACACCAGGACTGAAGAGAAACAACTGGAAAAGCTGACACTTCACACAGAACACAGGAGGTTTTCTGTTTATTTTTATTTATCGTGTCAGTAGCAACCAGACAATTGTATTACATTTTTAACACATTTTACATTTTAACAAATTATATTTTAACAATTTTTTAACAGCAGAGTTTGCAAGCTTGGTAGTTGATGAAATGTCCTTTGACCAGTATCTGGCCACTTGGAGTGCCTCTGGTGTTGCTGCAAGAAGGTCCTCCGTTGTGCATGTGGCAGGGCTCAGGTTGCATTGCAGCAGGTGGTCAGTGGTCTGCTCTTCTCCACACTCGCATGTCGTGGATTCCACTTTGTAGCCCCATTTCTTGAGGTTGGCTCTGCATCTTGTGGTGCCAGAGCACAGTCTGTTCAGTGCCTTCCAAGTTGCCCAGTTTTCTGTGTGCCCAGGGGGGAGTCTCTCATTTGGTGTCAGCCATTGATTGAGGTTCTGGGTTTGAGCCTGCCACTTTTGGACTCTCACTTGCTGAGGTGTTCCAGCTAGTGTCCCTGTAGATCTTAGAAAACTATTTCTTGCTTTAAGTTGTTGACGTGCTGGCTGATACCCAAACAAGGGATGAGCTGGAAATGTCACTGCCTTGGTCCTTTCACTGTTGGCTGCTACTTCCCGGCAGATGTCGGGTGGTACAATACCAGCTAAACAGTGTAATTTCTCCAGTGGTGTAGGGCGCAGACATCCTATGATAATGTGGCATGTCTCATTAGAGCCACATCCACTGTTTTAGTGTGGTGAAATCTGTTCCACACTGGGCATGCATACTCAGCAGCAGAGTAGCATACCGCAAGGGCAGATGTCTTCACTGTATCTGGTTGTGAACCCCAGGTTGTGCCAGTCAGCTTTCGTATGATACTGTTTCTAGCACCCACTTTTTGCTTGATGTTCAGGCAGTGCTTCTTGTAGGTCAGAGCACGGTCCAGAGTTTTCTGTTTTCTGTAGGGAATAACGAGACCAGAGCAAGGGGAAGCTGCACAATGCCACTTTCTCACATGTGATGGGGAAGTGTCACTGTGGGTGAGGCGGGGTGCCGCGTGCCAGGATTGCCCCACTGCCTCGCAGATTCTCCACGAAGACAAAAGAAAAAGAACAATCCAGTGCTTTTTTTTGTTCTGTTGTGTCAGGAGTGACTTGAGAAACTGCAAGTGGCTTCTGGTGTGAGAGAATTGGCCGTCTTCAAGGACGTTACCCAGGGGACGCCTGGATGTTTTGATGTTTTATCATCCTTGTGGGAGGCTTCTCTCATGTCCCCACATGAGGAGCTGGAACTGATAGAGGGAGCTCAGCCACACTCTCCCTGGATTCGAACCTGCGACCGGTCGGTCTTCAGTCCTGCCAGCACAAGGGTTTAACCCACTGCACCACCGGAGGTTCCGAATCCAGTGCTAAGCTACTGCAAAAACAAGAAATTACCTTAGATGACTCTGAAATATATTATCATATATTGCTTTTCAAAACAATTGATACCTGGCCCAAATCTTTCATTTCTCATAGAAATATAAATGGACCATCTCCACCAGATGCATCACATTGTCCCCTTTTCACCTTGAAAACCAGCATGTGTCTGATACCATTCAATATGCTCACCCAAATCAATGCATTGAGCAAGAGAATCCCCAAATGAAGCTGTCAGGGTTGAAGTGCAGCATCTTTCAAAAAACATCACAGAAACTAACACCACATTTTTGGGGGAAAATAATTGCCAGAAGAGGGATTATATTTATACAGAGGTGTACAGTACATGCATAATACAGTATGTGCATAATGTATCATCCAGCCTCCTGGGCTTAGTGGCAGGGCACCTGAACATTCATTTTGGTGGTATGTTTCCTTGATGGAATTTGGCTGCATCATTATAAAGAGTGAGTCACTTGCCTTGGGTGACAGGTACAGGGAGATGACTGTAAAATGCTAAGAGATAAAGTGTTTCACCCTCTAAACTAGCCTGGGGCCTCCAAGAGCAGCAGAGAATGCTAGCTGGACTCATTGCCAGTTCAGGATGGGCACAACTGTAGCATATATATATATATAAAATTTCTGTGTACCCAGCAGCAGAATGAGATACAGTGGGGTCTTGCTATTCTCTGTTTCATTCTAGAGTCTCCCATGAATACCAAAATCTGTGGATGCTCAAATCCCATTATATAATCTCAGTGTATTTAACATGTTTTTTATAGAATTAATTTTAAATATATATCTTTTGTGGAAATATATTTTAATATTTATGTTAATAGAATTTTTGCAATATTCGTGTGTTTTGACTGTGCAATGGCCTGCCTTGAGCATCGAGGAGAGACGAGTAAGAATTATTATTATTATTATTATTATTATTATTATTATTTTACTGACACAAAGACGCAGTATGACACAGCAAATGAGATATATATATATATATATATATATATATATGTATATGTATATGTATATGTATATGTATAGGATTTCATATCACAAAATCACAAGTTGAACACTTCCCAAGCATTTAGGACTGTGTGATATATTTTTGAATGATGTGCACAGATCCAAGTAAGGTGGCATTTTGCAGTTGACAGATCATGATTTTGTCAATGTGTATTGTTTCCAAATGCTGGCTGAGATCTTTTGGCATGGCACCCAGTGTGCCAATGACCACTGGGACCACCTGTACTGGTTTATGCCAGAGCCTTTGGAGTTCAATTTTGAGGGCTTGATAATGGCTGAGTTTTTCCTGTTGTTTTTCGTCAACTTGACTGTCGCCTGGTATGGCGACATCAATAATCCATTTTTTTTCTTTTTCACAATCGTGATGTCTGGTGTATTGTGTTCCAAAACTTTATCAGTTTGGATTCGAAAAGTCCGACAGTATTTTTGCGTGTTCATTTTCCACTACCTTTGCTGGTTTACAATCCCACCAGTTCTTTACTACTGGCAGGTAATATTTATTATTATTATTATTATTATTATTATTATTATTATTATTGACACAAAAACACAGTATGCCACAGCAAACGAGATATATATGCTGGATTTCATATCACAAAATCACAAGTTGAATACTTCCCAAGTGTCTAGGACTGTGTGATGTATTTTTGAATGATGCGTGCAGATCCAAGTAAGGTGGCCTTTTTGCAGTTGACAGATTGTGACGACGATGATGATGATTGTTATTATTATTAGTGCATTTATGCCCAAAATTTGTTTCTTCCTTCCTTTTGTATTCTTTCTTTTTCAGAGTTATGCATCTGTCCCCCTAAATATTGAGTTCTTATCAAAGATCTCATAGATTTAATAAGATCAGCCATCAACATGGACCATAGGAAAATGACCTAATCATGGACCATAAGAAGATAGCCATGGTAAGGGCAAAAATAACATCGATATTGGCATGCAACCAGATAATGGGCTGAGGAAGTTCCAAGTGTGCATTGCACATCATGAAAATACAGTTGTCTCTTAACTAGTTCAAACTGCCCGAAAAAGCATCCGAAATATGTAATGAGCCATGCATTAGGATAAACAAGAATTCTGTTTACCCAGACTTTCACTGACAATGTGGCACCTTTATGAATTTGAGGAATTTAGAAAGAATCCCAAGTCTGGGCTTTTAGTGAAGTAGATTTTTTTTTATTTTGGATAGAAATGTACATAACAAGTGTTCACATTTCTACAACCCAACATCAACATGATGCAGCCAACATGCTTTACATTTCCAGCTGAATCTCTCCTTCTGTTTGTTCCATTTCCTCCTTTTCACTTTCCTACTGTGACTTGCAATAGCTCCCAAGGTCTCAGACAGTCTTTTCCATGACTTGCTGCCTGAACTGTTTACAGACATTGGAAAGTTATCCATAATACAAATACAAATTATCAGATATACTTCTCCTCCATGACTGTCCAATTTGGCAGTTCCAATTGCCAAGGATTCTCAGCACCTTGATCTGGCAACTGTAGTCATTGTTGTGGTGGTGTACTCCTTCACCTTAGGCAATGCTTATTTTGGCCACGGTAGTCCACGCTCTGGTTACATCCCGCCTAGATTACTGCAACGCTCTCTACGTGGGGTTGCCTTTGAAGACAGCTCGGAAGCTTCAACTAGTCCAACGCTCGGCAGCCATGATACTAACAGGAGCGGGACGCAGGGAGCATACAACCCCCCTGTTGCACCAACTCCACTGGCTGCCAACTTGCTACTGGGCTCAATTCAAAGTGCTGGTGTTGACCTTTAAAGCCCTAAACGGTTCCGGCCCAAGCTACCTTTCCGACCGCATCTCGGCCTATGAACCCACCAGGACTTTGAGATCTTCCGGGGAGGCCCTGCTCTCGATCCCACCAGCTTCTCAAGTGCGGCTGGAGGGGACGAGAGACAGGGCCTTCTTGGTGGTGGCTCCCCAGCTGTGGAACGCCCTTCCCACAGACATTAGATTAGTACCATCTCTAATGGCCTTCCGCAAAAAAAGTAAAGAACTGGTTATTTGTGCAGGCGTTCGAATAATTAGTGCAACGACTGGTAATGACATAGGAATGAACAATGGATGACAAATCTGGATCATGTTTTTTTTAGTGACGAGACGCCAGTGAATGGTTATCGTAGTAATTGTGTATTGATTGTATTTTAGATTAGGTTGTTAACTGCTTTATATTGGTGTTTGAATTCTGCTGTGTTTTGTGTCTTGTGAACCACTGTGAGTCGACTTCGGGCTGAGAACAGTGGTATAGAAGCAAAGTAAATAAATAAATAAATAAATAAATTATTGACAAGCTTTGTACAGAGGGAATTTGCCACTGACTGCCTCTGAGACTGGGAGAATGTGACTGGCCCAAGGTCATCTAGTGAATTTATTTGGGTGGCTAAGGATTCAGACATTGGCCTCTGGGCATCATAGACCAACACTCTGGCCACTACATCACAGTCGTTTTCTAAGGTCAAGAAAGGTCCAGCTTTTTGACTAACTGCATCTCCTCCTACAAACCAACTAAGGCACTGCAATCAGTGGGGGACGCCCTGCTCTCTGTCCCACCCCCATCTCAAATACGGTTGGTGGGAATGAGAGAAAGGGCTTTCTCTATGATCACCTCCCAACTCTGAAATTCCCTCCCTAAAGAAATAAAATGGGGACCTCTCACCTCTCCTTTAAAAAACAACTGAAGACTCACTTTTACTCACTAGCATACAGAAAGGAGGAGGAATAGATAATGTGAGATCATGACCAAATACTATTGTATTCAGGTTCTGTTAGTCCATGTTGGCCCAGTTGTCATCACTAGCCACATATTCAACCCATACGACTTTGTGACCTTTGCTTGGCTTCTGTAAATCAATAGAGATGTTTTATTTAGGTTTTATGTCACTATATAATTTTGTTTAATTTATTGATATTAGGTTTTAATGTTGTTTTCATATATGGAGTGATTCTGTGTTATTTTGTCAGGTTATTTTGGATTTTGTTTTATTATGGCATTGAATGTTTGCCCTTTTGTATGTTGGAATCCACCCTGAGTCCCCTTGGGGAGGTAGGGTAGAATATAAATAAAGTTGTTATTATTATTATTATTATTATTATTATTATTATTATTTGAAACATAACAAGATGAGTCCACAGCAGACACTCTGCTGGCTGTTGTATTGAATCACATGTCAGACACTTCCCAGTGTATGATCTATCATCGAATAATGCGTGCAGATCCCAGTAAGGTGGCCTTTTGCAGCTGGCAGCTGGTAATCTTGTCAGTGCCGATTGTGTTTAAGTGCAGGCCAAGGTCTTTAGGCACTGCACCCAGTGTGCCAATTAACACTGGGACCACCTTGACTGGTTTGTGCCAGAGTCTTTGCAGTTCGATCTTTAAATCCTCATATCGTGTCAGCTTTTCCTGTTGTTTCTCTTCAATCCTGCTGCCACCTGGGATTGCAACATCGACAATCCATACTTTGTTTTTTAACACAATTGTGAGGTCAGGAGTATTGTGTTCCAAAACTCTGTCTGAATTCGGAAGTCCCAGAGAACTTGATGTTTTCGTTCTCTATTATTATTATTATTATTATTATTATTATTATTAACACAACGTGTGTTCAGATCCCAGTAGGGTGGCCTTCTGCAGCTAGCAGATGGTAATTTTGTCAGCGCCAATTGTGTTTAAGTGCAGGCCAAGGTCTTTAGGCACTGCACCCAGTGTGGCGATTACCACTGGGACCACCTTGACTGGTTTGTGCCAGAGTCTTTGCAGTTCGATCTTTAAATCCTCATATCTTATCGTGTCAGCTTTTCCAGTTGTTTCTCCTCAATCCTGCTGTCACCTGGGATTGCAACATCGACAATCCATTCTTCTTTTTTAACACGATCGTGAGGTCAGGAGTATTGTGTTCCAAAACTCTGTCTGAATTCAGAAGTCCCAGATAACTTGATGTGTTCATTCTATTATTATTATTATTATTATTATTATTATTATTATTATTATTATTAAGAAAGTGCAGGACTACAGAAATAGAGATAGAGATGCCTCTGGAATACCTCCTCCGGTGGTACAAACATCAACACACAATTAATTTCCCTTGCGAGCGGGAAATATAGCTTCACCATGAAGTCGTTGTGGGGTCTTCATAGCAAAGATAAGTTTCTTCCTCACAAATGTGGAATATGATCAGCAAAGAATTGGTGGATTTTTCCTTCCATATTTTTAGGTTTGTCATTTCAACTGCCCCCTTACCTCCCACTTGCTGCGGTCTTTGTTGTCATGGCTTTTCCTTAAGGTAAAACTTCAGAAAGTTTGACATTTCTGCCCATAGTTCTATGCCTGACTGTCTTATCAAGAAGAATGCCAGATTCCAAGTGTTGATCTAGAGAACAACAAGAAGTCCTAAAATTATCCTTAGATTCATTTTCTTCTTACATAAATGAGTTACATTTGGCCTCTCACAGTGAAATGCTTTTCAAAACATTATCACTTTCTGATACATCTTTAAATCCTCCTCATTCTGCTTGAATTAGGAAACCATCTGTCAGATCCTATATTAGATATATCAGCATGTTCATGTGCTCTGCAGCCACTTTGCTTTTTGATCCTGAAGCTATCTGGAATCTCACAAATTTTCCACATTGTTGAGGGAAATTGTCCATGGGACTTAGTATTCAAGCCAATTTACCATTCTCCCATGACTCAAATGTTGGATTGTTCTTATGCTCTCTCCTGCTGTCAGGTAATATGTGTGTACTGTGCAACACATATCATTAAACATCCATCTTGATCAAGAGATTCTACAATCAAGCAGGCCAGAGTTTCCTTCACGTTGCCTGCTAGATCTTGTTTGGTCTACTACTTCATCACACTAGAGAAAAAATCCACTTAAAATCCGATTTCTGCCTCCTGCAGAATTCTGGGGTTTGCAGTTTAGGGAGGCTGTTAAGGGCTCATCCCTAAACTACAAACTCCAAAATTCTGCAGGAGGCAGAAACTGGATTTTAAGTGGATTTTTTCTCTAGTGTGATGTGTTCATTAATAAACAATTCAGTGAGAACAGTCTTTCCAATTACAAGAAAACCAAACAACATTGTCTTAGTTGGCCCTCTAGTTCCATGGATTCTGTTTTCACAAATTGTACCGTCCATGACTTGAATTTTTTTAAAAAAATCCAAAAAGAAAGCCTTGATTTTGCCATGTTATATATGGAACATCATTTTACTATGTCATTATATATAATGAAACTTGAGCATTCACAGATGTTGGTATCCACGGGGGTCATGGAACCAAACCCAGTACCAGGCATGTAGCCGGGGGGGGGGGGGGCTTGGGGGGCTTCAGCCCCTCCTGAAATTCTCATGGTGGTTCGCGAAAAGGCCTTGCTGGTGCATTATTTAAACTGTTATGTTTATTCACATCATGATCTGATCACCCTACTCAATATATCCCATATGCATGGGGGTATTGGGGTAACGATACAAAAGGTTTGCTAGGGTAGACCCTCTTTCACTCGGACACAGCCCCCCCCCGAAACAAACTCAGCCCCCCCCCCTCCCGAATTGAAATCCTGGCTACGGGCTTGCCCAGTACCAATAGCCCATACACAATCATTCCCACTTTTCCAGGTACCTGGCCATATAGCAGTCAATTTCCCTTGTTCTCACAACAAAGAAGGAAGGGGCAACAAAAATGTCAAAAGTTACGGTTTGTTAATTTTATGTTATGCTGTTTACTCTGTATGTTTTGGTGATGTTGCTTGGAAACCACCCTGAGTCCCCCTCGGGGAGATATAGCAGTATATAAATAAAGTTTTTTTATTATTTATTATGTATCACCGAACTCCAACTGCCACTATATCTCACTGTTGGCTATCTTAGTTTGGATAATGGAGCAAAAACATCTAGAAGGGCACTACTGGGGTGCCTAATTTGATCTAAACCTGCCATTTTCATATATATAATTCCCCTGCTCTTTCAATGACTTTGGTGATAGGGCGAATGGAGCCCCCCACCCCCACCCCCAAGTGAAGGCTAGAGTTGTAGTAGAGCCTGTAAGTAACATTACAAACAGGAGTATGGGTGCCAGAAGGGAAAAAAGGGTTACTCGGGAGCAGGAATCTGATGATGAACAGCAGAGAAAAAGGATCCAGGACATGTTTACCGTAATCTCATTTCAAATGTTGAAAGCCCTTTATAACCATTACCTTGTTTTGTCGAAGGCTTTCATGGCCGGAATCACTGGGTTGTTGACCTCACTACCTCTGAGGATGCTTGCCATAGATGCAAACTCTGTGTTGAAGTCACTTTTGAGTCTGGCCCTTTAAGGTGTCTGTGATTCTAACAGCTTGTTTCTTCAAGAGTTTAGTAGATATTATGTATATTAAGCCTTCCTAAATTCCCAAATAAGGATGTTTGCCATAGATGCAGGCGAAACGTCAGGAAAGAATGCTTCTAGACCATGGCCATATAGCCCGAAAAAACCTACAACAACCCAGTGATTCTGGCCATGAAAGCCTTCAACAATATATTAAGCCTTGTTTTGTATTTTACCCTTCTTGCCTTTTGTTGTCTGGATTTTGGAAATTCATTGAAGACATCCAAATAGCCACATTCAGAGTTTGGATAAATGTTTCAGGTCCGCCTCACCTTAAATTCACTCTTTGGATCACCCAGTTGGCTCCCAATTGGTCTCATCTTGCCACGTTGCACTGTACCCTTGGTTTGCTTCTGATACAATAAATAAATAAATCTTGCCCCATAGCCAAACAGTGTTCTGGTGCCACCAGCTACACAGAAAAGAAAGATAGCAGAGGCTGCAGTTCCCCTAGCCCAAGAGCAAACTGTGTGTTCATTTAGTAGGCTCTGGGATATGTTAATCCTTATACATACTGTCTTTTTGACCTATGCATAAGTAAGCCCATTTGGGAATTTAGGAAGATATCCCTTCCTTGGAAGCTTTCCTTGATTACAACATAGTTGCAAGCAGATAGACTAATGAAGTAGCTTAAGACTGGGGCGCCAGTCGCGTTTTAGTTATTTTGGTATATAATTAAGCAAAAGGACTGAAGATGCAAATAAGAAGAGGTCAAGATAACCCAGCAATGTAACATGACCCAACCCAGTCAACAAAACACTCATCTGAAATACTTAAACCTAATCCGGCCTAATCCTATGGGAATCAGTCATGTTGTTTAACTCATTGTAAAAGCAAAATGTTCAGTTGACCAGAACCCTCAGTTCCTCGTGTAGCCCAGCAGTTGATCTAGTAAAACATTATTTTTATTAGCACAAAACACTATTTAAACTTTGAGCTGTAAAGTACCATATTAGACTCCCACTGATTTTCATCGGAGATCTAAGTGTGGTCTTAAATCTTTGCTTTGGAAATTAGTGTTTTCCAGCTTCGACTGGATCACGTCCTAGGTATTAAACAAAAGCTTTCCAAGTTGCACCGGGGTGGATTCTCAATGTGTTCAATTTATGGGGATGATGGAATGTAAAGTTCTTGGAAAAAAAATAGCATGAAGTATGTAAAAAAAATGGGAGAAATCTTACAACTAAAATTTGAATTTAAGCCAAAGCATTTTTTTTACTGGGAATCGCAGACTTTCAAATAGATAAAAACGGAGATAAGATTGTCTTTTATCTTACTATGGCTGCAAGAATAAGTATAACCCGCTTTTGGAAAGCAAAAGAGACAGCAACCATCTGTGTTCATATTTGGGCATATGGGATATTCGTGCCAAGTTTGGTCCAGATCCATCATTGTTTGAATCCAAAGTGCTCTCTGGATGTAGGTGAACCACAATTCCCAAACTCAAGGTCACTGCCCACCAAACCATTCTAGTGTTTTCTGTTGATCATGGGAGTCCTGTATGCCACGTTTGGCATGCAGGACAATGGATGCCTGGCCGCTGTGACGGTCTGGCCGCTGTGGTGGTCTGGATGAGGGCAAGCAAACTGAAGTTGAATCCAGACAAGACAGAGGTCCTCCTGGTCAGTCACAGGGCCGAACAGGGTATAGGGTCACAACCTGTGCTGGATGGGGTTACACTCCCCTTGAAGGCACAGGATCACAGCTTGGGAGTTCTCCTGGATTCATCACTGAGCCTGGAATCCCAGGTTGCAGCAGTGGCCAGGGGAGCGTTCGCACAATTAAAACTTGTGCACCAGCTGCACTCGTACCTTGGGAAGTCAGACTTGGCCACGGTGGTCCACACTCTCATTATATCTAGGATAGACTACTGCAATGCACTCTACGTGGGGTTGCCTTTGAAGACTGCTCGGAAGCTTCAAATAGTCCAATGGGAGGCAGCCAGGTTAATAAATGAGATGGCATAAAGGGAGCATACAACTCCCATGTTACGCCAGCTCCACTCACTGCCAGTTTGCTACCGCGCACAATTCAAATTGCTGGCTTTGGCCTATAAAGCCCTAAACAGCCCCGGCGCAAATTACCTGTCCGAACGCATCTCCTCCTATGAACCATCATAGAGCTTAAGATCCTCCGAAGAGGCCCTGCTTTCCGTCCCGCCATTGTCACAGGCATGATTAGTGGAGACGAGAGACAAGGCCTTCTCGGTGATTGCTCCCCAGCTATGGAACTCCCTTCCTAGTGAGATCAGGTCAGCCCCCTCCCTCCTATCCTTTAGAAGGATGGTAAAAACTTGGCTGTGGGACCAAGCTTTCGGTACAGGGCAATAAAGCAGCAATAGGAAAGATTACCAGGCCAATTAGATTTGACGCGGATTACTAGGACGGTTTTAAATGGTGTATTTTAATATTTTGATAAATATTTTTAATGTTTATGTATTGTATGTGAATCTGTGTCCCGGCATTGAATGTTTGCCATGTATATACTGTGCTCCGCCCTGAATCCCCTTTGGGGTGAGGAGGGCGGAATATAAATGTTTTAAATAAATAAATAAATGGATTGAGAAAGCGATGGATATTATGAATATGGATCTGTTGAACCAAAAAAATTGCGTAAAATAGATCACCGTCAAACAAAACAGACTGGAACAAATTTATTAATTTCTTTTTAAAAAAGAACAGTTACAAATGCTTGTAAAAATTGAATGAAGTTCCAAGGGCCAAGATATAACAAATGTAAGATGACTAATACAATTAAATAAAACATAGAGTAAGGGACTATATTAAACCACGTATGTGATCTGGAAGTGATGGGAAAAAATGTTTATTTGTGTATGTGCTATACAGATGTTTGATACTGGTTTCTTTTTTCCCCCCTCCCTTCCCCTCTTCTTCATCCTTTACCTCCTACTTTTCTCTTAAACCATGTTCACCCACTTTCACTGTATTAGAAACCAGTTATCGTAGTCATGCTAGTGCCGTTTTATCTTTGATCAAAGTGTCTTTTTTCTCTTTAAATTAATGTTGATATTTGTCTATGTCATCTATATAAATAAAAATGTAATGTTTGTTTGTGGGATTAACATAACTCTAAAACCACTGGATGAATTGACACCAAAATTTGGAGACAAGACACCTGCTAACCCAAGGAGTGACCATCACTCAAAGAAAACTGATTTTGTGATTTGGGAGTTGTAGTTGCTGGGATTTATAGTTCACTTACAATCAAAGTGCATTCTGAACTCAACCAATTATGGAATTGAACCTAATGTGGCATACAGAACTCCCATGACCAACAGAAAACACTAGAATGATTTGGTGGGCAGTGACCTTCAGTTTGGGAATTGTAGTTCATATACATCCAGAGAGCACTTTGGACTCAAACAATGATGGATCTGGACCAAATTTGGCACGAATATTCCATATGCCCAAATATGAACACAGATGGAGTTTCGGGGAAATAGACCTTGACATTTGGGAGTTGTAGTTGCTGGGATTTATAGTTCACCTACAATCAAAGTGCCTTCTGAACTCAACTAATTATGGAATTGAACCAAATGTGGCATACAGGACTCCCATGACCAACGGAAAACACTAGAAGGGTTTGGTGGGCATTGACTTTGAGTTTGGGAATTGTAGTTCACCTACATCCAGAGAGCACTTTGGACTCAAACAACGATGGATCTGGACCAAACTTGGCACAAATATTGCATATGCCCAAATATGAACACAGATGGAGTTTGGGGGAAATAGACCTTGACATTTGGGAGTTGTCGTTGCTGGCATTTATAGTTCACCTACAATCAAAGAGCATTCTGAACCCCATGAATGATAGAATTGGGGCAAACTTCTCACACAGAACCTTGATGACCAACAGAAAATACTTAAGGCCATCCAGTTCAACTCCCTTCACCAAGGAAAGAAAACACAATCAAAGCCCTCCTGACAAAGAGCCATCCAGCCATAAATATAGATAGATATATATGATTCACACACTCACACAGATATAATATCATAGATTTGAAAGGGACCCCTAAAGAAGGATAATTATATGCTGCATATCCCAGAAGAGGCAAGCCAGACAATCTCCACATCAACACTGACAAAGATACAGCAAGAAATGCTGTTTACCCACAAGCATAAAGAAATTGCATACATTAGAAACCAACACTTTCTCATTACTTTATTTTCCAGATCACCAGACTGGACTACAGCAACGCGTGGCCGGGGGGATGCTAGTTCACTAATAAAAACAATTTTAAAGAAATATGGGGATGGTGGGATATGGATTCAGTATCTAAAAGGTCATAGCTTTCTCTCCAGGATAACTGTTCCTCAAACAGAATTTTCAAAAATAAAACACTAATTAAAACAGGAAAAAAAAGTTTTTCCAAACCAGTCTTACACTAAACCATGATGTGCATTCTTACAGACTACCGGAGTCATTGGCGCTGCTCTGTAAACTACTTGGAATGAAAGAACTAAAAGGATAAATAAAACTTGTTAGTAGAGACAAGATGGGGTTGGCTTATCATAAAACACTAGAGATACAGAAAGCAGTTTGTTTCTGTTACTCAAGATTTTAATGCAGAGCTACTAAGTTTATGTTTATGAACAGGCAAAAATGATCAAATCTTACTTAAGTGCTTTGAAGGGACTATTTCCTTTCTGTTCTGAACAGAAAGAGCCATGGTGTGACCTTTTCTTCTTCCGGTCATGCATTTGATCATGAAAACTAGTCTGAAAAAATGAAGAGTTCATCATACTGCGATACTTCTTCTCTCCTAAAATGACTAAAATGATCAAGGGTCTGGAGAGCAAGCCCTATGAGGAGCGGCTTAAGGAGCTGGGCATGTTTAGCCTGAAGAAGAGAAGGCCGAAAGGAGATATGACAGCCATGTATAAATATGTGGGAGGAAACCACAGGGGGGAGGGAGCAAGCTTGTTTTCTGCTTCCATGGAGACTAGGACGCAGAACAATGGCTTCACACTACAAGGAAGGAGATTCCATCTGAACATGAGGAAGAACTTCCTCACTGTGAAAGCCGTTCAGCAGTAGAACTCTCTGCCCCGGAGTGTGGTGGAGGCTCCTTCTTTGGAAGCTTTTAAACAGAAGCTGGATGGCCATCTGTCAGGGGTGATTTAAATGCAATATTCCTGCTTCTTGGCAGGGGGTTGGACTGGATGGCCCATGAGGTCAAACTCTTTGATTCTATGATTCCTATTCAACCAACTGTGAGTTTCTGCCTAAATCACCACTGCCACCATATATGAAGACATTTATTTATTTATTTATTTATTTATTTATTTATATCCCGTTCTTCTCTACCTCCGTGGAGGGACTCAGAACAGCTAACAACAGCAAAAATTCAATGCTACACAATAAACAATTTTTTTAAAAAAACAACATACATAATAAATAAGTTATGAAATACATATAAAAGATGGTTTGCCGAGTTAAAAACATCATCCAACTCAATCCAAACATTGTGGTCCAATAACTCTTAGTCTTTACCAGTTCAATGCATCAATCTGTGAATGCCTGATTCCAAAGCCAGGATTTCAGCTGCTTCCTGAAAGTCAGGAGGGAGAGGGCACACCTAATCTCTTGGGGAGAGAGTTCCATAGCCCGGGGGGCCACCACAGAAAAAGCCCTGTCTCTCGTCCTCACTAAGTGCGACTGCAAAGGTGGTGGGACGGAGAGCAGGGCCTCTCCAGAAGATCTTAAAGTCCTTGATGGTTTATATGGGAAGATACGTTCAAACAGGTAAACTGGGCTGGAACAATGGAATTCTACCACTGTATATATATATATTTTTGCTGCCACCAATTTATTATTAAGGTTTCCTATGCTGCCACCATTGATGGATCCATAGGCGACCTCCTTGCTAGAATGTTCATGAAGACACACAAACTCTTCAGGTGAAATAAAAACAAAAATATGATGTTTAGGTTTGTCGAAGGCTTTCATGGCTGGAATCACTGGGTTGTTGTAGGTTTTTCGGGCTATATGGCCATGGTCTAGAGGCATTCTCTCCTGACGTTTCGCCTGCATCTATGGCAAGCATCCTCAGAGGTAGTGACCTCACTACCTCTGAGGATGCTTGCCATAGATGCAGGCGAAATGTCAGGAGAGAATGCCTCTAGACCATGGCCATATAACCCAAAAAAACCTACAACAACGCATGTTTAGGTTTATTTTGTTCTTGAACAATAAAGATGCGTAGTGGTGTCAATAAACTGTCAGGCTTTGCTTTTATAAAGAATAGTGTTCTATCTTGAGTTTCTTAAAATAATGTTCCACACACAGGAATACAGACAGGTTGTTTTAAACCTTTTGAATCCTCTTTCCACACCAGCACTCTAACACTATAGAGGCTCACTATATTTCTTCTTCTCCCTGAAGGCTTGAATTACTTTCCTCAAAGAGATATCTTTCTAATAACAGTACCCAAGCTCTTCCTTTGTTCCTTCCCCTTCAATTCTCCTAAACCTAACTCTTCAAACTCTGGCTGGATAAGCTCTTTCTTTCCCTCTGACTCTGCCCATTTCTGGTTATTAAGCAAATCCATCCAATTTCACCAGCCAATCAGACTGCACTTCCGGCTATGAAGCTGCCTGATCTCTCCTCCCCCTTACTTTCCCCAGCTTTCTCAAGCCAGACCTATTATTGCTTATACATCAACCTTGTAAGGTAGGCTAATCCATTAGAGACACCATGTGATTTTGGCTGCACCTACGCTGTTGAATGAATGCAGTTTAACACCGCTTTAGCTGCCATGTCTCAATGCTATGGAATATTGTGATCTGGTGAAGCATCAGCTCAATTGGCAGAGAACCCTAAAGACTGAAAATACACTCACGTGATTCCATAACATTGAGCAATAGCAGTTAAAGTGGTGTCAAAGGACTTCATCCCATAGTCTTTGGGCTCCATTTCCATGATCTTAGGAAATGGAGCCCCAGAGGTGTCCCGCAGAGGCCATCACATGATGTAAAGGAACTTTTGGTGGGATTCCATGGTGCTCTGTTTCCTAAGTGCGTGGAAATGGAGCCTGAAGACCATCTTCAGGAATTGGGTGTTACCCGATTCCAAGCAGTAGAATCCATGGAAAAGTGGGAAGAAGAAGGGGAAAGGCACAATAAGCAAGTGGGATGCGTGGCCATCCCTGAAGATGGGAAGAAAAGGTGTAAGACAGTTCTCTTTGCTTTCCTCCACTTTCCCCTGCTTTTCTCCCAGACGTCTGATGACGTCCTTTAAAGTGGTGTAGATGCATCCTTGGATGAACTCTGTCCTTCTCTGAAAATAGTCATCATATAATCTCCAACTCCCTGGGATTCTTTGTAGCTGTTCAGCATTTTTTTGGCACACAAGGTGATATGGAACAGTTTACTTTAGGATAAAAGATGAAAAAAATCTAACATATCACCAAAGGAAGGCCACATTCCAATCAAAATATGAAGCCTATTTCAGAAGCATCGAACGCTGTCCTTAGGTTTTCAAATACATTTGTGTAAGATAAAGCTCCATGGGAAACACAAGTGTCAAAACAAATCAGCCCCACAAAAGCACAACTTAAATGAAAATACATTTCAAGTAATTCTAATTACATATTTTTTCAAACTTTGTGTGACCTGCAGAAGCGACCGTTTCACAAACTAAAACAGACCTTGCCTTGGATGCAAGATTATTTTGGCTGACCTATATAGGCATGAGGGGATTTGAGAAGAACATAGCATGATACCACAACCTAAATCTGGCACAAATGTCAACAAACACAAAGGAAGTATCATTCGCAAGCAGTTCTGGAACCTCCAGTATGCCATTTGAAAGACACAAGATGTACACAGACTTTTGAGGGACCACGGCCAACAATAACTTTCGGTTTTAACTAGTCCAAACCATGAACTTGAGGAGTAAGCTGTGAGCACACCGGTGGAGCATGAAAAGCTGGATTTCCACCAAACCTTATTAAGGAAAAGTTCAATAGTGGCAGACAAGCTTCTTTCAACAATAGCCGAACCAATATCCCAATATTCTCACTTTTGGTCAGCAATGTGCACAAAAGATCATGGTGCAATTCATGCAGGATAATAAAACTTCTCAGTTACTGTTTTACATAATTGTACACAATTTTAACCTTAAAAAACAAGAGAAGGGTTCTTTCAGCTTAAAAAAAACCTAAGAACTGTGTTATTCTCAGTTTGGGTTTTTTTGTTTGTTTTTTTTTTTGTTTGTTTTACTTTTGCATGGGTTGTGTGCCCCTGACCCCAGCCAATGATGAGGGCTGTCTTTAATTGTTAGGTGGTCATGCAAAAAATGCATATTTATTCCACACATACAAATATTATATGTACAAGTTCTATGCATATACAATTGTAAATATTCCTTTGCCATTGTTTCACAAGGACCATATAACGAACGAGTAAGATTTTTAATTAATTTATGGATGGGGAAATATATAAAATAATCCCAACACTGCTCAGCCAAAATTATAATGCTCACACCACCATACAACACACAAGACACCACCTAAAAATATATGAATGTGCTGTTCACCAAAAATTATAAAGCCGTCAAAAGGATGAGTGAGTATGGTTGCTGAACCAACTATATATTTAATTATCTCTTTAATTTAATTGTTGAAATATAACCCACTGATTATATAACACTATCAGGGGAATGTAGATCAGAGAAGGGGGTGAGACACCTAGTATTTTAAAAGTTAGGAACTGGGAATCACTGGAACGGAGAGACTTAAAATGCTTCTTCAAAAGAAATCCGCTGCCACCATTTCAATAATAATCAGGACGAGGTAATATTGAGAGTTTGTTCTGTAACACACACTCTGCCACTATAGTTTCTTAGAGGCTGCTGTGAAGCTGACTTTAATAATACTTTGACCACAAAGGTATTCACAATGAGGCTTGTAGAAGGTGATAAAAGAACAAGAACATTTATTGAACAGGCTTGAATATTCAGGTGCAAATGCTTAATGGTTTCGGTAAAATACTGGTATAAAAAGCTTGTGATTGCGTTATTAGTATTTCTGTTAGTATTCTCCTCCTAAAATGGCAAACCCTCACATTTGTTGCCCTTCAAGCCATAAAATTTAATATTTCTAATAATGACTCACCAAAGGTTGATCATATGGATAAGGCAGCATATCAGGTTTTAATTGAAGCTACCATATCTATGGAGCCCCTGGTGGCACAGTGGGTTAAACTGCTGAGTTGCTAAACATGTTGACTGAAAGGTCACAGGTTCGAATCCGGGGAGTGGTGTGAGCTTCTGCTGTCAGTCCCAGCTTCTGTCAACCTAGCAGTTCAAAAACATGCAAATGTCAGTAGATCAATAGGTACCACTCCGGCAGGAAGGTAACAGCACTCCCTGCAGTCATGCCAGCCACATGACCTTGAAGGTGTCTACAGACAACGCTGGCTCTTCGGCTTAGAAATGGAGATGGGCACCAACCCCCAGAGTCGGACACGGGGAAAACTTTTACCTTTAACTTATCATGGTTTTATTCACCACTCTTTTTCTGCTCTCACCATTTTAAGATTTGTCACCAAACACACATTCAAGAATCTCTCAAAGACACATTTACACATCCATGTGTTTCATTTTAAGCTTCATAAATAAAATATATGAATAGTCTTTGTGCCTTCCTAAGTTTTTATCATTCTTTGGGACATTCTACTCTTTGGAACTTTATGTCTTCGTGTTGTATTTGCCTGTATCTGGGGAGGGAGGGGGAAGGCGACCTAATTCAACACCAAAAACATCACAGAACTCAAAGGAAAATATTGCTGAACACATAGGAATATACAAAATCTTACATTTTTAAGAGGTAAGGTTACAATGGACAATAATTTTGTTTTCATTTTTGAGAAGAATTATATAAGAGTTTCCCAGTAATTTGATGGAGTTACTTTATACATTTCAATTTCATCCACTTTCAGTTAACCTTTTGTTCTTTGCAACCTTAACATGGAAAGAATGGAAAACTATGACAAATTCTTCTTAAAAATCAAACACAATGATTATCCATTGCTGTTTGTTACTGGACATTAAATTTTGCCATCCAAAATACAAGGGGTGATCATTAAAGATGTCCCCTGGCCCTCATCCTATGGACTGAGAGCAATGAAACTTGGAAATAATAAATAAACTTGGCACAGTTATTAGTTCTTCTCTCTATAGTTGCCACCTAGAGACACACACTTCTTCCATCGTTTTAAGCAATCGTAAACACCTCGCTTGTATAACTTGACAGATTGCTCCAAAACTCACATTGTGACTTCGGACATCATTCAGGTAAATGGCTACACTGCTATTTTCCAAAATGGCGACCTCCACTTACTGGATGATATGTTCATCAATAGCAGAGTGGGGCCACCCTGGAATTGGAGCTGTTTGCACCAAAGTTCAACCACATTTGAATTGACAATGCCAGTTTTTGACTACATCATATGATGGGGAATCATCACCATAAATCTCTTTCATCTCATCGAATGTCTCCTTTGATGTGCAGCCTTTCAAGTAAAGGAATTGAGGACTACTCTGTATTGTGCTGGGTCAATTATCAAACCTCACACCACTTCAGCACCTGTAAAATCAATACCATTATCAGTTCTGAGTTGTAAATTGCCATGTAATCTAGTTTCCGAATGAAGCACAGAGTGTTTAAGGACCAGAACATCCATAGGGATACCAAGGTGCTTGTTTACAAAGCTATTGTCCTTCCAACCCTGATATATGCCTGTGAGATGTGGACTGTCTACAGGCGTCACATGCAACTCCTGGAACAATTCCATCAGCCCTTCCTCTGGAAAATCCTGCAAATCTCTTGGGAAGGGGGTTGGACTGGATGGTCCATGAGGTCTCTTCCAACTCTTTGATTCTATGATTCTATGATTCTAAGTCAAGCAGACAAATGTCAGCGTGCTACAAGAAGCAAAGACCACCAGCATTGAAGCGATGGTCCTCTGGCATCAACTCCGCAGGACCGGCCATGTTGTCCGGATGCCTGACCACTGTCTCCCAAAGCAGCTACTCTACTCCGAACTCAAGAATGGAAAATGGAATGTTGGTGAGCAGGAAAAGAGATTTAAAGATGGGCTCAAAGCCAACCTTAAAAACTCTGGCCTAGACACTGAGAAGTGGGAAGCCCTGGCCTGTTAGCACTCCAGCTGGAGGTCAGTTGTGACCAGCAGCGGTGTAGAATTTGAAGAGGCACAAATGGAGGACAAAAGAAAGAAATGTGCCAAGAGGAAGGCGCATCAAGCCAACCCCGACCGGGACCGCCTTCCACCTGGAAACCAATGCCCTCACTGCAGGAATACATGCAGGCCAAGAACAGGGCTCCACAGTCACTTTCGGACCCACCACCAGTACACCGATCTTGGAAGACAATCCTACTCGGACAATGAGGAATCACCTAAACAAACAAAAACAGCAGTTTGAGCGTCCTGTGATAAATAGAAGTGGGTCAGGGGAAAACTTTAATGAATGCCCCTCATAGTTTATGCTGTTTTAAAAATCAGTCTGAAATGGTGCCATTCAATTCCTTTAAATACTACAATCCAGAGTTATGTAAATATATTTCTGGCTTGAAGAAATTCACTGCAGGTAAGACTGCACTAGGATGCAACTGAAATAATCCTTAGGCATTGCAGTCAAGTGTAATGAAGGAATTGGTGTCTGAGCATCTCTTTAGGATCAGTGCTGAAAAGCATGAGGTATTCACTAATCCTAAAGCTGGAGGGTTCATCCAGAATAAGTAGTTTACCATTGTCAGACAAAATCTTCTTCTACTATCCTCTTATATCTGTTGCAAAGCACCCATTAATCTCTAGTGCAGAATAAAGAAATCATTTTGTGTATCTACAGAGGTATTGGCACTGCATTTTGTTGCATTTCCATAATAGGAATGTTATCTCATTTCCCCCCCTTTTAAGGCTGAAGTTCTGAAATATAAGTGCCTAAATACATAGTTGGAGCAGAAACATAATCCTAGCCTATTGCCTCTATGCAGCATCTGTTATTCCAAATAACATGTTTAATGCACCCACATTGCACATCTAACACCAAATAAGTCCTGCCAGATGACTTTATGTAAGTAAATGTATCTTTAAAGGGGCTATATTTGATCTCGATTATAATTAAGTAGACAGCTCCAAGTGATTTGGGCTTGCAGTGACTAGTGTCTTGGCATCCAACGACTAAGGAGAATGCTTAGTGTGTTTCATAACATCAGCTCTTCCATAGGGCTAGAATAACAACAGGGCTGAATAAGCTATAGAGTATAGACAGAAAGCATGTATGTGCTGGAGCATAATTATGGGGAAATTTCCCAGTGTGCAGAGTGTATAGACACATCCTTTTTGTATCAGTTTCTTTTAAAATGGTCTGCACCCGAGAAGAGCAGGATGGTTCCTCATTGTGAAACATAGGACGTGCAACCCTGGTAATTCCCAAATCAGCCCATAAATTGTCCTCCAAAACTCACAATACTATTGGGAGGAAGGGGGTAGTTGGAGCAGATCTATGATATGGGCACAATAATTAGAAATGTGACTGAATCAAATGAAAAAGCACAGTATTTCCATATCATATTTGGTTTGATCTATGAAGATCTACATTATTTTTCATTAGGCTTGGGCCCAAATCTGTTTGAACAAAAATTATTTGTAATATTCAGTGGTTCGTGCTCTCGGCCCCACCTCTATCACAAGTGAGATTGGTGGGGACGAGGAGCAGTGCCTTCTCGGTGGTGGCCCCTTGCCTGTGGAATTCGCTTCCCAGGGAAATTAGGTCATCGACATCCCTCCTCTTGTTTAGAAGGAAACTAAAAACATGGATATGGAACCAGGCCTTTGGGTAATCTGACAGACAAACAAAGGACAATGACGACTAGAATTGGATAGGATTATGACAATGCAGAATGAATTTACGGATTTTGAGCTTGGCGAACGTTGATCATTAGATTGGTTTTTATTAGTTGTGTTGTATAACTGGATTGTTTTAATTGTTTTTAATTGTTGCTAATATATATTTTATCTTACTATTGTATTGCTGGCATTGAGTTGTGCCTTCTGTAAGCCGCCCTGAGTCAACCCTCGGGAGTTGAGAAGGACGGGGTAGAAATGCACAAAATAAATAAATAAATAAATAAATAATCTCCAGAAACAGAATGAGGAGGAGGGAACCAGAAATCTCAGCAAAATGGATTAAGATTGCTGGAGAGGACAGAGTTAAGTCTGCAATATACCTGAGGCAGGGTCTGCTGTGGGGCTCCTGGAGAAGATGGGATTATTGCAGTGTCTTTTTCTCCCTCCCCAGCAGCAGCATCTGTCCATTTCTTTTTGGAAAATTTCCTAGGCTCCTCCTCCAGAGAGGGCCCTGCTGAGAACTCACTTTCCCAGCAGCACTTGCATTGGGCAGGCATTGAAAAGTCTCCGAGTTCCTCTCAGAGCATGCTGGGAGTTGAAGTTTTTCTCTTGCTCTGTTTCCCAGCCAATAAAAAGCCATGCTCTGATTGACTGAAAATGGGCACAACTGGCAGCTACAATTCCTAGAACCCCGTCTTGCTGTTTGTCTTTTTTTTTTTAATGTTATGGTTAAAACTTAAAATAATTATTAAAAATAAGTAGATTGGTGAATTGTTTTGAAACTTGGCAGGCCTGCAGTTGTAAATGGAGTCTAAAACTGAGGGAGGCTCCATGCAGATTTGCCTTAAAATGACTGAGGATTGAGCCTTTAAAGTTTCCAATTGTAGCCAAGGAACCGAATCTTTATTAAATGAAAATGGCAACTTCCCGTTAAACAGAATGAGGGGATAGCTGAAAATTGATCCCAAAATGGAATGTCTTTTGGCCAAATTGCACACCTCTGGTTTTTTTTTTTTATAATAAATTTTTAATGATTTTATATTTGCATATTACATATAACATATAACATATAACATATAAGAGTCACCTCACAAATATATACATTGACAAACGTACACAAATAAGTGCGTGGGGGAGGACAAAAACATTAGGGTAGGATATGGGTAAAGAGGGTTGGGGGGGGATGTGGGGAAGGGTTGATTTGGGAGGGGGGGTGTTGGTACTTCCAGGTACATCCAAAGGGGTTCCATTTTTTTTCCCCCTCTTTAGTTTTACACATTCGTTGTCTACATTAATAGCTTGCATTTCTTCGTTCCATTATTTTAATTGAGTATTTCTTCTCCTCTTATGTTTTATTCCTTTGCCCTGGGGAGTCATCCCCATCCTTATCTGCATTGCCCTAGGTTTTGTGTTACTTATTTATTTATGTATGTTGTTTTAAATATCCATTAGATACATCTCTTTGTTTCTTTCTCTTATGAATTCTATCACTGCCCCCCAATTTGTTTTTTGCGGTTTCGTGTAATTTTGGGAGATTCTTTGGGTCAAGATGTCCATACTCATTACATCCATTATTTTACTAATCCACTGCTCGGTAGTTGGTATCTCTTCAGTTTTCCATCTTTTAGCCAGCACCATCCTGGCTGCTGCAATTAAATTAAAGAAAATTTTGTCCTCATTCTTCTCCAGCTTCACTTTGTGTAAGCCTAATATTAAGGTTTCTGGATTGCATTCAAATTTTATCTTAAGTATGTCTTCCATCGCTTTATGTATTTCTATCCAATACCTTTTTAATTTTTTACAGTTCCACCACATGTGTATGAGATTGCCTTTCTCCTTCCCACATCTCCAACATCGGTCTTTCATTTTACCTTTGTTAATTTTTGCTAGTATTTCCGGTGTTAAATACCACCTAAAGAAAATCTTATACCAGCTCTCCTGGAGTTCTATGGCGTAGGTGTATTTAATTTTCCTTTTCCAAATATTTTCCCAATCTTCTAAGGGTATGGAATGTCCTACATCTTGTGCCCATCTTATCATATTTGTTTTAATTTGTTCCTTTTCTGTGGCCCATATTAGGAGTTGATTATATATTTTTCTTATTATTTTTGTCTCTGTCGCTAATATTTTGTCCCAGAATAATTTCTTAGTTTCAAAACCTTGTAATCTGTCCATCTTAAAATTTTCCCTTATTTGATGATAGTGGAACCACGAGATGTTAGGATCTATCTGTGCCAATTCTTCTCTTGTTTTTAGTACTACTTCCTGTCCCTTAATTTTTACCAGTTGGTTGTATGTTAGCCAGATGTTCCGGGGTATTTCCCTTTTGTGATATGCTTCATTGGGGGAAAACCACATTGGTGTTTTCTGATGTAATTTGTTTTTGTATTTATTCCAAGTGTGTATTAAGGCTGCTCTTATGGGGTGGTTTTTGAAGAGCTTTTCTTTCTTTTCTCTTTCCCTCCATAGATACGCGTGCCATCCTTGGTTTATATCGAATCCCTCTATTGCCAAGATCTTTTCCTTTCTTAGTAGTGCCCAGTCCTTGAGCCAGCTTAAGGCTGCAGCGTCATAATATAATTGCAACTCAGGAAGTGCCAGGCCTCCACTTTCCTTATCATCCATAAGGTTTATCGCGCTTATCCTATGTTTTCCGTTGCTCCAGATAAATTTAATGATTTCTTTCTGCCATTTCTTTAGCAACGTATCGGATCTAAGTATCGGTAGGGTTTGAAATATGAAAAGAACGTCCGGCAGCACATTCATTTTAACAATCGCTATCTTCCCTAACATTGATAGATTGTATTGTGACCATTTAAGTAGTTTATTCTTTAACTCGGACCATTTTTTTTCGTAGTTATTTCTTATCAGCTGGTTGTTATTGGGTGTAATTATTACTCCTAGGTATTTTACTTTTGTGGCGACTTTTATTCCTGTCCTTTCTTGTAGCTCTTCTTTTTTCTCTCTGTTCATATTTTTGACAATGAGTTGTGTTTTATCCTTGTTGATTTTCAGACCTGCCACCTCTCCGTATTTCTCTATTTCCGTCAGCCACTTGTTTGTGTTTGTAATCGGGTCCTCTATAAAGCACACCACGTCGTCAGCAAAGGCACGTGTTTTATATGAATGTCCTCTCATTTTTAAGCCGATTAGCTCCGGGTTTCCCCTTATGCTGTTTAACATGATCTCTAAAGTTAGAATGAAGATCTGAGGAGAGAGAGGGCATCCCTGTCTTGTTCCTTTTCGTATAGGGATGTTTGCCGATTGTTGTCCGTTCACCATAATGTTAGCTGTTTGCTCTGTATAGATCGCTTCAACCGCATTCTTAAAGTAGTGTCCGATGTCCATCTCCCTTAGTGTTGCCGTTATAAAATTCCAATTTACCCTATCGAACGCTTTTTCTGCGTCGATAAACAGAAATGCTATTTCTTTTTGGATATTTTTTTCATAGTAATCTATGATATTTATTATTGTTCTTATATTATCTCTAAGTTGTCGCTTCGGGAGGAATCCCACCTGGTCTTCGTTTATTCTCTTATTTAATAATTCTTTTAATCTTGCTGCGAGTACTCCGGCGAATAATTTATAATCTACATTGAGTAGAGAAATTGGTCTATAATTTCTTACTGAGGTACTATTTGTGTTTTCTTTGTGTATCAAGGATATTTGTGCACTTTTCCATGAGTCTGGTAGTTTTCCTGTTTCTAATATGCTATTCATAACCTTTTGGAGGTGGGGTATCAGAGCTTCGTGGAAGATCTTATAATATTTTGGCGTAAAGCCGTCCGGTCCTGGGGCTTTATCTCCTGGGATGGTCTGTATTATTCTTTTTATCTCCTCTTGTGTAATTTTTTTATTTAGATCTTCCCTTTGTTTATCTGTTATTTTTTGTATATTTTGTTTTCCTAAATATTCTGCTATTTTCTCATTTGAGGTGTTCTCGTCTTTGTAAAGTTCTTTGTAGTATTTTTCAAACTGGAATAAGATGTCTTTTGTTTGGAAATAATTCTTTCCATTTTCCTCGATTTTCGTTATATGTCTGTTTTGTCTTTTAATTGCTATCCTCCTTGCTAACCATTTCCCGATTTTATTAGCATTTTCAAAATGGTACTGCTTAGCAAATTTAAGTTTCTTCTCCATCTCCTCTAAGTGTATTATATTCATTTGTTTTTTTAATAGCTCCAGTTGGTGCAGTGCTTTCTTATTATGAGGATTTTCCTTCGTTAGGGATTCAAATTTTGTTATTTCTTAGACAAGCTTGTCAGATTTTTCCTTTTTTTTGTTTTTTTATTCTTGCTCCAAGTTCTATGAAGTGACCTCTGATGAAGGCCTTCTTAGCGTCCCATATTATGTTAAGTGGTGTTTCATTATCTAAATTAATCTTAAAGTATTCTTCTATTAAAGTATTGATCTTCTCTATCTGTGCCGAGTCTTTTATGAGGTTATCCCTCAGTTTCCATATAAATGGCCCTCTTTGCTCCAGGTAGATATTTAAATTTATTTCCATTGGAGAGTGGTCCGAATGGAGCATCGGTAGTATTTTGATCTTTGTGATGTTTGGTAATAGTGTTTTGGAGCCCCAGACCATGTCTATACGGGTCCAGATTTTATGCCTGTGCGAAAACCACCTCTGGTTTTCATAACCATTATGTTATCAAAACTGGAGAAGAATGTAGCACGCAATAGACTAGGGACCTTATGACACAATGGAATTTCAGCATAAATAGAACGCTTCTACCCCGGTTGACCCACGGAACCCATACCGCCCATCACAGAACATTGCCCCACATCTGATGGAGCTCTGTGGATCAACTGGAGTGGCAGCGTCATAAAACACTCCACCTCCAACATAGGAGCCTTCCCATGTTCCACTTGGAAGAATGGGGCTAGCTTGGGAGAAGCCGTGTGGCAACGCTTCCTCATGTGTAATGGGGAAGGCTGGCAAACTGTAATGCTGCACCTCATTAATGTGATGAGATCCTATAACCTCCATCATTCCCAATGATTATTAGCCATGTGTGGATGTTGGCCACATCATGAGAAGAAAGGAAAGCTTAGAGAAGACAATTATGCTGGGGAAAATGGAAGGAAAAAAGAAGAGGGGCTGACCAAAGGCAAAATGGATGGATGGGATCCTTGAAGTGACTGGATTGACCTTGAAGGAGCTGGGGTTGGTGACGGCCAACAGGGAGCTCTGGCATGGGCTGGTCCATGAGGTCATGAAGAGTCGGAAACGACTGAATGAATGAACAACAGGGATACGACACAGATTTAAATCTTATTTGTTCTCTGAGACTATAACAGAAAGAATTATGTACAGTAAGACTACCAGTCATGAAGGATATGTTCCCATCCAAACGGTGGTCACTGGAAACTGTCGATACTATTGGACACTATTAAATGACCTAACGTACGGTCCCAGCATATCATAGATTTGCCTTAGAGGACTTTGGTCAAAAATTGCTAGGTTCTCCAACACAACTTTTGGGGCAAGTATACCATAGAATTTCCTGGAGGACATAGCAAACTCCGAGAGCCCATTTTCCCCAAATGCAGGTAAATGAAACCACAGATATGGTTCTGCAGTTACAGGAATCTTGTTGTATTCCCAGAATCATGAAATAGTCTGAAATGTATTTGCTGCTGCAAAGATATCTTGTAGACTATTAGTATAAAATGCTAATGCTCAAGACTTGCAACAGGGGAAAGACAGAACATAATGTATTGCTGAAGTGATTGAAGTAGGCAACTATATGATGGTTAAAAAATATGATAAGAAGCAGAAGCTTTTCAGGATGCCTAGTTTTGTTTTTATTTTATGAAGCTGAAGGATAAATTAAGCATGCATAAATAAAGCAAATATATATATACCTAATTCAGTTTACTCTTCAAGAAACTGAACTGTGTTAAATTAAGGGGAAAGTAAATATCAAAAATAAGACTTTATAGAAGATACTAAACTTTAATATAATGTATGTACCATCAAGTCCCCTACTGATGTAATCTGGCTCCATTAATCTTACAGTTTTATTTAGACAAATCACCTACCCAGCATTTTATCCTACCCCATCTTTTTAAATATATATATATAGTTTATTAAGATTTTAAACTGGAAGTAATTGACATTTATAGTTTTAAATTGTTTTATGTTAATTTTATTGTGTGATTTAACCTGTTTTAAATGATGTATTTATGTGTGTTCGGCATCTAATTTTTGTCAGTCTGTACACCACCCTGAGTTGCCTTCGTGCTGAAAAGGGTGGGATATAAATGTGGTAAATAAATGAAATAAATAAATATTGTTGTGATAATTTTTACACTCCAGTCATAAATCAGTTCACTGCAATCTCAGTGATTTTCATTGCATTCCTTAGGAGCCCCCGGTGGCGCAGTGGGTTAAACCCCTGTGCCAGCAGGACTGAAGACCGACAGATCGCAGGTTTGAATCCGGGGAGAGTTGGATGAGCTCCCTCTATCAGCTCCAGCTCCTCAAGCAGGGACATGAGAGAAGCCTCCCACAAGGATGATAAAACATCAAATCATCCGGGCGTCCCCTGGGCAACGTCCTTGCAAACGGCCAATTCTCTCACACCAGGAGTCACTCCTGACACGACAAAAAAAAATTGCATTCCTTGAGTCCATGCCTCAAAAAACCCAAAATTTATTGAGGTGGGGTTCACCCAAAAAAGGGACCTCATCACATGATGGAATTTCCATCATGTGATGAGGTCCCTAGTCTATTGCCTGCTACATTTTTCTCCAGCCAATCTAGACACAGTTTCTTGAAAGTGACACATTTATATTTTATATAAATAAAAATACATTTGTTTGTGGGATTAACATAACTCAAAAACTACTGGATTAATTGACATGAAATTTGGACATAATACACCTATCAGACCAATGAGTGACCATCTATATAAATAAAAATATAATATTGTTTGTGGGATTAACATAACACAAAACCCACTGGATTATTTGACATGAAATTTGGAAACAATACACCTTTCAGGCCAACGAGTGACCATCTATATAAATAAAAATGTAATGTTCATTTGTGGGATCAACATAACACAAAAACCACTGTGAATTGACACCAAATTTAGACACAGTACACCTATCAGGCCAACAAGTGACCATCACTCATAAAAACACTGAAAAAGACAGCAGAAAAGACTTAAAAAGCCAAAAATGAAAATACATTACAACGCATGACCAAAACCACTTATATACATGTGAAGTCTTGTCCTAGTTTTTTCCTCCTCTGTCATATTTTTATTTATATAGATGGTCACTCGTTGGCCTGATAGGTGTATTGTGTCCAAATTTCATGTCAATTAATCCAGTGGTTTTTTTGTGTTATGTTAATCCCACAAGCAAACATTGCCTTGTTTTGCTCTCTTTGGGGTGGACTGTTCCATTTTGCTGGGTTTTAGGGGTGGAGCTTAAAATCCTCCTAAAGGTCTAGCTCTGATGGTTTAGCCGTGCTGGCTCAGAGCTTGGTGGAAAGATTTTTTCCCCTACATTCTTTCTTAGGCAGAGCTTTAGAGAAGTTAGGCCAGAAAGTGTCTGGATTGGCCTGGCAATCTAAAACAGGCATACTAAAGCACGTACATGCCTTAAAGATTAGAGCTGTACATACCAATATAGCTTAGAGTTCATATCATTTTAGCTTATATTTACTAGAGAATATAGAGAGTAGTTACTTCATAGACTATAGCAGGGGTCCTCAAACTAAGGCCCGGGGGCCGGATACGGCCCTTCAAGGTCATTTACCCGGCCCAGGGTCAACCTAAGTCTGAAATGACTTGAAAGCACACAACAACCCTATCTCATCAGCCAAAAGCAGGTCCACACTTCCCATTGAAATATTAATAAGTTTATATTTGTTAAAATTGTTTTTCATTTTAATCATTGTATTGTTTTAAAGTGTTATTTGCACTCCAAATAAGATATGTTCAGTGTGCATATGAATTCATTCATGTTTTTTGCAAATTATAATCTGGCCCTCCAACATTTTGAGGGACTATGACCTGGCCCTTGGTTTTAAAGGTTTGAGGACTCCTGGACTATAGCCTTGTACTTTACATCAGAAATCATAACTTTGTACATACCTTAAATATTATAGCTGCACTTACCTCATAGACCATACTTCATAGTTCTGTTTATTTCTGGTCTAACCAAATTCAATCAAACTGAGTCTTTGTAATACATTGTTTTGATTCACCTTTCCAGAGCTCTGACCGAAATTCAATTTGCTTTTGTTTCCAGTAAACTTATTTGGTTAATTTTAATCTTGTCTCTTGAGTCTTATTTTAAAGAAATAAAGTACATAAAGGGTATACTGATAGCCACTGGGGAATAAGCAGGCATATAGTTTTCCTTCAATCCCCAGCATGCCATCACAATACACATATACAAACTCATCCCCCTCGATGGACTGTCACCTTGTCGTGGTGAGGGGGCTTGCATGTTCCGATGAACCTGTGGGCACAACGACTGGAGTTGTGCACTCCCAGGAGTGGCCACAGGGGAGATTCCAGAACAGTCCGAAGACCCAAAGACCTCAACGGCAGAGCAGGCGGAGGATAACATGGTACATGTTATAACGGCTGTGAAGGCGGAAGAAGGCTGCAACAGACTGAGAAGCCACGGTCATTATGTTAAACTACACCACCAGTGGAACCTCACTCTGTGAAGACTGTGTGTTGATCGGTTGTGCACTGACCTCCACACATTAAAAAATCTCATGCACAGGCGTCTTCCAAAGAAAATAAAAACAAATCAACCCCCAACCGGGACTGCCTTCCACCTGGAAACCAATGCCCTCACTGTGGAAGAAGATGCAGATCAAGAATAGGGCTCCACAGCCACCTACAAACTCACAAGAATTCTGATCCTAGAAGACTATCCTACTCGGCCAACGAGAGATCGCCTAACATCAAAAAACAATATCAACACACACTCATATACACATATGAGTGTGTATATGTGTGTAAACCCCCTGCTTCTTGGCAGGGGGTTGGACTGGATGGCCCATGAGGTCTCTTCCAACTCTATGATTCTATGATTCTATATACACACAAAAAACACATCTATACAGACTGGGCCACAGCAATGCATGGCAGGGGACGGTTAGTCTGTTACTAAAAAGGCTTCCCTTGTATGTAAAAAGAAGTCCCTTAATCTTCCACAGTTGCCTGCCTTTGAGCTAGAGGACAATCATTGTTTCCTTTGCAAAATAGCATCAGAATCTGTATATGTACATCCCTTTAACTAAATGGCACATGCTAGTCATCAGTATCTATATGCTGTTGGGAGAAACGTTCTCCGCTTCACTTTTCTTTGTCGGGTCTGCTCCAGCATAAGACCAAGCCACCAAGACCACAAACAGATGTCAAATCCTGGCATGCCGTTTTCCGAGAAGAACATCTGGTTGGCATCTTCCCAAGTTTGTTGTTTGGCTCTCCACAGCTGGCCGCCAGGGTGTCTATCATTCTGCCCACGCGGCCTTCACAATGGGCATACCAAGATTCCCAGTTGTTATGTCCTCCTGGATATCTGTTCCCTCTCTTCCTCCACACCTTTATGGTCTTTGTGTTAGATACCTGCAGGGGGGCTTCTCCGTGTTTCCAAAATGGTCATTTGCCAGCATGATGGAAAATTATGATGATGAACAAACTGCAAAGTTAATGTAAGATTCTCCACAGCAGATGGTCAAGTAGGCATGTGACAGTTTGGAGACCGGTTCATGGTGAAAGGTTTAGATGAACACTGTTACTTTAACAAAGAGTTATTCTTGTGATTGGAGCCGAGCCAAAAGCTTACAGCACTGGAGGGCTTGCAAACATTTACAGCATAATAATGAGGTTAGAAAACATCCCTATACACAAGGAAATATGGATAGAACAAAGTAAAATATGCTTGCTTTGCCTAAGACGATCTCGGCTTACGGTTACATTGAGCAAAGGGAAGGAAAATGATTTCTTCTATTAAAAGAAAATCATAGACACATGAGCACCATGGCAATGCAGATCTGAAACTTACTTTTTTGAGAACTTCAGACTGCAAGGCCTTCTCGATTCATATTCCTTGAATATCATAAAAAGGTTTCTCCAGGAACATCCTTGATGCCTTCCTGATGTTTTTGGTCTACAGCTGCCATCACTTTTGACCTGCTGACTTGAGCTGTTGGAGTTTCGGGGCAAAACATTGGGAACATCTGGTCTGAAATCTTCTATCAAGCCAGTTTTCAACAGCTTTTTTCATGGATTGTATCTGATCATGAAACAGCAACACATGAATGGAGTAGCACATGCCGTCTATAATATATCATCCATAATATCCACACCTCTGAGCTTCCTATGGAAATTGGCCCTATGAGGAGCGGCTTAAAGAGCTGGGCATGTTTAGCCTGAAGAAGAGAAGGCTGAGAGGAGACATGATAGCCAATGTATAAATATGTGAGGGGAAGTCATAGGGAGGAGGGAGCAAGCTTGTTTTCTGCTGCCCTGGAGACTAGGATATGGGACAATAGCTTCAAACTACAGGAAAGGAGATCCCATCTGAACATGAGGAAGAACTTCCTGACTATGAGAGCTCTCTGCCCAGGAGTGTGGTAAAGGCTCCTTCTTTGGAAGCTTTTAAACAGAGGCTGGATGGCCATCTGTCAGGGATGCTTTGAATGCAATTTTCCTGCTCCTTGGCAGGGGGTTGGACTGGATGGCCCATGAGGTCTCTTCCAACTCTATGATTCTATGATTCTATTGAATCATACCAAGATTCCCAGTTGTTATGTCCTCCTGGATGTCTGTTCCCTCCCTCCCAGTCTACACTGACCATTTAGGTAGGGGTGAGTGTGGATTAGTCTGCAGGTGAATAATCCACATGCAAAGTCTCTTTGCATAACAATATTCCAGGCCAACATGGGCTCGATCTACACTGCCCTATATCCCAGGATCTGATCCCAGATTATCTGCTTATCCCAGATCACCTGGAACTGTACACTCATATAATCCAGTTCAAATCAGATAATCTGGGGGGCCTTCTATAAATGCCGTAAATTCCAGAAGTAACCAGGTTAAAGGATCAGGTAGCTAAATAATATTTAGCCAAAGTGAGGGAGGGATCAGATTTAGAGGTAAAAAACATGTGTTAAAAAGGTGTGCTTATAAACCGATTCCAGCTGAAAAATGCACACCTTTGTATGACTGTATATCCCTGCGGAAAGTCTTTCTTTTACACTTTATAATTTTAAACAGAGGTTGAATTAAGAATTGGGGGAAGAGAGAGATCCAACTGAAGTTTTAAAAGTTTTTTTTTAAGTTTCCCTCTGTTGAAGCCCCCAGTGGCGCAGCGGGTTAAACCGCTGAGCTGCTGAACTTGCTGACCGAAAGGTTGGTGGTTCGAAACCAGAGAGTAGGGTGAGCTTCTGCCAACCTAGCAGTTCGAAAACATGAAAATGTGAATAGATCAATAGGTACCACTTCAGCAGGAAGGTGCTCCATGCAGTCATGCTGTCTACATGACCTTGGAGGTGTCTATGAACAACCCCAGCTCCTCAGCTTAGAAATGGAGATGACCACCATCTCCCACAGTCGGAATCAACTAAGCCAGTGGTTCCCAACCTGTGGGTCCCCAGATGTTTTGGCCTTAAACTCCCAGAAATCCTAACAACTGGTAAACTGGCTGGGATTTCTGGGAGTTGTAGGCCAAATCACCTGGGGACCCACAGGTTGGGAACCACTGAACTAGACTAAATGTCAAGGAAAAACCTTTATCTTTTACCTTCCCACCATTATGCGCTGGACCTCTTATGCACACATGCGAATCTGCTTTATATGCTTATAAGATACTAGCCGTTCCCTGTCTTGCATTGTTGTGGCTTAGTCTGTGTATATGTGTTTTGTGTGTGTATATGTGTTTATATATATTTGTGTATATATGTGTGTTTGCATATATATATGTGGTTTTTTGCATGCGTCGTAATGATGATGATGATGATTATTATTATTATTATGATTATTATTATTATTATTATTATTATTATTATTATTATTGCTTTTTAAGTCCCTTCCACTGTGTTTTTCAGTGTTTTTAGGAGTGATGGTCACTTGTTGGCCTGATAGGTGTCTTGTGTCCAAATTTGGTGTCAACTCGTTCAGTGGTTTTCGAGTTATGTTTATCCCACAAACGAACATTACATTTTTATTTATATAGATTCGTATAGATGTGTCGTCGTCGTCCCCCCTCCGTTCTATCCTCCATCTTTATCTGCTTCAAAAGAAGACTGTGAGAACAGCAGGGGAACATATCCCACGACTGACAGGTCTATGTTTGGCCCTGCTGCCAAGCAATGGGATTTTTAAAATCATTTTTAAAATGCAATTTTTTGCGCTGTCTGGAAGCGCTCTGGGATCAGATCCTGGAATATAGGCAGTGTAGATCTAGCAATGGCTATAGCTCTGAATTATATGCTTTCAAGATATCCCATATCAGACACCTTATAGTTGGACCAGTCTTCCATTAACTGTTCATGGCATGAGTTAGGGTCAATAGAGGTAGGGTCCCACTTCAAATGTTCTGATGTCTGAGACATTGCAGAGCTTCTGCCAGTCAAAGTAGACGCCGCTAGTTTAAAGAAATACATGCTTTGAAGCAATAGGAGAGAGCTTCTTTATGACCATTTCTCCTGTGGTTGCTGCTTTCAAAGTAACCACAACCAAGCAGGGCTAGCTTAAAAACCTGCAATTGATAAGTAGAGAATGTTTTGTTAGATCTGACCCACAATGTGGCAGGAACCTCTGGTGAATGACAGTCTCCGATTATGGCCCCAGTTGACTCAAGGTAAGCCTATAAGTGGTCACCACTGGAGTGTGGTTTGGAAAGCCAGGCTTCTGCAAAGCTATGCATTTTTGTTAAGAAATATTTCTTAATCAATTGTTTATAAAATAGACTGTACTGATTTTGATTTCATACATTTCGGGCACCTGAACATACTATTTATATGAGAGGTTGGATTCTGAACCAATCTTGCTCTGTGATAGGGTCGCTATTATTTATTTATTTATTTACAGTATTTATATTCTGCCCTTCCCACCCTGCAGGGGACTCAGGGTGGATTACAATGCACATAGATATGGCAAACATCCAATGCCATTTAGACATACAATATATATAGACAGACACAGAGGCAATTTAACATTCCAGCTTTCCAGCTTTATGAGGGTGAGCTCAATTCTGGCCACGGGGGGAGCTGCCGGTTTACCGTCCACATATGACACCATGTCCTTGATGGAGTGCTTCCTAATATTTACGCATGCTGCTGGAAGGTTTTATGGTGTCATAAATTAGTTAAATTAGCCTCACCGTGTAAAGCGGTACCTAAATCTCCTACCGGACAGATGCAGCTGTCTTTCGGGCTGCATAAATTGACAGCAAGCTAGACTATTAAAGGTCGGGAGCTCACTCTGACCTGGCAGAAACAACATGGAAACAAATGTTGGATCTACTCTACCCTAAATCCCAGGATCTGATCCCAGATAATCTTCTTATCTCAGATTATTTGGCAGTGTAGACTCATATAATCCAGTGCAAAGCAGATAATCTGGGATCAGATCCTGGGATATAGGACATAGAAGGGGCCACAATGTCACATGCATTTGACAGATGAGATATTGATTATGATTAGTCCCATTTAAAATGGTTTTCCAGAGGGATACACCAAGTGTGTGTGTAGAAAAGAATGAAAGACTTTTGGGAGTACATTCTTTCTTACATGTCCAGGCTATTAAAAGATATTCAGGACTCATCTACACTGCCATATAATCCCGTTTCTGAATCCAGATTATCTGCTTTGAACTAGATTATATGGCAGTGTAGACTCATATAACCCAGTCCAAAGTAGATAATCTGTTTTCAGAAATGGGGTTATATGGCAGTGTAGATCCAATCCCAGTTACTACCTTGGATCCCACTGTATGGAAAAGATGGGGCATACATTCAATAACTTAATAACAGTTGGGTTGTTGGTTTTTCAGGCTATATGGCCATGTTCTAGAAGCATTCTCTCCTGACGTTTCGCCTGCATCTATGGCAAGCATCCTCAGAGGTTGTGAGACCTCACAACCTCTGAGGATGCTTGCCATAGATGCAGATGAAATGTCAGGAGAGACTGCTTCTAGATAATGGCCATATAGCCCGAAAAACTACAACAACCCAGTGATTCCAGCCATGAAAGCCTTCGACAATACATTAATAACAGTTGTCCATATAGTAGCCACCAGACATGAGTAAACACAGACTTGTGAGCCCTTTGGGTTCTTGCCTCTGGTCCCAGCCTCAGTCTCAAATGCATGGCATAGCCCCAGTCATGGTCCCTGTCATCCCAGTCACATTTCCTCCTCTTTGTGGAAGGACATGGGAGCCCAGCGTGTCCTCCAGTGTAGAGGAGTGCTCTCCAAGACACAGGACATGTGGCTGTGCGGGGCTCTCCCAAGAGCCTTGCCTAACTGCGTGTAAGCCCTCTGAGAGCCCCACACAGCTATGTGTGAATCCCTCTCCCCACACACACACACCAATTAACCCCAACACCCCCCACACCAATCCTTGCCCCTCTCTCCCAGGCTGGCCCATCCGGCCCGCCCCAGCATGTGGCCCTCTTTCTAAAAAGTTTGCCAATGCTTAGAAAGTTTAACACTACTTTAGGTGCCCTAGTTCAGTGCTATGGAATCAGGAGAATTATAGTTTCATAAAGTCTTTAGCCTCCTCTTCCAGAGAGTGGGGGTAGCTCACCAAACTACAAGGATTCCGTAGCATTGAGCTATGGCAGCTAAAGTGGTATCAAACAGTGGAGATGCACCCTCAGATACCCACGAATAAGAAGCATCGGAGGGCCTCCAAACAGCATAAAATGCAAAACCAGACAAACCAAAAACAGAACGTTCTGTTATGCTGCAACCACTTGCTGAGAACTGCTTCGGTAACAGCATCCTTCTACGATTGGTGGCTTTGAAAGAAACAACCCAAGTACGTCCTGTTCCTACTTTCTCTTTTGAAATGCAACACAGAGTAATTACTTCCTAAACTTTATTTGCCATCTCAATTCACTTTTTAAAAAATGTCCAAGCATGATTTTCAAATGTCTTGGTCTAATTGTTAAATGTGAGTTACACTACTTCTGAGCAACGTTTAAACATTTCTGATCATTTCAACTTGTTGCTGGACATTTTTAATAAATAATTCCTTAAATAATTCCATAAGCTTAACTGATGTCTTAGAATTTTATAATTGCTTAATAGTTTACTGTAACATATTATATTCTTCATTAATTCACAATAGCATTTTAGTGTTAATGCTAGTCTTTCCAAGCTTGTCTTTCAGATAGACATCACGGAATATGGCAATTTCTTATTTCATACTTTCTAACCAGACTACTCCTAGCAGAGATTGGAAAATTACTGGAACAGATAACTATTTATATTTCAAAAGATTAAAAAAAACAAAAAAAACAAAACACTATATTACATTTATGGTAAAAAGTATGTTTATTACAATTTAATTAAACCTGGTAACAAACATACATTTTACCATAAATGTAATATAGTTTTTAAATTAATTAATTAAATTTAATTAAACCTGGATGAGCCCCTGGTGGCACAGTGGGTTAAACCGGCAGGACTGAAGACCGACAGGTCGCAGGTTCGAATCCGGGGAGATCGGATGAGCTCCATCTATCAGCTCCAGCTCCTCATGCGGGGACATGAGAGAAGCCTCCCACAAGTATGGTAAAAATATCAAAACATCTGGGCGTCCCCTGGGCAGCGTCCTTGCAGACAGCCAATTTTAATTTGCAGTTTCTCAAGTCGCTTCTGACATGACTAAAAAAAAAAATTAAACCTGGGTGTTTACATTTATACTGCACTGCTTGACAAAATCTTGCCAGAAAAGTGAAAAATTCCCATTTATGATTTTACTCTCCCTTCCTTCCATGTCTCTTGTTTTGAGCTCAAAAAGGAACAAAATAAGAGTTTTATGGAATTTTTAAAACCTCATTTCTCACTCGCTGAAAATAAATGAGTGAGATTAAAAAATAAATATCTACATTGGGGAGAAAAATGCTACCCATCGTATTATTTCTGGGGAAATGTATGTATTTCTTTATTCATTTGGAACATTTATATCCTGTCCTTCTCAACCTCCGAAGAGGGACTCAGGAGGGCTTCCAACAGACATTATTCATTGCCGCCACAATATAATAACATAACATAAAATGCAATTACCATAAATTAAAACAGTTATAAATATACATTAAAACAGTTCGCCGGTTCCAATTGTCATCCTAATCAGCTCACTGCAGTCCACTAAAAATATTATCTTCCCCAGCAAATCAGTCTATTCTGCAAACACTTGATCCCACAGCCAGGATTTGAGTTTCTTCCAGAAGGTCAGGAGGGAGGAGGCAGATCTGATCTCATTAGGGAGGGAGTTCCACAGCTAAGGGGCCACCACGGAGAAGACCCGGTGGTGGGACCGAGAATAGGGCCTCCCCGGATGATCTTAAGGTCCTTGGTGGTTCATAGAGGGAGATATGTTCAGACAGGTAAACTGGGCCAGAATCATTTTGGGCTTTATAGGCTAAAGCCAGCACTTTGAATTGAATAAAGCAGCCAGTGGAGCTGGTGTAACAGAGGAGTTGTGCGCTCCCTGTACCCTGTTCCAGTGAGCAACTTGGCTGCCAAGCGTTGGACTAGCTGGATCCCTCGAAATTACATTAAGTTTCATTGGGGAACAAGTAGTTTACACTGTATGTGTTTTTTTCATGGAAATAATATCAACCCCTTTTGTACGTACCTCTGGCTCCTGACATAGGCAAAGGCAATTTCAAGTGCACACATGGCTTGTGGAAACCAGCCCTAATTCTGGAATTGACACAAAACTTATTTGGACCATTATAGAAACATCTGCCTCTATCAAACACTCTCCAGAGATCAGGCCTCTTGTTTCCAGAGCTTGGGAACTGAGGCTAGAAAGGACAGACGGACGAAAGAGAAGGAACTCGGAAAGGCACACTGGAACGTGGTTGTTCCAGTGTGCCTTTCCATAATAAGGAAACTCCAAGCATTATGTCCCAACACACTTTATCAGAGATCCAGGATATCTGCATGCCCATCCCCCTCCAAACACTCTACCTTGTCATGCCCAGCACTTTTAATTTTAAATTTTAATTATTACATTTGGCCCGGCCATTGTTTTTAATTGAGTCATTGGGTGTTGTTAATGTTATTGCTATTCTTTGCTATTGTTTCGTTTTTTGAGTTATTTTGTTGTTGTTATTTCTGCTGTTTTTATTGTTGTATTTGGGCTCGGCCTCTTGTAAGCCGCACCGAGTCCTTCGGGAGATGGTAAAGGTTAAAGGTAAAGGTTGTCCCATGACATTAAGTCCAGTCATTTCTGACTCTGGGGTGTGGTGCTCATCTCCATTTCTAAGCCGAAGAGCCAGCGTTGTCCATAGACACCTCCAAGGTCATGTGGCCGGCATGACTGCATGGAGTGCCATTACCTTCCCGCAGGAATGGTACCTATTGATCTACTCACATTTGCATGTTTTCGAACTGCTAGGTTGGCAGAAGCTAGGGCTGACAGCGGAAGCTCACGCCGCTCCCTGGAATCGAACCTGTGACCTTTTGGTCAACAAGCTCAGCAGCTCAGTGCTTTAACCCACTGCACCACCGTGGGCCCATCGGGAGATGGTAGAGGGGTACAAATAAAGGATTATTATTATTATTATTATTATTATTATTATTATTATTATTATATGGTAGTCCCACGTGGCTAAGTTTTAGGAGTCTGATGAACTATGTTTAAAAAGTTTGAGGACCCCTGGTTTAAGGCTTTATAGGTAATGACCAGCACTTTGTATTTTGCCTGGAAGCAAATTGGCAGCAAGTGGAGCTGCAGCACGGGAGTCATCTTCTCACGGTACGGTGGTCTAGTTAGTAACCTGGCTGCTGATCTCTACACAAGATGTAGCTTCTGAACTATCTTCAAAGGCAGCCCCACGTAGAGAGCATTGCAGTAGTCCAAACAGGAAGTAACCAAGGCATGGACTACCATGGCCAGATCTGATTCAACATGCTTTGGTTGGCTCCCTTATTGTTGTATTACTATAGCAGCAGAGTACGACAGATTTTTAAGGGAAGATCAGAGATCATGCCAGTACTCACGGAAGACTTTATCCTTCGTGTACCTACCCCTTCCTGCGGGATTACATAGAAGGAAAATGAAATAGCAGCAACGTGATGTAAAAATCCTCCTGTTTGAGAGTGCTAAACCACTTCCACCTTAAAAGTGTTGGATGAAAGTGACCCAAGAGTGAAACAAGCAACCACTTGGAGGTACCCTTTATAAAGGGAGCAGTACACACTCCTCCATCTGGCTACCTTATGGGGTTTGCATATAAAGCTAAACCATTCCAGATATTATAGGAAGCTAGCAAATTGCTAGTTATTCAGCCAAATAAAATTCATGTAGCAAAAAACCTCTTATATTGCAAGGATTTAATGTATTTCTAAGTAATCTATGCGGAATGGATTCCACTTTATGCAAGATCTCAATAAGGGTTTCCAGTGTTGAGGATGGAAGAACTTTTTTTTTGCTGCCTCTCTGTATCCCCAAGTGTGGGGTTTTCTTTCTGTTTTATAGGTCACCATTCACTATTATAAGTGACTGCACTTATAAACAGTTCAGGCCCCACCTATCTTTGTGATCGCATCTCCATCTATGAACTCTAAGATCCTCCGGAGAGGTTCTCCTCTCAGTCCCACCTCCGTCACAAGCACAGTTGGTGGGGATGTGAGAGATGTGAGCGCAAACTCTAAGATCCTCTGGGGAGACCCTCCTCTCAGTCCCACCTCCATCACAAGCACGGTTGGTGGGGATGTGAGAGATGTGAGCACAAGCTCTAAGATCCTCTGGGGAGACCCTCCTCTCAGTCCCACCTCCGTCACAAGCACAGTTGGTGGAGATGTGAGAGATGTGAGCGCAAACTCTAAGATCCTCTGGGGAGACCCTCCTCTCAGTCCCACCTCCGTCACAAGCACAGCTGGTGGGGATGTGAGAGATGTGAGCGCAAACTCTAAGATCCTCTGGGGAGACCCTCCTCTCAGTCCCACCTCCGTCACAAGCACGATTGGTGGGGATGTGAGACAGGGCCTTCGTGGTGGTGGCCCCCCACCTCTGGAACGCCCTTCCAAGAGAAATAAGATAGGCCCCACCCCTCCCTTCTTTTTGTAAAAGTTTGAATAGTGGTTCCAACAAATCTTCGAGAGTGTCCAGTGCTAGCTCAGCCCAGACACTGTCTGGACACGACCTAGCCCCCTATATATTACCCTAGTCATTCTCCTAAATAGCCCGTTCCTGCTTTTGTCGTTTACCTATTACAGTACTGTACCCAAATGCCGGTCCCATCTTATTTCAATTTGTATCAGTCTTGACCCAGCCTTTTAAAATGTCCTGACCCATTCCTTTTCCATACTCTAACAAATAGACATGAAGAGCAGGCAGGATTTTTTTTCTTTTAATATTGGTGTGTTGTTGGGTAATTCCATGCTTATGTTGCTGTCACTGTTATTTTTTGTTCATGTTCTGACTCTGTATGTTTTGATGTTGTTGCTTGGAAACTGTCCTGAGTCCCCCCGAGGAGATAGAGCGGTATATAAATAAAGGTTTTTTTTATTATTTGCTTGTAATAGAGAAATTAAAGGGTGCATTCAGAATAGGGTTCCCACTTCTTGGAAATCTCAGGAGGAGAGAAAAAATGTATTCATGGATTTCCTATTTGGTGGTGTTTTTCATTTGAATAGTATATCTTGTGTTACTGTGGTTGATGCTCAGTGTATCTTGTTTAATGAGATCCGCATGACTTGCCTACTGGGATATCATAAAGAGTCCTCTCTAGGTCTAAAAAATAACTGAATACTCTCAGACACTCTTTAAGAAACATCTTCTCAACATTTTAGGGTGTGTCTGCACTATAGAATTAATGCATTTTAATTGCCATGGTTTAATGCTTTTGAACTGTGGTGTTGGAGGAAAGTTCTGAGAGTGCCTTGGACCTCCAGAAGATCCAACCAGTCCATCCTCCAGGAAATAAAGTCTGACTGCTCTTTGGAGGGAATGATAGTAGAGGTAAAGATGACTTTGGCCACATCATGAGAAGACAGGAAAGCTTAGAGAAGACAATGATGCTGGGGAAAATGGAAGGAAAAAGGAAGAGGGGCCAACCAAGGGCAAGATGGATGGATGGATGGGATCCTTGAAGTGACTGGATTGACCTTGAAGGAGCTGGGGGTGATGACGGCCGACAAAGAGCTCTGGTGTGGGCTTGTCATGAGGTCATGAAGAGTTGGAAACGACTGAGTGAATGAATGAACAACAACAATGCTTTAGAACAGTGGTTCTCAACCTGGGGTCCCCAGATGTTTATGGCCTTCAACTCCCAGAAATCCTAACAGCTGGTAAACTGGCTAGGATTTCTGGGAGTTGTAGGCCAAAAACATCTGGGGACCCAGGTTGAGAACTACTGCTTTAGAACCAACGGATGTGAGAGCTGGACCATAAGGAAGGCTGAGTGAAGGAAGATAGACGCTTTTGAACTGTGATGTTGGAGGAAAATTCTGAGAGTGCCTTGGACCACGAGAAGATCCAACCAGTCCATATTTCAGGAAATAAAGCCCAACTGCTCACTGGAGGGAAGGATATTAGAGGCGAAGATGAAGTACTTTGGCCACATCATGAGAAGACAGGAAAGCTTGGAGAAGTCAATGATGCTGGGGAAAATGGAAGGAAAAAGGAAGAGGGGCCAACCAAGGGCAAGATGGATGGATGACATCCTTGAAGTGACTGGACTGACCTTGAAAGAGCTGGGGGTGATGACGGCCAACAGGGAGCTCTGGTGTGGGCTGGTCCATGAGGTCACGAAGAGTTGGAAACGACTGAATGAATGAACAACAACAATGCTTTAGAACCAACGGATGTGAGAGCTGGACCAAAAGGAAGGCTGAGCGAAGGAAGATAGACGCTTTTGAACTGTGATGTTGGAGGAAAGTTTTGAGAGTGCCTTGGACCTTGAGAAGATCCAACCAGTCCATACTTTAGGAAATAAAGCCCGACTGCTCACTGGAGGGAAGGATATTAGAGGCAAACATGAAGTACTTTGGCCACATCATGAGAAGACAGGAAAGCTTGGAGAAGTCAATGATGCTGGGGAAAATGGAAGGAAAAAGGAAGAGGGGCCAACCAAGGGCAAGATGGATGGATGACATCCTTGAAGTGACTGGACTGACCTTGAAAGAGCTGGGGGTGATGACGGCCAACAGGGAGCTCTGGTGTGGGCTGTCCATGAGGTCACGAAGAGTTGGAAACGACTGAATGAATGAACAACAACAATGCTTTAGAACCAACGGATGTGAGAGCTGGACCAAAAGGAAGGCTGAGCGAAGGAAGATAGACGCTTTTGAACTGTGATGTTGGAGGAAAGTTTTGAGAGTGCCTTGGACCTTGAGAAGATCCAACCAGTCCATACTTTAGGAAATAAAGCCCGACTGCTCACTGGAGGGAAGGATATTAGAGGCAAACATGAAGTACTTTGGCCACATCATGAGAAGACAGGAAAGCTTGGAGAAGTCAATGATGCTGGGGAAAATGGAAGGAAAAAGGAAGAGGGGCCAACCAAGGGCAAGATGGATGGATGACATCCTTGAAGTGACTGGACTGACCTTGAAAGAGCTGGGGGTGATGACGGCCAACAGGGAGCTCTGGTGTGGGCTGGTCCATGAGGTCACGAAGAGTTGGAAACGACTGAATGAATGAACAACAACAATGCTTTAGAACCAACGGATGTGAGAGCTGGACCAAAAGGAAGGCTGAGCGAAGGAAGATAGACGCTTTTGAACTGTGATGTTGGAGGAAAGTTTTGAGAGTGCCTTGGACCTTGAGAAGATCCAACCAGTCCATACTTTAGGAAATAAAGCCCGACTGCTCACTGGAGGGAAGGATATTAGAGGCAAACATGAAGTACTTTGGCCACATCATGAGAAGACAGGAAAGCTTGGAGAAGTCAATGATGCTGGGGAAAATGGAAGGAAAAAGGAAGAGGGGCCAACCAAGGGCAAGATGGATGGATGACATCCTTGAAGTGACTGGACTGACCTTGAAAGAGCTGGGGGTGATGACGGCCAACAGGGAGCTCTGGTGTGGGCTGTCCATGAGGTCACGAAGAGTTGGAAACGACTGAATGAATGAACAACAACAATGCTTTAGAACCAACGGATGTGAGAGCTGGACCAAAAGGAAGGCTGAGCGAAGGAAGATAGACGCTTTTGAACTGTGATGTTGGAGGAAAGTTTTGAGAGTGCCTTGGACCTTGAGAAGATCCAACCAGTCCATACTTTAGGAAATAAAGCCCGACTGCTCACTGGAGGGAAGGATATTAGAGGCAAACATGAAGTACTTTGGCCACATCATGAGAAGACAGGAAAGCTTGGAGAAGTCAATGATGCTGGGGAAAATGGAAGGAAAAAGGAAGAGGGGCCAACCAAGGGCAAGATGGATGGATGACATCCTTGAAGTGACTGGCTTGACTGGCTTGACCTTGAAAGAGCTGGGGGTGGCCACAACCAACAGGGAGCTCTTACGTAGGCTGGTCCAGGAGGTCACGAAGAGTCGAAACAAATAAACAACAAAAATGCTTTAGAATCATAGTTTTAGTTTTACAAGGTCTTTTACGTTCTCTGCCAAATAGTGCTGGTGACTCACCAAACTACAACTCTCATGACTCCAGGCTCATTAACGTCGTGCCAAACACGTTTACATTCTAAAATGTAGATGTATCCTTGGAGTCCTTCAAAGCTGATGGCAACCAGGCCTTTGGTGAGAGAGGAATGGGAGAAAAATGCTATGACAAAACACCTTTCTGACATTCCATACAATTCTGGCCCAAATGTTTAATATGAAAACTAATTAGTCACCCCTTTACTGACATTATTTTTAGTAAAATGTTCAGGTTGACTTGAATCCGTTTTAATGTATTTCAGTAAGCTTTTCCGTATGCAGCATTCAAAGCATTCGGCTAATTCAATGAGATGTCATTGAAAAGCTCTTTGTATGGTTAAATTTATGAAGGGCATGGAGAATCCTCAATTCACATCCCAATTTCATGTGGCCCTGGGTGCTATCAGAATTTTTAAAGGTTTTTTATGATGCTGTAGGTACACTGTTCATGCCAAATCGTCTATCTAGGGATCATTCCCCCTTTTGCTTTTCATCTGCATGTATGCAAGAAGTAGAGAGCTGGAAACACAGAATGGGGAAAGCAATGCAGTCCACCAGGATTGCAAAATCCACCCACTCAGAGTCTGGAGTTGCTTATATAGATACAACCCCTAGTTAATTTTGTCCTGTGGGCTATAGTGCTTCATTGAAAAGAAAAAGCTGTTGAGGCTATTAACTTGTCTGATGAATCTGCCCTGGTTATTCTGTGAAGGAGAAAGGTGCCCCATGCCATGTTTTTAAAGAGCAAAACAGGACATTGCCCTTGGTTGGCCCCTCTTCCTATAGAATTTGAAAATTCTACAGCACTGCTGGTTACAGCTGACCTCCAGCTGGACCGCTCAAGGGCCAGGGCTTCCCATATCTCAGTGTCTATGCCAGTTTTGAAGGTTGGCTTTGCGCCCATCTTTAATTCTCTTTTCCTGCCCACTAACATTCCATTTTCCTTTCTTGAGTTCAGAGTAGAGAAACTGCTTTGGGAGATGGTAGTCGGGCATCCGGACAACGTGGCCAGTCCCGTGGAGTTGATCGCGGAAGAGAATCGCTTCAGTGCTGGTGGTCTTTGCTTCTTCCAGTACGCTGACATTTGTCTGCTTGTCTTTCCAAGAGAATTGCAGGATTTTCCGGAGGCAGTGCTGATGGAATCGTTCCAGGAGTTGTATGTGACATCTGTAGACAGTCCATGTCTCGCAGGCATAAAGCAGGGTTGGGAGGACAATAGCTTTATGAACAAGCACCTTGGTATCACTACAGATGTCCCTGTCCTCAAACTGCTTCATTCGGAAAAAAGCTGCACTCGCTTTTGAAGTGGTGTTGTATTTCAGTGTCAATGTTGACTTTTGTGGAGAGGTGGCTGCCAAGGTAGTGGAAATGGTCAAATTTTCTAATGTTACACCATTAAGCTGTATTTATGGCTTTGGAGAGGGATTGGCTGGTGACTGCTGGAAGAGCACTTTGGTTTTCTCGATGTTCAATGACAGACCGAGCTTCTCGTATGCTTCTGCGAAGGTGTTTAGAGTAGCTTGTAGGTCTTCTTCTGAATGCACACAGATGACGTTGTCATCAGCATATTGGAGTTCTAAAACAGATGTTGTTGTAACCTTGGTTTTCGCTTTCAGTCTGTTAAGGTTAAACAGCTTGCCATCTGTCCAGTAGATGATTTCCACTCCGGTGGGAAGCTTCCCGTCAACAATATGAAGTATCATAGCGATGGAGATGGGAAATAAAGTTGGGGCAATAACATATCCCTGGGATATAAGGGCAGTGTAGAAGGGGCCAAAGTCAGGATAAGTGTGACAAAAGACAGGTTAAGGCTCGTGTTACCACTTCTAACATTAGAAAACAAGAAAGGGAAAGAAGAAAGGAAATGTAGCAGCACATTTACCGCTAACTGGTTTTAATATTCACATAAACCTTCTTAGATATAAACCCACTTCCTCAGATGCAGTACAGAGTGTCCAGATTGCATCTGAAGAAGTGGTTTTATATATCCATGAAAGCCTATGCAAAAACTAAAAAGCAGTTAAAGATGCTGCCACATTTCCGCTTCTCTCCTCCGCTCCCCTTGCTTTATTGCTTTTATGCTGCAAGGGACTAACACGGCTACTTTGAAAATTACCACTTTTGTAATTGAGAAACACCTTGGCTCACTGCCACCTTGGCTTTTGCACAATGTCATCTACCAGAACTGTGCCAAGCTGGCAAGGGGATTTTGAAAAGCAAAATGCAGCTGCCAGAGTATTAACTGCAGCCTACAGGTTGGATTGCATCACGCTACAACCTGCTGGCTACCAATTCATTTTCAGATTCAGATTAGAGTTGCTTCTCATCTCCATTAGCCAGATATTCCAGGAATGACCGTAGTTTTAAAAAAAATCAATTCCAAATATATAATTTGCCTTTTTGAGACCAATATCTCCAGCTCAGGCACCTGTTTCCACCATCATCAGATGTTTGGTGGGTGATTTTTTCAACAAAAAAAAAACCACACACACACACACAATACCTTCTTTGCAGTGGTCCCTGGATCGTTGTTGTGTTTTAAAATGACAGTTAGGATTCCACTGTTAAAACAAAAACCTCACAACCTCTGAGGATACCTGCCATAGATGCAGGCGAAATGTCAGGAGAGAATGCTTCTAGCACATGGCCACATAGCCCGAAAAACCTACAACAACCTAGTGATTCCAGCCATGAAAGCCTTCGACAATACATAAAACAAAAATAATTCTGTAACAAAATTAATGGAACTAAAATAAACAAATAAAAGCAAAAGATGCTCATTGGCACTAACAAAAATCTGCTAGGAAATCCTCCTTATTTGAAGGACTCACATATGTATATGGGCAATATAACTCATACTCATCCTGGTTGCCCATACTACATTTCTGAGTTTTCAATAGATATCATAGGATAAACTGGATCAGTTGAGCTCCACATTAGGAAAAGTCAGGGGATCCAGAGTTTGGCTGAAACTTCAAAACAAATCTATAACTTCAGGGTAGTGTGGGCAACTAGATCAAATTTGATTCAGACCAGGCCTCCGTCCACACAAGCTTCACCATCACCCCCTTTTCCTTGAAGTCATCAGGACATGGAAAAGGGAGTAGTCGTGCCCAGTCACCATCATTCCTGTTTCCATTTGGCTGAAGAGCTCCATGTGAGTTCCTGACCATCGAGAGGCCCAGTGACAACAACTGAAGAAGCTCCACCAGGATGAAAGCGGGGAGATCAGCTCTGTCCATCTTTCTGGTCATGCAGGCATCTCTACACGAGGTGCCCACAACAACCAGGAGATTAAATGCAGATCTGTGGCCATCCTGGAATGGTGACAATTAAAGGAATCATAAGGTTTGACTCCAACCCCCAACTGCCATGGGTTAGGGATTAAACAGCCAGTATAGATATGGCTATGAGCTCCCCGTGGTGCAGTGGGTTAAAGTGCTAAGCTGCGAAACTTGCTGACCAAAAGGTTAGTGGTTCAAATCTGTGGGAGCAGGGTGAGCTCCCGCTGTTAGCCCCAGCTTCTGCCAACCTAGCAGTTCAAAAACATGCAAATGTGAGTAGATCAATAGGTACAGCTTTGACAGGATGGTAATGATGCTCCATGCAGTCATGTCAGCCACAGGCATCTATGAACAATGCCAGCTTTTCAGCTTAGAAATGGAGATGAGCACCACCCCCAGAATTGGACATGACTAGACTTAATGTCAAGGTGAAACCTTTACCTTTACTATATATATGGGTAAGGACGTCATTTCTCGAGTAGGGGAAAAGTGGGGGAAGCAGAAGGAACCGTCTTATTCCATTCTCTCCCATCTTTCCCCATCTTCTGGGATAGCCAGGCATCTCACCTCCTGGAGATGTCACTGCCTTGGTCCTTTCACTATTGGCTACTACTTCCCGGCGGGTGTCAGGTGGTGCAGTACCAGCTAAACAGTGTAATTTCTCCAGTGGTGTAGGGTGTCATATGTTCTGCAGTTGATGGTGGTGGTGATGGAAGGGTTAATGTGAGTATTAGTTCTAGAGCAGTGGTTCTCAACCTGTGGTCCCCAGATGTTTTTGGTCTACAACTCCCAGAAATCCCAGCCAGTTTGTGTGTTGTCTTATTGATAATGTTGTATATTTTATTGTCTATGTTTTTTTTATTTTAATTGCTTGTATTGTTATTATTGCTTGTATTGTTGTATTTGGGCTCGGCCTCATGTAAGCCGCACCTAGTCCCTTGGGGAGATGGTAGCGGGGTACAAATAAAGTGTCATTATTATTATTATTATTATTATTATTATTATTATTATTAGTTTACCAGCTGTTAGGATTTCTGGGAGTTGAAGGCCAAAAACATCTGGGGACCCCAGGTTGAGAACCATTGTTCTAGAGGGTTTGGTAATCTGTAAGTGGGGGTTCATGGATGAAAGCAATTAGGGGTGGAGGTGTGCAGGAGATGGGTTGCAGCTGGGTGCTACTGGATTTCAGGAGCTAACCTATGTAGGCCTCTTTTATTTTCCACTGGCCAGACACACGGAGCCAGGTCTGCTTATACCGCAGATCTTATATACAGTATGTTATAGATGTGAGGAACTACAATCCAATTTAGAGCTCAGTGAACTTTTCGCTTTGGGAAGGAAATTGTCATTAATGAGTTGCAGCAAACACTGATCTTTGGGAGAAAAGTATCTGTTGTATTTTGGTGGTGGATGCTGCTGGTTTTCCCCCCAGTTCTGCTGAATTTTTCGGTATCCTGACCTGTCTCCTGTAATCTTGGAATCCTGGAACCTTGAACCTTTGGACTGGCTTTTGACTACGGTATAGACTCTTGATCCCTGGACTTTGTTTATTGAACTCTCGGCATTTGACCACTGGACTGGATCCTTTTGACTACGGAGTTGTTTTTGCTATCAGTTTTTGTTTATTCTGTGGCTGGGTGCTAACTTTATGTTTTGGTCTATTAAAACAGCCAGCAAATAAGTGCTGTTTTAATTAAACTGTTTGATAAAACTGGGAGTTTGGTTCATCTCTACCTAAATAAGGTAGAGCCCTGGCAACGTGACATAGGACACAGACACCCCGTGATAATGTGGCATGTCTCATTAAGAGCCACACCTACTGTTTTAGTGTGGCGAGATATGTTCTACACTGGGCATGCATACTCAGCAGCAGAGTAGCAAAGCGCAAGGGCAGATGTCTTCACTGTGTCTGGTTGTGATCCCCAGGTTGTGCCAGTCAGCTTTCGTATGATATTGTTTCTAGCGCCCACTTTTTGCTTGATATTCAGGCAGTGCTTCTTGTAGGTCAGAGCACGGTCCAGAGTAACTCCCAGGTATTTGGGTGTGCTGCAATGTAGTAGTAGGTGGGAAGGAGTGACAGAGTTGGACATCATCTGTGTACAGATGACACGGTACTCCGAAACTCCGGATGATCTCCCCCAGCGGCTTCATTCTAACCTTAGTCCTTCCAATAGAGATGGGTCCATTGAAACTCTCTGGTCACACTATAATTAGCATCCATTGTCACACGATGCCACTGATATTATCTTTTCACCAAATCAGACAATTGCAACAAGGGAGTTGGATCTTCACAGCATTTTGAACAATATGAATGCAGCACACTGACTGGCAGCCCCTCCACTAGTAATGCATGGCAGCTGTGACAGAGGAGAGGCGGCCCATGTTGCATCACTGTCTGCCACTGCTCCTGAATCACCGCAGTCTTGGCCAAGGCAAGTCTCCCACCATGTTATGTAGGCCTCTTTTATTTTCCACTGGCCAGACACACAGAGCCAGGTCTGCTTATACCGCAGATCTTATATACAGTATGATATAGATGTGAGGAACTACAATCCAATTTAGAGCTCAGTGAACTTTTCGCTTTGGGAAGGAAATTGTCATTAATGAGTTGCAGCAAACACATGGGCTCATGGCCAGTGTAAGGCAAAGGGGGGGGGGTCATTTTAATGGGCAAAGCAGATGTTGCTTGAGACTCATTGCAAAAAGTTAAGTGGGCTCCAAGCCAAGAACTGCTTGGAGAAAACAGAGAAGCTTGCTTTCTTTAAATACAAATTGGAAAAAAAAACTACTGGGGAGGGGATGGAAGCTTGTGGAATGAGTACTTGATTTGAGGAAAGATTAGATAGGATGACCGAAAAGAATGGAGGGCCATCACTCCCCCAATCTTAATGTCAGGGGAAAAAAACTTATTAAAACCTGACTGGAGCAAGCACAATCAGGCTGGCTTGAGTGGCAAGTCTCTGCCCTCAATATTTCAAACTGAAGGTAAAGGTAAAGCCTCACATTAAGTCCAGTCGTGTCCAACTCTGGGGGTTGGTGCTCATCTCAATTTCCAAGCCAAAGAGCCGGTGTTGTCCATAAACACCTCCAAGGCCATGTGGCCAGCATGACTACATGGAGCACCATTACCTTCCCGCCGGAGCAGTACCTATTGATCTACTCACATTTTTTATTATTATTATTATTATTATTATTATTATTATTACATTGGCAGTCTTCAGAAAGAACTTGAAGACCTGGCTGTTCCGATGTGCCTTCTCAGATTAGGAATCTCCAATACCAAGTCCTAGAAGCACTTTAGTAGAACTAAGATTGCTGCACACCTCACACTGCACTTACTTTATAATCCTACATACCTCCTGCCACATCAGCACTTTTAATCTTGTACCCATTACTGTGGCCCGGCCCAGTTTTATAGTGTCTTGATGTATTGTTTATTGTTTGTTGTTTATACTGCTTAACTGTTTTTAATTTGCTTTAGGTATTGTATTGTGGTATTGTGTTTTGAGGCCTTGGCCTATGTAAGCCGCATCGAGTCCTTCGGGAGATGCTAGCGGGGTACAAATAAAGTAATAATAATAATAATAATAATAATAATAATAATAATCACATTTGCATGTTTTCGAACTGCTAGGTTGGCAGAAGCTGGGGCTGACAACAGAAGCTCATGCCACTCCCCAGATTTGAACCTGCAACTTTCCGGTCACCAAGCTCAGCAGCTCAGCAGGTTAACCCACTGCGCCACCGGGGGCTCCAAACTGAAACAAAACAATAAAATACTACACCTTTTAACACTGGTTCTATGTTAACTTTAGCCTGACTGACTTAAAATGCCAGGTCCCATCTGATCTTCAAAGCTAAGCAGGACCTCACCTCACTACCTCTGAGGATGCTTGCCATAGATGCAGGCGAAACGTCAGAAGCGAATGCCTCTAGAACATGGCCATATAGCCCGAAAAAACCTACAACAACCCACTAAGCAGGGTCAATAATGATTAGCATTTGAGTAGGAGACTGCCGATGAAAAACAAATACTGTCAATTATATTTCAGAGGGAGGAACTGGTCAAACCACCTCTGGGTATTCTGCGTTTAAGATATCTTGATGAAATTGATGGGTCACCATAAGTCGACAGGCAGGTCTAAGGTGCATGCACATACATTCTATATCTAAGTTAACTACAGTCTTTAAGTCTAAATAGTATGTTTCTGGCTACAGCCTACAATTTGAAATAGTTGCCAGTTGGCCTCCTGGATAGCCCCATGGCAAGCATCTTACAAGAACACAGGACTTTTTCATGGACTTGTACCAGTTCAGACAATGTGTCCACCTAAATCAACACTGCCACCGAACTACAGGACTGGCAAAGGCTTTCCAGGGTCTCTGGTGGGTATTCCCCAATGTCGAAGCCCAGTAGCTCTTCATTGGATTGATGTTTTGAGTTCTCCTAACTCTCTCTCTTATCTTGCTCTATTGCATTACCTTTCCATCATCTCAGTTGTGACATGGATCTCTCAATCTTTAGAAAAACACACTTGAGATAGGTAGAACGCTGAGGATTTATGTTTTTATTGGTTTTAACTTAGGTTTTTAACTCTCTATGTGTTTTGTCTATATGTGAGTTATATTAATTGTATTGTTTATTTTGCTTATTGCTTGTTGTTTTTATTGATATGTTGTTGGGCTTGGCCTCATGTAAGCCGCTCCGAGTCCCTTGGGGAGATGGTGGCAGTGTATAAATAAAGATTATTATTATTATTGTTATTATCTGCTTTGTTTGATGTTATTTGTGCTAATTGTTTTTAATTGCTTTCGATGTTGGGAGGGCATCGAATTGTGCCGTTTGTAAACTGCCCTGAGTCGCCTTCGGGCTGAGAAAGGTGGTATATAAATAAGTTATATAAATAAATAATAATAATAATAAATAGAACAAGGAAATATCCTTAAAGTTTTGCATACAATCAGATATGCAATCTCTCATATTCTGTTTTAGGACTAAAATATAGACTCCATAGCTCTGGTATGGGCAAACTCAGGCCTGGGGGCTCTTTTCCCAGACCCTCCTCTCTCACACCATCCTATCCTTCCTTCCTTCCTTCCTTCTCTTTCCTTCCTCCTTCCCTCCCCCCTCCCTCTCACCTTCCTTCCCTTCCACCTTTTTGTCCTTCCTTCCTCCATCCTTCCCTTTCTCCTTCCTTCCTTCCCTTTTGTCTTTCCTTCCTTCTCTCTTCCCTCCCTCCCTCAATTTCCTTCCACTCTTCCTTCCATTCATCTCTTCCTCCCTCCCTCCCTCCCTGATCTTTTCCTTCCTCCTTTCCTCCTGGGGGATGTGTAGCTGGGAGAAGAGAAGGTAGGGAGGGAACATGAGAACCATGTTTCAAGATTTTAAAGGGTGTCCCATTGAGGAGGAAAAAGGGGAAAACTGAATTTCTGCTGCTCTAGAGACCAGGGCACAAGGGAGCAATGATTTCAAATGGCAGGGAAAGAGATCTGACTGAAAAGATTAGGAAGAACTTCCTGGAAGTAAAAGCTGTTGGAGAGTGTCATAGGCTGCCTCGGAGTGTAGTAGGGTCTCCTTCTCTGGAGGCTTTTCCACAGAGGCTTTGATTGTGCCTTCTTGCATGGCAGGGGGTTGGACAGGGTGGCCCTCGCGGGTCTCGTCCCATTCTAGGATTCTATATCAGGAGTAGGCAATATAGGGTCTAATGTATACACTTTTTCTCGCTTACCCACCATCCCATCCTGGCCAAGGCCAACTCTTTTGGGATCCAAACATTTCCCATCTTTGCTTCACTTTCTGCCTCTGAAAGAGAAGAGGAATGTGAGGAAAGGGCAGGGAGGGGGCTTGAGGAGAACCCCCTTCCTCTTGGCTCGTCCACCCTACTCCAGCCCGCCATGCAACCCCCAAGTTAGAAAGTTTGCCCATGCCTGCCATAACTTCACCATTAGACAGCTTTTCCTTATCCCCCTTCCCACCATGAGTCTGTTTATCTTCTATCCTGATCAAGACTTCTGGAGACATTAAAAGCTTACATACTCTTTGTGACACTTGGGTTCACCCACAGACAATGACAACAAAAAGCATTGCCCGTAATACAGATTGTGTGCATGTGGCCAATACATCTGCTTTATATGTGAGATAACATACAAACAGATTCATTCCAAAACTGTCTCTGAATCATTGAAACAACAAATTGCATCATGTCTATCCAGATTCTTTACATTCTTTTATTTAGTTAACCTTTAACATAAAATCTTTCTAATTTGACTTTTTGTGTCTCTGACTGCTCAGTATGTCTATGTGCAGAAATTGATTTTCATCAGAAGTATCTCTGTATGAATTATCTTTTAATAATAATAATAATAATAATAATAATAATAATAATAATAATGCTTTATTTGTATTCCACCCTTTCTCACCGAGGGAACTCAGGGAGGATTCCAGCATATACAGAGACACAAAGCAAACATTAAATGCCTCGAAACAATGAAACAGAGACACACAGATAAAGTTAAAGGCTTTCCCTTAATCTCTGGCTCTGAGGGTGGTGCTCATCTCCATTTCTACGCCGAAGAGCTTGCGTTGTCCGTAGACACCTCCTAGGTCATGTGGATGGTATGACTGCATGGAGCACTATTTACCTTCCCGCAGATGCAGTACCTACTGATCTACTGCTAGGTGGGCAGGAGCTGGGGCTAACAGCAGGAGCTCACCCCATCCCATGGAGTTGAACTGCCAACTTTCCAGTCAGCAAGTTCAGCAGCTCAATGGCTTAAACCATTGCGCCAGACTAGACTAGTAGCGGAGTCATACTTTAGGACAGGCAATAAGACGGCATCCTTTACTACACCAATAGGAATTGGTTGATTTAGAGCTCACAAGCAGTTACCATATTTTCCAGCATATAAGATGACTGGGCGTATAAGACAACCCCCAACTTTTCCAGTTAAAATATAGAGTTTGGGATATTTTTGCGGTATAAGACTACCCCTCTTCCAACGCACACCAAATAAAAATTTAAAAAGCATCATATTTGATTTCAATATGGTAATTTTCCTATTGCTGTACCTCCTTCTCTGTCTCTCAGATCTCGCACATGCGCACCTGCACCGCTTCACTGCAGTCCTCAGGAGCGAGATCTGAGAGGCAGAGGAGGAGGTACGGTAATAGGACACAAGGGTGGGCCAGACAGGTAAAAGAAGTGTGTTTTTCTGGGCCCAGAGCCACTATATCTCTTTTTTCCATACTCTGGGCGCCCCAGAAGCCTGCAGCTTGCTCGGCCCTTCACTTACACCTTCCCGGTGAGGCATCCCTTCACCTCACCATCGGGACCTCATTAAGTCCACGAATCCTGATGAATGGATTTTCTTCTACCGTTCTTGTACAACATCACCCTTAATGCCCCTCATACAGTCGCTGCATATGGCAGGGACGCAGCCACTGCCATTTTAGAGCTCCCCCTCCCCCCACCATATGCAGCAACCACAGATTCTCCAATCCGGATTGGAAGTTTCAGCACCCGCTCTATAAGACGACTCCCGGCGTATAAGACTACTCCTGTGGATAAGGCGACCTCTGACTTTTGAGAAGATTTTATTGGATTAAAAAGTAGTCTTATATGCCAGAAAATATGGTACTTTTCCCCTCCAACAGAAGGGACATAATTGATTTCACCAATTGGTCTGCCACTGACATCGCCTTGAACCCGCCACCTTGACAGACCTTATTCTATTGTAGAACCAGTCCGGCAATATTTAAGCAGCAGAGCGGCTTTTCAAAAATAAGGCCTTAGTCGAAAACCCACATCTGTTCCCAGTGCCGACCCTTACTCAATGCAGAGTGCTAAGAACAAAACAAAAAAAATACAGGCTGACATATGTCAAGTCAGCAGTTCTCTGTCCATTAAGACTGGTTAAGGGCTCACTTGCATTCCTAAAAGACTGTCTCTTTGATCTACTGTGTTCTATTTGGTTTTGAGGCATTTGCTTTGTTTATTCATTTGTTTTCATCTTTCCTAGTCAAAAAGACATTTTCCCACATACCCAAATTTGCCTCAAATAAAACCTGCTTGCAAACATTCATTCCAGCCTATATTTACATCCGCCCCCTCCCCAATCCCCTCTCCAGTCTTAACCCAATTTACAGCTTGTAACTCTTAATATCTTGTCTAGAAGGGCTGCATATGTTCATCGGGGCCCTCTCAAGTTACCACGCTCCACTTAAAACAACAAACTTCAAACTTCAGAAAGCTTGCCATACTTGAATACTTTTGCCATACCAGTAAGTTCTCAGCGCTGGAGAAATAGATTGTTATCAGTTCTGAGCAATCAAGAGGCAAATGACAGTGAAAACTGCACATCTGGAAAACCTTGGGAACAGATCCATTTGGTAATGCAAGGATGAAATCTGAAGTTACCCCATGAACTGGCAAGGAGGACATCGAATGGAATTGCGTAGCTCGGAAACGTATTAGCAAGGAAAAGGTTTCCAAGAAAGGAATGGCAAGTGGAAGAATCCACAAGGTCCATTCAGTCTACTGTTGATCGCAACAGTAGAATGGTTGAGGCCAAGGAGAAGAGGCTGGCAACTCAAAAAAAGAAGGCCATTGAGAAACTAGGAACTCCACATTCAAGACAGAAAAGGTATCAATACCAATAGTGTTCAATGTTTAATTGAAATAAGTTTCCTGGAGTAGACCAAAATACCCTAAAGCAGTGGTTCTCAACCTGTGGGTCCCCAGATGTTTTGGCCTTCAACTCCCAGAAATCCCAGCCAGTTTACCAACTGTAAGGATTTCTGGGAGTTGAAGGCCAAAACATCTGGGGACCCCCAGGTTGAGAATCACTGACCTAAAGGCACCAGAACACATCTGATTTTGGAAGGTAAGCAGGGATGGATGTGATACCACTAACAAATACCAGGTGCTGTAGCTTGTATTTCAGTGGAAGGAACTGCTAAAACCATCTCTTATGATTCTTTACCTAAGAAAAGCCTATGAAATCATGCGATCATCATAAGTTAACAGGGGACTGAAGGCACATGTGCACACTTCTGGGGCAGAAAATAGTAGCAAGTCCTGGTTTTAGGGTGGAAGGCAAGACATAAATGGGGAAAGGGAGGAGAAGAATTATGATGTAGTCTTCCCTTGCTCCGGTTACTAATTATGTAGTTCCCCCCCCCCCCTGCAATCATGAGGTGTTAGTTTCATCCCCATGATCAGATGTAAAATAATGACCATAACTTGTTGTTGTTGTTCATTCGTTCAGTCGTCTCCGACTCTTCGTGACCTCATGGACCAGCCCATGCCAGAGCTCCCTGTCGGCCGTTACCACCCCCAGCTCCCTCAAGGTCAGTCCAGTCACTTCAAGGATGCCATCCATCCATCTTGCCCTTGGTCGGCCCCTCTTCCTTTTGCCTTCCATTTTCCCCAGCATAATTGTCTTCTCTAGGCTTTCCTGTCTCCTCATGATGTGGCCAAAGTAACTAGATTTTAAAAATCCAAATTACTGTATTTTCTGGCGTATAAGACTACTTTTTAACCCAGGAAAATCTTCTCAAAAGTCGGGGGTCATCTAATAAGCTGGGTTTTATCTTATAGAGCAGGTGCTGAAAGTTCCGAGTCAGACTGGAGAATCTGCGGTCGCCATATATGGTGGAGGGAGCTCAAAAACAGCCGCAGCTGCATCCCCACCATATGCGGCGACCATATGAAAGCAACAAGGGTGGCACTGTACAAGTACGGTAGAAGAAAATCCATTCACCAGGATTCGTGGAAAGAAATGACTTAATGAGGTCCCGATGATGAGGTGAGGGTTGCCTCACCAGGAAGGTGTAAGTGAAGGGCAAAGCAAGCTGCGGGTGTCTGGGACGCCTGGGGTATGGAAAAAAGAGATAGAGTGGCGCTGTGTCCAGAAAAATACGCCTCTTTCACCCATCTGGCCCACCCTTGTATCCTATTACTGTACCTCCTTCTCTGCCTCTCAGATCTCGCTCCTGAGGACTGCAGTGAAGTGGCGCAGGCACATATGTGCGAGATCTGAGAGGCAGAGAAGGAGGTACGGTGTTTTTTAATTTTTTATTTGGTTTGCGTTGGAAGAGGGGTAGTCTTATACGGCAAGTATATCCCAAACTCTATATTTTAACTGGAAAAGTTGCGGGTCGTCTTATACGCCCAGTCTTATGCACCAGAAAATACGGTATTTAAATTCATAAAAAGGGAACTGCAATAGACCCTATAAGTGACGACTGATTCTTGCTTTAAATCAGAATCCTACCAAATATGCAACTGTATAAAGAAATTAAATTAAATGGAAATCTGTTTCCCATGTATTCCATACAGCATGCTGCTGAACAAGCAATGGGAGATGGAGCACAGCCACAGTCCAACACATACATTTGAGTGTATTCATGTGGTAATGATTTTCCAGCTATGGGAAATGTGAAACAAGATCAAAGTTGAGTTCCCTCAGTCAGATCTCAAAGTGTTCCAGTGTAGGCACAACCACCTCCCTTCACCCTAAGGTCCAACATCTCAGATATTCCCATCAACTCTATAACATATGCACAAATATATATATAGTATCTAAAATCCTAGTAAACTAGGAAAAAGTCAAAACTTGTCGCTTATTTAACTTGATTGCTTTTGGGGAAGGGGGGTTCAAATAATCTGAAACAGTACATATACAAGGGTTGAATGAAAAGTAATGTCACCACCTTCGTTACTTGGGTTTGGATGGGAATATTTTAATAAATCAAACACAGAAATAATTCTTAGAATGTGCTCTTTAACTACCACTATTCACTTTTCCACATAATCACCAGACAATTGGATAGATTTCTGCCAACGATAAACAAGTTTTCTGAAGCCGTCACGGAAGAAGTCGACACTCTGTTTCCGCAACCAGCATCTCACAGTTCTCTCAACGTCTTCATCAGAAGCATAATGATGTCCCTGCAGATCTTCTTTCATTATTGGGAACAGATAGAAGTCAGGCGTTGCTAAATCTGGAGTATATGGAGGATGCCGTATGGTGGTGAGATCCAGTCTCTGAAGTTCTTTTATGGTGGCATATGAAGTGTGTGGTTTGGCATTGTCATGCTGCAGGAAAACATTTCCCTTTGCCATCATTTCAAAGTTCACAGCGTTGTGATGTAACGCTTTGAATTTATTTTTGTTCCACGTTCAAGGAAATCAACATGGATAACACCATTTGCATCCCAGAACACTGCTGCCATTATTTTTTTCCAGCTGAGGGCTGTGTCTTGAATTTCTTTTTTTGGGGCAAGTCTTTGTGTCAATATTCCATAGACTGACCCTTCGTCTCCGGGTTGTAATGGTGTACCCATGTTTCGTTTCCTGTCACAATTGAATGAAGAAAGACGTCACCTTCTTTCTCATAACGTGAGAGGAATTCCTGGCAAATTTCAAGTCTATGTGCTTTCATTTCAGGCATCAGCATCCTGGGTATGAATCGTGCACAGAACTTCCGATAGCTAAGCAAAGCAATAATGTGACCCACACATTCTTGCAAAATGTCGATTATGCTTGAAATTTCTGAGTGATACAACGATCGTCCTGAATCAATCTGTCAACCTTTTGCTTGTGAAACTCGGTGGTTGCTGTCACAGGACGTCCAACTCTTTGTTTGTCATGCAAGTCAGATGTTCTCACCTCAACATCTTTAAACTTACTCGCCCAATGATGCACAGTACCCACATCAACACAATCACCATAAACAGCTTGCATTCTCTGATGAATGTCCTTTGGGGTGACACCTGCTGTCAAGAATTCAATGACTACACGTTGCTTAAGTTGCATTGACCGACCGTCTGCGCAGGGTTCCATACTTCGCACTTTAACAACACAACCGTTCAATGCTAAGGCTTTCCACCAAAATGGAACTGTAGAGTCTACTGAACAAGCCAGTACCTGCCATCTGTTGAGGATTATGAAGGTGGAGGCATTATTTTTCATTCAACCCTCGTAGTCCACTGAAAAGATCCTTTTAAGTGGTGCCCCCCTAGATTTATAAGGTTCTAGTTTGATCCCCATGATCAGATGTCAGATACTGACTGTGATTATTTTAATCCACCAAGATTTAAATTCATCTCTTGCTGTTGCCCTTTGTTAACACATGGTTTTTATTCACTGCTTTACACTCACATTTGCCAGTTGTCATTGTACTGATTTGTGGTTTTATTATATTTTTGAAAACATATTGTAAACCACTGCCAAAAATCAACTCATATTAAAAATAAGTCTTCCCGCAAATAAACATTTAATAACTCCCCAGCAGGTTGCTAATTGTTAAAGAGAACACATACATAATACACAACCCTCCCTGCAGTGTATAGAAAATAGTGTAACATTGCTGAAAATGGAAAGCCTTGTGAACATGGAAATAAATACCCCTGTTTGGATTGCATGGTTAATACACACATTGGCACTGTATCTCTGCACTCAAAACATTGCCATCCAGAAGATTCATCACTAACAACTACCTTAAGCCTCTTACTAACTATCCTCAGTCCTCCACAGCCATCTAGTCAACTAGAACAAAAGAACCCACACATTAGCATTTAACAAATTCAAAACAGACCTGCTCAGTCTTGCAGTCAAGACCTTAAAAGCCCTTGGCTACAGGGTGAAGCTGAGCTTGCTGCAAATCTTGCCAGATGTCATGTGAGTTAGTTTCCCTATTGTCTGGTTTTGTGTATGTTCAAGATCGTCACCTGGGTGTGTCCAATGATCTTTGAAAAGTAACCTAACTCTGTGTGTGTGTGTGTTTGGTCTATTTTAGTCAACTGTATTTAAACAAAATACTTCCAACTCCAAGGACTGGAAAATATTTGCCAGTAACTCCTGATCTCATTTGAAGTATGCAGCCCCAATGACCAAAACCAGAATGCTTTAACAGTAAAAACATAGCACTGCAAATCTGTTACTGTGGAATGATACTACAAGTTGTTGACACATGGCTAACAAGCAAAGAAGAAAACACAATGTGATGATAATTTTCACTACATACATACATGACCAGCATATCATTGAGGGATGTTTTGCAAAACAGAAAAGGAAATCCCTGGTTAATATGGAGGCGGATCAACTCGAAATGGAGGAAGATTGGGCATATCGAGGGGAAGAGTTTGTGGAGGAAACAATTCAGTGGTTGTCTACTAAATATGTCAATGGCTAAGAAACAGACCCAATGCTCTGAAATAGTGATTTTCAGATATTGTTCTAGAGCAGTGTTTCTGAAACTGTGGGTCCTGACCCCAAATTGTGCCCTCTTAGCTCAATGTTGGGGTCCCAATTTTCTTTCTAAATATAATCTGGTCGCTGTTTTAAACACTTGGACAAATCTGTTGTGAAATGGTTTACAGTTGATTCTGAAGGTGCTTCAGTTGGACTTCACAAAAAGGAAAATCTGCTTTGCCAATGTTGATTTGTTATCAATTTTTTTTCATGTCAGGAGCAACTTGAGAAATTGCAAGTTGCTTCTGGTGTGAGGGAATTGGCCATCTGCAAGGGCGTTCCCAGGGGACGCCCGGATGATTTGATGTTTTTATCATCCTTGTGGGAGGCTTCTCTCACGTCCCTGCATGAGGAGCTGGAGTTGATAGAGGGAGCTCATCCGCCTCTCCCCGGATTCAAACCTGCGACCTGTCCTGCCGGCACAGGGTTTTAACCCACTGCACCACCAGGGGCTCCCGGTGTTATCAGTAATTGTATGATTTTCATATCTATTATATATATATCTATTTATGTTGGTTGGTTTGCTTGTTCGGTTGCATGTTGCAAGTTGCTTCTGGTTGCTACTGCAGTGAAGAGAATCAGTCGTCTACGACGACGTTGCCAAGGGGACACCCAGATGTCTTGCAATCCTGCGGAGAGGCTTCTCTCACAAATATCAAGCAAAAAGTGGATGCTAGAAACAATATAATACGAAAGCTGACTGGCACAACCTGGGATCAGAACCAGATACAGTGAAGACATCTGCCCTTGTGCTTTGCTATTCTGCTGCTGAGTATGCATGCCCAGTGTGGAACACATCTCACCATGCTAAAACAGTGGATGTGGCTCTTAATGAGTCATGCCACATTATCACGGGGTGTCTGCGCCCTACACCACTGGAGAAATTACACTGTTTAGCCGGTATTGCACCACCTGACAACCACCTGCCGGGAAGTAATAATAATAATAATAATAATAATAATCCTTTATTTGTACCCCGCTACCATCTCCCGAAGGACTCGATGCGGCTTACAAGAGGCCGAGCCCAAATACAATAATAAAAGAAAGTAGCAACCAATAGTGAAAGGACCAAGGCAGTGACATCTCCAGCCCATCCCCTGTTTGGATATCAGCCAGCATACCAACAACTTGAATCAAGACATAGTTTTCTAAGATCTCGAGATACTCGCTAGAGCACTTCAGCAAGCGAGAGTCCAAAAGTGGCAGGCTAAAACCCAGAACTTCAATCAATGGCTGACACCAAATGAGACTCCTTCCTTGGTATACAAAAATCTGGGCAACTTGGAAGGCGTTGAACAGACTGCGCTCTGGCACCACAAAATGCAGAGCCAACCTTAAGAAATGGGGCTACAAAGTGGAGTCCATGATATGTGAGTGTGGAGAAGAGCAAACCGCAGACCACCTACTACAATGCAACTTGAGCCCTGCCACATCCACAATGGAGGACCTTCTTATAGCAATACCAGAGAAACTCCAAGTGGCCAACTACTGGTCAAAGGACATTTAATAGAATGCAAACTTTGTGTGTTTTTTAAAAATTCAATACAACTGTTTGATTCGCTCCTGGCACGATAAATAATAATAAATCTAATAAACGTAAAAAAATCTTGGGCCAAAAGGTGTCCCAAGAGGAAAAGTCTAAGAAGCCCTGTTTCAAAGAAGAGGTAATGAGAAATCTCTCTTCCCAAAACATTCGAAGTCAATCACATCAGATAGTATTGTATTGGATGGACAATCTGTCTGACTTGGTACAAGGTTGCTTTGAAAACTCAGGTTCCTTGGAGGTATAGAAGAAATCCTTCAAGCTCAGCCTATCCTGAGAGGTGATTTGCCCAAGACATGATGTGCAATTGTCATTTGGCAGTGGATGCTTTCTCTGGTGCACTCTCACTTCACAATGGCTAGGCACAAAATGACAGGTTCTTATAAAGTACAAAACTTCTGTAGAAGATCAGTTTGTTTGTTTTTTGTTGTGTCAGGAGCGACTTGAGAAACCGCAAGTCGCTTCTGGTGTGAGAGAATTGGCCGTCTGCAAGGACGTTGCCCAGGGGATCAGTTAAAGTGGATCTTTAACTGTGGATCTATTCTGTGTGCAGAATATCTTAAAGCTGGCACCCTAGAAATTATGAGGTTTGGCAGTTTTTCCAGAGCTGGCATATTAAGAATTAACACTGTTTGTTGCTCTACATGGTAACTTGTGTTGGCGACCATGATTAACAGGTTTCTTTAATCAACTAATGTAAAAGGAGACAGGAAATAGTCCCTTGGCACCAAATTCTGAAGCTACATAGGCTTTGGCTTCATCAGCAACTCAACTAGTGATATGCCTAAGAAACAGATGTACGCAATGCTGAGCTGCTTAGTTAAAAGGGACAAACCAGTGCAAAAGTCATTTCCATTCATGATAAGTACTGCCTGCTGGGTCCATCAGAAAATTTTATTTTGATACTCAAGTGTCTTTATCCTATTCCTGCCTAACTCTCTACACTCCAAAATATTTCTATTTCAAAAGTTACCCTGTAGTTGCTGAGGTTGGTAATCACTGCATTTGGTAAAGGATGTGAAGATGGTAAAAGTAATTTTGGGGACTTTTGTCAAAGGCTTTCCTGTAGAAGTCTTTGTAGTGTCTACAGTATCCCCAGCCTTATACTCTTTCCTCTCCAAACTTTGCGTAGGAAATGGACTCACCTCAGGTCTTCTTAAAACAGCTTTTATGATTCCTTAACTCCTACCACAGCCTTGCACATCAGTAATACTATACTGTAGAAAGTGGGAAGAGGACAGAATACAAATTTATTGTGGCTACTGATTCTACACACAAAGATAGATCATGTCTGAAAGAAATATAGACTCTCGGGCCCCTTCTACACTGCCATATAATCCAGATTATCAAAACTGAAAATCCACATTATCTGCTTTGAACTGGATTATATGAGTCTACACTGCCATATGATCCAGTTCAAAGCAGATAATCTGGATTTTATATGGCAGTGTAGAAGCAGCTTCAGTTAACATGAACTCAGGCAACCAGAGCTCTCAAGTAACCAGCAAAAATGAATTAATACTATTTTAAATAAACTTTAAATAAAATCAGGTTTAGTAGTAACATGTTACATTAAATTATGTTTGCCATTATTTGTCGTATTTGCTTTTAATTACTATTATTATCAAGTCAATACAGAGTTTATGGTATGCCATAGTACTGGGCTTAGTATTGGTTAGGACTATTTTTAACAGTAATTCTCAAGCAACCAGAAACTACATTTATCTGGCACCTACCAATCCCAATGGATGCCGGTTAACCAAGAGTAGACTGCACATCAAAATATATCAAAGGCAAAATTCCTCTGAAATGAAACCTCATTTACAAGCAAACTAAACAACTGCAAGTAGAAAAGGAATGGATCACAGAAAGTACTGCTTTTCTCTTCCTCACATTCAGATTCTTACTGCTAAAATTATGGCAGTCAATTTTGACAAGAAAATAGTAAACACCCCAAAACATCATTGAAACTCTTGAATTTAATCAATAAATGTTCAAGCATCTTTTTGTAGAATTTTTTAAAAGACAATGTTAAAAAATGCCCAAGTTGTAATGCCCAATCATAACATTATGTAACATGATTTTTGTTCCCGAGTTATAGTGATATCTTCACAAAGCCTGGTAAAGATCTTTCTCCCTGCCAAACAGGCTGTAGAAATAAATCATACGCCCCTGGGTAATTTGTGCCCCAAATTTAGCACTGCAGTGGGTCTTCTTTTCTGTTGTTGCATTTCTTCTGTTTGTTATGCCTTTATATTTTGGGTTAATTAAATTTAAACCACTCACAGAACTTTTGTGTGATCAGAAGCAGACAAACATTATAAATAAAGTATTTTTCGTCTGCTATGGGCTTTCCTCTTCATGGCCTCCTTTCTGTTCCACTGAAGGACACTGGGTGGGATCATCCAAAGAATTGGGTAACACATGTTGCACATAACATAAACACAATTATTTTAGACATAATTAAGGCTCTCTATCCTCTTGCCTAATGTGGTTGCATAAATTAGCTAAATTGTGAGAACACCAAAGTAACGAAGACAACCAAACCATCTGATGCAGCATACTTTCCACAGGTAAGTGTAAAATACTGGCAACTACTAAAGCCATGAGGACAGACAGGTAAAAAAATAAACATCATCATTATTATTAACACAGTTTTTTATCGTGTCAGAAGCGAACTGAGAATGTACTGCAAGTAGCTTCTGGTGTGATTGAATTGGCTGTCTGCAAGGATGTTGCCCAGGGGATGCCTGGATGTGTTACAATCCTGTGGGAGGCTTTTCTCATATTCCAGCATGGAAAGCTGGGGCTGACAGATGGGTGCTCACCCCATCTTGAGGATCTGAACCACCAACCAAGTCTTCAGGTCAACAGTTCAGCTGGCACAAGGGTTTAAACATCATGCAGTACCAGTGAGCTTATTTATTTATTTATTTGTCGTGTCAGAGCAACCAGTCCATTACATTACATTTCTAACAGAACAAAGCAAACAAACAGACAAATACAAAACTTGTGAGTTTGGTAGTTGGTTAAATGTCCTTTGACCAGTATCTGGCCACTTAGAGTGCTTCCAGTGTTGCTGCAAGAAGGTCAGCCATTGTGCATGTAGCAGTGCTCAGGTTGCATTGCAGCAGATGGTCAGTGGTTTGCTCCTCTCCACACTCGCATGTCGAGGATTCCACTTTGTAGCCCCATTTCTGAAGGTTGGCTCTGCATCTCGTGGTGCCAGAGCGCAGTCTGTTCAGTGCCTCCCAAATCGCCCCGTCTTCTGTGTGCCCAGGAGGGAGTCTCTCATTTGGTATCAGCCATTGGTTGAGGTGCTGGGTTTGAGCCTGCCACTTTTGGACTCTCGCTTGCTGAGGTGTTCCAGCGAGTGTCTCTGTAGATCTTAGAAAACTATTTCTAGATTTAAGTCATTGACGTGCTGGCTGATACCCAAACAGGGAATGAGCTGGAGATGTCTCTGCCTTGGTCCTTTCACTATTGGCTGCTACTTCCCGCTACTGTCAGGTGGTGCAATACCGGCTAAGCAGTGTAATTTCTCCAGTGGTGTAGGGCGCAGACACTCTGTGATAATGCAGAATGTCTCATTCAGAGCCACATCCACTGTTTTAGTGTGGTGAGATGTGTTCCACACTGGGCATGCATACTCAGCAGCAAAGTAGCACAGCGCAAAGGCAGATGTCTTCACTGTATCTGGTTGTGATCCCCAGGTTGTGCCAGTCAACTTTCGTATGTTATTGTTTCTGGCACCCACTTTTTGACCAGTGAGCTAATTATCTAAGATAATGGCATCAAATTATCGTAAGCTCACCAGAATGGTAAAATTTGTTTTATAAGTAATTTCTATTCAAGAAAGAAAGCAATAGGACAGCAATGATAAAACAAGCACATAGTTTTAAAAATATATTATACTAAACACTACACAATTATATTCTACTGACTGCTAGAGAATTTCAACTAAATAGCAATAAAAATTATGAGCACATAAACGAAAGATACTAAAAACGCAACTAACAAAAAGATCTACAAACCTCACACTATCTGATAATTTTTAATCCTTTCCAGTCTGCTCTCTTTAACGATGATATAATCACATTTCTGATTTTGATAACACTCTGATTCATGAATTCTACAGTTGACAAATGATTCCAGCATTGTACTGAAAAGGCAATAAACAAGTCACAATCTTTCGTGGAGTTAAAGATTTCTCCTTAATCAGCATTGGCAATTTGCTCGTCTTGACGAGTTCACAAAACTTCGTCAACCATTAGTCTTGGTTGGAATAACTGGTTCCTTCCAGCATGGCCATTTTCCAAGTAGATTGTGTGTGGTTTTTAAAAGGCTTATAAGCAGGTAACCATAGTTTACAACAGCGACTGTATTTCTGATTACTTTGGAAAGGGCCTGAAATAAATTCAGAATAACAGAATAACACACTGTGTGTGTGCACTATCCTCCATTAGAAATTGAGGGATCAAACCCAGCCCACCACATATCATAGATGGAAAAGTACAATGAAGTTACCATTCACCAAAAAGAGACAAGATACCATCCTTTTGAATGGGGATAAAATGACTTAAAGCATCCAATAAGTGTTATGATGAAAGTATTCCTATGAAAAACAAGGTGCTTTTTAGAAGAGAAGACATGTAACAATGAATGAAGGCTATCTACAAAAATGTAGCAACATTTACTGCTTCTTATCAAACTAAAGATCACTCATTCGTTCTGAAGGAACATTCAATGTCAGTAAATAATTAGGTTGACTCAAAGCAAGGGAAAGAGGATTAACGCAACTGTTAAAACTGTGGTTAACAAAAGAAACCACATTTTCAGCAATCTCACAGTACAGGTAACAAATGCCAGTAGAGATTACTAACACACAACGTTATGTCACAATGTTCCAACTTGATTTCAGATTTTAGAGAAATATTTGCGTGTTTTCTAACCACTGGGTCATACTTAGGGGTGCAATTGGACCATTTAGAAAATGGAAAGGGGAAGGCAGAGGACAAAAAAGAAATCCAGCCCTAAACGCCTTCAGAGAAGCCAACATAGTCTAGTGAAGGAGACAGCAGAACAGCAGTATTTCATGCTTCCTGTCTCCTGCTAGTTTGGTTCCTTGTTTCTGTTGTATATTTTACTTACATCTGAGTATTCTACAGTAGCTCAGAGTTTTATGACAGCAGTTTTATGAACTTTATGTGGCTTATACTGACTAATTCAGTGCCTTTAAATGCCTAAAACAGAGAAGAAGAAATAATAATAACAATAAATACATTTATTACAAAACCTCTGCTTGAGGATCAAGGTAGGGTACAACATCACTAAAACAAAGAGATAAAACACTATTAAAATACAATACACATAGTTAAAATTCAGGTTAAGGTTTACTAATAAATGAAGATAAAATTCACAAACTAAAATTGACTGGGGAGGCCTGCTGGAAGAGATGGGTCTTCAGTTGCTTCTTAAATTCTGACAGCTAATTTAGCTGTTGAAACGTTTCCAACAAGACGTTCCACAGTCTTGGGGTGGGCAATGAAAAGATCCTCTGGGTCACCAATTGGGTTCTGGCCGGCCAGAATAGACGTCCCCCAGAGGACCTCAGTGTCCAGGGTGGATTGTATAGGAGAAGGCAATCCTGTAGGTAACATGGACCCAAATCATATAGGGCTTCAAAGGTAAAAAAATCAATACTTTGTACTTTTCCTGGAAACTAACTGGTAGCCAGTGGAGTGACTTTACTATGGATGTAATATGCTCATTCCTTGATGTTCCTCTAATAAAGTTTGGTGCCCATGATTTGAATTAACTTTCCAAACTTAGTACACAAGTAACCCAATGAAAAGTGCACTGCAGAAGTCCAACGTTGAGGTTACAACCTAGTGCACTACCATCTATATCTATTGTGTGAAGCAAGAGTTTTGCACAAGCACTCTGACAATGACACAAGAGCCAAAGTGAATGGGCCTGGAGGACTTCTCTTATTTCTGACCGCATTTCCTCTTTTTGAATGAATTAAAATATCTCAAACCAACACAGCATTCAGAGCACCAATTCTGCAGCAAATTATCTGAGCTGCAGTTAAGTTTAGCTAACAGAAACCCAGCTGTATAACTATGACTATGCCTGCTATTTAGATGTTTTTGCTACAAAGTGGCAAAAAAGGAGCTAGAATACGTTTTTGATTTTAAAAAGTGAATAGAACACAATGGACTACAGGAAGCTAAGAAAGCTCTGTGTTAGGGTTTGTACATGCATAGACAATCAAGCTCCACTGAAAACCAATGTAAGTGCTTGGAAATATTCAGACCATACTGAAGATCTGGAGGCACCTCAGGAGATGACCATACATGTTTTACTGGAAGCAAATAAAACCTCCTAGAATGCAGCTATTAATAATGAACAGGTACAATTAAACTGTCGCTTAGACACATAGTAAACTCCTAACCAGAAAGAAATATGAAATATTACCAGCTCAAAAATCACAGTTCAGTAGGTATTTTTCAAGTATAAATTAGATTTCCAATATATATATAACCCCTTCTTACCCAATTCTTTCACAGTAGCACCAAACCTTGATTGCGTGCGTCGACAATTTATAAAGTTAACAGCTTTAAACCAACAGACAGCAATAACCTTAGCACAGCATGGGAAGGTTAACCACAAAACAAAAACCAACTAAAATGTTAAGATGTCACAACTCTCACTCATTTCAATTTTCATTTCAAGCAACTCTGGATGGTTGCAGTAAGAAGGTGCTTGGGGCCTAAGGTTACATTATACAGTGGCAATCTATTTAGATGTAAAACTAAGATTTCGGTCCAAATGAACTACAAAATGGCTTTTACAATTTAAGGGATGAAAAGAATCTCTTATAAAAGTATTTTAAAAGTAAGCGCCTTATTTTATATATATTTTTTGCTTCAGGCAAATGACAAAACTGTTGCACACTCTATGTAGAAACAAAGAGCCCAGTATAAAAATCAGACTTCAGTTTATCATTGCTTTTTGATCCTTTTTTATAGGAACATATTATCTGAAGTAGTAGAAATACAATTAATATCTGCACAGGTGGAAAATCTCATTTATGTAAGGGCACAAGTGACCACTGAAAGATCACAGTTACAGGTAAACAACTTGTCCATAAATAATAGTAATAAAGATATCAGTGAGAAATTAAACCCATCCCAGATATGCCACTCTGGCATATCCATGCTGGCAATTTATTAGGACGAAAGCTTGGTATGCAAAGGAACTGCATTTGATGTACACTTTAAGAACAGCAAAGGATTCTAAATGTTCTAGAGTTGAAAAGACATATATATAGGAACTATATAGTGGGGGTATTTAAAATTAATCATGTCTTTTGTAGTTCTCCTTGGTCTCAGACCACTTTTTAAGTGATGTGACTGGAGCTCTTTTTAACTGCAGGAAAAGGAATAGTTTTAACATAGAAACTGAAGACTTTACCACATGATTCAGAAATGAAGCAGCTGGCCATACTAAAGTAAATAGAGGAACAGGCCCAAAAATAAAAGGAAAATACATGCAATCACATTCATACCTCAGGTCAACTGGGAATGTTGACTACACTCTGATCCCTACGTGAAAATGCCTACTTCAAAAATCCAATCATAAATTGTCAAAATCTCACCAATTTGATTTTTTAAACTGGAATTGTCCAATTTGTATAATAAATGGGATTTCCCTCTAATCACATGTGCTTTCCATTTACTTTAAACACAAAGTGTTTTATTCCATATATTTCCATATAAAAATACACCCAACACAGTGACAAGAATGAAACTTTAATCAGATTTAAGTGGAGTTTTAACACTAAGATAAAGGGCTGTTAAACACAATAACAAACGGACATCTGATTTGTATGAGACATTATCCTGTACATGTCATTTTTCTTGTTTTGTGTATCCTCAGTGCATAGCATTACACACAGAGCCACTGTTGCACAGCACAATAGTATCTGAAGAGGCTGAATCAGAATAAGGCTGCTTAACAGACAGATTTTTTAGTATATATTTATATATATATTCTATATGAAAACAGACTGAGAATTTTGAACTGGCGAAGTAAAGAGGCAGCTCTACCAAACACTGCAGTTAAAGCCTCCTTTTAGTGCACAGTTCCACCCCCTTCCATCTGCATGCATGACACATTGTAACAGTATTTTAAAAAGGTAAACGAGGCACTTTGTGGCAACCACAGGCATCGTCAACATATTGCACGTTTGCTAGAATTTAAACATGGAACTGCACACTAGCACCTGACACTTCTATTTCTCCTTTTTCCCTTAAAGCTGAAAACAATCGATGCTGCATGTAAACCTCCCTCTCGTTTACAACTTGTGCCCCAGCAAAGAATCTTGGTGCTATTTTATGCAACTGCCCTTCAGCTACGGTGATAAGCTATTTTAAATGGGACTACAGATGACTAGGGATGGCACAGAGCCTAAGAGAAAGCTCCTGTCAAAGTGATGCCTTCAAGTAATTTCAGACATGTAAGCTGCTGCACGTCCAAGAATTTAGCACACAGTCCAGAAACTCAAGAAATTACCTAAGAAGAATGAATTTTTGAGCTAATGATGAATACTGTCATAAATAAAGTTTTAATTAGGACTCAAACCTTTCCGTCATAGCAATTCTTGCCATGTTCTATGGGGATGGTAGCTGAAATAAAGTATAGGAGAATATGCATGATATATATTATATATAATATATATATATAATGCCATTTTTCCTTTTTCCAATGACTATACCATAAAAACGTAAGCAAGGCTTCTTGGAACCACTGACACATTCAAAATCCAAATCCTCATTCAGACCTTCACATTCCAAAGGAAGAACAACAGTGCAAAAGGCCACTCCACTATCTCCAATCTGGCCCTCCCAGTAGGACTCTACAAGACACCCAACACTGTCAACATCCAAAAGGCTTAAAGCACAAACTTTTGAGTCGGCTAATGAGGCTTTCAAATTGTTCAACAGAAACCAAGTTCAATGTGAGTCACTGAAGAAAAGTCAAAGGCGATTCAGTAGTTACCTCTTGCCAATCAGTTATTTCTATGGAATTATAGCACTGGGTCAAACATAGGAAGCCTTACCATGAGCTTTGCAGAAGTTTATATAATGAATGAAAGCTATGATCCTGTGCAGCTACATGTAAGTCCCACTAAAATCAATATGAACTAATGGGCACGCAACTACACACAGGATTAGAAAGGGAGCAAAATTCACCAATGAGAGTTAAAGGAGCATGTTGCCCCTTTGTTCCGTTTTCAGCCTGTGTTCTGCCTCAACTAGTGACCGTTTATACCCTTGTTATTAGCGCTAATAGAGACTGGGCACAATGGATTCCAAATCGGTTTACTCAAGTGGAATAACCAATAATGGACAAGTCAACGCCAATAAACCAATGGGATTTTACACCATGATACTTCAAAATAGCAATTCCAAATGTTTGAAAGACAAGATTTTTTTGATTATCTTTTTTGTTTTTTAGAAAAAAATATTATTCTGACCTTTATCACCCACAGCTCAAGGAATGGCAATTTCAACACACAAGTAACTGTGTACGACCATTTGTGACAGATAGCCTCCACATTTGTATGGTTAAGTCATTGTTGCTGTTTCACGTGTAACCACTTTTTCAAATCCCTTCATTTGTAGATCTTTTATGATGTTGTGGAAGGTTCATTCCTGTACCCCTAATAAAGAACCACTCCCTCTAGCTGCCTTTTCTAGCACCATTATGCTTAAAAATAAAATAAAATGCACAAACAAGCAGTGACAGCGGCGATTCCTCAAATGTCCAGGATTTATTACTGTTGCATGCTAAAGAGGTGCATGTAAGTAAGCTGGAAATGGTACACAGTCCAGGGTCCAGCAAAGACATTCCTTTCTGAGCCTGTCTTTTCACTCACCTACCCACATTACATACATTTGAATGTAGAAAAACTCTGTTACTTCTCTGAGCCAACTTCAGACTTATCTGTTGCCACAAAAGTGCAAAGAAAGGGGCAGGATGTGAACCTGTGTATTAGAAAGAGCTTTACAGGAACCTCAGTTGGCGACAGAACACAAAAGGAAGATTCCTACGTATACACATCTGTCTCCACTTTTATAAAACTGGAATCAAATGGGAAAGTGCCATCTTTGTGTTTTCCTAATTGAAATTTAAATGTCCTCTTGACACAAAAAGGTATATACATAACATAGCTACGTAACCTTTTTTCAACGGGACAACAAGTGTCAAGCCCAATGACATCATAGGGCAAATGCGATTGGTCAGGTAAAGAACTGTTCCTACAACTGATAATTGTGACACAATGTCCTATTGCCATTTCAAAAGGTCCATAATTCAGTTTATTCAAGTTTTTCTCTTTGTGGTTTTTTTTCCCAAATAAAAAAAATATTCAGACTTTTGTAATCTGTGTATGCTGATCTTCATCAAAAGGTTCGTTCTCTGGATCAGAGTCAGTGGTGTCAGAATACCTATAATGATCAGGTTCATTATCACTAACATCCGGTGTTACTGAAGTTGAGCTGCTTGCCTCTGTGTTTGATGGCTCTTCTACTGTTTTCGTGAAAAATAGTTTCACCTGGGGAAAAACAAGAGGACAACAGAAATCAGTATGTATCTGAGAAAAATCTGGATCTCACACAGTTGGTATTAACTAATGCCTGGTGTTTTTATGTGAAGGTAACATTTAGGGTCCTTTTCAAATTTAAGTTTTTCTTTAAAAGGCATTTATTTATTTATTATTTAAAATAAAAAACCATAGTTATGGACTACTTTTTAACTTGCTCATACAATAGGAGAAATCTTGGCAAACTAAAGTAATGTTTAAAATTACTACAACAATAAGCAAGAAAAAAGAAAAGAGATAAACAAAGTAAGCAGCTATACTTTTAGTATTATAAACAAATTTAAAATGTTTAAGTAAATAGCTGTTGATCTAGGGATGAAAACAATACTTCAACAGTGTCTTTCTGTGGAAAGGATGTTCTAAACCAGGGGTCCTCAAACTAAGGCCCGGGGGCCGGATACGGCCCTCCAAGGTCATTTACCTGGCCCTCGCTCAGGGTCAATCTAAATCTGAAATTACTTGAAAGCACACAACAACAACGACAACAACAATCCTATCTCATCAGCCAAAAGCAGGCCCACACTTCTCATTGAAATACTAATAATTTTATATTTGTTAAAATTGTTCTTCATTTTAATTATTGTATTGTATTTAAGGGTTGGGTTTTTTTTTTCACTACAGATAAGATATGTGCAGTGTGCATAGGAATTAATTCATGTTTTTTTCAAATTACAATCCGGCCCTCCAACAGTTTGAGGGACTGTGACCTGGCCCTCTGTTTAAAAAGTTTGAGGACCCCTGTTCTAGACCCAGGATGACCCAGTAATAATAAAAGTTATTCTCCTTTTGTCACACACCATATTTTAAAACCCACCTAATATTTTTGTACAGGCAGGTTGATAAAGGGAGAGGTGTTCTTTCAGTGATTTAGTCAGTGCCAGCTACAAATATTTTAACATATGAATTATACAAAAATTCCAGACAAAAAGTGTGTACCATTTTGTCTGTCATGAAGTTTCCTATTTCTTCTAAAATAGTGCTTCTCATGCTGCCTGATACATGTATGAGGGACCAGCAGGTTTTTCCAGTATATTAGGGACTGGCACCATATCTATGCTCAGTAGCTACAACATTTTCATTCTTTCTGGGAAGTGCTCCATGAACTAGCAGTCAATATGTCAAGGATCAGCACTGGTCCACGGACCACCGCTGTGAGTACTGCTATTCTAAAAGGATTGACATTTTGACCTATATGTTTCATTTTCTCCATTTCTCAACAGATTTTCAAAAAGAAAATTCAAAATTGTTAGAAGAAACTTTTGTTTGAACTTCCAAAATTGAATGCTTACATTCAATTGACCCCCCCCCCCCATAAGTCTAGGGGTTAAGTTCCCAGACTTCTTTTGGATACCAAAAACCACCGTTAATAGCAAGCCCTATTGAAATGAGGGACCTTTGGCCCAATAATATCACAGTTTTTTGCTAGATGACCTAGGAAATATCTAGAGATGAGATATCTTTTCAGATGTGGATAAATGAAACAACATGTGGCAGTTCCAAAGATATATGGGTCTTACTATATTTATCAAATGGAATGGTAATGATGATGAGGATTAACATTTTGTCTCTTTTCCACAATATTTTGAAACTCCAGTTAACAAAATTCAATTTAGCTAGGCTTTGTCAAAATCAACTTGATACTTCTTCCATCTTTGATCCTTTTATGTTATATGTATGCAAATATAGATCAAAGACTGGGGAAACACTATGCACATTCAATAAATTCTATTCTCAGAAATAGCTGAATATTAGCAAAAATGCATGAATACCCATTTTGGCCATTAAAGAAATCCCAAATACATATTTGTGATAATCTTTACTAGGCCACCATATTAGACATAAATCAAAAAACATCATATTGCGCACGGGGGGGGGGGGGGGGAGTGGCACTCCTGGGATAATATGATGTAGGCGTGCACCTTTGTTTGTTTGAAACATTATAGAGAGAATGTTTAAGCATACAGAAACTTCATTCTCTGCCTTCCACTACCCCAATAGAAAATAAAGAAAAATGGCAAGACCAATAAATAAATAAATAAGGTAATTTAATGGAATAAAATACGTAGAATTTCTTAAGTCTTCCCATTATTAATAGTAACAGATATTCTTTATTGGTTTGTTAAGGCATGAGATAAAAAGGGACTTCTAATCTTCAATGTACAGTACATTTCAAATCACTGCACACTCTTCACATTCTATTACTCACCTTAAAGTTTGGAGAAAAGTAACGATTTGCCTTGTCTTTATTTGCCTTGTCCAAATCATTTTTTGTTAGTGTAAGTATTAGATATTCCTTGTCATTATCTGAACGCTCTGTACTGAAAATCCCATCAAGTTCTGGGTCCCCAAGAAGACTTCCATTTTCTACTTTGTCAGAATTTTCTTCCAGTCCTGGTATGAAGAATGTATTTACCCAGAAATGAAACATTTTTTCCTAAGGACAAAAAAGGAATTGCTTTAACTTACAAGGGAAAATCCAGATACACTGATAAGTCATCTACTGAAAGTTTGACTCTAAAAACATGTGTATAGAAACAATGTCAGGTGTGAAGTACTACTGTGAGGAGACTTGTTATGTATGTTACCTTCTGTACTCACACAGAAAATTGAATGTCATCGCTATCCTTCCCCATGCTTCCGATGGAAGTATCAACTCCAATTTGGTTTCCCCAATGATTAACACAATTACCATATGAAATATTTCTTCAGCATTTCATATGCATAACATGGGTGAGCGAGGTGTGGCTGTCTAGATCGTACTGAACTGCAATTCCCACAATCCCTAGTCAGCAGGATAGTCTACCTATTAATTAATTCATTCATTCATTTCATTTATCTGTCATTTTTACCCCAATGTGAGACCCAAATCAGCTCACCAAAGAAAATTAAGTTCAGTTAAAACCCGATAATAACCACTAAAACATAATATAATATTAATAATCTATATGTAATGTTCATTTGTGGGATTCACAGAACTCAAAAACCACTGGACTCATTGACACCAAATTTTGACACAAGACACCTAACAACCCAATGTATGTCCTTCACTCAAAAAATTGATTTTGTCATTTGGGAGTTGTAGTTGCTGGGATTTATAGTTCACCTACAATCAAAGAGCATTCTGAACCCCACCAAGGATGGAATTGAACCAAACGTGGCACACAGGACTCCCATAACCAACAGAAAACACTAGAAGGGTTTGGTGGGCATTGACTGTGAGTCTGGGAGTTGTAGTTCACCTACATCCAGAGAGCACTTTGGATTCAAATAATGATGGATCTGGAACAAACTTCACAGGAATATTCCGCATGCCCAAACATGAACAGAGATGGAGTTTGGGGGAAGTAGACCTTGACATTTGGAAGTTGTAGTTACTGGAATTTATAGTTCACATACAATTAAAGAGCATTCTGAACCCCACCGACGACAGAACTGGGGCAAACACACAGAACCCCCATACTTAGGCCATTGAGTCCAACTCCCTTCACCAGGGCAAGAAAACGTAATCTAAGCGCTCCTGACGAAGAGCCATCCAGCGATCGATATAGATAGATATATATGATTCACACATACAGAGATATAGTATCATAGATTCGAAAGGGACCCCTAAAGAAGGACAATGGTATGTTGCATGTTCCAGAGTGGGCAAACCCGAAAATCTCCACATCAACACTGACAAAGAAACAGCAAGAAATACTGTTTACCCACAAGCATAAAGGAATTGCATATATTAGAAACCAACACTTCCTAATTCCTTTATTTTCCAGATCACCAGACTGGGCCACAGCAAGGCGTGGCAGGGGAAGGCTAGTAATCACATTAAAACTATTCAAATACATTTCAAAATTCATTTTCCCAATCATACTAAAATCTGAGCTACAAAGAAATCAGGAGCTGTAAGGATTGCTCTCTTAAATATTGATTTTCAAGGATAGTTTAACTGAGGAACACATTAAGAAACTTGCAGTTTTAAAACTGTAACAAGTGCATTAGAAACTAGAATACAAGTATTTCAGCAATGATTACATACATTTCTCAGTTTACTTTGCTTTTTGCCTTCATTTCTAATCAACTGATTCTTGTATGCTGCCTTCATCCCTCATTTTTGCAGCATTTTCAAAGTGCTGTGTTATTTCATTCAACTCTGGTGCTAATAGGAGACAAAACCACCATTCCCTGTCCATCATTCTCTTCAAAAGCATGGAGCAAACATAAGGAAGTGAGTACAACTTGGATTGGAAGAGGATTTTGGAGGGGTTTTCAGCTTACTCACTTTATAAATGAACGTAGGATAGTAGCATAACTATACTTGCAGTAGGAAATGTACAGGTTACATTCAGTTGAGTACAATTCTTCTGCTGCAATGAATGAATGCTCTTAATCCCAGGAGCCAGGCAAATTTTGATTCCACTTTTTCAATAATAAGACTATGAACTCAATAAAAAAAATCAAAGGATCTCTAAGTATAACTTTCCAAGTCTGTGCATATTGTGTAAGTATTGCTAAAAAAAGAGCAGCTGGAAAAACTAATCTTGTAGCACCTTTATTTACACAACTTCAAAACAGTCTTGTTAATACTATTGCTTTTATATTTAGCAAATACAAAATGTATTTGGTAACATTTCAAAAAACTATGAACTACCTACAAATCTGAAGTTTTTTTGTTTGGTTTGTTTGGTTTTTTTTTTGCTAATGAACAGACACTGGTGTGTTTCAAAGACATATATTTCCGTTGTTTAGAAGGAATGCTATAACCAGTAGGGGGCTACTTGGCCATTAGTGTACTGAAGTGGATTTTAACAGTGAAGAACATATGATGCAATTGGAACTTGAAAATGTTTCTAAAGCTCATCTAATAAGTCTTGGCAAGATGGATTCACTACTTATGTTCCATAATGTAAATCTTTCATTGAATTTCTTTTAAAAAACATGCTTTTGAGGGGTGCACAGTTTAATGAAGCTGATATGCTATAGAATGAGTACAGATGTGCTAGCACTGATAGTTATAACTGTATGAAAATAAGAAAAATGACATTGGAGGAAAACTGGGTGGTAGAGGGCTCAAAAGATATAAGAAAGAAATATAAGAAAACAGAAAAATAACACAAATGCCAGATGCCAAGAATCTACTTGCTCTCATGTGACATTGGTCTAAACTGCACTATGTCGAATTTATTGAAACATATCCTCCTAGTACTTTTTTTTTGCCTTATTTTATTACATGAAGCACATAGAGATGAAAACTCATCCTAATTATTATTGTACTATGCATTGATGACTGAGTGAATCAAATGATATAATTGTTACTTAGTTTTTAAAATGTGCCTACAGATTTGAGTATCCCTTATCAGGAATTCCAAAATATTCCAAAAATCCAGAATTGTCTATATGAGTAACTAAGTGACATCCTTGCTTTCTGATTATTTTAGGTACACAAATGTTGTTTTATGCATAAAATTATTAAAATTATTGTGTATGTGCTATGTATGTAATGGGCATAGGAAACAAAATGAGTTTTGTGTTTATACTTGGATCTCATCTCCAAGAATTCTCATTATATACATTTATGCAAATTCAGGTATTTCAAAATCTGAAAAAAATATCTGAAATCCAAAACACTTGTGGTTGTAAGAATTTTAGATAAAGGATATCCAACCTATAATAACTACTTTGAATAAGCCCAGGAGTATGTTGCCGATTTCTACTATGACAACATACAGGTTACAAACAAAATACTTTGCCACTGATGCTCCTCAACTAACTTTAACATTTTATTCTAGTTGTTTTTGTTAAAAGTTAAAACTGAAATATTAGTGCACGTAACTTAAAGTAACTAGTAACAGGTTAATGAGTAATGAATTATTTGACAATAAAACAATGAATAAGTGCTTTCTGAGGACTTCAGTATCTGAAGGACTGCTTCTTTGTATATATACTTCACTGAATTCTTTAGTTATCTAAAGTAATTCGTTATTCTAAGTACTCCCTCAAACTGAGGAAGGAGGGATACAAAGGGAAAAACTACTTTTTCGGTGAGATCCAACACCCTCCCTCTCTAGAACAGCTTACTTAGCATCCACCCAATTTACTTTTCAGACAAAGGAAGTCTTCTGTTATTTTTGTCATCACATTAATATTATCATATTAAAAATATCATTCTCAATTCTCATTGTTTTAGAAAATAATTGAGTGACAACCAGTATTTTAAAAACATCATTATCAAGTCTTCCACTTTTTTTTATCAATGACAACTCAACCCATGCAACTCAAATACAATCTTCAGATTTTATTCTATACTTATTAGGGATGTGCAAAAAGTTGTTTGTGCATCCTATGTCGGAAGAATTTACGTAAGATCTGTACATACAATGAAATTTTCAAACCATGAGCACCGCCCATGCAAAAAACTTAAGATTCAAAACATTGACCTACTGACTTTTCAGAAAAGTTATGTAAGTCTCGTAAGTGGATCCAGGTCTCTGTGACGGGCACCGCTTCTCCCCAAAAGAGCTAGATTTGGTTCCCCCAAAAGGCCCAAGGAGGATGGCGAGACCCAGAGTTGAGGAAGAAGGCCCATTCTTTCCCCCAAAGGGAGCAGAAGAGGGGGAGGGGAGGAATAGACAGCCCAGAGAGAGACAGGCAAAGACCATCACACACTGAGGCTTTAACACACAGCCCCGGTATTCTGAAGCAAGCAGAATTCTGGGAGATGTAATTAAGGGAGTGGCCTTTTGAATTTTCTGCCATACTGGTCCTTATTTTCTCAAACTATATTTCCCAAAATTCTGTTTGTTTCAGAATACCGGGGCTGTTCACATTAAAGCCTTAATGTCATTAGGAGATGAAAGGGAGGGAGGGAAGGTAAGGAGGGTAGCGTGGGGTGCTGCTTTCTTGCTTTCTCTCTCTCTCTGCTTCCCGCCTTGTGCCTCCTCCTCCTCCCTGAAAGTTTTGGTGGGGAAAAACCCATGTTCATTCTCTAAAGCTGTGTTTCTCAAACTGTACTTCTCCAGGTGTCTTGGTCTTCAGTTTCCAGAAATCCCAGCCAGCTTACCAGCTGTTAGGAATTGTGGGAGCTGAAGTTCAAAACATCTGGAGAGCACAGTTTGAGAAACTCTGCTCTAAAGGGATTTCAAAATAAAAGGGGATTGTTGGAAGTTGAATCAACCCTATGAGGTATGCAAAGTTGAAAGGCAATAACTCCAAAGTTTGCCTCATAGGCTTCCTGTTGTTGTTGTTATTTCTTCAAAGGCTGGATGGGCATTTGTTGGGGTACTTTGCATGTGCTTTTCCTGCCTGGCAGAAGGGATTGCACTGGATGCCCCCTGGGGTCTTCCAGTGAACTAGTACAGTTACATTTATATTGATTAAAATTCCCTAAAATATCAATGGATGTGCAAATCTTTCTGAAACTTTGGGGGGGGGGGGGAAGGATAATTCCCTGGTTATATTGTATGATGGTATAGAAAATTCAAGGAGATAGCTCTTGAAGATTTTTTAAGAAAATGTTCATAAAAACTTTAAAAACTTCCCAAAAATCAGTGGATGAGTGAAACATTCTGACACTTGGGGGTGGTAACTTAGAGTGGTAAATGTGTAGCGAGTTTCATTGCAATAGCTCTAAAACTGAGGGAGGAAAAAGCCCTGTTAGTGTCCCCATTGGTGCAAATGGGCAAAAAACAAAAAAACTAACAACTTTTTTGGAACTCTGTAATAATTGACACTGACCCCTTATGACTTTTCCAAAACACTTTAGAATGAAAATGGGGATTGTGTGATTTTTTAAAAAGACAACGAAGCAGTCTTTCTCCGTTGTGCAGACCCCTCATACTTATACTTTCATACTTGTTTAAATCTTAAATTATGTTTCTCTGACTTCTATTTTGCCTTCATAATTGATGAAAGTATTTTATATCACAAGAAGACATTTGTTGAATAAAACACATTACTATATTGTACTAATATGCTATCATCATTGGGGAATTTTTCCTTTAGCTCACAAATCTGAAACTTCGAAGATTGCATAAAGAACATGTATTTTAATATGCACAAATGCAGGCTTTTAACATATTTTCTTTCTCATAAAACAAAATTTTAACCATTTGTATACCAACCTCTCATTAACTGAAGGTCAACCATAAAAGAGAATATGTTTATTCAATTGACTAATAATTATACTTTTATTTATTTGCTATATTTATACCCTGCCTTTCTCACCTCAAATGAGCCACCATCAAGGCACAATTCGATGCTGCATATACAAGCATACAGTAAAATAAAACATGTACATTAAAACCAAAAAGTTAAAAATATCTCAGCCTTCAAACCAATTGTTAAATCACGCAATCCACTCAATCTTTGATAAAGAAAACAAATTCACTTGTAAAAGGAAAGGCAATAAAAATTGAAAGTTCTATTCCATTGAGACTTGTCTCTATTTCTTTCTAATTCTAGTATAAACTTGTTGCATGCTCATGCCAACGTAGCCAAAGCAGCATCCCCTACACACAAGAGAATGATGGAAACAATCCACAGAATCACCCTAATAACTAAATATCTAATCCACAATTTGAGGGAGATACAACAGGTATGACATAAGACAGCAATACCAAAGATTGATAAACCTAATTATCTATCTGTAATTTCCTGATTTACAGTTGGAAGCTATTTCACATGTCCAGATGTGAAGGAAGAACAATTTATGTACACAGGTAGTCCCTGTGTTACGAACTTGTATGTAAGTTGGAACAAGTACATTTGTAAGAGTAATTCCAGCCCCTAATTTTTCTTTTTAGCTTTGGATAGCATAGGGAAGGGTTAACACTCCTGCAATATTTGCTTTGGTGTCTGTGTCCTTGTTCAGAAGTTGTCATTTCACTTTCTGTCCTTATGACAAATGGATTTTGAAAATTGTGGGTTGTTGTGGGAACAAGGATTGGTGACAAAGCTTCAGTGGAGACACTATTTTCCCATTATAATTCTTACATAAGTGGATTTTCCTTTCTATCTCACCCCCTTTTGTAACCAGGAGTAATATGTAAATTGTATGCTTGTAACATACAACTGGAATTTGTAACATACAAATGGAATTTACTTCTGTTCACAAATGGCATGGCATTGAGATGGATTGGGGAGAAAACTGACCATCACACTTGCTGGGCTGTCCGTTATATTCTTAGGGCCTATACCCTTGCTTTCAAGATAGACAGCCAAACAATTACCGTATATTCCGGCATATAAGACGACTGGGCGTATAAGACGACCCCCAACTTTTCCAGTTAAAATATAGAGTTAAGATTACTCCCATGCATAAGATTACACCGGCATATAAGATGACCCCTGACTTTTGAGAAGATTTTCTTGGGTTAAAAAGTAGTCTTATACGCCAGAATATACTGTACATATTTCCAATGTACACTGACCTCAGTAAACCAGAACATTATCTGGCAGCAACTCCATTAGAAGACAGTTTATGGTCTGAAGAAAGGGCATTAATTACATCTACTACCTCACCAGTACAGTGCCCCATAATGATCTGGACTGCTAAAACCTGGAATGTAACATTCTAAAATGCAAATATCAACCTGTCCTGAAGCTGATTATTGAATACAGCTCTACCATTAAAAATACTGTCGCAAAGTAGATGCCAGCAAATTCTTTCCACTTATTAGGGCAATGGGAAAGAAGAGTACACAAATATTTGAGATGACATAGGAAATCTGCACCGATTCCATTTAGTGCAACAGATTAAATTCTGTTTACTGAAATGTGATTAAATCTGTGTTTAAAGAAGTTCAAACCCTTGCCCTATGGAAAGGAAGGAAGGAAGGAGAAAGGGAAGAAAAGAGGGAGGGAGAAGGGAAGAAAAAAGAAGGGGGAAGGAGAGAGAGAGAAAGAGGAAAAAAGGAGAGAAAGATAGAGGTAGGAAAAAGAGAGGAAAAGAGGGATGAAGGAGGTGAGAAAGAGAAAAAAAAGGAGGGAAGAGGGAAGGGGGAGGGAGAAAAGGAAGGAAGAAAGTTAGCTAGAAAACTGAGAGGGAAGGAAGAAAATTAAGAAAGAAAAAGAAACAGAGGAAAAGAAGAAATGTAAGAAAGAGAAAGAAACATAGAGGAATGATTTCAGAAAGCATGGCATAGTGGCTTGAACCTCAGACTGTAGCTCTGAACCTACTGGGTGACTTTCCTCAAGTCACACTCTCTCTGCCTCATATGAAGACAAAGGCAAATTCCCTTCAAATAAATCAGATTTTTTGAGAGTCACCTTAGGGTCACCCTAAATCTGAAATGACATGAAGGGTCACAACAAGAAACTATAGTCTGCCCTGCCCCCAGCCTGGAAGACTGTCTATTGGCCCTTTATTTAAAAAAATTGAAGACCTCTGTCCTAGAGTTTCAAATACAATACAAAATAAATAGGTGGTGCATACACTTTTCACTCTGCAACACAAAGCTCGGAAGTGGTTAACTGTGGAAAATGAGCAACTGATATCTAAGTTAATGTTGATAGAATATCTGAAGCCATTTCTATTTGAAGCAGGAAAAGGACTGAAGGGAAATGTATTTAAAACTAGCAAACAAAAATCAAGCACTTCTTAAGATTAAGAAAAGCAAACCTTTTTCAACATCTTGTTTTGCTTATGGAAGAATTCCACTTTAATGTCACCACACACTGGCAATGGCTGAGGGAATTCGAAGTACATGTACTTGTCTTCACGCCTCGTGGGTCCTGAAGTGGAGGTGAATATCTTTACCTTGAGCTGGTAAACCACAAACTGAGGATCTGCATGATAAAAGAAGCATTCCACAACAGTTAATATAATAGAACCAATTCAAAGAAGAACTTTAAAGAGGGTTTTTATGGATATCAAAAAGGAATTAAATTATGCTAAATAATTATGTTGATCCAAATACTCTAAAGGCAACAGATCTCTTCTGATCTTGGAAGGTAAGCAGGGTCAGCTCTGGTTAATACTTTTTATGGGAGATCAAGAAACACCAGGGGCTATAGGTTAAATTTCAAAAGAATACGTTGGGGGGAAAAAACCCAAATATCCCTTACCTAATCCTATGGAATTCATGGGAAGTTGGCATGGGGTGAAGGTGTTGTGTACATGCACACACCATTTAGGCATGCTAACAAATATAACAATTTCCAAGTTAAAGTTATTTATAAGTTATCAACTGCATGTACTGGTGAAAACATTTCCAAGCTGTCCATGAGCTCAAAATTTAATGCAGACCTGATATAATTCATGCTGTTGAAGACAAGACATGCTTTATGGATGTTCCAACATATAGCTTATTTATATATTGTCATTGTTATATGTATCAAACAGTTGGCTATCTTATCTTTCATATTTTGTTAAAGATAAGAAATGAGAAAGGAGATGGAACTCATGCATCTCTAAATGTTTATTTATAGACACTGCTAACTTATCATATTAGGCAGCTATGGAACAAAGCAATGTAAAGTGACTTCCAGAGACTCTTTCAATGTAACACATAAAAACAAAATATCCTATTTTTCCCACTGTACACATCAATAAAAAATATAAACAGTTTCATCAATCAAGAACTATGACAGGATTTGACACACACTAGAAGGCTAAAAGGTAGCAAAAGTGGGGCACATGCACAGCAATAAACTGATTTAGTATCTCTCACAACTGGCTTAGAACTTGATTTGTTTCAATGATGACCATATTAACAATGTCAATGAACTGAAACATAGAGGTGAATATGAACTGCTTTTCTTATTTCAAAAAGTATTGCTAATTCCTAACTATTGTTATACTTTTGTATTTAAATAATGATGTCACACCAAGAATCAAACTCCACAACAAAATCACACCAACTAACCAAAGGATCTGTAAAATGACTGTAACTTGAGGTAATATTGGAGGGGACATATCTGTTACATTTCCATTCCAACATTCTAAGTATAAAATATTCATTATGTGCCTGTCAATTTTAGTTGCGAGTTTATTTAATAAAAAATAGAAATATGTGGAAGAGTTAAGCTTGAGATAAAGATTCATCCATGGTCACAAAGTAACCATTAACTGAGTTAGGATTTGAGTACAGATTTTCCCATTCTCAGTCTTGACATTATACCATACTGAGTCTACTGTATCTGATCCAACACTGGTTCCTGTGGAAGTGCTTTCCAAGGGACCATGTATAGGTCAGCCTCATTTGTAAGTCAACAGTGGCAACTGATATCATGTTGACATTCAAAACTAAATTTATCAGAAGGCATACAGGGATAAATTGTCAAAAGTGGTAAATATACAACAATTTACTTTCCAAGGTAGTACAGTGTAAGAACAGTTTAGATGTCTCAGTTTCAAATGAGCAAATACAATGGTCCAGAAATGCAAATAGAAATGCTGCCTCATATAGCAGAAGTGATTAAAAAAGAACTTACTGCAGGTGCCACCACTGAACATTGGAATTGTTTCAAACATCATTTTGTGAAAGAGCAGTGCCACTGGTCGGTAATCCAGATGATTCTTTAACAGGTAGCTATAGTAATATACATAGCGCCTCTGACTGGGAATAGTTACTCCCTACAATCAAACAGAAAAGAACAGCAGAAATATTTAATCATGAGTAATATTTTCACATCTTGTTACCTTAACTGACTTCTATGAGTTACAGCCTAGAAATGAATCATAACAGCTGCATATAAGCAAATCTGTCTATCTCTACTCTCTTCACAGATTGAGAAATTTAGCATAACTCTGAAAAACTCAAGTAAGCAACGTTAACAAAAGGTCTGGAACAACTTCTCTACTCTAGAAAACAAAATACCAGAAGGGGACACAGAACATTAAAATGCAGTTTTGGCTTCTGCCCATGTTTGGGCTGCATTCAAACTAAAAGATGGTCTTGTCTCCCATTTTTTCTCCTATGAAACCGGTATGAAATTGGTCTCATATATCTTCCTGTACTTCTTAACACATTTAAGTTTTAAAAACTGACTTGTATAGGGTTTTAAAATATATATACATTCAGTATTTCTCGATTTTCTTCTTTAAAGTTAGCTTCTTTATTCCTTTCACTACTCCCTACAACATATGAGGTTCCACTCTCAATGAGATGGCTGAGGGTTATTCGCGCCTTGTATTACATCAAAGCCAATGGAAGTTAATACATAATGAAACCATTTCAAGAAAATATATGGGGGAAAGACTAGGGAATAAGAAATGAGAAAGAAAGGAAGACTTCTTTTGGAATTTTATAGAGTTTAAAAGTACTAATAAAAAACAGATTAAGATTTACTTGCTTGCTATTGCAATGCATTTCCACTAACAGCCTGACTGCATAGAACTATGCAAAGTGCAAGAATCTATGTAGTCAGCTATTGATTTTTGTTTATTTATAATAGTGTGGTAACAGAAATTTTAGTTCTGATGCCATTATTTATCTCAGAATAAGTAGAAAAGGTGAATTGTATGTACAACCCAAGAATTTGGAGGCCAGTTATGGTCCTTTGCATAGAACCAAGATGACCAAGTGAACTAGGCTATCGTAAAATACAACAAAGCCATTATCTTCTTACTTTAGCTAACCGTTGTTACATTAAAGGTTGAGAAGAATGTTAGATAAAGGTTGCCCAAACATTATGTGTTTGAGGTTCATAACATATTCCAAACTGTATTGTTGTTAGCTGCCATCAAGTCAACTTTGACTTAAGGCAATCTGAATGAGAGTCCTCCATGTCATCCTACTATCATATCAACAGTCTTGCTCAGGTTGTGCAGATTCCACAATATAGCTTTGTTAATTGAGTCTATCCTTCTGGAATGTGGTCTTCCTCTTTTCCTACTGCCTTCTATATTACCAAACAACAGTGTCTTTTCTGGAGAGTCATGTCTTTCCCATTGTGTGTCCAAAGTACGGTAGTGTCATTTAGTCACCTCAGCTTCTAGAGAATGTTCAGGTTTGATTTGCTGTGGGCCACTGTGTGTGAGAGTGTAATATATATATTTATGGAGATTTTAGTAAGAATTTGTGTAGATTCCATCTCCAAAGCCTGAAGCAGGTCTATTAGCATATCATATGTTCCTGGTAATTTATTTATCCCAAGTACTCTAAATGCAGCTTCTACTTTATTTTACAAAACTGTAGGTTCATCTTCAAACAGTTCTTCCTTGAATACATGAATCTGTCATCCTTTCATCTTTTGTATGTAGTTCTCCACTGTACTGTTTCTATGCACTTTTTATTTCTACTAGGTTATGCAATGTGCTTCCCTTTGCTGGGCATATAGCATCCACATTCTTGCTTTAAATTTCCCTTTAATTTCTTGGATGTTATGGAAGAGATTTTGTTTATCCTTTTTTGTTGTAATTTTCTACTTGTCTGCATTAATTACTATAGTGGTTCTCTTTTTTTCTGCGCAGAAATGGCTCAACAGTTGCATTTGGAGTTCAGGTCCTATTTCCAACAGATAACAGTTTTGGTTCTTGTCTGTCCTTAACTGCTTAAAGAGTTTCATTTGTCATCTATTGAGGCTTCTTTTTCTTTCCTTCCTGACAATGTCCTTGGATTCAGTTCAAAGTTCTTCTGCCTTCTGGTCAATCGGGCTTAATAACATGTGTGTGTGTGTGTGTGCAGGTACATGTGTGTGTAACATAAACTTTAAATTCTATGGGAATGTGCTTCAGGTTATATTTTGGCTCAATTGTTGGTTTAGTGTTCTTTAGCTATAAATTTTGATATTAGCAATTTGTAGTCTTTTGAGTTGATAAGATAATCTTAAATTCTAAACTGTAAACATGTAAGAAAACACATTTTTGTAGCCATGAAGGTTTTTACAATCCCTGCTGTCAGATCCTTTTTTGTAATTTTGAAATACAGCAAATATTTCTGAAATGCCAGTAACGTACTGCTACTGACTAAATTTTGTAACTTGGCATGACGATCTTGATTCTAGCATGTTGAAAACAAAAGTCAGTGTTGACTAGTGGTTTTGAGAATCTGACTAGGAAGTCACATTCTCTCAAAGGAAGGGAATGGCAAGCCCCTCTAAACAAAAGCTGTAAAGAAAAGCTGATTATAGGTTCACCCTAGATTTTTGTAAGTTGGGAATTATTTGAAGGCACAGAATTACAATTCTGAAAGCTTCTTTTTAAAATCTGAGTTGTTTTGGAGAATATTTATTTAATGTACATTTACTTTTCTCCAGGTTAAAAATGGCATTCTTATCCAATATAATAATACATTCCTTCAAAAGAATGTTGCTTCTGTGAAATCTAAGAGACAAGCAAGAAATTTGCCCAGAGTAACTTTGATAAAAATGACCTTTAATCATTTTGAACTGTTCACAACTATTTCTGCAAACAAACTAGCAAAAAGGAAAAAAAGATTCGTGCTAAATTCATTCCATAATATGTTTTGGTTTTTTTTTAAAAAAAAGGATTCCATGAAATGTTCCAGACTGTCACCTTCCAATTGCTCCCCAAAGGTGACCAGGGGAAGCTTTCCACATTTTAAATGTCCATGATTCTCTTAGTATAAACATATATATAACACAAAGACCTGTTGATATCACCTGTAGAAAATCAATTGGGAGGTTCGTGACACAATCATGAGAAGAACTAACTGAAATAGCCCTTCTAAGAATGCAAAGTATCCAAATAAGGCTCACCAAATTCTACAGTATGTAGTAAGTGGGGGGGGGGGGGGGGGGGAGATGCATTTACTTTTTATGTAGTATTTATTGTATCCATATCTTGAGGTTCAGTTAATGCATTGCATCTTTTGAAACAATGTAGTTTCTTTAGACATACTTTTTAGGCATGCATCATTTCATGACACAGTAAACTAACCCAATATGCTACTTCCTGCATTCTTCTTTGAGGAGTGGAAGTTATGCACCAAACTGTCTTATATCTACTTCATGTCTTTGTTTGGGGTTTTCATTACATTTACATGCACACAATTCCCTGGTAACTGTAATCATGAAAGTAGATTAAAAATATTAACTAAAAGAGAAAAAAATACTAAAAGTGCCTACTGGAGAGTGACTATCAAGAAATCCAAGTCAACAGAAGTTTGTACTTAAGATACAAAGAGATTTTAATAAACCTTCCCATCAGGCATAAGTGTAAATGTAAGAAGTTAAAGTAAGTAAATAATGGTGCTCACAAGTTAGACATAAAGAATCCTTCTCTACAGTAGTAAAAAGGCAGATCCTCTCCTTCTCTTTAGCTCTTCCTAAGTATGTTCCCTCTATACTATTTTTCTTTAAAAAGGAAATGTTTTACCCTCCATATTTTGCCACAAAAACCTTGGGCTTATACACAAGTGTATAAAGTGCATTCCTGTGTCCAAAAATGCAAGGAGGCTTCCCATGATAGTATTCAAAACTTCTACATTTTAATCTATTCATTTGGATAGGTAAAAACAGAGGATAGAACCTCCAAGTTGTAAATACGCGCGTGTGTGTGTGTGTGTGTCTGTGTGTGTGGAGGGGAACTGCTTTATAATGAACTGAAAAAACCAGTATGATTACCTCTTTTACTACTGACTTTGTTTCCATTTATGTTCATTGTGTGTGTTGAGGGATTTGGGGGGGGGGGGTGGAAGGGACAGGGCTCACTTTTTGATGGCCCACTAACTGTATCACCACAGGATTAATTTTTGTTGTTTTATGGTTAACACAGCTACTCCTGAAAAACATTTCCTCATGACACTAAATGACATCTCTGCTTTGTTGTTAGGATAAGCTGCACCCCCTCTTCAAAACACAGATAGATGACTTCAAAAACCAAAACCTTCATAAGTGAACCAAAGCTGGTGTCTGCAGGGTGTAATGGGACATCATCTTCAGTTTCCCAAGTTGCTCGTGACACGAAAAAAAAATCTGCGTCCTAATATTTCATCCTGGCAAAATGATTGCTGGAAACACAGATGAAGATGGCAGATTTCGTGTGGAGTCAGAAATTCGTCTTGGAGAATTGATGATCTACATTAAAAGTTCAGTTGATCTTGGCCATGGATTCAAGAAAGCTATATTTGGACTGGACTTGAGCAGCTATGATGGCCTGGAAGATGCTGAGTTTTGAAAAGAATAACCTCAGTGCCTAATGGAACAGTGACTAATGCAGTCTATATTTAAAAGAACATGCAGGAGCTCCAAGAGTGAAATATTTCATCTTCACAATTTGAACAGTAAGCAAATTAAGTCCTGGTCTACCATATAGGACATTTTCAGTACACTGGCGGCTACTGGATCCCATGTCTTAGGAATATCGCAAGCATGGCAATTAAGGCAGCAATATGCAAATGCTTCAATACGATTCTTAGTGAAATTAAGAGTGCATCCATGGAATCAATGGAACTTACATAAAGTAGGTTCACCGTGATTCAATACATCTCTTCTAGTTGGAGACTAACAATAGAATTTCAATTGGAATAAGTACTAAGTGGCCCCCAGGATGTTGCTGAACTTCAGTTCCTAGAATGCCTCATTCTTGGCCATACCTGAGAGGGTTGCTCTGCGTTAAAGTTTAACAATATGTGCAAGGCTGCACAATTTAGAGCAATCAAATAATCCATACTGTCAGCTTAATTAAGTTTTAGTCTCCATTTGTTAAAATCAAGTCAGGTTCCAAAAACTTATTGTATTGCATTAAACCAATTCTCCATTCACCCTATGGCTTTCTGGCTAATCACCTTCTGTATGCCCAACCTTATGTCTCCCAATATCCTCAAAAATGTACTAAAATTTGAGGTTTCACAAAAACCATACAAGCTCCTACCATATTCCCACATCACAGGGACAAGCTGACCCGCTTGCTCCTGTGGAAGACAGCAATGGCAGAAGAAATTACTCTGATATTTCTTATTTGCCACCAAAACAAAACAAAACAAAACAAAAAAACCACAAGAGTGTACACCTTTCGCCCCTTATGAAAAAAACTGATGGGTAACCATTGGCACCAGATAGTTCATCATGATTACAGCAGTTATGGAAAGAAAAGGACTTTCTTTTGCTTAATGTACAATTTACAAGCCTGCTTAACAAAACTAAACAAAACAAAAAAGATACTAACTGGACTCACTTAATACCGTATATACTCGAGTATAAGCCGACCTGACTATAAGCCGAGGCACCTAATTTTACCACAAAAAACTGAGAAAACATATTGACTCGAGTATAAGCCGAGGGTGGGAAATGCAGCAGATACTGGTAAATTGCAAAATTAAAATAGATACCAATTAAATTACATTGTTTGAGGAATCAGTAGATTATATATTTTTGAATAATTACAAAAATGGTAATTTAAGATAAGACTGTCCAACTCTGATTAAATGAATGTTTACCTTCTTCAATGTAAATGTGCTTACGTATTCTTCCAATAATAATAAAGAGAGTAAAATAATAAATGTAATAACAACAATAATAAAAAGAGTAAAATAATGAATGTAGCAATAACAACAATTATACAGTAAAATAATAAATGTATAATAATAGAGTAAAATGATAAATGTAATAATAATAAATAACAAACGATAATAATAATAATAATAATAATAATAATAATAACAACAACGAGTAAAATAAATAATCTTGACTCGAGTATAAGCCGAGGGGCACTTTTTCAGCCTAAAAATGGGGCTGAAAAAATAGGCTTATACTCTAGTATATACAGTATAAACAGAATCTACAATAAAAATAATGAAACTGATGAATAAAGTTGTAGACATTAATAAAGGAAATTTCATAGAGGTTCTCCAAGCTTCTAGATGCTCACAGTTTAAGCTGTTCAGACATCCAGGATTAAGACTGAGAATGGTGCAATGAATTGTACGTGTTCGCGGAAATAAAGTTATTGTGGCAACTTGCTAGCTCAGTCTGCCGGTTATTTAGTCACCAGTGTAGTAGGTACATGTATACTGTACACAAATGTATAGTGACTAAACTCTTCAATGGTTGACTCTTTGTCTTTAGATGCTGAGCTAATGACTGAAAAATTCAGACAAGGTTAACAAGGGGTATGAAGATACTGTCTGGTGTTTTTTTTTCTTTTGATGATAGTGGTTGTCATCTCTGTGGGAATGCAGACTCATGCCAACCATTTCCTAAGACCTGAGAAAGGGACACCTTGTCATGTCAGTCCTGAAGACAAAGCCAATACAAAATTTGAAGATTTTTTTTCTGTTCCTGGTTTGAAAGTGTTATTTCCTGTTTAATGGTGTGGTACTTACTTTGAAAGTAGGTTCTACTCCAGAAATTTTGTTTTTGTGGCTGCCACAAACTACATTGAATTGGTGATGAGATATTCATTGAAAAACTTTAGCAAAATGTGATGCAGGATGTCCCACAAAACAAAGTTTTGCGGTTTAACAAACGTATTCTATTCTTTTATGACAGAACCCATTAGGAAATGCCATTTATAAACCAAGAACAAAAATCATGTTACATAGTGTAATAGCTACTTGGCAGGAGCCCTACCCCTTCTGTCTATCATGCATTTCCCAGCCTGGCAAGCTATTCTACCCTCATAATTTCAAAGTCTGCCACAAAGTTACAGCAACCAGAAAGAAGGAAAGTGCTGTGAGTTTGCCTGAAGGCATAGATGATGACTGGAAGAACCACAGTTACATGTATAAAAACTCTTCTTCCTCGTGGTTTCTGTGCCTCTCACAAATGAATGACTGAGGCTTCCCAGAGAGAGGTTACTGAGTCAGGGAGCTGGAGAAGAGAAGATAGTCCAGAACATGCAAAACTAGTATTTGCTCTGGATTTGCAAACCAACTTATAATGTTGGATGAACATAGATGATTGTGCCATGAGACCAGGTAGAGAAATGCCATATAGTAAAGCAGCTGAGAAGGTCACTACTCTAGTGGAGTGTGTGATCTGGTTAATTTATAGGCTACTCACATGATCTGTACAATGTCAAAAGAGTGGTGTTATTTTTTCAGATGCATTGCCAACTACAGATAGAAAGTGGGCAGGACCAATATCTTGGCTGAGTTGAAATTGTGACATGACTTTTAGAAGGAAAGTGATATCTGGTCATAGGACTACCTTGTTCCAATGAAAAACAAGGAATGGCTCATCTGAACTAGGTGCCACAATCCCACTTACTCAGTTCACAGAGGTGACAACTGCAAGGAATGCCACTTTCAACGTGAGGAGACATTCAGTAGTAGAAGCCTCTGGTTCAAAAGGTTTACAGGTCAGCTATGAAAAGACTAGACACAATAGCCATAGCAAAGGAGGTCAAGTCACCAGTTGATTGAAGTGCAATAGATGTTTGAGAAATTTCTTAACAATGGGATGTAAGGATAGGGTGATTGATCTGGGAAGCACTGGTTGTTATACTACAACCATGGCCAAGTAAACGCTCAATAAAGATAAGTCATTGCTTGCAAAGACATAATAGGAAATGCAGGATAGTAGAATCCCCTCATGACATGGATCTTTGAAAAATGGAGCAGTAGGAGGAATCATGGTTGTTTGGGCCAAAACAATGCAATAAGATCTGTATGGAACATTACCCTTTACTACCACCTTCAGCTGTAGTGAAAAGGTTGGAATTGATGGACAAAAACCTAATGACCCCCAGAATCAGAGCTATTTCACATTGCCTGGCAATGCAAATAGATTAAGTATATGCACCATCTGGCAAAAGGCATCGTTCAAAAGGGACTACTCATGATGGACAACTGGTGCACAAATGAGTGGATCTGTAAATATGTTTTCTGCCTTGCTAGGTGAACATGTCTCCTTACCACGAACTCCACAGAGTCAAAGCAAGGTTAAGTAATGTCACAGAATGGTTACCTCCCTCTTTGTTTATTTATACAAGTAACCACTATGGTGTTGTCAAATGTCATAACCCTTGAATTTCCTGAGATAAGATTGTTACTGAGGAACAGAAGGAGCTGATATGGTGATTGCTTAAGAAAAAATAGATACGGTTGGCATTAAAGCAATCTGCCCTGAAAATGAAGGAGTTGACATCCAAGTAGACGAGCATGGAATCACTTAGAATTGGAGCAGAAACATCAGGGGTTAATATTGTTGATACTGGAGGAGGTCTCATTCCACAGGAATGGTTAGACACTGAGCCTATTGTTTGAGGAGGTGGTGAGAAAGATTTATGAACATCAGCTACCAATAGGGAGGCTGATGATACAGGACACATTCCAAGATATTTTACTGATCATCCCTGCAAAAAGGTGAGTGCAAATTGTAGGGACAGAGACATTGACCACCCCCACCATATCCTTATGTTAGTATCTACTGATATAAGAAGTTGAAATTTAGGGAGAATTCTCCCTATATCACTAGCCTGATTTGAAAGCCAGTATGGGGCATAAAAAGTTAACATATAAATTGAGACGTATCCCTTCAAGGTGATGGAAGAACCATGCCTTGAGGACTTATGCTGTAGATCAATAACAGTCCTTGGAACATGTTGTTCTGCAGAAGGTTCTGAAGGCTATGCCAGAAGATAGGCCACCAAAATTGAAGCACAGAAGATAGAACAGCTAATGTTGGACTAGAGGCCTCTGATGTTGAAGATAAAGGAGAAGTAGCTATAGGTATGGCATGGTGTTTAGAGCAACTCTTCTCCTTCACAATAGTTTCAGAGCAGCTCTTGAGGGAAGCTGACCTTTTTCAAGCTGATTTTGAATGGGCAACTTTCTGTGACTTCCTCGCCTCACAACAAAACAAAACCTTTATTTGGCAAGGTGTGGCTGATTGTGGAGATAGTGAGGTCAACACAACAAAGCAAAAAGAGCCTCAATAGACATTACTGAGGTGGTTGATACTGATACTGCTGACAATGCAGGGCATCAATATCAAGAGTAATTTGTTGTGTTTTTTGTTTGTTTGTTTTGATTCAATAGCACTCAATCTGCCAATTGAAGAGACTTTTAGTCTCTGGTCCTCGTTCTTGAAGGTTTGCGATATAAACCCCCTACAAATGGCACACCTCTACATTCTTCCTCCAAACATAACAGATACTGCAAATGTGGATCATAAAGCAAAACTCTCTGACTGCAAGTAGAACACAACTTCAAAAAAGAGGTAAAGACGACAGACACAAAGGGAGGAGGAAGAAGGGAAAGAGGCATATTACAGTGGAAACTCTGATGACAAAGTAAAAAGACACTTGATGGGAAGACTTTGAACAAGTTCATGTCATTGATAAGCAAGTCTTTTTTTTCTCACAACTACTCCCATTATGTTTGGGGGGAAGGGGAACAGATAACTAACAGATAACATCCAGAAACTTACTGGTTGGAAATGGGGGGTGGGGAGTCATTGTCCTTGCCTTCCAGAACTTTACAGTTCCTTCAATCAATCTATGTGAGTGATTTCCTAATGCAGTCTATACAAAACCAAGCAAGTGCTTGGAACAGAATTTTAATGTTTGAAAGACAGATTAATATCAGAATTAAAAATCTTCTGTTTTGTAGTAATCTCAAGGACTATAAATTAAGGAATTTAATCAATTTACTTGGGTAAATAGTATTTTACAGATAGTATAAGGGAAAGGTATGGCACCCTTCTTTGTTAGAAGTGCTACATTTTCCACTGCAGTACAATATTATTATCCTTCATGCATACTAGAGTATAGATTTAATGTCAGAAAAAATTGGCAATCATAATATTGCTTGCCACTTTACAGAAACACAATTTTATACATCAAACAGGCAAAAATATTTTATGATGATGCCAGGGTTCATTACTCTTGTGCAACAAACAAAAATGAATTCAGAAAACGTAGTCTTCATAGTAATAAGTAGATGCCTACTGTAATTAAGAATTGCAAAATTTAAACAAAATGAGGTAAGTAATCGCATGTACCCATGAAGTCAAGATATACCTGTTCACATGCATGAGACCAATGCCATTTCTCAAACAGATCTATAGCCAAACTGATATATTTTTCATACCCACTCTAAATTTCATAAAAATAGCCCTAAAAATATGAACCTACTTAATAGTTCAAAGTATCTAGAACCATTACATAGAGAATTGTTAATATTTTTTTAAAGAAACACACGCAGCAACACATACTGCATTTTAATCCTCACTTGCACTGAGTGAGTAGTAGGGTATTTTCTAAGAAATAACTTGTAAGGATCAGGATCATAATGTAAGGGTTAGGATTTCTGATGCCCTCCTAATGGGACCACCGTACTGACAATGGAACATGTCACATCTGCTCCAATGCATCATTTTTCCAGCCAACAGGATAGTCATTTAACTAATGACTATCCTGTTGGCTGGAAAAAGGCAACAAATATATTAAAATATTTTTGTCCTTTAACAAATGTTGTGCTTGTAAATTAGCTAAAAAATTGGTTCTGATTCAATGAGGATTCTGCACAAAAACAAACTTGAGAACTGAAGAGCTGAGGGTGAAACTGACCATTCATCCAAGAGGCTATGAATAAACACAGTATCTTTCTATAGATAATCAATTTTCTTCTTAAGGCGACATTAAGGTTGTTTTTTTAAAGATGTAAGAAGGTCAGCTGAATAACTGACACTGGATAACTGAATAACAATGCCACATGAAGACAGCAAAATTGGTCAGTTTAACCAATTACAGCATAGGTGAGCAAATTCTTTAGAATAATAATAAATAATAACTTTATTTTTCTACCCCCGTGATCATCCCCCTGAAGGAACTCACGGCAGGAGCAAGTCCATAGCAAACAACAGAGTTTATAAACTAAAACACAGTTAAAAACATAATAAATATATCATAATCCAATTAAGCAATTAGAAACAGCAGGGTATAAAAACATCATTAAAACATATCAAAAACAAACCTTAACAATCAATCAATCAATCACCAGAATATGGTGGGCTAAAAACGTACTTCATTATATTTCTAATCATCTGTATTGAGGAGGCTAAAGAGTGGACAGTATACATTCTACATGCTTTGTACATGCTAAGGGAAGAGAGGAACAAAACATGAGAACTGTTTGTGATCTCATATGCAAAACGGACTAATAACCATACAGCAACATTTTACAGATACAGTATGTTTATGATTCAGACACAATTAAAATATGCCTCCCCAAAATCTTGAGCTTCATAGCATTCTACAAAACCTATAAATGAAATAACAAGTTATGTAGGGATGAGGAAGATTCTCACCTTTTTATCTCTGGTCCTTACTTCACCATAGAAATCTAGGGCTTCTTGTGCCTTATGAAACCTTCCTCGATGTAACAAATATGCACAAATCATTACACCAGTTCGTCCCTTTCCAGCTTTACAGTGGATTGCTGCAACATGATTGCCATCTTCACTAAGCCATCGATCAAGATCTTCACAAAAAGGTTTGATAAGCTCCAGCTGTGGAGGGTTATGGTCTTCAAAAGGATATTGTGCAACTACAAAATAAAAAGAATGAAACAATTAGCCAAGGATTAGACCACTATTATGCATAGCATGCTATTTTAAAATATTTAAAGTGATTACAGGTTTTATACACACTTGCACAATTTGTGGACCACAATGTCAAATACAACCAGTCCTCATCTTCATTTTTTACATGTAGTCCACACATTATGTGAATTCATCCTAACGTTTTACAAGTTTGTGTAAATCTAATTTAGAAATACAGGTATTATGAAGCATTTTCCAGTTCAGAATTATTTAACATTGTTGATAATTCAAAACTTTACAACTCTGTGTATAGAACACTTGATACGTCTCTCAAATCCAAAAAGCCATCACTATATTGTACTAGATCAGCATTTTTCAACCTGGGAGTCGGGACCCCTGGGTGGGTCATGTGGGGGTGTCAGGGGTGTCAAAGACCACCAGGAAAACACAGTATTTTCTGTTGGTCATGGGAGTTCTCTGTGGAAAGTTTGTCCCAATTCTGTCATGGGTTGGGTTCAGAACGCTCTTTGATTGTAGGTGAACTATAAATCCCAGCAACTACAACTCCCAAATGTCAAGGTCTATTTTCCCCAAATTCCACCAGGGGGGTTCACATTTGGGCATATTGAGTATTTGTGCCAAGTTTGGTCCAGATCCATCATTGTTTGAGTCTACAGTGCTCTCTGGGTGTAGGTGAACTACAACTCCAAAACACAAGGTCAACGCCCACCCAACCCTTCCAGTATTTTCTGTTGGTCATGGGAGTTCTGTGTGCCAAATTTGGTTCAATGCCATCATTGGTGGAGTTCAGAATGCTCCTTCATTCTAGATAAACTATAAATCCCAGCAACTACAACTCCCAAATGACAAAATCAACCCCCCACCGCACCAGTATTCAAATTTCGGTGTTTTGGGTATTTGTGCCAAATTTGGTCCAGTGAATAAAATACATCCTGTATATGTGATATTTACATTATGATTCATAACAGTAGCAAAATCACAATTATGAAGTAGCAACAAAAATAATTTTATGGTTGGGGATCACTGCCACATGAGGACCTATATTAAGGGGTCACAGCATTAGGAAGGTTGAGAACCACTGTACTAGATTTTAAGAGTAATGTAAGAAAAAAAGATGGAGCTGACTAAAGAGATAGGAGAAGGACAGGAGCTGCAGAGCATGGCCAAAAAAGAAAACTCCAAAACATTTGTTATGTTATCCAATATCTATACTTATAAGGAGTGTCATCTTTCAAATCTTGATTTCACATTTTGCACAAATTTCTACTCTGACTTTCTTATCAGTCAGAACTGTTTACAACAAATAAAATCCAAAGAAAACACTAACAAGTAAAAGTCAGAATACAGTGCAGGAAGGCATCACAGATAAAAACCTGATGCTCAGCAATAAAAACCAATCTAGTACAAGGAAGCAAGAGAGGGAATGTGGGCCTCATGGGACAAGCTGTTCTATAACAAGGCCACAGGAAAAGGCCCTACCTCCTGTTAGACATAATCCTGCTTCCACATACTTTCTAGCAGCCAAGCTAGTAGAGGGCATTAAGTAACCAAAACACAAGTGATTCAGACTTTCAAGGTATTTCACGGTACACTGAAGAAACAAACTTAAAATAAGCTACAGCAGGATAGGTGTAACATAACCCCAAAGGCATCCATTAATATATTTTTGGACCAAATTAAAATGTGAAAACTCTTCAAAGATATAATCATACATACCACAAATTACACTCAAATATCCAGGTGTAACTAAGACATGCATTGCCATAGCACACTATTTGATCTAACCACATAAAGGGGAAAAATTGCTGCATCAATGTAAAGTGATCAGCCAAATCCAAGAAGCAATATCACAACCAATAACAGATTGAATCTATATAAAACATTCATATCTAGTGAAATACATACTGCACAATAGCCAACAAAACCAAGGCAATAGATATTACTAATGGGAAAGTAAGTTGTATTCATTGAGATCTGTTTATTTATGTATCTTGAATACATTTGTTTCCAATTATTTGTATCAGGGTATTTTTGTAACCAAATTATATTCATGTCAGGGCCTAAATACCCAAAAGGCACCAGATCATATCTGATCTTGAATGCTAAACAGAGCTGGGTATGGTTAGTACTTGGATAGGAGACCATCAATAAATAGAGCTGCAGGATCTATGTCAGAAGAAAGACTATCAGAAAAAACTCTGAACTTAATGGGATTGCCGAAAGTCGAAAAGTGGCATGCCCACACACATGGCCACAAACATTATTTAGTCAATGAGAAAAACGCATGAAGAATGTGTATAATAAGGAAAGAGACAAGCAAAAATGAAAAGATGTCCAAAGCTGTAACAGATAGACACACTTACACAATCACAAGTAAAATATACAACACAACACTCCCTGCCCTAAATCCACAATAAAACAGCTTCAGAAATTTTGAGACATCAAAATGGTGCTAGAGTTTGATCAACCCCACTTTACAGTATGCCATCTTCCCAGTATGACAAAGTAACTACCACCCAAAGAAACTTAAGGGGGAGAGAATTTGGCAAGCATTTAGGCACAATGACCAAGGTACTATGTGTATAAAGAAACAGTAGTTACGTTTTAAACATACTGTATGGCTTATTATCATGTGTGGCCACAGTGGTGCAATGGTTTAAACCCTTGTGTTGGCTGAACTGCTAGCCTGAAGGTCGATTGTTCAAATCCGCAAGACAGGGCGAGCTCCTGCCTGTCAGCTACAGCTTCCCATGCGGGAACAAGCCTCCCACAGGATGGTAATACATCTAGGTGTTCCCTAGGCAACATCTCTGCAGATGGCCAATTATCTCACACCAGAAGCGACCTGCAGTTTCTTAAATCACTTCTGACACGATTTAAAAAATTATCATATGAGGAAGCTTCAGGCTTATCTGCTTCCCACCCCTTCTCCTACATCTTATGCACAGAATAATAAATTAAGGTTTATGTTTAAGTCCAAACTATGGTAAGATATTTTAACAAAAAAAATGTGTGCCTCAAAAGAAGTTTTCATTCAAGTATTTTCTGGAAATTGCTCCTTTGCACTTGTTAGACACATATTTTGCAGAGCTGTATTTTTATTATTTTGCCAGAATGAGATGTACTTCTTCCCTTCTCCTACCACAGGAACTTTCCAGTTTCATAGTTCAATTATTTTAAGAATGATTATCCCCAATTATTTTAAGAATGATTATCCTCAAATTTGCTTATGGCAATATATCAAGAAAGATTTGAAACAACAGCACAATATTATGCAAATCTCATAGCAGGGGGGTTTGGGGGAGTAATTAACAGATCAGAATTTTCAGATTTAAGTTTTATAAAAAAATACTTATTTGATATTAATGATCTAGGACCCATACAGAAAGTAATAGATATTGACTTGTAGCTTGCTATAACACTCATATTCCTTTTCAGTTCAAGAGGAACATAATACAAAATAACATACCTCTGCAGTTAAATTTGGCGGTATCATAATGTCGTTCAGCACATCTGAAAGAAAATTATAATATGTTAAGTACAAATTTCATATCTACCATGGAGACACATTTACTACATTCATATACTTTTCCACCACAACAATGGAAAAGAACCACAAAAGCATGTTAATATCTGACTAAATAGAAATTTCAGATATTCTCCAAGAGAAATCACACATATCTGAAAATTGAATAATTTTTTGAATGTTTGTTTAAGGAAGCCTTAACATGCATAATAGCCTCTCTCCTTTGTGATAGTACAAATTCTAATACAAATTCATATACATTTGTAGCACAGATATGGTATATACCAGCATATTTCCACCAGATGCCAAAGTGATGCAACTGATTGTACGACAGGACCACAAACAATCAGCTACTCCATTGTATAACTGTCGATTAGTTCACCAAACACCAAGGCAAAAGTGAGAAAAGGAGTTGTGTGTATGCCAGCAGAATGATTGGTTGTATTAGATACTGTTCTTACACAATCTCTAGAAAGAAAAATACTTACGTAGTTTCTACACTATGATTGCATTTGACAAAATTCTAGTCTAATGCTTAAATAAAATATTAGAATCATCTGGCCCTTCCAATGTTATTGGGCTGCAAATCCCAGCACTCCTATCCATGTTGTTTACAACTGGTGAGAGTTGCTGCCCCAAAAAAATTAGAAAAAAAGTATGATATCCATCTTTGGCTTAAATCCTGTTAATTGATGAGACAAGTAAAGAATACTAGACATATTGCAATCATGTCCACTGGTAGTAAAGGGGAAATAATGTGTGTTGGTCCCATGAAGTATTGGAAAGGGAAAGTCAGAGTCGATATTGTGCTAACCATGATGTACATTTAGTGGGTCTGACAGTTCATTCATTTCTAGTTTTAAAATCTTATCCTACTGTAAGGATAGAAAGGGAACTTATTATATCACCTTCAGCTTTCAACTGAAAGGCTGAGATAAAACAAACCTTTGATTAATATGACAACCCCAGAATATTTCTTTTTTCCAAGACCATTATTTATTAGTCTATTTATAAATATTGAGTTATTGTGAACAATAGATTTTGTATTAAAATATTATATATTAACTGGCTAGTAAACAAACATCCATCATCCTAGAATTAGGTACAATATTACTTATCAAGCTGCATGTACCCTATATAATTTAATAAAACATGAAAAAATATAAATAACAGGTGGAGGAGTCTCCTACGTGGACCCAGACAACTTTTGCTTTCTTCTACATAGTGTGTTTAGACTAGAATTCTTTAATTATTCCCTCTGTCCTAATACTATTTGTCACAGGTTGCCAACTTAGGTTCCCCAGCTCTAATTCCTATTTACTGAAATGCTGAATTTTTTCCCTTGCATATGACAGTCTTACACACCAAAAATTGGATACAACTGGGCAAAAAAAGAAGCAATCACAATACGTAAGTGGATATTGCTCTCAGTGAGTGATACAATAGAGACATTGGGGGTTTCTATCTTCAGATTTTGAAGATAAATTTGTAGAACAGCCAGGAAGTGCTCATGTAGATACACTACAGTTCATCGTTTAATCAGATTCACTCTTCCAGGCAGTGGACATTCATTGCTTTAGGAATAATGGACAGGCTATATACATACAACCATCAGAACAGTGAACTGAATTGTGAATAAGCAATGCAAGTTATAACTTATCTGTAGTCCAACTAAAGAAAACATTAGGTCCAGTAGAAAAATATAATAATGGCCAAATGTGTTTTATCAAAAAGTCTGCCATCACAGTTAAGGATTTAATTTACTAACACAAAGTTAGGCAGATACTCAGTGCAATAGATAACACTAAATTAATACAATATTGTAGTTGTCAGGAAGCATGTTACTGCGGTACACACAATTTCTTCTATAAAGAATACCGTGTTCAATTGCAATCACTGATTTTAATTTATTGTTTATTCACTGTCAAAGAATATGCCACATATAGTATGAAAGGCATAATCCAAAAATACAATCGGATAGTACGAAGTTGAAGAGGTGTGTATTGGAAGTTGTACTGTAACCACTACAACTGAGGAACATGGTTGATCAGCAACTGATGTTACAATTGATCTTTTATACCTTAGAAGACAGGTAATATTGTCACTGCTATGCTTAGTGCAAACAAACCACAGCTTTCAGATCTGTCACTGTAACTAGTTCAAGAGCAGATGTTTCACTATCTTACTATTTCTATAGCCTTATGAATGCAAAAATCTATCTCCATTAAGAGAAAAACATAATGAGCTGAAACAACAGGGTGCTTGGTCAACTCAAGGAAAATCTGACTTACCACATGAGACTAAGCAAATAGGTCTTTGTATGCATAATTTAAATGAATGGAAAATAGAGAATACTAATCTAATAGTTCATACAATTTCAAACATAAACTTTTAAATGAAAAATGAAGGGTAAATCACATAGCCAACTCTTTTAATACAAGGGCTTAGCCAACTGTTTTGACATTAGTTACATAGCATAAGTAGAACCTAAGATCAAATAATGATAATATAAAAGCTTAGTTTAGTGAAGAAACTATAGCTGTTTCCAGAGAGGAACACCCTGATGACAGTTATCTACACTGTTATTCATGAAAATTAATTTTAATGTGGTATGGTATATGTCAGGTTGCCAGCACTGACAATGAGAAAGCTGTACAAGATCCCTATTTGTGAAGTGCTAAAGAGTTTGGCACCTGAAAATGATGTTTCTTTAAAAGTTGTAAACAAACAAATATAATACTTGTAGGCCCAACTTGTTCTTCATCAACCTTATAAAGGTATGGTACTGATATTCTCACCTTTTAATGCACAATTGATGGCTGCTACATTTAATTCAATTCTCACTTATTCTAGCAATTTTGTTTTAATTACATTTTGTAGTATCTGTTTTACTGGTTTAGTATTATCTTTTACTATAAACTGTCTTGGATATTTCAACAGCAAATAGCACCATTTAAATAAGCAACTAATGTATCAACCCCAAGAAAAATGAGACAGGGAAATTTATGGGTTATGTTTTAAAGTTTCTGTTCTTATGTACTGAAGGAACATTGATTTCATCTAGGAAGATCTCAATTATGCTCTTATTCTAATTAACAAATAGAAACTATATCAGGGATCAACTGTTTCAAATCACACTTCTGCATAGTGCATAATTTCTTCAACATAGTGATAAATTAATGAAAATACCTAAGACTACATGAATCAGAACTTATGACTTCAGCATTACAGTAAAAGAAAATCGGATCTGAAATGTTAGAAGTATTTGTTCCGTATGAACTACTTCTTTTTAATCTTTTTTTAAAAAATACTAAAATAGTGACAGGTTTCTTCCAAATTTATTATAACTAGAGGATGGGCACAAAGAGACCAGTGCTAATTTCCTCTCAAAATGGCAACTAGAAGTTGGAATGGAATCATGCAATTTATATTTTTAACTGGTTTTTATTCTATGTATTTTATTTGCTTACCATTCCAACTGTTTTTAATTTATGGGATATGTTTTATAACTATGCTAAGCAGCACTGAATCTTGCCAGAGTCGTAAGCCACCTTAAGTCCCCCTACTGCAGTGAGAAAGGCTGGGTACAAATGAAACAAATAAATAATAAATAAGCAACATCATATCGTATCACTTCTGGTTGCCATTTTCACAGATTTTAATAAAACAGAAATATCTGGAAGTGTCTTTGGGGTGTCATCATCCAATCAAAGGGCTGGCTGATCAATTTAACTAGAAAGGTATCTCAAAATCACTTATGATTTTTTTTTAAATAGGAGGAAGGGGGCTTTGGGGAACTGCCCCAGAGGGATTCAAGAAAGCAAATGAGGATAATGAGGGATACACACTGCTCATGGATCATGCTTTCCCTATCCTTGATATAAGGCTTAGATTCCCTTACATGAAATTTAATTACCATATCTACTCATATAAGAGTGAAACTGAGCTGACTTATACATCAATCAACGCTGAAATAGGGACTCAGTGAAGGTATTGTCAAGAAGCAGAGGTAGTAAGATGTTCCCCCTTAACAATGCCTTCACTTTGGGTCCCTATTTCAAGACTGATCATCACCCACCCCTTGATCAAACTAGAGAATGAAAATCAGTCCTTCAGAAAGAGAAAAGGGGGGGGGGTTCTGAAACACAAATGTAGCATAAGAATAGCAAACTAAAACTTTCTAGAACATATACTGTAATAAAATAATGCACAACGTTTTTGTATCACTGTAAATATATAATTAAATCAACAGAAAACATTTAAAATTTTCCTTTATCACAATGTTAGAGTACCTCCGAAGTCTAGCTTAGTAGTAAAAATATTTTCATTTACTCTACAAATCATATTTAAGATGAGCACATGACAGTAAGTATAACTGAGAAACATACTTACAGATTGTATATCTTGTAATGGTTTTTATGCTTTGAATCCAAAAACCTTAAAGAAAAACAGGGAAGTCAAATATATGTGTGAAACCAATGTTTTAAACTGCTACTCAATAATATAGCTGCACAGTCAGCTAGATCCTGATATCAATTTTCAAATCAGAAGTTCATTTCATGTGTGTGAAGGAGCTAGTCCTACTGCTTTTTTCTTAAGAGCTCATAAGTAAGGGTCATAGTACCAAAATGTAACTTCATATTTAAATTTAAAAAGCATTCTGGTTACTCAAGTGGCAAAACTTAAGTTGTAACACAAAATAATGTCATTTAACAGATGTCATTCCAAGATGGCATAAAAGTTGTTTTAGCACAAAGAAAATTCTTAAAAGTGATAATTAATTCTGGGTTTCATAGAATATATTTCAAATCAAATGAAAGAAAAACCAGGAATTCAGAACCTGTTTCTACATACTATATTATCATTCCATTTTAACTGATACTTGAAACATCTATGATTATTTCCCAGTAACTTGAAATAGTTAAAGCAGGCATGTAATGTCACTCGATCTCACTGGCTATGCATACTTTCTGATCTCACTAAGTGTGGATAAGGCAAAACTGAGGAAGCAAACTGAAGGCTCAGTAAGAATATGTCCAAATTTACCCAACTATACAGGTAAATGATAACATAAACAGCCCTTACATTTATTGGGCAATAAATGGTCAACAAATTATAAATGCCAGTCTAAGAATTATCCCTGATAAAATTGATCTTTTGAATAAAAACTAATCAAAGCACCAAAGAAGAAAAATTAACAGAACCAGTACATCACACAACTTCACAGGACCAAGTAAGATCTTACAAAGGCTATACTCACATACAAATCCACCAAACCAAGCTTAGGAAAAATAAAGTACTAGTAATATTCACATTACATTTATTCTGGATATTAAGGTCAGAAGTTATTCTACAATATTGAAAAAAATCATTGCAGAGTAGAAGAAACTGAAAAGGCAAGATATCTATACCTATATATATAATAAAAGAGAATGTGTGTGTGTGTGTGTATGTATGTATGTATGTATATGGGTATGTATGTATGTGGGTATGTATGTATGTATCTGTGTATGTGGCAGTTTTCTGATTGGCTCCCACTTCCACAGGCCACTGAAACTCCCATGAATGACTGAACTGAACCAAACTTGGCGCACATAACCCCCATGACCCACTTTATGGTGCAATTTGGGGGAGGATAGACAACAGATTATGGGATTTGCAGTACTTTCAATCGCTTCGACTCCCACAGACTACTGTGATGCTTACCAATGATGGAAATGGACCAAACTTGAAACACAGAAGGCCCATGACTCACTTTAAGTTCTGGTGCCATTTGGAAGAGGATGGACCATGGACGATGGGACTTGCAGTACCTTCACCCACTTCCCGAGACCACTGCGACCCACACCAATAATGATTAGGACCAACGGCGCACAAGGGGCCTCTGAGGCCGAAAGCAGTGGAGGTGGCGAGGAGGCTCTGCCCACTCAGCTGCAGCCTCCTCCTTCTCGCCGCCTGTTCTCCTGCTTCGTTAAAAAATCAGACAATGTGATTTTCTGGATGTGTTTCTCGTTGTCTCTCATAGTTGAGGTCTACCTATGATGTCAATTACAGGCCTTTCTCATCTTTTTAAGTGGGAGAACTTGTACAATTGGTATCTCACTAAATACTTCCCCCCCACCACTGTATATTTAAATTGTTTAAAATCTGTATATGTTCTCTTTATATAAAAGCATGTATTTCAAATGTTATATTTGTATAATGATTTTATTGGTTTTAACTATGTATTTTAAACTTTCCATGTTTAATTCTATTTTAATGGTTATATGTGTTAGGTTTTAATTCATACATTATGGTTTTTAATGCTAGCTGCTTTGAGTTTTCCTTGGCAGAGAAAAGTGGGGTATAAATACATATAATAATATTAATATGCATTTGATGCAATAAGACACATACTATGATTCCATGTTTAAAGTAAACATAATTGGACAAGACTTCTAGGAATCAGATGTAAACTTTAAGTTTACTTAAGAGTCATCTTGTTTCACACTATACAATTTGAGTATATTTAGTTTATCCAAAAGCGTTTTTTATTTTGGAATACTTTTATTTACCTATAAGTACATAGGGCCAACCACAAATTGAAAAAGATTGCTTTGAGGGCAATGCAATACAATGCCTAAATGTTTCTATGAGAAAAAGTAATGCTATTCTTAACAGTCTGTACTCTGAAAATCATCTTAAAACTTGGGTTTGGCTTAGTTTCAATGATGTCATAACATGGACACAAAGATACCCAATCACAATTAATGTAAAATCAGCTGTTATTTTCTTAAATGTGGTGCCTTGTAGACAAGAATATAACCTATCAGCAATTCTTCACATTTTATACTTAATATTTACTCTGAGAAAAAATGAAGGATTTCAAAATGCAGTGCTTTGGGCAGTTTTCTGTTTAGTGCAGAGGGGGTGGGGGGGGGGTGAGTTGCAGCAAAAACACCCATCTCAAAATGTGTACAATATTGTTCTCACCTCTTGTCTTTTGTATCACTTGCAATGAAAACTGACTCTGAGGGTAAACAGATTGACAAACCACAAAAATATTAAGACAAAAGAATGAAAACACTCTTACCTTACAACGTCATCAATATTGTTTCTGTATACACCTTCAAGTCGTTCTGCAGGAAAACCCATTGCAATGATATTTGGATAAATATCTGAATGTTCAAGTTAAGGCAAATATTAATGTAACACAATACACTAATATACAACTATCTATTAACCACATCTTGTACTTAGTTATGTAAACTAGATTTAGAAAGCAGTCATTCTCACAGAAACAAAAAGATATCTAGCATTTGATGTAAATAAAGAACAAGTACCAGTAACAAACTTTGGTTACCTAAAAACGGGTAACTGTGTAATTAAATTATTGGTGTTGTAAGTTAACATTTAGAAGAAGGAACTGGCAAAGCTGTCTCGGAGTATTACTTGCCTTAGAAAGCCCAACAAAGAACTCATGGGGTTGCCGTAAGTCAACAAGCAACTTGCAAGCATGTATACACGCATTAGAATGAAATTCAGATGCTCCAAGTATTTTTAAGAAACGTGTTGTAGCCAAGAAAGTTACCTTTGGAAAATATATTCAAAGAAGCTCAAACTTGTTAAGGAGAAGATGAACAATTTTTAAAGACCTCAAATAGAAGTATCCAATAGTAATAAACAAAAATGCATGTTCCATGTTACAGAACTGACAACCCCTCCCTATCTGGGTGCTGCAAATGAGGTTGTGCCAACACTGAAGTCAACCTTCTTTGGTTAAAAAAAAAATGAAATCAACTTCCTTTGGTTAAAAAAAAAGTATGTCTATAATTTATTCCATTTAAGGGGTGTACAAGCACTGAATAACCAGTGCATTTCATCAAATGTAAATAATCATTCAGAATGGGACTCAGACATCTGTGAACCAATCTTCATATATACCCACATTCAAACCCACAAAGCAGAGAACTAATGTTGCCAAGGAACCACTTTTTAACAGGAGCTGAAGTTAGGAGTTTGCACATCAGTGTGCCTTCGTCTTTCTGTCCATGCTTAGTTAAGGGAGTAGGAGCGGAAGATAACTGTCCTCTAGGAACTGTAAGTTGCTGTTGTTAACCTTATTATTAAATGTTTTAATGGAACAGAGAATCATCAATCAATTTTTCCAATGCTCTAATTAGTCAAGTAGTATTACAAGTACTATAATGCATTTACTAACACCATTTGTCCTATATTACAACTGCCTTTCCCTCCAATCCCATCTCCATCTCACCAACCTCTCATTCCTATGTTCAGATACAGAAACCGCAATGTATTTCTAAACAAGGTAACTTTTAAGCATGTTACACTGTAAATCAACATTACAGTTCTCATGCTGTCATATTAATGCACAACTTTGTGTCACAAAGTAATCAGAAAAAGTAAAATCCAGATACTAGAGGAACAGCATCAAAATCTTAAATGAATAGTGACTTAACAAAACAGTATTGCAAAAATAGCTACATTTAAAATGCACATGAATCGCAAGAATTATCTGATGAAAAAGAGGCAAAATCAGCATTAAACACATTATTCAGACCTATTTTTAAGATTAAGGACTTGTCTACATTAAGTAGAACCCCAATATTTACAACAGGACCTCTGGCTGTCTTTATAACACACAGCAACTTCTGGTGAGTCCTGCTGGATTTTTTTTTTGTTTAAACCAATGTTGCTCCTTTTTCAGCAAAGCCAGGAATACTCTGGAGTTTGCCAGAAAATCCAGAGTATCCTAGGCACTCTGGACTTGATTGACTGTCCAGACTATAAGCTGGCACCATCACCCTTTCTGTGCATTTATCAGCACATGGAAAAGATATGGATCATGCCCATGCTGATGCCACTCCTAGCCAGACATGGAGTGCTATCCAAAAAGGTTTCAGAAGCACCCCATTTTGGCATCAGCAGAAGAGCCTGTAATGAGCAGAAGTTCACACAGACCTCCATGACTGGCTAGGAGAGGAAGTGGTGGTGACACAAAGGAGAGAGCAGAGCAGATGGTTTTCCAGGCCACCTAGACAACAGCTCTGGATTCATCACATACCGAATCAGGGCAAATTTCCAAATTTTCCAAAGCTAAACTGCATGGTGTATACATGAGCTGTAAGTAGTACTGCTCAATATCCTATCCTATTCTGCCATTCAGCTATAAAATAAACATGTTCATAACTACTTGACAGTTCCCATCATCACATCTGTCATCATGGATTCAGTGTTTTGAATGAAGTTGACCACTGAATGTGAGATTGGTCACATTCCTCATTTATTCCTAGCTTTCAATCCACAGCCCTGTTAATTACTTGTAATTGAAGGGCACTGAAAATCCGTGGCCCAATCAGACAACTACTTTCATTACAAATGGAAACCAGTGTAATTTGGCTGGTTGCACAAGCTCTCTGTGCTCAGGAAATAGGTAGCTACATTCCCCACTAGATAATGCTGAGGATCTTCCTATGATATATCTGACTCAAGATGCACTGTACTACTAAGTTAACCTATGATTTAACCACAGGACAAACACTTCTACAAACTGGAATATAAAATAATTTTAATATACTAAAGTGTAGTTCTGTCAGCTTGGCAGGGATGCAGTACCAGGAGAAATACTAATGGGATACTTGGAGAAAGGTGAACATTACTTAAACATTTGAATCAATCAATTAATTGAATATTAGTACAGGCATGCAAATGTATGAATGCACTGGAATCAGATGATCTGAAAGATTGCCTCCTATTACAGCTAAGGTCTTGGGCAAGTTATACTCCCTCAGTCTCAGAGGAAGACAAAGAAAAACTCCTTCTAAACAAATCTTGCCAAGACAACCCTAACAAATTCACCTTAGGGTCGCCATAAGTCAGCAATGATTTGCAGGTACACTGCATGAACAAATAGGAACATAAACACAGTGATAATCACTAGATGTCTACAGAGCCTCTTACCCAACTGTGTTCCCCAGGTGAGACACAGTGGGGACTACTAAAGAAATGATATTTTAGTGGCTATGGAGTCACATCCCAAAAGCACTCAGCTAGTACCTAATCACAGGCCTTTTGATTTTTTAAACATCTACAGTTATTTTTATTAATTTTATTATACTGATTTTATTGTCTGCTACTGGAATTTTTGAACTACATTATATTTTCTATAATATAATATTATTGCAAGCCATCTAAACAACTCTTAAATGGCCAGCCCAGGAATATTGTAGAAAATGACAAATGACTGCTGTTGAAAGAGTATTTGTTATAATCTTTGTCATATAATTGGCCACTAGCCCGTGCTAAGCAGTTGTCATCCAAAAGCAGATTGCATCGCCTTCTCTCCCAACACCCCCTCCCCCATACCCAACACCTACTAATGGTACTTTTCTTGAAATGCTACTTTAGGATGCAAGCGCCACAGCTGTTTGCTAAACTTTAATGTTTGTATCACCTTGCCTTAACAGAACCAACCGATCTTTAAGTCCAGAACATATGTATGAGTACAGTATCCAAAATGTTTTTACAGTATGTTTCTCCCAGGCAGCTAATAGAGTTCTGTAGTACCAGTAAAGTTTACCTTGCACTTCTTTTATGCCACAAAACAGAAAGACAAGCATGTAATGCTACCATAGCAATGATGTTTGATATGAGTAATTAACTCCCTAACACCTGACAACTGGCTGTAAGCTCTGGGTAAATGTCACAGCAACAAGAAAATGCTGCACTTACTGTGGGAGTGGACTAGTGGGCAAGATGGGAAAGAATGAAGGAATAGCAGCACAAAGTTGAGGATGGCAAACAGTAAGGCCAGAGGAGACACACAGGAATGCAGGCAGAAATGAAGCTCTCTGTTGCTGAGCTTTTCCATGTATGAGGATGTTTTTTCTCGAACATTCAATGAGACTCCATGGTATGTTGCTGTGTTTGTTCTCTTCCCCCAAGCAAAACATTATAGGCAACAAGGTATGGCCCCAATGAAATCATAATATAATCTTGTCATATTGTATCTTGGAAGTCTAAGCAGTGGTCTTACTAGATTTTCTTCTAATGAAATTACAAATAGTACATAATGGGAACACGGCAAGAAAACAACAATCCCAATTATTTCTAACTAGTTCACTACTTTTTCAGTTGTGTGGAAAAACCAAAATCAAGATTTACAAAAAGAAAGCTTCCAAATCTGAGTCTCTTTAAGTTTGCACTTATTATGGCAGAAACTGATCTTCAGTATAGAAGGGATCGATTTTTAAAAGCCAAATAATATACCCTGAAGGCACCAGATCTCACCTTATCTTTGGAAGCTGAGTTGTTGGGGGTTTTGTACCCTGCTTTTATCTATTGGTCAAAATTGAAAACGGCCCACAACCTTAAAACAATGCCTCAAACTTTTTAAACAGGGGGCCAAGTCACAGTTCCTCAAACTGTTGGAGGGCCAGATTATAATTTGAAAAAAAACATGAATGAATTCCTATGCACACTGCACGAATCGTATTTGTAGTGCAAAACACACTTTAAAACAATACAATAATTAAAATGAAGAACAATTTAACAAAATATAAACTTATTAGTATCTCAATGGTGGGCTTGCTTTTGGCTGATGAGATAGGATTGTTGTTGTTGTGTGCTTTCAAGTCGTTTCAGACTTAGGTTGACCCTGAGCGAGGGCCGGGTAAATGACCTTGGAGGGCCGTATCTGGCCCCCGGGCCTTAGTTTGAGGACCCCTGCCTTAAACCTACAAAATATAATTACAATTACAAAAACAAATCTGTTAAAAATGCCTTGAGTAAGTAAGTAAAAACTGTTAAAAAAACTATTGAAACACTATACAGCACCTCATGGCTCATTTCTGTTTTAAAAGCTTGTCTGAATAAAAAGATTTTAGCTTGCCCCAAAAAGGACAATAGGAAGGGGGTCATTCTGGCTACTCTGAGAAGGAAGTTCCAGTGCCAATGGGCATCCATGGAGAAGGCCCTTTCTCATGTTCCCATCAACTGTGCTTGCAATAGTAAATTTTATTAATTAGTCCTTAGAACATATCACAATACCAAACCAAACTAAAAGGCTTGATAAAATGCTTGCAATGGTGATGGGACTGAGAGAAGAACATCTCAAAAATTTGGGCAGGTTCATACAGGGAGATATATTCTACCAAATAGCCAAGACCTGAGCCATATAGGACTTTATAGATCATAACAAGCACTCTCAATTATGCCTGGAAACAAACAGGAGAGTTGTGAACTCATTGTAGCCATTCCCTCCCCGGCAAAAAAAAAGCAAGGCTAGTACAATGATTGGTTTAGTACTTAGATAAGAGACCATAAATGAACATAAGGTGCTTTAAGAGTATATTTCAGAGGAAGGGGCTGGCAAAATAATCTCTTGATATTCCTTGCCTAAGAAAATCATATGAAATTAATGGAGTTGCCAAAAGTCAACAGGTGACTTCAAGACACATACACATTCATATATTTTACATATGGGAATTTATGTATAATTTATGAATAAATGACTATCAATTTAATTAAGGAAATAATTCATTTATTGAGCTTCTAGAAAAAAATAGATTAATCTGATGTCAATGGCTACATAAAGTATGTCTTTGCATTATTTCTGGCATGTTCCATCAATGCAACTATGTACTTTAAGAAGTTCAATGCACTCCTCCTCCTCCTCCTCCCCTCCCCCACTTAATAAGTGACAACAACGTTATTTGAAGACTTGCCACTTATTCAGGACTGGTGATAACTAACAGCAAGTCTAATTACTTTAGGACATTACCCACAGGATGGAACAAAGAAATGCCATAGAATGGCAATGGACAGATCAGGATAACACAACATCAGAAAACAAACATTCTTATTTCAGGAATTATAAAGTTTAACTCCAAAAGAACTTATCTCCAGGAAAATATGGTGTACATAAACTTTAATAATCTGTTTTTTTTTTCTCAATTACTCATTACCTCTGCAATAAACTCTTTGAAAGTGGCAAGAACTACTGTTTACTTTTGGAGGCAAGTATACTAGATGTTTCAAAACAGGAAAGTCCCTATGTCAGCCTTTAACAACAATAAAAACTATGATCTAGCTGGGCTGTTCTAAGAACATTGGGTTTTTTATGTTAAAATTACACAGTATGTACAAGACAGGGCCTGCCAAAAAGTCTGGCATTAAAATCCTGTGTACACTTTTTTGGATACAGGTAACTTTGAACTTAATGGTACTTTCCTTAAACATGTCACAGGATTTATTCATTATCAGCATGGGATGATCTGATTTAGAAAGAACACAGGAGTATTTGTCTGGAAGCAGATCCCTTTCAATATATCTTGTGTCATTTAAAAGAAATCAAACAGCTAAAAAAAGACATGGCCAAATACATAACTGAAGATCTGTTATAAGTGTACAGAACACTTAAGTTCCTCATCCACTGTTTCCTCTAGTATAATGTAATGAGCAGTGGAAAAATGTATCTGTAATTATATTTTTGATAATATCTGCAGTGAAGGTAGGTAGGTAGGTAGGTAGGTAGGTATTATTGAAAGGGGTTATGCCCGAGGGGACTAGTATAAATTTACAGAAAAGGCATGAAGGAAATGGAAAGTTATTTAATTATTTGCATGTAATTATTGGGGAAAAAGACTCCACAGAATATTTCACAATAGACATAAGAACCAAAGATGTTAAGGATCAAGAATTCTTAAGATATCACAAATGCATCCATGTTAGAAGAGCTTGATGACATTCACCCACATAAGTTAGTTGCTCTCTTAAAACTATTACCAACTGTGTGTGTGTATAGGCTTGTGGAAAACTGCTACTGCCCCAAAAGAAACTATGAATAAAAAAGTAGTGTCGGTATTTTGGGGGAAAAAGTGAAGCAGAAAGAAGTTACAGTTTGGCTTCGATACTGTGGAGGATGTTTCAGGATAATTGTCAGAAGGTTAACAATAAACTGCATCAATCCAAACCCATTGGCTTTTTTTTTTTTTTTAGTAATATGACTGATTAGGAGAGTAATTTACCGAAAAATCTTTACTAGGTCTTCTGACCAATGTCTCCATGACAACCTCAAATGAAATGCTGAGAAAGAAAGAACATATTGAAAAAAGAATAAAAATTAGTTGAAAAGTAACACAAAGAATCTGGTAAAATAGATCAATATCAAATTGGGAAGAGGCACCCAGCAGAGCACTGTTGGGTTCCTTTATATATTCTATCAATGGTTGTGCTGAAAGGGTTGGCAATACCTTAATTATATCATGAGCAATCGAAATCAGAGATATTGCAAACACATTATAGGAAATAAACTCAAGTATGTTTCAAAGGAGAATTAGTTATGGAACATTTTAATGAGAAAAAAGGGACAGTTGGATCTTTGAAATAAAAAGTCATATAAGTAGAGCGCAAGGAAAAGCAACGAAGAGAGAATGGACAAACACAATACATTTACAAAGTGTAAATGGCTAATCTAAAAATTCTCAAATAAATTTACAAAATCTTAATAGATAAACTGAGTCTGAGTCAAATGATATGGTGACACAAAAAATGCCCAATGCCGTTGCAATTAACCATACCACACTAATCAGCCTATAATAAAGATCTAATTTGTGTTCACTGCTGGGAGGCAGAACTCAAAACTATGGAGGAAGGGATTTGCAACATAGTAAGATCAGTTGAAAGGCCCTTCTAGTTCAATTAGCTGTTTCTAATATTGGACACAAGAAACTTGTGTGCCCTACTTATTCTAAGAAAGTATGTTCCTGTTTTTAATAATTATCTCATATTAGTAGTTCAGTTTCACAGTTTTACAGGAGGGGAAACAAAAGCTGACAAATTTATCCTTGATTACTTTTTTCTCATATCAACTTGAAGAGACCTAAAATTTAAGAAAGAAGAAAATTTAAAATACAAAAAAGTTGACTTATTTTAAATATTTGGGAAAAAATGCTAACTGTAAGACGGCTCAATGGAAGATATTGAAGATTTCCATTGGAAGTTTTCATGGCACGTTTAACAAGACATGTGAAGTTGCTTTTAGGGTGCGCTTTAGAACTGTCCAAATTTATTGGATCCAAGATTATATGGGAACATGAACGCGAATCAGGAACAACAAAACAAAATGGCTGCTGTGGTGGGTGTAAATTTACTATGATCAGCAAATGTACTGTTTACTGCACTATTTAACACACCAATTTCACAAAACACAGAATCAATGTTTTTGTTCCAACAGGATAAGCACTTCACGGAAAAGCTTATCGCAGAGCAAACTTCAATACCCCCCCCCCCCACGTACAAGACATTTGATCCTAGTGGTGATAACTCTCCTAACTAGTTACCATTATGAATCCTCTTGAATCCCTTTTCAATGCCTAAATTTACAGCCTCCATTAGTTCTTGTGTCAGTTTGTTCTATAGCTTAATTATACACAGTGAAGAAGTATATACTTCCTTCTGTGCTGGCTCTTACCATTCTACTTTCACACCAGGTTCTACTATTATGAAAAAGAGGGAAAGCTTCCACTTTCTTCCTATCATACAAACAGACCTTTATCATTTCAACACTCAAACGTTACAATATTTTGTCGCAGGAGTGTTGCTCCACGCTTTGATCTTTCTAGCTGCTCTTCTTCCACTTTATAATGCTCTAGTTCTTGTGTAATCCCAATAATTTTATGTACTACACACGTAAAATGCAACCTGGATTTAGAAAACAGCAGTTTTCTTTTCAATACTTTTTCTAACTGTATCAAATATGGACACCCCCTTCCAGACCCGTAGCCAGCATTTTGATTCGGGGGGGGGGGGGCTGAGTCTGAGTGAAAGAGGGTTTACCCTAGCAAAACTTTTGTATTATTACCCCAATACCCCCATGCATATGGGATATATTGAGTATGGTGATCAGATCATGATATGAATAGACATAACAGTTTAAATAATGCACCAGTAAGGGCTTCTCATGGACCACCATGAGAATTTGGGGGGGGGGGCTGAAGCACCTCAAGCCCCCCCCCCGGCTACATGCCTGCCCCCTCCCTATTTTTGTGCCAATACTTTGAACAAACTATTCACATCCTGAAATGGAAACAAAAACTACGAATGAATAATAAAAACTCTTACACCTCCACAAACAACTGCACAAACACCCACCAAAAAGATAAAGAACACAGAAAAAGTCTGACAAATATACTCACACATTCAACAGTCACAGGCAGAAGGGCCAACATATTTTTCAGACTCCCCAACTAGCTCCGCATAGCCTTCCACATGTGTCAGCCAAGGAGCAGTATAAGACTAGTGCTTTGCTTTTTATACCATGCAAATGCACAGGCACTGCTTTGGAGACCCTAGGAATAAGAAGTCCATCGACTCTTTTTCTGACAATAGCAGAAATACTGTAAGAAGTCTTGATGAACATTAATTATGCACAATGCTGAAGAAAATTAAATCCAAGCATTTTGTAAAGGAAAAGCAGTAATTTATGTGACTGCACCAACTACAAGGCAAGTCATGGCAATGTGCAATTAGTGTAAGAATAAACACCGAATTTATTGCCATGCGAAAATATGATAATCTCTTCAAAATAATTTGGGTTAAAATTCACCAGTGTTTATTTGTAATATTTTTGGCCTATTTTTGTTCAGAAGAATGATCTGCATATAAAAAAGAGTGTGTGGGGAAATCAGGCATCACTATAGTGGACTTGTCACTACAGGCAGCCCTCAAATTACAAACAGGATAGGTTCTCTAAGTTTGTTCTGAACCTGAATTGGATTATGTCAGAACAGGTACATTTTTAGTGTAACTCCAGGATATCTCCCTTTCCCCCTCCCTATATATAGTGCAGTGGTTCTCAACCTGTGGGTCCCCAGATGTTTTGGCCTTCAACTCCCAGAAACCCTAACAGCTGGAAAACTGGCTGGGATTTCTGGGAGTTGCAGACTAAAACATCTGGGGACCCACAGGTTAAGAACCACTGATATAGAGTGTGTGTGGATAGCATACGGAAGGGTTAACATTCCTGTCATGTTGGTTTTGCTGTCTGTGCCCCAGTTCAGAAGATTTCACCTCATTTTCTGTCCCTGTGTGAATTGGATTTTGAAAAAGAAAACAAGGATTGGGAATAAAGCTCCAGTTGGGACACCTTTTCCTTATAACTCTTTCAGTTATGAACTTCCCATTTGATGGGTAGATTTCTCTCACTTTCTGTTGTCTCACCCCCATTCTTAACTATTAGTCGTATGTAGGGGGGTAGATTTCTTTCACTGCCTGTTGTCTCACCCCTATTCTTAACTATGAGTCATTCGTAAGGTGGGTGTTTGTAAGTCGAGGACTGCCTGTATTCAATTAGAGTGTGTACATACATATAAGGAAACTAAAGGAAACTACAGCCTAATACTGTCCGCTCAATTAAACAAAAACATTCACAACTTAAGTTTACTGCAATAGCAATTATTAAGTATGATATTTTCAAAGTAGTGTAGTAAAGCCACATAGAAAATAGCTGAATGTTATATCTAAATGCTAAAATGACAGAAATACTTTGGTCCTTCCCCTTTACACAGAGCCTAACAAGTCAACACAGAAGTACCGGTACGTCCAGATTAATTCACAGCCATTATTTCTAGATGTGGGTATGGGACTGCAGCCTAAAGTAGGCTTACTTCAAGTTGGTAGATTTACTTCAACTAACTATTACAGTACTTATGAAGAATTTCAAATGTATTCAATGAGACATAACGATCTAATCTGTTGAGCTGCATTTTAGCTTAGCTCCTTGTAGGACAAATTCCAGAATATTAGAGCAGGAATATAAGCCTTGCATCTCAAAAGTTAAAATTTAATTAATAAGACCGGATATATTTCAAATTTAATAAATGTAAGTATTCCAAACATATTAAGAGTTCTACATTACAAGAAACACAAAGGACCTATCAGTTTCATGATGTTGGGCAGCATATAAAGGACTTTTCAAGGTTCAAAGCAAGAAGAAAACCCCAATTTGGCATTGGCATTTATCTGAATTTTACACCAGGTTCTTAAACCAACTATGTCACTACAACATTTATCAAAGCAGCAATAAATCAACAACTTCCTTCTGAAATATTAGAAAAGACACCAGAAAAAAATTACATCTCCTAAGCCAAATCGGAATTATTTTCATTCATTATTCATTTTGAATAATTTATTTTCAAAATTATTACTTTCTATGAAATGCATGGAAAATATTAAAATACAATTTTCTACATGAAAAGATGTATTTGGCTATAAATATTCTTAAGAAATGTAACATATGTACATTTTTCTGTTTAAAACATGCAATCTGTTAAAGATACTCAGCTAAACTACTTACTTTTTCATGATTTTTATTCAAAGCTCTCCTAACATTAATTTATATGCTAAAACAGCTCACCTTTTAGTCTCATGAGCCAACTTAAACAACAAAAATAACTACCATAAATTGCATCTACACAAGAAAAATCCCTTCCACCCCAAAGCATGAAAATCATGCATTACTTAGAACTGAGTTGCTTGATATTTGGTGCACCCTGAATAATTCTCAGTCAAATGGTACTAAATAGCTGGGGTTTAAACCCATAGGTTTGAATTTGTCACTACAAACACGACAAAGGGCAGCAAAGAACATATCCATCATGAACAATAACCACAGCATTTTAGCGACACACACTGACATACAGCATTCCTTTACAAGAACCGGCATTCTATAGTGGCTCCTAGACTGAAATTCATGTTACCCTCTCTGTTGTCCTTCTACTGACAGGTAGACCTTTTAACTAAAACAGGCATTTAACAATTAATATTCTTGTGAGGAAAAATATTTTATTGGGATGTGTCCACTCCATTTTTATTCTTACAATATTATTTAAATTGTGTTCTACAGATTTAAATATTGGTATCCTTATATTACAATATATTATTATATTAATAGTTTTTAACTTTATTATCAGGTTTTCAGCTGCTCCTGGTTTTCATCTTTTTGTAAGCTGCTAAGAGTCCCTTGTCAGAAGAAAAACAAGATATGAAGAAATACTGTAAATAAAATTACTGGAGTCCAAACCACTAAATATCAAAGGAATTGGTCTTATGTTTTCATTTATCTGCATTAGTAAGAATCAAGCTTGTAAGAAAGCCATTCAGTAACTTTCTGGAAAATTCAGATAAATATCAGCTTTAGAAGAGGATTCTCTTTGTTTTCCTTGCAAATGTGATCAGATGCAAGTAGATGATGTTGCCAAACTTTGACATTGCCAATGATGTGTTATTTTTAACCAGAAACTATATAGCCTGGAAACACTGTTAGGGTGATGGCTTAATTTGTCTACCGTGCCTCTGCAATGTGAGGATTGTATTATCCAAAACTCTCACATCAAATACAGCCCATCTATTTTGATATCACAGAACTAAATCAACCAGTTGAGAAATCACATTACAAATTCTTTTTTTGTGTACTATAATGTGATGAACACTGGTTCAAGAAACAAGACCTACATAAGTATATATGTACCCATACACAATTTTCCAAATATGGGGTCATTATATAGCTAAAATGGCATTGTCCAAAAAAAATTGCAATTATTATCAACATGCTAGTAAAAATTCCAAAAAAGGAAAAGTCTTATTTACTACAATTCCAAGTGCCTTTTTTCTACTGCAGGAGATTATAGTTATTCTATCAGAAAAGATTACAATCGCAAAAGCCATTATGATGTAGCTAATAGATATCTGACATGCAGGTGCAAATAAGTGGCTTCAAATGCTGTTCATGAACTCCTTTAATAGCCATATGCAATACTTCTTAGCCGAATCTATACCACTGAATCCCAAGACTTTTGGAAGCAGGAACAAAAATATGTTTAAATTATCAAGTAGCAAAATATTATGGAAGATAGACAATCATGCAATAATGACTGAGTACTTGATATAAATGGATTTTAAGATCTATCAGTATAGTTGAGTATGCTCACAAACATTCTTACTAGCCAATCCAAATGTCAATTGCCAAAACAGAACTAAGAAGGTCTCTTAATAGAACACCCCAAAAGACATCTACTTTAATATGAAAGAGCTACTGACTTTTAAGTGGATTTAGCATAATTGCACAATGCCGGCACTTAGCAGTGTGATGTGGGCTTTAATAAGTGCAACTCAAATCATTGTAGAAATATTTTATGAATTTCTCAAAGCAATAATTGTCATTGCATTTTAAAACTGTGTAACATTAAAAACAAAGTGTCCTTTCCTGGGTGAAATCATTATGACTGGAAGCTTTCTTCATGTTTATGCCATAAAATACAGCCAATGAGAGGCTGTGTCCTATGTAGTCCAAGTGGACTTTCACTGCCATATACATCAATCAACTCTCCTCACTGTTCATAATAATGTTAAGGGTCCACAAGGAGCTGAAGACCAAAAGGAAAATCTATTGTAGCAGGGATGTCCTTCCATTTCCAGATGGGAATAATTAAATACAATGCTATGTAAATCTTACTACAAGGTACATCTAACAAATGGACAGACTCCTCTCATTAGCAGAATAAAACAAGATCCAGAGGAGAGCTGTTGGTGCAGGAAGGGAATCAAACAATTATCTTCAGATTCCTCCTTCTTTGATTCCTCTTTCCAATGTCATATCCCAAATGTTACAAGGAATCCACCCACTAAAATTAGAATTTGGCAACACTGGGAATTTAAATTACCATCAAAAAATAATTATTATACTTTTTTCCCCTGCACAAGCAATACACCCTAAAGCTTTCAATTTCATTCATTAAATATCCTATCTTTCTCCCAATATGGGACCCACGGTGGCCTTTCATTGTCATGCCTTTGTTGACATTGCTTCTCCAAGGCAGCTTCCAAGAATGCTAAATCAATATTTAATTGTGTAGTGGGATTACTAACGCATGCTTCTGCTTTCTTCATGCCACCATTTCTATTTTTGAAATCTTATTCATTTTCAATCCTCAATTCTTAGGAATTGTGTGAGGAATTCTGTCTTCACGTGTACACTATCTTTCTTGAACTATTTGCAGTTATCTGAAACACAGTAAACTTATTCACATAGTTTAGAATTGATTTCTATTGTGCTGCTTTATGTAAAAATAAATGACATGAACTATGAATCCCAAAAATTTACTTAAACAATAGCTGCATCTCCTCTTCACAAAGAGAGTGGGAATAAAATTTGTCAGTTACTGTAAGATGAAAGCAGCTGACATATGAACTGTATATAATAATATATTAACATCATGGTATTAGCCTCTATCTTCAGAAATTCCCAGTCTACAACTCCTTCTATTTTGCAATCATTATAGCTAATTATGGCATAATGGGGCTTAGAGTCCTACAGTTGTTATCCTAGGTTGGAAAGGGCATTTAGATAACATAGCTTCTAAAAGAAATAAAGCACAGAATCGAGAAATATTTAAATTGTGATATTTTGAACTAAATATCTTGCATTTAAAACTAGAGGAATAGCACTTACTCCATTTTGGGCTACCAAAATGATCAAAGGGTTAGACACCAAGCCCTATAAGAAGTGGTTTAGGGTGCTGGATATGTTTAGGCTGGGAGGAGACATGACAGTCATGATTTCAAATGATGTCACATCGAGTAGTCAGGCTTGTTTTATGCTCCTCTAGAAACTAGGACACAAAGCAATGGATTCAAATTGCAAGAAAAGAGATTCTAACTAAAAATTAGGAGAAACCTTCTAAGAGCAGTGGTATATGCTCCCCCAAAGTGTAGTGGCAGTTCCTTCTCTGGCGGTATTTTAAACAGAATCTAAGCGAGCACCTATCAGCAGTGCTTTGATTGTGTTCTCCTGCATGACAGAATGGGATTAGACTGCATGGTCCTCGTAGTCTCTTCCAACTCTATGATGCTGAGACCTTCACACCTGGAGAGTCACAGGAGTCCCACCCAAAGCTAAAATAATGCTTGCTTTTATTAATACATTCTTTCAATTTTCACTCAGAAATTCTATTAGCATTCCTACTCACATGTGGCTGCAAATAGACTTCAAAAATTAAAATGCAACACAGTGAACTCTTGGTATCCACTGAGGTTCAGTTTCAGGAATGCTTGTGGATACCAAAATCCAGGGATGCTCAAATTTTATTATATAAATTGGTGTACGAATATAACACCCCTAACATAAATTGGCAAAATCAGGGGTGGGTGGAATATTTTTAGGAGAGAGGTGCCTATTTTCAAGTAGTGGATATGGAAGGCAAAATGGTTAAAGATGTACAAGCAAAAGTACAACACATGTACACCCATGGAATTCAAAGTTAAATACTTTATATCTGTAATTTAAAAAGATATTTTGTCGCACAGCTGAAAATGATTTGTCATTGAGGCCTTGGGAGACTTACTATCAGCCAGAACATGCAATGCTATCCAGGTGGACCAATAGTCTCACTTTGTATTGTCAAAATATGTACAGTCACAAATGCATAAAAATACTAAGACTTGATTAGTTGTATTGTTTTACACTCCAGTCACTGGTAACTTACATACAATCATTAAAACACAGACCATATCATTACTGTTGGTACAGGTTGAGCATCCTTTATCTAAAATTCCAAAACACAACAAAATAAATATATATATTCACATAGGTGGCTGCAGTAGTGAAGCATTTTGGATAAGGGATACTATACCTGTACTGTTAACCACTATAGACCAAAAGAATACCGAGAGTTATGACTTAACTGTGTACACAAGAAAGGCTTGTTAATTTTTAACTTTATGCTTAGTTTGCATAACCTTACAAATACACACATTTTAACTGCAAATTTCAGGTGCAGAAGTCAATCAATTCCAACTTAATGGGACACTATTTCACAGCTCTTGGAAGACTACAATTCAGAAATGTAAAATAAATTAATTTCACTATGAATCAGACATTCAATGGCTTACTTTGCCTTATATATCAAACTATGATCACATAAAAAAGGGAATTAACCAATATAATTTTAGCAATACAGGAGCTTAATTAATAAAACTGCATAATTAAAAGCATATTTTGTCAACTGCCTTAAAATCTATTATTTTAATAAAATCTTTCTGATAGTTGTATCTAGAGGTAAAATATACAATTGCACTGTCATTTGCATATTAATGCATAGACACTTTTCTCACAAAGTAATAACACTGCTAGGGGAAAATGCAACCTTCACAAACTAAAACTACTCCTTATACTAGGTTATGTATCTTAACATGCTTTTTGTGAAAGAAATCGTACTACATGCAGAGGCTTACTTCCAAGAAAACATCTTGTCTTAATCTGATATTTGAACTGCAGAATAAATATTACTTTCATGGTCTAACAATGCCCCCTTCACTTCAGAAAAGAAAATATACATATACTATACAGAACTTACTACATAATATAAAATTGTTTATATGAAGACTTTAATTTGAAACAAAAGTTCAAGACATTGAAGGTAAATTGATTTACATAATTTCTAGGTTTTCATCAAGTTCCACTGAAAACAACTGAATTGGGTTTCTAATAATTTAATTCAAAGCAACTTTTCTGAATAAAGTTTCCTGTGTTTAATTTCACAGTAAAACGATAGGACTCCAATTATCTATTTTTATTGCCCCATTTGCCTTTCATATCACATAAGGTCTTGCCTTGCACATCACATAAGGTCTTGTTCTCACAGTCCCAGGAAATTTAAGTAGAAAGCATTTTTCCCAAAAGGCAAAAAGTGAAGTATTTCCACGCTACATCTGAGGAAATGTCAACATCACAGCAGTTAAAATCTCCAGGCAATTAATTCCAGAAATATAATTCATTAAGATCAATAAATAAAATATTTAAATAATCTTTCATCTCTTTAGCAATTTTGCCAATTAATACATTATGACTGTATATTAAGTATCAGATCTAAAAACAAACTATTGCTGAACAACTCATTTGTACTAGTTTACCTAATCTAGCAGCACAATTCTAGCTACGTTTACTCAGAAGTAAGTCCAAATTCATGACCCATGCAGACGAATCGTACACATTCTAACTGGAAAAAAGTAATTTTCATTACTTTTCATTATATTTCTAAAATCTTATCGATCAAATATCAAAAATCCTATCAAACATATAATCAATATTCTTACAAAAATAATTTTATCACTTTTATTCACTTGTGAAGTCATCTCCCATATTCTATCATCCCAGTCCACTGAATACAAATGAGTCAAAACATAAAACCGTAGTGCAAATGTGGGAAATCAATCAGTAAATTAAATTCAAAATTTTAACAAGTTAACCCTTCCCCTTTTAAAGGAGGAAAGTGTACCAGTTAACAAAAAGGGGGCATTGGTGTTATATTATGTAGCTATAAAAAAAATACCTTAATTGGGGGGGGGGGGCGCAGTTGCTAAACCTAAGTGTCAAAGATGGGAGAAGCCATCAAATGGTATAAGGCTATTCTGCATGCAGTTCTGAACAGGTGAATCTCCCAGAATTGAAACCAAGAACAAAAGGATATTCTTCTTTCACAGAATCTTAGCATTTTCAAAAATATACCTATGAAATCACGTATTTCATTACTTATTCTAATTATTAACCTGTTAACTGACAAAAGGTCTTTTGCTTTCAATTAGCAGTAACTATGTGTTCTAAGTATTATTTAAGACAGTGACATCACTACTATACTACACTATACAAACCCAATTTCCATGGAGGAATGATATAATTCAAGAGAGCCAACCCCACGCATCTTTAAGTACAGAGTTTAAGGCATATTAATGTTATATCTATATGATTTTAAAATATCATGGAGGATCAATTTCCTGTTCTAGTTGTTAGGGGTGTTATTATTCATCCAAAAATCAAATACTGTACTACATGGATTTTTAAATACGTAATCTTTCATCTACACGTATTTTAAGTATTTCCCACATCAGCTGACACAAAGAACCTATGCACATGTGAAAATTGGCTACACATCCAGCATTAAATTTATAAAAAAAGAATTATGGTTAATTCCAGATTCTACCACTTAACAGGAAAAAGTTACTGAAATAAAAAATACATTTTAAAATCTTATTTGAACGTCAATAGGTATATCTTTTCAGAAAAACATGAACATCCACAAAAGAAGAATGGCAAAACAACCACTTCATTGTCTAATTCCAAATCAACAGCAACATCTTGGCAATCATTTGCTGCCTATAAAATATACTCTGATCGACATGACACTATTTAGTATCAATTTACTACTGAGGTATCCAATTGCACAAAATGCCAAATCTTACTACAGTCAATACCCATGGTCATATCTTCCCACCCCCAATCTGCAGCCAGGAAATGAGGACTATGCAAACTGACCTATAGTGTGCATTTTTCTATACCACAATAAGAAACATTTTCCAGAAGACAAAGGCATTGTGGTGCGCCTAGATCTTTTGTCACTGTGACCGATAAAAATCTTACACACACACACACTTACAATTGCCATCATAAATACTGCCGCAGCAGATTATCTGAGAGTTACGGAAAAGAAACATATTAGATAATAGCTGCAGGATTCTGATGCAACAGCTGTACGTGCACAACTGATTTACACTGGCATTTCATTTCTACCTTCCCTGTGCCAGGCCTAGGCCTCAGCCTGCCAGAGTCTCTCGCTTCTGCAAATCGGAAGAGGGAGAAAATCACTGCTGCTTTTCAGCAAGAAACATGGGGCTGGGAAAGGGAACCAAAGTAGCAGGGGCCTTTAGGTTGAGGATGAGTGTAGGGTACATCTATATTGCAGAAGGAGCGCAGTGTGACACTACTAAAATCGCTGTGGGTCAAGTCTGTGCACTCAGAGGAGTCACCGTTTGCACACTTTGGCAGAGAAGGCGAAGGGCCCTTGCACACAGCCAGATTTATCAAGGCAGATAATCCACAATATCTGCTTTGATATTCAAGTTCAACGGGGTTTCTATACATCTGTGCGGAAGGGGCCTTAGAAAATCCAGTTCAAAGCAGATTTTGTGGATTATCGGCCTTAATATTCTGGGTTATATGGCTGTGTGGAATGATGCCTCCCATGAGTTCTGATGTCAAACTGCACTCATTCTGCAGGGTAGATGCACTCTGCCCTGGCTCGACGGTATAGGATCTCAGATGGTGTAGTTCAGCGAGGTATATTTGGAAAGCAAAAGAAACTGTAGAACAGCAGCTCTGAGTCCCCTTCTGAGCTGCTCTGTGTCCCCTTCGGGGTTGAAATAGGGTAGGGTAAAAATGCAGTAAGTAAAAAAAAAAAACTCCCAACAAGCCATCACAGTTAAAGCGGTGTTACACCGCCCTCCTTCCACAGTGAAGATGCAACCCTTGCCAAGAAATGCTCTGATTTGTAGTAAGGCGCCAGAGAAGACCTTGGGCCCTTCCTCAGAGCCATATAACCCAGAGTATCAAGGCAGAATAATCCACAGCATCGGCTTTGAACTGGGGGCCCTTCCACACAGCTGAATAAAATCCCACATTTTCTGCTTTGAACTGAAATATATGGCAATGTGGGCTCAGATAACCCAGGGTCCTTCCACACCGCTCTATATCCCAGAATATCAAGGTGTAAAATCCCACAATATCTGCTTTGAACTGGGTTATCTGATCCCACACTACCATATATTTCAGTTCAAAGAAGAAAATGTGGGATTTTATTCAGCTGTGCAAAAGGAGCCCCTTTTCAAAGAAGATATTGTGGGATTTTCTGCCTTGATATTCTGGGTTATAAGGGCCCGGGATTTGAACCCACACTGCCATATAATCCAGTTCAATGTGGATTTTATACAGCAGTGTGGCAGGGGCCCTTGTGAAAATTCACCTTCCCAGGAGGGAGGAGATTGGAAAAGCGGTGTCAAAATACATACTGATGCAGAGAGACCAAGGGCCCTTCCACACAGTCCCATAACCCAGAATATCAAATCAGATAATCCACAATATCAGTTTTGCAATAGAATATCGGAGCCCATACTGTCATATTATGCAGTTCAATATAGAATTTATACAGCTATTTGTATGGGGCCCTTGTGAAATTTCACCTTCCCACGAGGATTTGGGGGGGGGGGGGGGTTGAAAAAGCGGTGTCAAACTGCATACTGATAGAGAGACTAGGGGCCCCTCCACACAGCTCTATATCCCAGAATATCAAGGCAGAAAATCTCACAATATCTGCTTTGAACTGGGTTATCTGAGAACACACTCAGATAATGTGGGATTTTCTAGACAACCATATAATGCAGAATATCAAAGTAGATAATCCACAATATCGGTTTTGAACTGGAATATCTGAGGACCCTTCCACACAGCCATTTAACCCAGAATAACAAGGCAGAAAATCCCACAAAGTCTTGCTTTGAACTAGGTTATCTGAATTCACAATGGCATATAATCCAGTTCAAAGCAGATGTGGGATGTTTCTCAGCTGTGTGGAAGGGGCCTGAGCCCATATTGCCATATAAACCAGTACAATGTAGATTTTATACAGCTGTGTAGAAGGGGCCTAAAGATACCTTGGCTCCTTCCACATAGCTGTATAAAATCCACAATGAATTGGATTATATGGCAGCGTGGACTCAAGGCGCTTCCAGACAGCCATATAACCCAGACTCTCAAGGCAGAAAATCCCACAATATATGCTTTGAACTGGGTTATCTTGAGTTCACAGTGCCATATATCAAAGCCAATACTGTAGATTATTCTGCCTTGATATTCTGGGAGCCCTTCCACAGAGCCCTATATCCCCAAATGTTACAGCAGAAAATCCCACAATATCTGCTTTGAACTAGGTTATCTGAGCCCAGAATCAGATAATGTGGGATTTTCTGCCTTGATATTCTGGGATATAGACCTGTGTGGAAGGGCCGTGAGTTGTATGAATATAGGGCTGTGTGGGAGAGCCCTTGACCTCTCTGCATCAATATACAGTTTGACAGCACTTTTCCAACAGCCCCTCCTCCCTCAGGAAGGTGAAGTTTCACAAGGGCCCCTTCCACACAACTGTATAAAATCCATATTGAACTGCAATTATATGGCAGTGTGGACTCAAATAATCCAGGGCCCTTCCACAGAGCTGAATAAAATCCCACATTATCAAAGCCAATACTGTGGATTATTCTGTCTTGATATTCTGGGAGCCTTTCCACACAGCCCTATATCCCAGAATATCAAGGCAGAAAGTCCCACAATATCAGCTTTGAACTGGGTTATCTGAGTCAACACAGCCATATATTCCATTTCAATGCAGAAAATATGGGATTTTATTCAGCTGTGTGGAAAGGTCCCGAGTCCACACTGAGATAATGTGGGATTTTCTGCCTTGATGTTCTGGGATACAGGACTGTGTGGAAGGCCCCTGGGTTAGCTGAGACCACATTTCCATATATCCCACCTCAAAGCAGAAAATGTGGGATTTTGTCCAGCTGTATGGAAGGGGCCCACAATATCTGCTCTGAACTGGATTCTCGAGACCACACTGCCATATAATCCAGTTCATAGCAGGTAATGTGGGATTTTATTCAGCTGTGTGGAAAGGCCTGAGTCCACACTCAGATATTCTGAGATATAGGGCTGTGTGGAAGGACCCTGGGTTATCTGAGTCCACACTGCCATAACCCTAACCCAGGGCCCATCCACACAGCTCTATATCCCCAAATATCAAGGCAGGAAATTCCACGATATCTGCTTTGAACTGGGTTATCTGAGCCCACACTGCCATATAATCCAATTCAAGACAGCTGTGCGGAAGGACCCTGAGTCTACACTCAGATATTGTGGGATTTTCTGCCTTGATATTCTGGGATATAGGGCTGTGTGGAAGGGCCCTGGGTTGTATGAGTCCACACTGCCATAACCCTAACCCAGGCCCCTTTCACACAGCTCTATATTCCAGAATATCAAGGCAGAAAATCCCACATTATCAGAGTGTACGCAGAGTTCTTCCACAGTCCTATATTCCAGAATATCAAGGCAGAAAATCTCACAATATCTGCTTTGAACTGGGCTATCGGAGTCCACACAGCAATATATTCCAGTTCAATGAAGAAAATGTGGGATTTTATTCAGCTCTGTGGAATGGCCCCGAGTCCACACTCAGATAATGTGGGATTTTCTGCCTTGATGTTCTGGGATATAGGGCTGTGTGGAAGGGCCCTGGGTTGTCGGAGTCCACACTGCCATAAGCCTAACCCAGGGCACTTCCACACAGCTCTATATCCCCGAATATCAAGGCAGAAAATCCCAAATTATGTGAGTGTACTCAGAGCTCTTCCACGCAGCCCTATATTCCAGAATATCAAGGCAGAAAATCCCAAATAACTGAGTGTACTCAGTTCTTCCACACAGTCCTATATTCCAGAATATCAAGGCAGAAAATCCCACAATATCTGCTTTGAACTGGCCAATCTGACTCCACACAGCCATATATTCCAGTTCAATGCAGAAAATGTGGGATTTTATTCAGTTGTGTGGAAGGGCCCTGAGTCCACTCAGATAATGTGGGATTTTCTGCCTTGATGTTCTGGGATATAGGGCTGTGTGGAAGGGATCTGGGTTGTCCGAGTTCACACTGTCATAACCCTAATCCAGGGCCCTTCCACACAGCTCTATATCCCCGAATATCAAGGCAGAAAATCCCACAATATCTGCTTTGAACTGGGCTGAGTCCACACAGCCATATATTCCAGTTCAAAGCAGAAAATGTAGGATTTTATTCAGCTGTGTGGAAGAGCCCTGAGTCCACACTCAGATAATGTGGGATTTTCTGCCTTGATGTTCTGGGATATAGGGCTGTGTGGAAGGGCCCTGGGTTGTCCAAGTCCACACTGCCATAACTCTAACTGAGGGCCCTTCCACACAGCTCTGTATCCCTGAATATAAAGGCAGAAAATCCCAAATTATCTGAGTATACTCAGAGCTCTTCCACACAGCCCTATATTCCAGAATATCAAGGCAGAAAATCCCACAATATCTGCTTTGAGCTGGGCTGAGTCCACACAGCCATATATTTCAGTTCAATGCAGAAAATGTGGGATTTTCTGCCTTGATGTTCTGGGATATAGGGCTGTGTGGAAGGGCCCTGTGTTAGCTGAATCCACATTTCCATATATCCCATCTCAAAGCAGAAAATGTGGGATTTTGCTCAGCTGTATGGAAGGGGGATCTGAACCGGATTCTCTGAGCCCACACTGCCCTGCAATCCAATTCAAGGCAGCTGTGTGGAAGGGCCCTAAAGGAGGCGAAGGCGCAATCCAAGCGAAGGCGACCCACGGGAGGGATACAGGTCAGGTCTAGATCGAAGCCATCCTCCTGGTATCTCCTTTTGTTCCTGCTGACGATCTCTTTGATGATGGCGGTCATGTCTGGGAGCCGGGAGCCGCTGAGGAACAGGGCGGACAAGCACGGCGGCGGCTGCAGGGCGCAGAGGGCGCGGAGCCTCGGCGGAGGAGGAAGAGGCAGAGGAGGCGGAGGAGGGGGAGGCTGGCCCCCTCCCGCTTCGGCCCGCCAACGGTGAGGAGGACGGCGGCGGCGGCGACTGCTGCTGCTGCTCACGGAGCGGCTCGAAGAAGAAGGTGGAGACGATGACGGTAAGGCGGCTGCTGCTGCTTCTCCTCCTCCTCCTTCTTCTTCTTCAGGCGAAGGCCCGGACGCGGCCTGGCCCAGCGGCGGCGAGAGCGTCGCTTCCTGAGGCGAGGAGGAGGCCGAGGAGACTGAGGAGGAGCCGCCGCCGCCGCCGCCGAGGCTCCCTCCTCCTCCTCTCTCCCGCGGGCTCGAGCGGCGGCGGGGCTCCAGGAGGACCGGCGACGGCAGCAGCTTCGCCCGCTTTTCCCCACCCGCCCGAGCGGGCGGGCAGGCAGGTTGCTCCTTCCCTTGCTTTCCGAAAGCGGGAAACGCAAAAACAAAAAAGGACGAAAAAGGAGGCGGGCGGGCCCGAGAAACAGAATTAAAAAATCAATAAAATAGCCCTCTCAGGTCCTGAGGGGAAGGCGGCCTCCTCGCCTCATTCCTCTGCGCGGCGGTTGGGTCGCCTTCCTTTCCTTCCCTTTCCTTCCTTCTTCTTTGCCTTCTGCCGCGCACGCGTAGAAGAGCCGAGCCGATTTTTTTCTCTCCTCCTCCTCCTCCCTCCTCCCTCCCCCCTCCCTCCTTGTCTCCAAGAGAGCGGCTGTTCCTTCAATCGCTGACACCCCCCTTTTTTTTCTTCTTCTTCTTTTCCTTTCTTCCTTTTCCTGACTTTCTTCTCCTTCAAGGCTCACTTGCAGCCTCGCTTGCGCCAGCCAACCATCATGGCTGCAGCTTCCGAAAGAGAGGCAGAGCGAGAGGGAAAAAGGAAGCAAAGGGAGGGGGGGAGAAAAGGAGGGGAGGGGGAGGGAGAAAAAGGAACAGCGCCGAAAGAGAGAGGGGAGGGGGAGGAGGAGGGGGAAAAAAAGTCAGCGGGAACGCATCACTCCGCTCTTGGTGAGCTCCCTCCGCCGCTGGAGGAAAAAGGAGTCCGCCGCCACATCACCGCCTCCAAATCTCTTCCTCCGACTTTTCCTTCCTTTCTTTCCGTTCCTTTCTTTCCGTTCTTCCTTCCTTCATCAAAAGCAGATTCAAGCCGAGAAGGGCGATTGCTCCTAGACTGGAAAAGAAGAAGAGGAGCGCAGGCGTAGAGAGAGAGAGAGGGACACGTTCGGAAGCGGCGGAAGGATATCCCACAGGCGATTGCCTCATCCCAATGACGGGCTAATTCCCCCCGGAGTCACGTGACGGGTGTAAAGCAGAGGAAAGGGAGGGGGCACTTCCCGCTCCTCCGCCTCCTGAGCTGAGGCTGCTTCTGCCCCACTTCTTTCCAAGGGAGGGCTTGCATCAGTATCACAGCCTTTTCTATTGTACACCCCTTGCAATGGCCCTTTTTTTTTGCAGCAGGAGGTGCCTTTGGTCCCCAAGAGCCTCCTTGCAAGGCTTATTGATGCATTGGCCTAGCAGCCACCCTTTCACATTGGCTTTTGTTGTCCTGGTTGCAATCCCTGGTTAGGCTGTCCAGTCTGGGGTTGAGACCTTGCACCAGTGGGCAAAGAGAATCTCTGGGGAGGCCCTGCTCTAGGCCCTACCATTATCACAAGTGAGACTGGTGGGGACGAGGGACAGGGCCTTCTCGGTGGTGGCCCCTCGCCTATGGAATGCACTCCCCAGGGAGATTAGGTCATCAACATCCCTCCTCTCTTTCAGAAGGAAGCTAAAAATCTATATGTGGGACCAGGCTTTTGGGTAAGCTGGCAGATGGACAAAGACAATGATGACCAGAGTAGGAAAGGACAATGACGATGTTAGATGGATTACCGATTTATGAATTGGCGAACATTGACCACAAGATGATTTTATTGCTGCTATTGTACCGTCTTGATTGTTTTAACTAGTTATAACTGTTGACGCTATATTGTAATTTTGTATATTTATTTTGTGAATTGTTGGGCATCGAATTGTGCCTTTTGTAAGCCGCCCTGAGTTCCCCCTAGAGCAATGGTTCTCAACCTGGGGTCCCCAGATGTTTTTGGCCTACAACTCCCAGAAATCCCAGCCAGTTTACCAGCTGTTAGGATTTCTGGGAGTTGAAGGCCAAAAACATCTGGGGACCCCACGTTGAGAACTACTGCCCTAGGGGGTTGAGAAGGGGTAGAAGCACCCCAAATAAATAAATAAATAAATAAATCTTTGCCCATGCTCTCATACCTCACAACCTCTGAGGATGCTTGCCATAGATGCAGGCGAAACGTCAGGAGAGAATGCTTCTAGAACATGGCCATATAGCCAGAAAAAACTACAACAACCAAGAATCAGAACTGCTTCCTGTTGGGTCTTTGTGATTGCATATGAGCCGGCGCAAACTTTAAGATCTTCCGGGGGAGGCCCTCCATTCGCTCCCACCACCGTCACAAGCACAGTTGGTGGGGACGAGAGAGAGGGCCTTCTCGGTGGTGGCCCCTCACCTCTGGAACACCCTTCCTGGGGAAATAAGACAGGCCCCATCACTCCCCTCTTTTCGTAAGAGCCTGAAGACCTGGTGGTTTAAACAAACCTTTGAGAATGACTAGTTCTTGCTCTGCCCCAGATACTGTTGAAATTGGCCATATCTTCTTCTGCCAATTACCCAGGTCACTCTCTTCTGTTAGGCCCTGGAAATGTATAGCCATAGACATGTACAGCCATAGACTAAATCACATTAGCCTGGCCTGGCCTTTTAAACTGCCTTGATCAGACATGATTATTTTAAATATATGTGCTATTGTGGTTTTAATGCTTATACTGTTTTGTTAATTTTATGTTTATGCCTTTTTTTCTTGTATGTATTGATTATGTTACTTGGAAACCGTTCTGAGTCCCCTTGGGGAGATAGAGCGATATATAAATAAAGTGTTGTTGTTGTTGTTCCAGGATGTGGCACTCAAAGGATGCACATCATGGGGATTGCACAGCCCCATGGATACATAGCATGAGGATTGTGGAGATTGTATTGTCGAAGGCTTTCACGGCCAGAATCACTGGGTTGTTGTAGGTTTTACGGGCTATATGGCCATGTTCTAGAAGCATTCTCTCCTGACGTTTCGCCTGCATTTCTAGCAAGCATCCTCAGAGGTTGTGATGTCATCCACAACCTGTGAGGATGCCTACCATAGATGCAGGCGAAACGTCAGGAGAGAATGCTTCTAGAACATGGCCATATAGCCCGAAAAACCTACAACGCATTGTGGAGACTTGGTAACTAGGATGGCATGGCATGGAGATTACAGAATAGACTAGCTTTATTTGTCATTGCGCTATTGCACAACAAAATGACATGCCTTCCCCTGTACGCACCACAAAACAACACACCACCTCCACACAGCCTTCAATGCTACATCGGTGCAAAACCACTGAGTTCAATATAGCCACAGGTCTAGGATAAAAGCTATCCTTCAGTCTGTCTGTCCTTGTCTTTGTCACACTGTGCTGTCTGAATAGAATAAATGATAAAGGAAATGCAGGACTGTTCCCAGAGGAAAATAAGGGAAATAGTGGAAAAGAGATGGATACATGTAGGGGACAAGAGCTATTAAATATAGAATTTTTAATCTACTTTTTGTTAAATTGTTAAAAATATATATACTATTTAAGTCACCTATATTATCTTCTAAACTTCCTCACGAGAAAAAATGGTTATGTTCTACTAGTTTGTACTAAATTTAAAAAAACATTTAAAAAGAGAGATGACCCCAAGGGTACATAGCATGAGGATTGTTGCGCCCCTTGGTACCCAGGGTGGCCTGAAGATTGCACAACCCAATGGTACCTACTAGGGCTGAATACTATGGAGATTGCACCACCCCTAGCTCCCAGGGTGGCATGGAAATGACATAACTCTGGGACCTAGGGCTGCACAGTATGGGGATTATACCACCCTTTGGTACCCAAGGTTGCATGGGATAGGGGTTGATCCCTTAGCCCCCCAGGGATGCGTGGTATGAAGTTTACACAAACCCTGGTACCTGGGATGGTCCTGGAATTGCACAACCCTTGGCACCCAGGGATACAGAGCATGCAGATTACATGGCCCCTGGCACCTGTGATTCTATCAGGATTGCACAATGCCTTAGTGTCCAGAGATGCAAAGCATGACCCTGGATACCTTGTGGGTGGGGATTGCACATCACCCGGCACGTAAGAAAACATAGCATTAGGATTCCATGGCCCTTCTCACCCAGAACTGCATAGTATGGGGATTAAATGAACCCTTGGCACCCAGGGATGAAAGACATGGTGATTGTACAACCTCTGGCATCCAGGAATGATTGGCATGGGGACTAAATGGCCCCTTGGCACCCAGAGATGCAGGACATGGAGATCACACACCTCTTGGCACTTGGGTTGGTGCTGGAATTGCACAACCTCTTGACATCCAGGGATGCAGGACACAGAGATGGTGCAACCCCTGCGCCCAAGACTGCATGAAGTTTGCCCAATTCCTTGCATACAGCATGGGGACTGCACTGCCCCTTGGCACCCATGGCTGCATAGTATAGCGTGGTACATGCCTTAGTTGCCTCCAGATTGGATTACTGTAATGCACTTTACGTGGGGCTGCCCTTGAAAATGGCCCGGAAATTCCAATTGATACAACGGGCGGCAGCCAGGTTACTAACTGGTGCGACTTACAGGGAGCGGTCAACCCCCGTTTAAGGAGCTCCATTGGCTGCCGTTCATCTTCCGGTCCCAATTCAAGGTGCAGGTTCTTACCTACAAAGCCCTGAACGGTTTGGGACCCGCCTACCTGCATGACTGCATTTCTGTGTACGAGCCCACACAATCTCTTCAATCGCAGGCGTGATTGGTGGGGACGAGGGAGAGGGCCTTCTCAGTAGTGGCCCCCTGACTCTGGGACTCACTTCCAAAGGATATCAGGCATGCCCCAACATTGGCAGTCTTTAGGAGGAGCCTGAAAACGTGGCTGTTCCAGTGTGCCTTCCTGGAATAAAGAAATATTTCCCAGCAAAATGTCCTCAGAATGCACTTTAACTATTGGATTGTGTTGGACTGCGCCCCTCGCTTCTTTAAAACCCTCCTACCAGATATATCCTACCTTGTTCATGCCCAGCGTTTATTTTTTTAAATTTAAACTATTACATTTGGCCTGGCCATAGGTTTTTAAATCCTTGTGTGTTATTGTTATAAGTGATTTTTATTAATTTGTATTGAATTGTATTGTTTTGTTTATTGCTTTCTTGTTTTATTGATGTGTTCTTTGTGCTTGGCCTCATGTAAGCCGCTCCGAGTCCCTTGGGAAGATGGTGGCGGGGTATAAATAAAGTATTATTATTATTATTATTATTATTGTTATTATTATTATCATTATTTATTAAATGACCTGTTGGCATCTGTCCGAGTATGATGGTCCTCCGAGTATTGTTATATGTGATTTGTATTAATTTGTATTGCATTGTATAGTTTTGTTTATTGCTTTCCTGTTTTATTGATGTGTTCTTTGGGCTTAGCCTCATGTAAGCCGCTCCGAGTCCCTTGGGGAGATGGTGGCAGGGTATAAATAAGATTTTATTGTTATTATTATTTATTAAATGACCCGTTGGCATCCGTGGCTACACAGCATGGAGACTGCACAATACCTCGCATCCAGGATGCATGGCATAGTGACTGAATGGCCCCTTGATACCCAGAGATGCAGAAAATGGAGTTCACACAACCCCTGGCACCTGGGGTGGTGCTGGGATTGTACAACCCCTTAACATCAAGGGATGCAGGGCATAGAGATGACGTGACCCCTGCACCCAAGACAGCTTGGAGTTTGACCAATCTGTTGGCATCCAGCATGGTGATTGCACAACCCTTTGGCACCCAAGACTGCATAGCATCGGGATTGCATGACTGCTTGGCACCTGTGGCTGCATGGCATGGAGATTGAACCATCTCGGGCATCCAAGGCTGCACAGATTGCACCATGCCAGTTACTCAGGATAGAAGCCTAGGAGCTCCCTCCTCTTTCTCTCCTAGGCTTAGCAACCTGTAAACCTCACAGGGGTGAAAAAGTGCTGATTGTGATTCCTGCTGTGGCTTTAGTGATGTCATTCCTCAATTGTTCACAGAGTCTTCCCGGCCAGATGTAGGCTCCAAGCTGAAGAAAAGCGAGAGATATAAAGAGGAAAAAGGTGGCAAGCTCTGCCCCAGGAAAGCAGCAACGAGTGGCCTGGGAGCCCCCAAGCGGCCGCTTCACAAGCCAAGCAACCAGCAGCCACATTTCTCTGCAAGGTTGGCAAGAAGCGGATGCCGAGGCAGCTACGCCACCTATTGCCTCAGAAGAGGAAACCTCGGTTGCAACAGTGCAGGCACACACACACATGACACACACACAAGGCCCACGCCTCCCAAGTCCCCACCCAACTCCTGGTACAAGCCTTGGGGCTGCCCTCCAGGGCTTGGCACTTCAAAAAGACGCAGGCTGGGGCTGCAAGATTAAGGCAGCTAACCAGCACCCTCTGCTTGCCCAGCCTTTTCAACACTGATTCCTTGTGGGAGGTCTACATAAATTAATTTGAAAAATCTTAACCTAGATCTGGATCTTTTCAGGTTTTTTTTTTTTCCCAGATTTTTAACATGCACAGCCTACGCAATTGGGAAAGCCTGTAGTTTTGAAAATCTGCTGTAACTCTTACAGGATCTTGAGATATCTTGCTAGAATGCACACAAGAGAAAGAAGAAATCGGTTTTTAGGTGATTTATGATGGCTGTATTTTATTTTTCAAGCAGGTTTCTTGGTTCTTCTGTTCCATAAAACGAACAACGCATTTTGACCTATTTATTTATTTTATTTATCGTGGCAGGAGCAACCAGACATTTTGTATTACATTTTTAACAAAGCAAACAAACAGACAAAACACAAAGTTTGCAAGCTTGGTAGTTGATTAAATGTCCTTTGACCAGTATCTGGCCACTTGGAGTGCCTCTGGTGTTGCCGCAAGAAGGCCCTCCATTGTGCATGTGGCAGGGCTCAGGTTGCATTGCAGCAGGTGGTCTGTAGTTTGCTCTTTTCCACACTCGCATGTCGTGGATTCCACTTTGTAGTCCCATTTCTTAAGATTGGCTCTGCATCTCGTGGTGCCAGAGCGCAGTCTGTTCAGTGCCTTCCAAGTCGCCCAGTTTTCTGTGTGCCTAGAAGGGAGTCTCTCATTTGGTAATAATAATAATAATAATAATAATAATAATAATAATAATAATAATTTATTTATATACCGCTCTATCTCCCCGAGGGAACTCAGAGTGGTTCCCAGGTAAAAATCACAGAACATCCAAAGTAAAAACAACATAACCATAAGATTAACAAATCAAAATATGCATAAAAATTGTTGCTATAACACACATATATTAAACACACATAACACACATATATTTTAAAAAAAATTAAAAGGCCGGGCCAAGATTTGTGCAAGCCCAAAAATTCTAGGGGGCCCGGGAATTAAATGCAATGCTATGGCAGGCAACAAGGGAACCACTGACCGCATAGGGAAGCTGATGAGGAAACACAACATACAAACTATCTACAGACCCACCAAGAAAATCCAACAAATGCTACGTTCAGCAAAGGACAAGAGGGATCCTCTCACTTCTGCAGGAGTCTACTGTATACCATGCAGCTGTGGACAAGTCTACATAGGGGCCACCAAACGCAGCATTGCCCAAACACGAATCAAGGAACATGAAAGGCACTGCAAACTACTTCAACCAGAGAAGTCAGCCATAGCAGAGCACCTGATGAACCAACCTGGACACAGCATTTTATTTGAGAACACAAAAATGCTGGACCACTCTCACAACCACCAAGTCAGGCTACACAGAGAAGCCATTGAAATACACAAGCATGTGGACAGTTTCAACAGAAAGGAGGAAACCATGAAAATGAACAAAATCTGGCTACCAGTATTTAAAAACTCTAAAATTACAACAGCACAACAGTAAAGAGGAAACAAACAAGGACATCTAATCACCTCTCAACAAAAGTTTGCTCTAGGCACTGTCTGGCCATTATATGCTAATCAAGATAGTCAGTTGAAGCATTCACACCTAGCTCCAGCAGACAAGAGTCCTTTGTCTCACCCTGGTCATTCCACAGATATATACACTCCTTTTCCTAGTTCCAACAGACCTCACTACCTCTGAGGATGCTTGCCATAGATGCAGGCGAAACGTCAGGAGAGAATGCCTCTAGACCATGGCCATATAGCCCAAAAAAAACTACAACAACCCAGGCAACAATAATATTAGGTACAGGTCTTTGGCTGTTCATTCCAAGGCCGACTAGAGGAAATGATCTGGGTAATTGGTAGGAAGAATAAGGCTGTATTCGACAATGTATAGGGCTGAGTTAGAACTGTCCATTTTCAAAGGCTTGTTGAAACCACCAGGTCTTCAAGCTCTTACGAAAGGAAGAAAAACCCACAAAACAGCAAGTCCACAATAAGCAAACCGTGAAATAGCAAGGGAACACTATAGCCTTTTGTGGTGGCGGGAGGGTGCCTGTATAAGTGGACACCCCTGCCACATACATAAACACACATTTTTCACTTTTATTATGCATGCAGGTATAGACAGTGTCACATGTTGCTTGATGGGACAAATCAAACTGGACTTTAATGTGTCATTAGTACCCATAGCTGCTTTTTAAAAATTCACACCAAGAGTACATTTGATTTTGGAAGCTAAGCAGGGTCAGTATTTGGAAGGAAGATCTCCAGGTAAAATTAGGTGCTGTATGCTATATTGCAAAGGAAAGCAAAAGCAAACCATCTCTGAGTATTCTTCGCCTAAGAAATTCCTATGAAATTCCTGGGTTGGAGAGGCAACTTCAAGATACATGAGAAGAGAGGCCCAAATATTTCCAATGGGAACATTACCCGTCCCCTAAAACTAATTCATGTATAGTGAGGCTGTAATCCCCAATAGGAAAAGAAAATCTCAAAATAGAAATTAAGTTTTACTTGGGGATGGGTACTCGATGAGGTTAGGCCCTTGAGAGTTCAGCAAAGATATAGAAGATACTAGCTGTCCCCTGCCACACGTTGCTGTGGCCCAGTCTGGTGGAAAATAAAGTAATGAGAAAGTGTTGGTTTCTAATATATTTAATGTCTTTTTGTGAGTAAACAGTATTTCTTGCTGTTTCTTTGCCAGTGTTGATGTGGAGATTGTCTGGTTTTCCTGCTCTGGAACATGCAACATATCACTGTCCTTCTTTAGGGGTCCCTTTCAAATCTTTGATACTGCATCTGTCATATAGATGTGTGTGTGTGTGTGTGAATGGCTGGATGGCCCTTTGCCAGGAGGGCTTTGATTATGTTTTCTTGACCAGGTGAAGGGAGTTGGACTGGATGGCCTTAAGGCAGCATTTCTCAACCTGGGAAGTCAAGACCCCGGGGGGGGGGATCACCAGGGTGGTGTCAGAAGGGTCACCAAAGGCCATCAGAAAACACAGTATTTTCTGTTGGTCATGGGGGTTCTGTGTGGAAAGTTTGCCCCAATTCTGTTGTTGGTGGGGTTCAGAATGCTCCCTGATTGTAGGTGAACTATGAATCCCAGTAACTACAACTCCCAAATGTCAAGGTCTATTTCCCCCAAACTTCATCTGTGTTTATATTTGGGTATATTGAGTATTTGTGCCAAGTTTGGTCCAGATCCATCATTGTTTGAGTCCACAATGCTCTCTGGCTGTAGGTGAACTACAACTCCCAAACTCAAGGTCAATGCCCACCAAACCCTTCCAGTATTTTCTGTTGGTCATGGGAGTTCTGTGTGCCATGTTTGGTTCAATTCAATGGTTGATGGAGTTCAGAATGCTGTTTGTTTGTAGGTGAACTATAAATCCCAGCAACTACAACTACCAAATGACAAAATCATAATTTTGAGTGATGGTCACTGCTTGTGTTGTGAGACGTTTTGTTGCCAAATTTGGTGTGATTTCCTTCATTGGTTCTTTTGTTTTTAAGGAACTCATTATGCACAGAGCATTTTTATATATATAGAAGATACAAATAGATTGAAAAATAAGTAGAAATACTGGAGCAGGGTTTAGAAATCATACAAAAATGATGTATAGGGACACCTACTTTTTAGAAACCGTTTTTATGGCCTCAAACATTAATTGGCTTATTTGGTGGTTGTAAGGCAACTTGGCTACCCCTTTTTAGTATTTTTTTTAGTATTAGTTTCAATTGTTCTCCTATATCCTCTACTTCCCAAAGTTTCTTGTGACTATTATGCAATTGTGTATTCATTCAACCCATTTGTACCTGCTTTTAATTAGAAAGCCTTTTGCATTTTCAAGGTTATTTCCTATCGAGGGGACTCCAGGGACACATCTGGTGCACGCCTTTGATTGTGCAAGGGAAAAGATTATTGAAAGAGCAGTGGCTAACCATTATTTTTTTCTTGGTACTTATGTTAGCTGCCCTGAGAATACACATTTATGTGGAAAGATGCAGGATAGAAGTTACATAAATACATATATAACGCCAGAAACAACAGATGGAGTGAAGTGATGAAGTGATGAAAACACTCAAAATGACAAGTTCTGTCCAAAGGCCAGAGCTGCTGCTGTCTGCAGGTTTCTGTTCACAAACATTTCAGAAATGGGGGAAACCCCTATTTAGGGCAGTACAATTTTCTTTGCAGCAACACTTTTTGTTGACATCACAGTGTAGACAGGCGGATCTGAGACATCATCCACACATCCAAATGACATCGGCCAACCAAAAGAAGAAGAATGCAGTCCAATCCTGTTAAACCCATTGGTTTCAGAGGAAGATGGATTCTACGTTGACGGGGAAACGTCATTAGTGCTTTTCTAATGATCGCACACAAGGCTTACAATAGGAGGAAGCTGGATTTCTCCAAAGATTAAGAGCAGGTGCTTGGCACGTTGCCTTTTCACTGCTAACTTAGTTGTCCTGAGCTTTGTTTTGTTTTACCTTTGCCAAATTCAGCATATTAAGCAAGGACCTGCAATTAAGTGGCCTGGGAAGCCATCTTCTTCAGCTACAGAGTCACCCAAGGCCCTTCCACACAGCCATATAACCTGGGACTGCACCGAGTCTGTGGCGCAGCTGGCTGGGAGTCAACTGCATTAAGATCACTACTGACCGAAAGGTCATGAGTTTGAAGCCAGCCCGGGTCGGAGTGAGCTTCCGACCAATTTGTGTAGCTTGCTGTTGACCTTTGCAGCCTGAAAGACAGTTGCATCTGTCAAGTAGGAAATTTAGGTACCACTTATGCAGGGAGGCTAATTTACGACGCCATAAAAATCTCCAGCAAGCATGCAAAGAATGAGGAAGTACTTCATCAGTGTCACAAATGGACAGTGAAGTGACAGCTCCCCTGGTAACCAGAATACCTTCATGAAAAAGCTGGAAAGTTAAACAGCCTCTGTGTGTCTGTCTATATATGTTGTATGTCTATGGAATTGAATGTTTGCCATGCATGTGTACATTGTAATCTGCCCTGAGTCCCCTGCGGTGACTGTAAATAAAGAAACATAACCCAGAATATCAAGACAGATAATCCACAGTATCTACTTTGAACTGGATTATCTGTGTCCACACTGCCATATAATTCAATTCAATGGGGATTTTATACAGCTGTGTGGAAAGGACCCCAGTGACTCAACTTTTGCCACATCTTCCCTGCAGAAGCATGAAATGATGGAGCAAATATTAAGGCCCCTTCTACACTGCCTTATATCCCTGGATCTGATTCCAGATTATCGTGCAGTGTAGATTCACATAATCCTGCTCAAAGCAGAAAATCTGGGATCAGATCCTGGAATATAGGGCAGTGTAGATCCAGCCTAAATCAGAGACACAGCACAACAACTTAATACAAACAGTTGCTTTGTACATCAACTTTGCTAGGGGCAAAATGGTAACAACGCAGGCTTTTCTTCTTACAGGTCACCTTTAACAGGGGCTATTTATATAGCAAGCTCTTGGGGCAAAGAACACATCTTAATCTATGTTTGCAAAGCACAGTGCAAATTGAAAGTCCCGTAAAAGCAGAATGTCCAGGAATAATAAAGATATATGAGCTTTATAATGAACTGTTCGCTTCTCAAGTGGAATGAAATAGATTCCTCTAAGCCTGTTTTTTGTTTGGTTTGGTAACAGCTCTCCCTCCATTTCTCCCACCCACTTTAAAGAACACGACAAGATGAGTCACCTTAGGGAATGTCAACAAAAGAGATAAAAGAGTGTGTGAAATTACATAATAAACCAAATTAAATGGAAATTAGTTGGCCAGTTTCAGGCTGCATAACCAACCATTTACAGGTTCACATCAAAGTTTTTTTTTGTAAAAAAATTCAAATATATCTCAATAACACAATTGGTTTCCGTTACTAGTTGGATAAGATAAAATGTTTACTTCAGTCCTTCTATCCATTATTTTTCTGGGAAATCTTTATTCTCTTCCTTTAAAAAACAGACATGGTCAACAGAAGATTGTAATATAGAATACAGGAATCAGAACATCAGTGCAGTCACAAATGTTTTAATATAAGTATGCAAAATAACAGAAATCTGCCTAAAAACTACATCCCAACAAGTCCCTGGGGGAGAAAGGGGGATTCAATATACTCGTTTTGGTAGGCATCTTAATAGAACCAGTTCTACCCCTAGAGTTCATATAGGAAAAGAAACCTATGGGAAGAAATCATCTTTAAAGTACCAAGTACCAATGTTTTAGGACAGTGGTTCTCAACCTGGGGGTTGCGACCCCCCGAGGGGTTGCCTGGCCATTTCAGAGGGGTTTCGACGTTGCCTCCTTTGCCCCCCCCCCTCTGACTCCCTGGAATAGCGGCCGGGCCCCAGGGCCACCCTCTTCTCACCCCTTTTGAGGCCTCCGCCGCTGATGGAAGCCTCGAAAAGTGGCGAGAGGAGTGTAGGGCAGAAGGAACAGTGAGGCTTGGTGTTCAGAATGCTCTTTGATGGCAGGTGAACTATAACTCCAAGTAACTCTAACTACTGCATGTCAGGGTCTGTTTTCCCTAAACTCCATCAGTGTTCAAATTTAGGCATAATGAGTATTCGTGCCAAGTTTGGTCCAGATCCATAGTTGTTTGGGTTCTCAGTTCTCTATGGATGTAGGTGAACAACATCTCCCCTAAATCACTGCCAATTCCTCCCAAACCCCTCCAGTATTTTCTGTTGGTCATGGGAGTTCTCTGTGCCAAGTTTGGTCCAGTTCTGTAATTTGTGGAGATCTCAGTGGTCTGTGGAAGTCAGAGCTGAATCAATTGAAGGTACTGCAAATCCCATCATCCGTTGTCCATACTACCCCAAACATATTGTTTTTGTGATTAATCACTATGCTTTAATTAGGTTCAATTTGTAACAATACAAATACATCCTGCACATCGGATATTTATGTTATGATTCATAACAGTAGCAAAATTACAGTTCTAAAGAAGCAATGAAAATAATTGTATGGTTGGGGGTCACCATAACATGAGGAACTGTATTTAGGAGTCACGGCTTTAGAAAGGTTGAGAACCACTGTTTTAGGACTTTATAGGTGACTCTTCATTTGTAGAACTGTCCCTTGCAAAAACCTCTTATAGTGCCTCGGCTTATTAAATATGGTTTTCTCAGGGTGAGCAGATGGCGACTACTGGATGTCATATGTTCTGTATCAGAAACTTGAGCTGATGTGGTCTATCCAATGCAATTTTCTGAATCAGCACGCCAAATAACCAACTCTAAAGTTGACCAAAAATGGTTTTGTAACCTTTTGGATACTAATATTGGACAATGGTCCCTGGTCAAAGTGGTCCCTTGTCAAATAACCCCTGGTCAAGTGTCCCTGGTCAAAAAAAAGGTTGGGAACCACTAGTGTAGACACGTGTAATGTAGTTCAATTCGGTTTACAACAGCATTATATAGCAACTAGCCTTCCCCTGCCACGCTGTGGCCCAGTCTGCTGATCTGGAAAATAAAGTAATTAGAAAGTGTTGGTTTCTAATATATGTAATGTCTTTATGCTTGTGGGTAAACACTATTTCTTGATGTTTCTTTGTCAGTGTTGATGTGGAGAGTGTCTGGTTTGCCTACTCTGGAACATGCAACATATAATTGTCTTTCTTTAGGGGTCCCTTTCAAATCTATGTTACTATCTCTGTTTGTGTGTGAATCATATCTACCTATCTATCTATATCTATGGCTGGATGGCTTTTTGTTGGGAGGGCTTTGATTACGTTTTCTTGCCCTGGTATAGGGAATTGGACCGGATGGCCTTAAGTATTTTCTGTTGGTCATGGGGGTTCAGTGTGGGAAATTTGCCCCAATTCTGTCATCGGTGGGGTTCAGAATGCTCTTTGAGTGTAGGTGAACTATAAATCCCAGTAACTACAACTCCCAAATGTCAAGGTCAATTTCCCCCAAACTCCATCTGTGTTCCTAGTTGGGCATATGGAATATTCATGCCAAGTTTGGTCCAGATCCATCATTGTTTGAGTCCACAGTGCTCTTTGGATGTAGGTGAACTACAACTCCCAAACTCAATGTCAATACCCATCAAACCCTTCTAGTGTTTTCTGTTGGTCATGGAGGTTCTGTGTCCGAAGACTGGTTCAATTCCATCATTGGTGGAGTTCCGAATGCTCTTTGATTTTAGGTGTACTATAAATCCCAGCAACTACAACTCCCCAATGACAAAATCATTTTTTTGGGTGAAGGACATACATTGGGTTGTTAGGTGTCTTGTGTCCAAATTTGGTGTCAATTCGTCCAGTGGTTTTTGAGTTCTGTTAATCCCACAAACGAACATTATTTTTATTTATATAGATGTTGATGCAGCCTACATTTTCATATTCTTCACACAAAGAAAGGCCAACAGCATTTTGTGGGCACCGAGCATGCTTAGTCTTCATTATGCTGCATTTGGGCCAGAGATTATTAAGAATTTATTCTTAAAGTGTGATGGGATTTGTGTTTTTTGTTCTTTTTCTCTTTCGGAAATCCTGGTGTTTCCTGAAGCTAGATGATACTCTGTTTAGATATGTGCCTTGTACCGTTCTGGCTACAAATGACTTTGTCACTACAATATACTATTTAACAATTTTTTCCTTTATTGAAATTATAAAAAGTTCTGATCAAGTTAGGTTACCTGCTTAGTTTGCCACAGTTTCCAGGCCATTCAGAGAGAAAGTGAAACAGCCATATAACTAATTCCCAAATACATTCAAGGACATTCTTTCACATGCAAGTAAATCAGAAGTTGCAGGTAACCTACTTACAGTAACATAGCTCCAGGTTATAGAGATATGGAAAGCGAGCACCGCTGAACAGTTAGGAAAACATAGCATCTGGAACCATTTTATGCCTCATCTATCAATCTGCTTTTATGGGCCTGGAGAATTAACATTTCAAACCACACATCATTGCTTCATGACTGATATATCCCAGCACTGTGGTCATTACTTCACCCCAAAGCAATGCGGATGGACATCTGCAGAGGTCATATTGAAGGATCATGGGTAACTACCTTCCTATGTCTTTCAATTAAAAGTTGTCATAAAATTTTATATGTTATAAAGTTAGCCGAGACTGTACGAAATATTCCAATATAACCACACATTACCACATCTCCAAAGGTCTTTTAAACATCTCAGTAAGCTTATATTTCTCAGTGACAGCTCAGGAGCGAGAGAGCAAATACTGTAAGATAAATGCACAGGAGTTTGATGCTTTTAAAGTCATTTCAAAGTTAAGAGTTTCTGTGCAAATTAACCAAGCTGGAGTCATGCAGCTTGGTTTGTCTCTTATATTATTCAATCTGTCTCCATGTCCCCATTGCTAACTAAAATACATTCAGAAGTGTCCCATAACATCATGAATTCAGCTTTTCATGCCGATCCCGGATACTTATTTGTGTCCATGATGGCACAGCCATTCGGTCAAGGTGTAAACTTTCCTTTAGGCCCACTGCTTCATCTGCATTCCAGCCCTTCAAAAACTATGTTGCAAAGCAATGTAAACCTACAGTAGTGCATGACTAGGAAAGGTAAGAATTATTTGTTACAGGTCTTTGTGAGTCAGGGTCCTGCCACACAGCCATATAACCCAGAATATCAAGGCAGAAAATCCCAAAATATCTGCTTTGAACTGGGTTATCCAAGTCCACATTGCCATATATTCCAGTTCAAAGCAGGAAGTGTGAGATTTTATTCAGCTGTGTGGAAAGGGCCTCATACAACTAATAAGGTTGTATTACCCCAATCACTAGCATTTGAAGCCGGATCTACACTACCATATCATCAAGTACGGTTAGTGGGGATGAGAGAGAGGGCCTTCTCGGTGGTGGCTCCCACCCCTGGAACGTCCTTCCAAAGGAAACAAGGCAGGCCCCATCCCGCCCTCCTTTTGTAAGAGCTTGAAGACCTGGTAGTTTCAACAAGTCTTTGAGAATGACTAGTTCTAGCTCAGCTCCAAACATTGTTGAATATGGCCTTATACATCCTACCTATTACCCCGGTCATCCCTCTAATAGGCCCTGGAAGTGAGTAGCCACAGGCTAACAGCTATTGCTGTTAGCCTGTTATAGCACTGTACTTAATTCCCAGTCCCCTCATATTTTGAGTTTGTACTAGCCTCCGCCCGGCCTTTTAAATGCTCTGAACAGGCAAGATTATTTCTTAATATATATGTGTTATTGTGATAATTTTATGCTTATGTTGTTTTGTTAATTTTATGTCATTTTTTTTTCGTGTCAGGAGAGACTTGAGAATCTGCAAGTCACTTTTGGTGTGAGAGAATTGGCCATCTACAAGGACGTTGCCCAGGCGACACACGGATGGTTTGATGTTTTATCATCCTTGTGGGAGGCTTCTCTCATGTCCCCGCATGAGGAGCTGGAGCTGGTAAAGGGAGCTCATCCACCTCTCCCCGGATTCGAACCTGCAACCTGTCGGTCTTCAGTCCTGCCAGAACAGGGGTTTAACCCACTGCGCCACCGGGGGCTCCGGTGTTTATGTCATGGTGTTTACTCTGTATGTTTTGGTGATGTTACTTGGAAACCACCCTGAGTTCCCCTCGGGGAGAAAGAGGGGTATATAAATAAAGTTGTTGTTGTTATTATTATTATCCAGTTCAAAGTAGATAATTGGATTCAGGAACTGGATTATATGGCAGTATATATTACTCACCAGAGTGACATACAGGGAGCATATCCCCCCCCCCCCCCCCCGCTATATCAGTTCCACTGGCTGCCAGTCCATTTCCGAGCAAAATTCAAAGTGCTGGTCTTGACCTATAAAGCCCTATTCGATTCCGGCCCAGTTTACTTGTCGAAACGTATCTTCCTCTACGATCTACCTCGGAGTTTACGATCATCAGGGGAAGCACTGCTCTCAATCCTGCCACCCTCGTAAGCACGATTGGCTGGGATGAGAGACAGGGCCTTCTTGGTGCTGCCCCTCCATCTATGGAACGCACTCCCCAGTGAAATCAGAATGACTCCCTCTCCTCTCTCCTTTAGAAAAAAGCTTAAATCCTGGTTTTGGGACCAAACATTCGGGCAGCTGACTGAGCAGCAACCGCAATGACTTATGAGAACTGTCAATGAATAGACCTTGGACTGGAACTCTGGATTACTATTTGGATTTGGAGACTTAGGCTTGGTTGTGTTTTTAATACTTTAATGGATAATATTTCAATGTATTTTTATAATTTGTTGGTTTACTTAATGTTAATTGTTTGTACTCCAATTGTTTGTTTGTTGGCATCTAATGACTGCCAGTTGTAAGCTGTCCTGAGTCCCCTTTCGGGGGTTGAGAAGGTCGGGATATAAATGTTCAAAATAAATAAATAAATAAATAAATAGGGCCTGGGTTTTCAGAAGCACAGCACAGTGTTTTATTTTTCTTCCTCTCATTATTGATCACTTCTCTTCCTTCCAAGGGGGAAAATTTCCAATATTTTACAGCATCTCATGTTGGCCAAACAGGATCAGGATGCTAACTATATAGAATCATCCCTCTCCATGAAATGTTTGGAAAATGAAGGTATCAGCCATATAGACACTGTATATGTTCATATATAAATAGAAATTTTAGTATAAAAATCGGTTCATAAATGAAACCTAAAAATGCCTCGTGTTCTCTCTAGGATCTCTAGGGCCCCTTCTACGCTATCATATAATCCACATTATCAAAGCGGATAGTCCATGGCAGGAGTTTCCCCTGCCATATAATCCAATTCAAAGCAGATAATCTGGATTTTATTTGGCAGTGTAGAAGGGGCCTCGGCCTACACTGCCATATAATCCAGTTCAAATAAAATAATCTGGATTTTATATCGCAGTGTAGATAGGGCCTAGGTTGTCTATGTAACTCCATGATGGAGGTTCTTGCTGGAGAAGCTAGAGATTCCTGGAAAGAACATATTAATCAAAAAGTGACACTGGCAAATAGAGGGCTGGCTGTATTTAACTAGAAGCAAATTTCCCTTGAATTCAGTGGTATTTATCCCAACAAAATGAGTTAATGTCCCTTTGTATATTATGGAAAAGAATAGGTGACATTGGTTCAAAGGTGAAAGAAGGTATGCACTGGTTTTTCTGTACTGTGAACGTGATGATCTTAGGCCAGTTATACACTACCATATAATCCAGATTATCAGAACAGATCACCCACATTATCTGATTTGAACTGGATTATATGAGTCTACATGGAAATATAACTCAGTTCAAAGCAGATAAGCTGGATTTTATATGCTAGTGTAGAAGGGGCCAGTGGGCCCTTCCATACAGGCGTATAATCCAGAATATTAAAGTAGAAAATCCCACAATATCGTCTTTGAACTGAGCTATCTGACTCCACACTTCCATACATTCCAGTTCAAAGCAGAAAATGTTGAATTATATTCAGCTGTGTGGAAGGGGCCTGAGGCTGACTATTTCAGTAATCAAGCTTTAGAGATGTTATGAATGCTAACCACTTGCAGTATTTCTGTGTGCTGCTCCCATGCCTACTGCATTATTGTGTGTGCATAAGTCACAAAAGCATTGTATTATGTCTCTACAGATCACACACCCATTATGTTATGCGGCCTTGCTGATTTTTTTGAAAGCTATATGCATAAGATAAGTGTATTAATTCTAATTAGGTAGAAAGATGGTGACTCTAAAAATAATTTAAAGTTGCAAATAAAGACGTAGAATGGGAGGAGGGCTGAAAATGATGTATTCAGCTTTCTTTTGTAGCAGGAGAAAAGTAGAAGAAATAATCAATTAGGGTTTTCGAATATGGTCAACTACTAGCAAGTGATGGTCCTAAGAATGGCGCCTCTTACCAAACAATGGATTGTTTAGATACGGTAAGAAATACTTAATTATTTTCTTTTAAATACATTTTAGTCCCAAATAAAGTGGATCCACTGGAACAATGTTATTTTTTTCATGTCAGGAGCAACTTGAGAAACTGCAAGTCACTTCTGGTATGAGAATTAGCTGTCTGCAAGGACGTTGCCCAGGGTATGCCCAGATGTTTTACCATCCTGTGGAAGGCTTCTCTCAAATCCCAACAGGAGAAGCTAGAGCTGACTGATAGGATTCAAACAGCTGACCTCTCGTTCAGTAGTCCTGCTGGCACAAGGGTTTAACCTAGGGGACCTCAAACTTTTTAAACAGGGGGCCAGTTCACTGTACCTCAGACCATTAGAAGGCTGGACTATGAACAAATTCCTATGCACACTGCACATCTTATTTTGAAGCAAAAAACCAAAATGGGACCAAATACAATATTTAAAATGAAAAACAAGTAAAGTTAAATCAACAAACCTACCAGTATTTCAATGGGAACTATGGGCCTGCTTTTGGCTATGAGATGGTCAATGCCCGGTTCCATATTTGTCACTGCTAGTCATAACAAGTGTGCAAGTGTGCATCAGTTAGTCTAGATCTGGTTGGAGATTTCAGGTGTTTCATTCTGAAAAAAGTCTGTTCACAGATGTAAGTGCTGCCAAAGATGGTTGCCATTTTCAGCGCATGGTTCCTGAGATTAGGATGTGTCTCGGACTGCTTGACTTGAATGCGTCTTTCAAAGAGTCACAATTCTGCAGTTCAGCCAGTTCCATTTGGTAAACCGTATCCACATTTTCAATGTCAATAGAAAATGGGTTACGGAAAAGCTGTATGCCCTGTGCATGGAGATGAAACTCTTTGAATCCAAATTGGAACTCCTTTTGCAACTTTTCCAGTAAATCCACACATGTTTTGTTTAGGAATGCAACCAATGGTTTTTCCGCTAACAGATTGTGAGTTGTGGGAAGATGGCAGAAATTTTCCTCCTTCACTTGTTTGATGAAGCCCAGCACATCTTGGGGAGGTGGGGGACTTGCCCTTCTGCACACCTGGCGAGCCAGATAAATGTCCTTGGCGGGCCGCATGTGGCCCGTGGGCCATAGTTTAAGGACCCCTGGTTTAACCAATTGCGCTTTTCTATCTAGCTGGGACTAATTAAATTGGACTACTATGTAATTTATGGGCAACAAGCCCTTGCATTTTGTGACTGTAAAAGCACTATGGCACTTGTTTATAAATGTATACCCCACCACATGCTGTTTGCTTACCACAGTTTAGAATCACCACATTAAGATGCACCTTGAAAGTAGTTTTTTGGGATTCTTAACCATGCTGTGCAAGTGCAATGAAAAAGCAACGTAGAACACTGTAACTAACTTTTATATCTATTGTACCATCACAATGACCAAAGGTCCTTCAAAAACCTAGTTTTTAAATTAAGCAGTTACCAAACATGTGGATTTCTGTGGCTGGAGCTACACTGCCATATAATCCGGATTATCAGATCAGATTTTTTTTTTTTAGTCGTGTCAGGAGTAACTCCTGGTGTGAGAGAATTGGCCGTCTGCAAGGATGTTGCCCAGGGGACACCTGGATGATTTGATGTTTTTATCATCCTTGTGGGAGGCTTCTCTCATGTCTCCGCATGAGGAGCAGGAGCTGATAGAGGGAGCTCATCCGCCTCTCCCCAGATTCGAACCTGCGACCTGTCCGTCTTCCGTCCTGCCAGCACAGGGCTTTAACCCACTGCGCCACCGGGGGCTCCCATCAGATCAGATAATCCAGATTAGCTGCTTTGAACTGGATTATATGAGTCAACACTGCCATATAATCCGGCTCAAAGAAGATAATCTGGATTTTATATGGCAGTGTGGAAGGGGCCAAAGAGTGGGGGGGGGGGGGTTGAGTAATGATACGTCCAGCCTTCTTTCTATAAGTGGGGATTCTATGGGAAGAAATTGCAAGGCTACAGAAAGAGGTCTGGATATCTCATCACTTTCTGACAACTCAGAATAGCTGTGGGCCCTTCCACACTGCCCTTTATCCCAGGATCTGATCCCAGATTATCTGCTTTAAACTATAATATATGAGTCCCCACTGCCAGTGTCGGGATAAACAGATATTCAGGGATCAGATATTGTGATAAAGGGGCAGTGTGGAAGGGCCCAGAATTAGAGGTAAGAGGTCCATGCAGTTTAAAAGGAGGTAATTTTTTCCTGGGGCTGAAACTTCCAAGGGCCCTGATGTCTAGATGACTGAAACACTTTGCAAGATAAACTGTGTCATATCAGCAGTGCAGAGAGTACCTATCATTTCTGCTGCCTAATTTAGGGAGCAGACATCTTGCCCTTGTACCAGCGCCAGCTCTCAATGGCCTTCTTTGAGATTCTGCTCTAAATGCCCTTGAAAAGTTTTTTAAAAGGCTCCCGATACTGATAAAGGTGCTATAAAAATTTCCAGCACCCTGATTCACTCAGTTCCCAGGCCAATTAAGACTTAAAGGTCTATCAAAATGAAACCAAGCCTCATTAGCGCCCAAACAATGGCATGATGATGATGATTACATGGAGATATTCAACACGATGCCAAAATAAAACCCAAGGCAAAGTTAGCTCATGTCTCTTAGGTGGTCAAAACTCTGCTCCTCTCACTGTACTTCCAGCAGTGAACTAGATGTTATTCCAACACCCGTTTCCTGGATTGGGGTATTGCCAGAATCACTCTCCCACACAAGAGACCAAAGCATCTAATTTTTCTGATCTAAAAATACCCTTTCTTCCCATTCCAAAGCTAAGCAGGAGAAGATGATTTCATCATACCAAAGGAAGTTTCCCAGGCATTCTTGGATGGAAACATTAACTCCCCCTATACATTATGAGCTGACCTTGCACACCCCGCTACAGAAAAAGCAGCTACCAAAGGCTACAGTCTTCCTTGACTAGTAAATGCCTAGTTCTCATGTTATGCATCCCTACATACAATATATGTATGGGATGAATCTGAGAGGTATCATTCCTCGTGAACTCAATGGGAAATTTGTGTACCAAAAGGCCAACTACTCTGAAGGCGAGGATACTAACTGGCATCAGCTCTGATTTGTATTTGGATGGAAGGCTGCCAATGAACATCAAGTGATGTGGGCTGTTCTTCAGACTTACTTAGGCGATCCCTCATAGTCCGAGGATGATGGTCTTTCAAGGTCGGTATTCTGGTGGTGGGTCCGTAGGTGACTGTGGAGCCCTATTCTTGATCTACATCTTCTCCCACAGTGAGGGCATTGGTTTCCAGGTGGAAGGCGGTCCCGGTCAGGGTTGGCTTGACACGCCTTCCTCTTGGCACATTTCTCTCTTTCACCCTCCATTCGTGCCTCTTCAAATTCTACAGCACTGCTGGTCACAGCTGACCTCCAGCTGGAGCGCACTTTCAAAATTTCATTATTATTTCATTATTGGTGATTTTGATGACAGAATCTATTAGGAATTGCCATTTATAATGAAATTTTGAAAGTTGTGTTAGAGTTCTGAAAGTTTCACCACCAGAACTTTAGCAACACTGTAGAAGCAAAGCACCAGTGCCCCCTAGTTTTCACCACCAGAACTTTAGTTTTGTAAGTAATTTAGAACCATTTAGAACAGGGGTCCTCAAACTAAGGCCTGGGGGCCAGATACGGCCCTCCAAGGTCATTTACCCGGCCCTCGCTCAGGGTTAACCTAAATCTGAAACGACTTGAAAGCACACAACAACAACAACAACAATCCTATCTCATCAGCCAAATCAGGCCTGCACTTGCCATTGAAATACTAATGTTTATATTTGTTAAAATTGTTCTTGTATTGTTATTGTTTTGCTGTTGTTGTGTTGAGGGCTTGGCCTTTGTAAGCCGCATCGAGTCCTTCGGGAGATGCTGTTGTTGTTCATTCATTCGGTCGTCTCCGACTCTTCGTGACCTCATGGATCAGCCCACGCCAGAGCTCCCTGTCGGCTGTCACCACCCCCAGCTCCTTCAAGGTCAGTCCAGTCACTTCAAGGATGCCATCCATCCATCTTGCCCTTGGTCGGCCCCTCTTCCTTTTACCTTCTACTTTCCCCAGCATAATTGTCTTCTCTAAGCTTTCCTGTCTCCTCATGATGTGGCCAAAGTACTTCAACTTTGTCTCTAGTACCCTTCCCTCCAGTGAGCAGTTGGGCTTTATTTCCTGGAGGATGGACTGGTTGGATCTTCTCGCAGTCCAAGGCACTCTCAGAACTTTCCTCCAACACCACAGTTCAAAAGCATCTATCTTCCTTCGCTCATCCTTCCCTAAGGTCCAGCTTTCACATCCGTAGGTTACTACAGGGAATACCATGGCTTTGACTATGCGGATCTTTGTTGCCAGTGTGATGTCTCTACTCTTTAGTATTTTATCGAGATTGGACATTGCTCTCCTCCCAAGAAGTAGGGAGATGCTAGCGGGGTACAAATAAAGTTTAATAATAATAATTAATAATAATGACCATCCAGCCTCTGCTTAAAAGCCTCCAGAGAAGAAGCCTCTGCCACTCTCCGTGGCAGAGAGTTCCACTGCTGAACAGCTCTCACAGTCAGGAAGTTCTTCCTAATGTTCAGATGGATTCTCCTTTCCTGTAATTTGAAGACATTGCTCCATTGCGTCCTTGTCTCCAGAGTAGCAGAAAACAAGCTTGCTCCCTCCTCCCTATGACTTCCCCTCACATATTTGTACATGAGGTATGTATACATTGCCTATACTCTACTTTCAATGAGCAAAGGCATTCGACACAGTGAACCGCAGCACTCTCTGTTCCATCCTCCAAAAAATCGGGTGCCCAAGCAAATTTGTGAACATCCTGCAGCTCCTCCATGATGACATGATGGCAATGGCTCCCAAAGTTACCCATTTAAAGTGGAATCGGGTGTCAAACAGGGATGTGTTATTGCCCCAACTTTATTCTCCATCTTCATTGCTATGATACTTCACCTTGTTGATGGGAAGCTTCCCACCGGAGTGGAAACAAATCATCTATCAGTCAGATGGCAAGCTGTTTAACCTCAGCAGACTGAAAGCCAAAACCAAGGTTACAACAACATGTTATAGAACTCCAGTATGCTGATGACAATGTCGTCTGTGCGCATTCAGAAGAAGATCTACAAGCCACTCTAAACACCTTTGCAGAAGCATACACGAAGCTTGGCCTGTCACTGAATATCGAGAAAACCAAAGTGCTGTTCCAGCAGTCACCAGCCATCCCCTCCCCAATGCCAGAGATACAACTTAATGGTGTAACATTAGAAAATGTTGACCATTTCCGCTACCTTGGCAGCCACCTCTCCACCAAAGTCAACATTGACACCGAAATTCAACACCGCCTGAGCTCTGCGAGTGCAGCATTTTCCCAAATGAAGCAGAGAGTGTTTGAGGACCAGGACATCCGTAGGGATACCAAGGTGCTTGTCTATAAAGCTATTGTCCTCCCAACCCTGCTCTATGCCTGCGAAACTTGGACTGTCTACAGACGTCACACGCAACTCCTGGAACGATTCTATCAGCGCTGCCTCCGGAAAATCCTGCAAATCTCTTGGGAAGACAAGCGGACAAACGTCAGCGTGCTGGAAGAAGCAAAGACCACCAGCATTGAAGCGATGGTCCTCTGCCATCGACTCCGCTGGACCGGCCACGTTGTCCGGATGCCTGACCACCGTCTCCCAAAGCAGTTGCTCTACTCTGAACTTAAGAACTGAAAACGGAGTGTTGGTGGACAGGAAAAGAGATTTAAAGATGGCCTTAAAGCCATCCTTAAGAACTCTGGTAAAGACATTGAGAACTGGGAAGCCCTGGCCCTTGAGCGCTCCAACTGGAGATCAGCTGTGACCAGCATTGCTGCAGAATTTGAAGAGGCAGGAGTAGAGGGTGAAAGAGAGAAACGTGCCAGGAGGAAGGCGCGTCAAGCCAACCCCGACCGGGACTGCCTTCCACCTGGAAACCAATGCCTTCACTGTGGGAGAAGATGCGGGTCAAGAATAGGGCTCCACAGCCACCTACAAACCCACAAAAATAGTCATCAAGGAAGACCATCTTACTCGTCCAACGAGGGATCGCCTAAGTATGTATACTCTACTTTTAATGAGCTACTTACTAAGGGCCTCCTCTCAGCCTTCTCTTCTCAGGCTTGGCCTGACCTGTATGGTAATCTACTCTCCCAAACACTTGACATGTTCAGTGGGATGAAGTCTTTCCTCTCAACCTTACTCCAAGAGAGTTTGCCTGTTTTGGAGTGGGGGGGGGGGGGGGAGGGAGAGAAGAGTAGTGCCTGGAAGCGCGCGATGTGATTGGCTCGGGGTCGAGTTGCGTCAGCCAGCCCGCGCGCCACTCCAAGGTAGCTCCCCCCGCAATTCTTCCCTCTTCCGCCTCAAGCGGAACCTTTGCGACGGGAGCAAAGGGGACCGAAATCACAGCCGGACTTGGCAGAGTAGCGCAGAGGAGGCGAGGCCCGCTAGGCGCGAGACGTGCTGCTCAGGAAGGCGCTTCCGTTCGTCGCTTTTGCCGGGTCTGGCTGAGGTGAGTGTCCTGGTTTGGGACGCTTTTTGTCCCTTTCAGCTCGCCGTCGCCCTTTCCATGAGTGGGATGAGGAAGGAGAGAGAGAGGGCAACCCGGGAAAGGGCTGGGAAGGTCACCGTGCCGCATGCCAGCGCCGGCCCTTTCGGTTTCGCATTCCTCGCAAGGGAAGTCGTCTCTCTGAGGAGGGTTTTCCACTTTCCCTCATAGCTTCCCGCGCTCCTTTTCTCGGGAAAGTAATTTGGGGGAAAGAAGGTGAGTCGTCGCTCTCAGCACGAGGTTGGCTTCTCCGCCTTCCAGGCCGCATTCCTCTCCAGAGGTACAGACCACGAACGTTCCTCATTTCTGACTTTGGGGAATTTTGAAATAGTTGTGTGTGTATTTATCTATGGGCCCTTCCACACAGCCATATAACCCAGAATATCAAGGTAGGTAATCCACAATATTTTCTTTGAACTGGATAATCTGAGGCCCCTTCCACACAGCTGAATAAAATCCCACACTTTCTGCTTTGAACTGGAATATATGGCAGTGATGACTCAGGACCCTTCCAGACAGACCCAATATTCTAGGATATGATCACGGGACTTCTGTTTATTCCAGATTATCTGGTAGTGGGGATTCATATGATCCAGTTTAAAGCAGAAAACCTGGGATATAGGGCCTGTCTGGAAGGGCCCTCAGATAACCCAGGGCCCTTCCACACAGCCCTATATTCCAGACTATCAAGGCAGAAAACCCCATATTATCTGAGTGTACTCAGAGCTCTTCCACACAGCCCTATATCCCAGACTTTTGTTGTTGTTCATTCGTTCAGTCGTCTCCGACTCTTCGTGACCTCATGGACCAGCCCACACCAGAGCTCCCTGTCGGCCATCACCACCCCCAGCTCCTTCAAGGTCAGTCCAGTCACTTCAAGGATGCCATCCATCCATCTTGCCCTTGGTCGGCCCCTCTTCCTTTTACCTTCCTCTTTCCCCAGCATAATTGTCTTCTCTAGACTTTGCTGTCTCCTCATGATGTGGCCAAAGTACTTCAGCTTTGTCTCTAGTATCCTTCCCTCCAATGAGCAGTCGGGCTTTATTTCCTGGAGGATGGACTGGCTGGATCTTCTTGTTGTACAAGGCACTCTCAGAACTTTCCTCCAACACCACAGTTCAAAAGCATCTATCTTTCTTTGCTCAGCCTTCCCTAAGGTCCAGCTCTCACATCCGTAGGTTACTACAGGGAATGCCATGGCTTTGACTATGCGGATCTTTGTTGCCAGTGTGATGTCGCTACTCTTTAGTATTTTATCGAGATTGGACATTGCTCTCCTCCCAAGAAGTAAGCGTCTTCTGATTTCCTGGCCACAGTCTGCATCTGCAGTAATCTCTGCACCTTTGCATCCTAGACTATCAAGGCAGAAAATCCCACATTATCTGAGTGTACTCAGAGCTCTTCAACACAGCCCTATATCCCAGACTATCAATGCAGAAAATCGCACTTTATCTGAGTGCACTCAGAGCTCTTCCACACAGCCCTATATTCCAGAATATCAAGGTGGAAAATCCCACATTATTTACATGTGGACTCAGATAACCCAGTTCAAAGCAGGTATTGTGGGATTTTCCGCCTAGATATTCTGGGTTATAGGGCTGTGTGGAGGGGGCCTGAGTCCACACTGCCAGATAATCCACTTCAATGTGGATTTTATACAGCTTGGTGGAAGGGTCCTACATTTACAGTAGACACTCAGTTAACTGCTCAGTAGACACTCAGCCTCTCAAGCAAGCGGCAAAAATATTGATATTATTGAATAATAATACTGTAGTCACAAAGTTGTTTTGATAATATGATCAATGTGTCTCATTAAGTTTGCATGTATTTGCTTTTAATCTCTGGATTTCAATATTAATATCAAGTCAATAATTATCGTTAGCTTTATTTATGTCCCACCACCATCTCCCGAGGAGCCCCTGGTGGTGCAATGGGTTAAACTCTTGTGCCAGCAGGACTGAAGACGTACAGGTCGGTGGTTCGAATCCAGGGAGAGCGCGGATACGCTCCCTCTGTCAGCTCCAGCTCCCTATGCAGGGACATGAGAGAACCCTCCCACAAGGATGGTAAAAGATCAACACACAAAAAATATCCGGGCATCCCCTGGGCAACGTCCTTGCAGATGGCCAATTCTCTCACACCAGAAGTGACTTGCAGTTTCTCAAGTTGCTCCTGACACACACACAAAAAAACACCACTTCCCGAAAGGGACTCAGGGCAGCCCCACAAAGTGCATGTCACAGTAATCCATATGGGATGTAACTAAGGCATGATTATCTCTTCCTGTTATCTCACCACATTCTTAACTATGAGTCATTTCTAAGTCTGATGTCTGTAACTTGGGGACTGCCTGTACAGAGTTTATAGTATAGAGTATAGTATGGGTTAATTAGGCCTGTTTTTAATAGCGACTCTCAGAAAATCAGAAACTACATTTATCTGGCATCTCACAATCCCCATGTAGTTGATATACTAAGTGGCCTCCAAAATTGCCTTCTGAGCTACCCTGTGAGCAATTTCTACAAGCATAGGACCGAAACTGAAATCCCAGTGGCATAACAATGTTTTAAAACTCTTGTTTCCTAAAGTGAAACAAGGGTGTATCTATACTGTAGAATTAATATTGTTCGGCACCACTTTAATTGTCATGACTCAATGCTATGAAATTGAGGGAGTTAGCCTTCCTTGCCAGAGAGTGCTGGTGCCACTTCAAACTACAACTTCAATGATTGCACAGCACTGAGCCATGGCAGTTACAATGGTGTCAAACTGCATTCTTTCTACAGTGTAGATGCACCCCAAGAAGCTGGTGCCAGTTAGCAGAGATTTTCCTGTGTGTGTGTATCTGTATATAAATATATAGTTGTATATGGTTTCTTGGATGAAGAATCAAGTCTAAACACAAACTTCATTTTTCACTCATATGTACCTCATACATATAGCCTGAAGGTACATGTGTTTACAGTATTTTGAATAATGTTGTACATGAAACAAAGTTTATAAACACTGAACCATCAGAAGGTAAAAGTAGAACTATTTTGCCATTCATGTGGGTGGTTTTAGAGTGTTTGGATTTCAGATTTCCAGAAAAGGGATGCTCAGTCTATACTTCTAGTGCTATTAAAAATTCATTTATTAGCTTTTGTCAGAGAATAATAGAATCATAGAGTTGGAAGAGACCTCATGGGCCATCTAGTCCAACCCCCTGCCAAGAAGCAGGAAAATCGCATTCAAAGCATCCCTGACAGATGACCATCCAGCCTCTCTTTGAAAACCTTCAGAGAAAGACCCTCATGTTAATATGTGCTTTTACAACAAGCCTGCAAGGTAGGCTATCTAATAAGCACTTTGTTGTGTATGTGTGTGAGTATCCCTTCAAGTTGCCTGCCTGCTTATGGTGACCACATGAAATTAATAGGATTTTCTTAGACAGCAAATATTGACAGTTCTTCTGAAAGATAGCCTGCTGCATCTTGTATTCATTAGCATTCTCCCACTGAAGTACTAACCATTGCTAACCCTGCTTAGCTTCCAAGGTCAGATGGGATCTAGTTCCTTTAGGTTATTTATCCCGAGGAAATTTCTTTGTCTCTAGTAGGGAAGGGATGGTAAAACTGGAGAAAAAATATGCACAGCAAGCCTTTCTTCACAGCAAGCCTTTTCTTCACATTCCACTCTGTAAAGTAGCTAGCTGGTTATCTTATCTGTCAGACTTTGAACTAAGGTGCCCTGTGAGTGTGTCTGACTTGGCATATCCTGCCCAAAGTCATGTTTGATAAAAATACATTTTTACAGTGCTGTTTTGTTTAAAAGTTCCAGGAGAATGGCAAAAAACTCAAATCCTGGAGACACAAATTGGCTAAAGCATACACCACAAAAGATGGGAAGAATAAGAGAATAAGCAAATCCAGGCATTAATACTTGAAATTTTAAAAAGTTGCTCTTATGACCTATAGAAGAGAAAACATTTATGGGAGAGAAGGATTCAAACAGATGCGCTTTTTCACTAGAGTTGAAAAGGCTCCACTTCTCATCGGTCTTGCCATTTTATAAAATGGCTGCTGATAGATAATAGTTATAAGAAGAGGGGAATCGTTTATACATCTTATACTGATCCCCTCTGCCCAGCCACATAATGATTTAGGACTCAAGCAACGCCTTGTGGAAAGGAAATGCTATAGCATATGATTTTAGACAAGGTGGGAAGCATCTATAGCGTTACATAAGGTAATGAAAAGAGAAGAATAAGTTAGGAAGAAGCTTTGGACAACTTTTAAGGAGTCTGTTGGATTCAGAAATGTATGAGAAGCCAATAAAGACAGCTGAACATTTGAATTGCCTGAAAAATTGCAGGGATTGATTACCTTATAAGTGGCAACAAAGGAAGGCCAAAGAACATTATAGTAAGTCAAGGTGAGAGATAAGTAAAGTTTTATTTGATGTGATAGAGATGAAGGTCTGGATTTTTTTCAGAACTGTTTGTAAGGAAACAAGAAGATAACTGATCTCACATGGGAAGTGAAGGTGAGACAAAGAGGAAGAAAATAAACAGTATGAAGCACTCAAAATCAGTCTATAGTTTTATATGCATTGTGTAGAAATAACTGTACTGTACTGAGTGGCCATTCACATAATAATACTTCTATTTGTTATCCATCTTCATGATTCGAAGCAGGATACAACATAGTTAAAACACACAGCTAAAGCATAATACCATTAAATGTGTATATTAAAATACACAGAACACCAATACTAATCAAATGTAAAGTTAAAATCCATCATTTAAAATTGACTAGGTAGGCCTGCCAGAAGAGATAGGTTTTTAATTGTGTTTTAAAGTTTGAGTGCTCTTTTAGCGATTAGACCTCTTCTGGTAGGTCATTCCACAGTGTTGAGGTAGCCAATGAAAAGCTCCCCTGCTTGATAGTTAACAATCGGTTTCTGGCTGGTTGGAGTAAGTGTCCCCAGAAGACCAAAGTGTTGGGCTGATTATAAAGGAGAAGGTGATTCTGTAGGTAGACTGGACCCAGACCATGTAGGGCTTTAAAGATTATAAGCAGCACTTTCTTCTTTGCCTGGAAACTAATTGGCAACTAGTGGAGTGACTTTAGTATGGGTTTGATATGCTCACTTGTGGATATTCCTGAAAATAGTGCCTGGTGCCAAGTTTTGAATTGTGTTTCAACTTATTTTAGTTTCAAGTTTCTGAACTTGGTACAGCCCAATGAGCATAACAAAAGTTTGACCTTGAGGTTATAAGCACCTGCACTACTATCTTTAAGATGCAATGTTTGTCCCCCTATTGCAGGACTCATACTAAGCTTGAATTGCCTAGAATAGTGCCACAGTATAGTGATATAGAGACACTTGATTTTTGGCTCAAATCCAGATTGTTTAAAGCAGGGCTTCTTAATTTTTTTCACTTGCAAGTTCTTTTGGTCCAGTAATTTTTTGTATGTCCCCTGTTATATAAATATAAAAATAGTTATCAAAACAAAATATTAGTTATAAAAAATAAAACGAAATTAGCATTAGCAAGTCTTTCTAAGCAGGCTGGGTTTTCCTATTGTGAATCATTTTCTGATCTTGGGATCTGATCAGAGTCAGCCTTCCAAGCAGTACCAGTTGCTGTGGACTGCATTTCAGAGGGAGGAATTTCCAAAACTACCTCTGAGTATTCCTTAACTTTAAAAACCCTAGGCAATTAATAGGGTTAATTTCAACATGCAACTTGAAAGCACACACAATCCCTAAAAGTTATTGGTTTGATCCAGTGGCTGTGGAAATGCTAAGGAAGGGGGCTGTACTTGCAGGTCAGAAATGTAGAAGAGAAACCCACTTTGATCTTGATAAGTCATATTGTCACATATGTTGAAGTTGAAGGATACTAGCTATGACTCATGAGGTCTTTTCAGTCCCTGGTGAGTCTTATTATTTGCAGGCCTGAGAAGACTACAAGAAGAGTGACTCTGTCACGCGTTGGTAGGCTATCAAACGTAGGTGGAATTAAAAGCTGTTGTCTAGATTATTTTTCCCCAAGAAAGCCCATTACTGTATATGGTAAATCAGCTGGTCAGATGCTTGATAATCCTCTTACCTGACAGGTGACCAGTTTATACTGGAGTATCTCTTATAGTTTGTTGTCATTTGACAAGCTGCTTGTGTGAAAGTGTCCTTTTTAACTCCTGAGGCAGAGGGGAAAGAACTTGAGTTTAGTAAGATAAATTGAATTAAATGAAATTAAATGGCATAAGATAAGCAGGTTATGGGCAATCCCCGAGTTATAAACATCTGACTTACAACTCGTAGTTAAGAACGGAGGTGAGACAAAAGGAAGTGAGAGAAATCTACCTATCGGAATGGAAATGCTATCATGGGGGAAAGTGAGAAAGCTGAAACTTTCTCGCCAATCCTTGTTTCCATAGCAAGCCAATTTTTTCAAAATCCAGTTATCACGAGGACAAAAAGTGAGGAAATCTTCTGAAGAGGGGCACAGACAGCAAAAGAAACATAACAGGGCTGTTAACCCTTTTCTATGTAATCCAAAACTATATATATATTTGACTGGAGTTACACTTTTAAAAAATGTTCCTGTTCCATCTTACTTACAAATTAAACTTAAGAACAAACCTGCAGAACCTATCTTGTTTGTTACTTGGGGACTGCCTATATAAGTATAAGTTGTTGCAGTTTTAATCAATGTATACATTTTTTAATTCCTTCTTGACTTAAACAATGTGTCAACATATTTTCTATGATATTGTGGAGAAACATTTTAAAATAAAGGAACCTAGCAATGTTAATTACAAAAAAGAGATTACTAATATGATCTATGCTTTGTCTGCTGACACAGCTATTTTTGGTTTCAGAAGTTCTGCTTATGTAAATTATGCAACAGTTGAAAAAGGGGAAATTATGCATGTTTCGAGGCAGATAAACTTGTTGTTTTTGTGAACACAGTATTAACATGAAGAGTTATTTTTTGGTGTGGCCTTGTCTGATCTGTTATACGCTATTTAAGAATGCATAGTTACCATTTTTATTGCCTTTGTCGAATCGGAAGACCCAAGATCAGGGTTTGAAGATCAAGATAAGGGTTGTGTTTTAGACACAACAGAAAAGGGGAAAAAAAGCCACCCAGTTTTTGGAGTGACCTATCATTAAAAGTTGATTAAGGAAACAACTTTCTTGCTTTTCTTTGATGTAACATTGTGATCTTTCTCCTATCCTTTTTGATATAGGTGAAACAAGCAAAATGGTCCATGCTGAAGCCTTTTCCCGTCCCCTAAGTCGGAATGAAGTTGTTGGTTTAATTTTCCGATTAACGATATTTGGTGCTGTAACATATTTTACCATTAAATGGATGGTAGATGCAATTGATCCAACAAGGAAGCAAAAAGTAGAAGCTCAAAAGCAGGTAGGGAAATGAAATGTGTCTTCTTGAATGTTAGACTTATTCAAATTGTCATTTTGGTGCAGAAAAACAATTAACTCCTTGTTGGTTACAAAGCCCATATCAACCAAGTACAGTAGTATTTTTTCCTGTTTCGCAATATGTAACCTTGGCTGCTTGTAGATGTCTTTAAAGAACCATCTGAGTCGCTATCCCTTGATAAGACAAATACTCTTTTTTATGTTTTTTTATTACTGATGTCAGGGACTAATTGTTGTTTTCTGCCATAAATTTGTTTTCTTCAGGTGCAATCTGCTAGGTGGCATTCAGCTGTTTCTTTCACTGTGTCTTCTGTGCCTTGCTTTCTTTTGAAATAGCTGGGACCCATCAATATTAACTGATTTCTCATCCAGTGCCTTTCTTCTCTTTTGTGTGTTGCCTATTATTAAACTGTTTATTCTGTTTAAGAGAAAAACATTCCTTGCTGGCTATGTAAGAAACTAGAAAGACTGATGTGAAAGGAAAGGAGTTAACAGTCATAACAAAAAACAACCTTGGACTACTGCTTTGTCTACAGGCACATGGAGAGTAACCGACAGTTTGTGAATTTATTCTTCATGCCATCTAAAGAATATATATTTCTAAGTGTCTGGCCTGAATAAAACACTTTGTGTTAATTTTCCTGCAAGGACATGAAATCCTTTCAAACCTTTCTTCTAAATATGCTGCATTTTATGGCTTTTTGCAGGTATAGTTATAATAAATGTGTCCATTATCAGATCCAGATAATTATCTCGGTTTGACCCTTCCGAGGTTCCTTACATCATTTAACCCCAGGCCCTGTCACCTCCAATCTTCCCTTTTCTAATCTCTTCCCTGAATTTTACTATCCTACAGTTGCTTTATGATTGGATAAGTAGATAGATAGATCTGTGTATTGATTTGTCCACTTACCATACCAGTAATAAGAAACAAAAATAAAAATACACAGACAAATAGACACTTATCACTATCCTAAAACTCCTTTAATAGTTAACTAAAATAAATTGAAACACAATAAAACTTGATTAAGTAATAAGTTTGGTAAAATGGGATTAATCACAAGATGAAGGGGGGGGTAGAGTGATTAGGGTAAAATAATCAGTTGGAGAATTTTGATAAGTTCATCACCATGACAGATGATTGGACACGTATTTTTAAGGTTCATGCTTGGTGCACAGCTAAAAGGATAGCCCCTAGAGCAAAAAGCCTAATAAGGATAAAGGGGAAAAACTATTTGTTTATTGAAACACTTCTTTATAACATCATTAGTGTTGACTTACTCCTTTTAATAATTCAAACATTGCTTCTGCTCTCACTGTCATGTTTTTCCTTCTCTTCCTTCTGAGTTGCTCCTTTCACCACACTAAGGCTGTGGTAATAACTTTACAGGCTGGGACAGGCCCTCAGGCTCTTCTGTTCATTTCAGTTGTCTGTATATTCTCTGCTATAAACAAGATTTTTCACTTCTTATATTTAACTCGATTGACATTGACTCAAGAGATACTCATGAAACAGGTTTTTAGAAAACCACATTAATCTTTGTGTCCTAAAGCTAATCTCAGAATCATCACTGCCAGCCATTTCTGCTATTTGGGGTTAATGCCAATGAAAAAAATCTCTGAACTTGGGTAGAAGGAGCAAAATGAAGAGAGAAGCTGAAAGGAAAGCAATTTGCAGTCTTGAAGTTGTCCCATCAACATCCTGAAGGGAGGTGTTAGTGTTATATCTATCCAGCATCTTTTACTCTTTCCAGAGGTTTCTCTGTTCCAAACCATTTTTTTAAATTAGGAAGAGTAGTATTTTTCTTAGTACAGTAGTCTAGTGTTTCTGTCTTAATTTCAGTGTGGTTCCATGTTTTTGCCACATGGTCATTGCTTGTGAAAAGGAGAAAGCAAAGTCAAATGATTGTTTCTTCCTTCATTCCTTCCCTGATCTGTTTTGATCAGACAGGGTGTTGTAGCATTTCTGCAAAAGATATTAGAAGAGTATTGAAAAATACTAAAATACCATTAGTCTATGTTGTTATTTACTGTAGTAATGAATAATAATAATAACAATAACAACAACTTTATTCTTACACCCTGCCAACATCTCCCTGAAGGGGTTTGAGGCAGCTTACATATGGGACAGAATGGCCACAAGACTTAAAAGCAAAACAGTCCATTAAAACAAAAACATAATTAAAATAAAACACAGCAAACCATAACAATCCAGATAAAAACACAATTAAATAAAGCATAAGGGTATAAAACGGCAGCATTGAAAACCCAATCAGAACAATGCTCAACAAAAAACCAATACTCAAAACTATTTATATAACAAATAAACTATTTATTTGTTTTATTTATTTTCTTTATTTGTTTACCGCCTTTCCCAACCCCGAAGGGGACTCAGGACAGTTCATAGGTTTGGCAACAATTCAATGCTGTTGATAAAAAAACAGTATAAAACATCAAAATTGACCCTCCCCTGAGAAAACATTGAATATTATTACTAAAATGGGCACAGAGAGGCACTCTGAATTTACTTCATTTAAAATAATGATAATGAAATAATGGTCTATCTTTGTTTTTTCCAAAAAAAGAACAACTTGAGTCCTATGTTTATGCCTATAAAATTCAAATAATCTGTTTACAAATATCCTTACTCACAATTTACTCAACATCCAATGCCAAAGTAGCACTTCCTTCTTCAGTAGAACAAATGTTTTAGTATTACTGAACGCTGTTTTTCTTCTATGTAGGCAGAGAAATTAATGAAGCAAATAGGTGTGAAAAACGTAAAACTTACAGAGTATGAAATGAGCATTGCTGCACATCTTGTAGACCCTCTGAGCATGCATGTAAGTATCTCTCTTAGTTGCATTTTGTCCTTGTCTACCACAGTTTATAGAACCCCTAAAACACCATTTTGCTTTGAACAGCCATCCATCTACTATTTATTGAACTTCTTGGAATTACACATTTTTCATGGCTGCATAGGTTCATAGAAATGAAGTCATATATTGGTAAATATTGATATTTTTAACAAATGGCTTCCATTAAAGTAATCACTCAGACATCATTATCTTAGGTTCATGACATGGTGCCCCAAAGTTTGGAGTTTGCACAGATGAAATAGAACAGCTTATAATAAATCTAGGAAATAATTTGAGATTATTCAGTGGTGGTCATATCGTCCATTACCTACCTTCCCAGTAAATTCGCTCTGGGTCAACATTCCAGTCAAACTAGACTGTTACCTTTCTATGGCCAGCAAATGACAATGTGAAGTATTTCTTTGCTTTCCCACCACAACATTCAGTTAAAAACCTGTGTATCTCAGAAACACCATCTACTTAGCATATTATGTAAAGAAACTTATGTATTTGCAATAGTAAACGATCATACATATTAGTAAAATTAACAGCATATCACATTTCTTGTGTTTTCTCCCCCCCCCCCCCACTTGGTCTTCTGTTATTTTATTTATAGTTATATTTAATATTTTGAGACTCAAGTCCACTGACAGTGTCTTGGGAGATCTGAGGATGTTACTGCTTGGAAACTAGATAGTATTCATTTTTCTGACTTTATTTTAATTTTATAAAATTTCTCATACAAGTCCCAATTTATATGTCTCACCAGTCCACCCATGATTATCTTCAGAACGGCCCTGTAGGTTACTCTATGAGAGAGTGACAAAGTAAACATTGTCTGATGGCCAAGTTAGAGTGCATCATGTCCTAGGACAAATAATCTTTGGACAAATCCCTTTGATTCCCATGGTAACTTTCCTAACAATTTATTTGTGCCTCAGGTAACCTGGAGTGATATTGCTGGTCTAGATGAGGTTATTACAGACTTGAAGGACACTGTCATTTTGCCAATCAGGAAAAAGCATCTGTTTCAGAATTCCAGGCTCCTACAGCCTCCTAAAGGTAAGTACAGAAAAATCTTCATTGGTGATTTTTCTAAGTAGATCCTAATAATTTGCATCAAAAGTAAATAAAGCCAGATAAAATCCTGTTTAATCACTTGTGAGAGGTTGTTATTATTCAGTTTATTTATACACTACTTTTTCTCTCCACAAGGAGATTCAAAGTGGCTACCACTTAACTCACCATGTTTGCACTCAAAAGAGGTTCTACCTAAATCTGTAGTCACAAAGACTTTCACAAATCTCAGGTTATCATAAGAGTGGGGTCATTCATCACATCTGGCATCTACCAAACCTATCCAGATCTGCTCAGACATTCAACCAATTACCAATCAATATTCCATTCTTACCTCATCTTGGGGGCCCTGTATCTTACTATAAAATAAACGTTGTTCTAATATAGATGGTATGCCCCACATCCCCTTTATTCATAAACTTACCCAAAGTTTCATTTATTTTCTCCTTCAGGCCTCCTATGCAAGCTATATACTCTTTTCAGTACCTCAGCCACTTGGCCACTGCTATTATCTGCAGTTTCATGTATTTGTGCGAAGTCCAAGACCATCTCCTTCCATGGATACAGGGGTCACATTATATGGTTAATTAAACAAGAATTTACACCCCAAATTCCATGATATCACACTCTCCAGATTTTTTTAAAAATATTTTTTATTATTTTATCATAGTTCAATACATTTGTTATACATTGTTTGTTTTATAGCAGATACGTATTATTCAATACAACCTACCATACTTTAACTTTTAGCATCTAGTGTTATTTTTCTGCTTATACATATTATCTATCCCTCACCTCTGTGCTCTCCTCCCCCCTCCCAAGCCACAGCTTTTACATATCATCTGTCCAAAATCTCGATTCTTCTTGTGGAGGTAACTTTCCTTCTTTATTTTTTAATCCTTTTTCAATAAATTTTCTCCATACATCATCAAAATCACTTTGTTTCCATATACCTCTTTTAACTTTTAACATACCTGTCAGCTTATCATTTATTGCCAGTTTCCATACTTCCTTATACCACTCCTCTATTTGTATATTTATTTCTCTTTTCCAGTTCCTTGCTATAAGCAGCTTAACAACATAGGAATAGTCATATTACTGCAAATTGCAGCAACCTAGTCATGATAGTTTCCACACAGCAACTAGCAGTATGACATTTGAGTTTCTTGAGCACCAAGGGGACAGTTTTGGATTTTGGAGTCATTTGGAATTCCAGATAAAGGATGCTCGACCTGTAGTAATAAATGGTCTAAAACAATAAGTATAAATCAATGTTTCCCAGTCTTTTTTGACCAGACAGTACTTTGACCAGGGACCACTCTCCATCATTAGTATCAAAAGTGTTACAAATCAGTTTCTGGTCAATTTTAGATTCAGTTGGGTTATTTGGGGTACTGATTCAGAAAATTGCATTGGATAGATCACATCAGCTCTACTTTCTGATACAAAACATATGCCATCCAGTAGTTGCCATCTGCTTGCCCACAGAAAACCACATTTAATAAACCTCAGCACTATAAGAGGATTTAGCGAGACCAGTCACTCTTGTTGCAACAATGAGGAAATGGTGAGGCCGTGGACCATATTATAGTTCTTGTGGACTACAGGCTAGGAACCACTGGCATAAATAATTTTTAAAAACCACACACATAAAAGCTGCAAAACTTCAGCAGATAAAGAAGCTCCTTACTTGGAACCAAAAAGGCAAAACTCAGTGCCCTACCAGTATTTTGTCTCCTGGGAGAATTTTTAATGGGCAAAGTGCCCCCACTGGGGAGATACCTTCTTCATTTTGGCAGGTTTATCAAAGCACTCAGAGAGGATCTCTGAAGATTACCTTGATGTTTAGGCAACTTTGGTTAAGACTAAGTTGAGACTTCTTAATTTTTTCCATCCACAACACTTTTCCATCTGAGAAAATATTACGTGACCCCTGGTATATAGTTATATAAAATAGGCATACAAATCAAACAGTTACTGATAACAAATCAGTATTTGCAAAGCTTGCTAAACAGGCTAATTTTCTTTTTTTATGAAGTACAGTTATATTCTTCAGGGTCCACTGTCAATGCTGCATGAATATCTAAAAGCCATTAGGTAGGATTCAGAAAACTTTTACTATTGCTAATTTTTCTGTGACCCCAACATTAATCAAAGGGACACACAGTTTAAGAAGCAGTACTTTAGATAACCAGATCCCAAGCCCTACAATATTTTCATGATTATGAAATGCATTTAGAATTTGAGTTGGAGATTACCTACAATCTGTTTAAAGCAGTTGATTCATGAGTTAAGTATTCCGTGCTTGGTATTGTGTCAGCAACATTGTGGGACAGTCAGAGTTTATGGATAATCTTTAAATTTGTGCATGAAACATAAATTACTCAAAGCAACTTGGAATCATCAATTAGTTGTAATAATAAGTTATCTTAAATGTTAGTGTGAAAAGAAGAATGTGAATCTCACAGATTCTTTAGATGCGCTTTGAAGAAAGTGAGGCACTATCTAAATAAAAGATTTCATACTTAGTTGTGCCATTTCAATACTTCTGACTGAGTGGTTTTCTGTGATAATTTTGGCTTTTATTATTCTCTTTCATTCCCACTGAGATCATTTTGTTCCCTGAGAAAGTGTAATGTTAAGGTTCCATTACAGAGTAGACCAGGGGTCCTCAAACTTTTTAAACAGAGGCCCAGGTCACAGTCCCACACTCTGTTGGAGGGCCGGGTTATAATTTGAAAAAAACCCCACATGAATGAATTCCTATGCACACTGCACATATCTTATCTGTAGTGCAAATAACACTTTAAAACAATATAATAATTAAAATAAAGAACAATTTTAACAAATATAAACTTATTATTATTTCAGTGGGAAGTGTGAGGCTGCTTTTGGCTGATGAGATAGTGTTGTTGTTGCTGTTGTTGTTGTGTGCTTTCAAGTCATTTCAGACTTAGGTTGACCCTCAGCGAGGGCCGTGTAAATGACCTTGGAGGGCTGTATCCGGCCCTCGGCCCTTAGTTTGAGAACCCCTGGAGTAGACTCTCTACTTTTTGCCAGGGTTGGGACACAGGACCGCCACAAAAGTGGAAATGCTACAAATAAAATACTGTGATTTTTAAAAACCCGAGTAAACATTTCTCGGCAACTCTAGGGCCTCCAAGGTGACTCTGTTACAATGCACTGGAGGATCTAGATATTGTTAGAGAGCATATATTAATCAAATGCAAAAATAATACAATTATAAAACAATTCTAAACTGCAAAGCCATTAAATGCTAATCAAAGTGGCCAATTGGAACATTCACACTTGTCTCAAGCAGACAAGAGTTCTTTCTCCTACCCTGGACCTTCCACAGGTATATAGACCTCCCTTGCCTAGTTTCCAACAGACCTCACAACCTCTAATGATGCCTGCCATAGATGTGGGTGAAACATCAGGAGAGAATGCTTCTGGAACATGGCCATACATCCCGGAAAACTCACAGCAACCCAGTGATTCCAGCCATGAAAGCCTTCGACAGCACATTGTACTTTAGTTTTTCAGTGAATTTCTCATAGAATCTCAACCAATTCAACATCATTTGTGGCAGCCACAAAACCAAAGTTTCTGGAGTACAACAACGACTCTCAAAGTAAGCACCATGCAATTAAACAGGAGGAACACTCAAACTAGGAAAAGAAAAAAATCAAATTTTGTTACATGTTGTCATCAAATCTGCAACCCACAAGTGAGGAGGGTGAACTTTTTAGGAGCCAAACTATATAGGAGCAGCAGTGCAGATGTTGAATATGTGAAGGCACTTAACAAGCAGCCTTATTAATGCTGAGATGTGTGTGTAGGTGTGCAGACAATGTCTCTTGCACTAAGTGGCAATAAAATGTTAATATTGTATCTTTTTTTAGGAGTACTCCTCTATGGCCCTCCAGGCTGTGGTAAAACTTTGATTGCTAAAGCTACAGCAAAGGAAGCAGGTTGTAGATTTATTAATCTTCAACCCTCAACGCTTACAGATAAATGGTATGGGGAATCTCAGAAGCTGGCAGCTGCCGTTTTTTCCCTGGCCATGAAACTGCAACCATCCATCATCTTTATTGATGAAATAGGTAAAATAATGTATGCTCTCTATATAGTCACAGAAAAAGGTAGCAATAAAGTGTTTTAAAACCAGTGGTCCTGTAGGATAAGTGTCAGTAGCAAAGAAACGTGCTATTTTCTGTAAAAACTAGGCCATTAAATGCTTTGGTAGTATTATGAGTTACCTTGAGGAGAAGTAGAAAAGCCATTTTACTAGTACATAGAATCATAGTACTTAAAATATGATGTTTGCTGCAGGAAGACAATGAAACCCTTCAGCAGATGTTCTGTTTTCATTTCAGGGCAGCTGTGGTTTATTTGTATGTGATGTTATGCTCCACATTGGGTGGTTAAGATGTACAAATCTTATTCTTCAGCTTGCATGCAATATGCTACACGAGGTTTTGGTGTTAAGTAAATCATTGCATAAGAAGCAAAATGTAATGAATGTAATGTGTATCTTCAAGAGCAGATTAGGAACATGCTGGAGGGGAAAGTATATTAAATATCAAGAATGCTATCTTGGGTTGGTGGGACTTGTAGTCCAATAGTTTCTCATTGCCCCCATTCTTGTCGTTTTCAATGAGCACAAGTTTACATTCCTTTTTTTAAAAAAAATCAGATTCCTTTCTGCGAAGTCGTTCCAGTTCTGACCATGAAGCCACAGCTATGATGAAGGCCCAGTTCATGAGTCTCTGGGATGGTCTGGATACTGACTATAACTGCCAAGTAAGTAACACTTTTCCACAGTAAATTGATTTTGAAAATCAGCATAGGACACGTATGTAGAACAGATTTCGTATTTCTTTTCTGCAGCAGAAATCTTCATTAAGTGCAAAACTAAAGCATAGCAAGGTCAGGGGAGCTTAAATGCTTAGCAGAAGGGAAGTACAAGATCCATGAGTTTCTGTTCTCTGCAGCTAGAGTTTCATTTTTCCTCTTTTTCTAAAGGGTGTATTTTCACCTAACATTAAGGCTTCACTTTTTGAACGGAGGATCAACAGATGGTGTCAAAAATGTGTATGGGGTTGCATAGTGCTAGTTTCTAGTATTTTAGGTTTGGTCTCCTGTGGATAATTAATCCTTGTTCATTAATACCTTCTTTGTTGTGTTGGATAGTCAAATGAATCCTATCTTGTTTGGCTTAGTCAATCTTAACTTTTTCAGGATGAGTTTAAATATCCCTGGCAGTTGAGATTGCTCTCAGAAGCTTCGAAATGACTTGAGATGGTTATCACATAACCGTAGGATATTGGTTATGTGATAACCATCTCAAGTCACAAAACTGATTTGCAAAATATTGCAGAGGTCAGTAATAAAGAAGAAGAATGCATGTCAAGCTTTGCAGAAACCAAACAGAACTTCAAGTCACAATATGGTCACCGTATACACAAAAATAATGTGGATAATAGTGTACGTTATTGAAATAAAAGTCTAGTTGCATCTGACTCTGCCAAAGAGCTGGTGTTCTCCATAGACACCTCCATGACTGCATGGAGCGCTGTTACCTTCCCGCTCTTACTCACATTTGTATGTTTTCGAACTGCTAGATTGGCTGGACCCTGCTCACCAAATTCGAACTGCCGACCTTTTGGTCAGCAAGTTCAACAGCTCAGTGGTTTAACCCGCTGCACCACTGGGGGCTCCCATTTTAAAATAAAATCATGAATTAGAAACACTAAGACGAATATAGCAGCCAACTGCCTATTATTGATCACAGTCTGACCACATGACTGTTCAACTGGCTCACGTTTCTGAGCATGAGTAAAGGCAGCCCAACACAGAACATGCTGTAGAAATCCATGGCTGTAGCTATTAGGAGAAGACAAAAGGATGGCATTGCATCTCCAAATATGAATTCCACATTCCCCATGAAAATTTCCTTCAGCATTTCTCCTATTTCAGAGGATGAAACAGTGGATATCATTCACCCCGGGAATTCTTATCGCGTTTCCTTGAAAACAGTGTTCCTAAATGTAAAACTTAATTTTTAAGTTGCTACAGTGCTGTACGTTTGCAGACATAAGGAGAATTTCTTTCGGAGAGGCAGAATTCTTAATTGGGTGGGCAATTCATTCGTTTAGCTCTCTCCCCTATAGTTACATCCCTGCATTAGTCCAACTAGAGCTTGTGTATTTGAAAAAATGCTCATAGAGTTGATGAAGCAATACTTTAGTACTATCTTTTAGTCTTGTACATTTGTATAAGATTGCTATCTGTTTCTCTTTGTTTAATTTGTATGGCCCCATTTTCGTTTTCAAGTGCCACTTCCGAAAACGGCGCCTTTCTGAATGAGCTTTTTTGTTCCACATCTGAAAAAAAATGAATCTTTTCATCCCACTGTTGGTAATGGGCTGGTGATCATATATAAATGCTCCCCTTCCCCATAGTTTTAGGGCTGCTTCTGTTTCCCTCTTCAATTGGGAAATTGCTGAGGTCTCTTCATCGGAAATCCTTGGCACGGGGCTGGTGGCTTGCCAGTTGCCAGAGCTTGCCCTCATGTGCTTGGCAACCATGCAGGCCCTGACAGGCCCGTGCGTTTTGGGCCTACGCACACGGGCCTGTCAGGGCCTTCAGTTGAGGGCTGAGTAAGAAGCGGTGCTTACTAGTTGCCGCGGCTTACCCTCCACCACTCTGCAACTGTGCAGACCCAGAAAGGTCCTTGCAGGACCATGCGCTTAGGATCTATGCACGCGGGCTGCTAGGACCTGCAGCCGAGGGCTAAGTAAGCAGCGCTCCTTACTTAGCACTTGGCTGCAGGCCATGGCAGGCCCACACATGTAGGTCCAAAGTGTGCAGGCATGCCGAGTGGTGGAGGGCACGCCCTGGCAACCAGCAAGCCACCAGCCCTGTCTAAAAATCTCAAATGAAGAGACCTCAGTGCAATCTCTATAACTATGGTGTCGAAAAGCAGGCTTGGAGCTGGTACCCACTCTTGCTTGCCTTTCGTATTGAGTTTATTTTCATTCCAGAAGGGGACTTCCCGTTCCGTGCCATTCGAATGAACGGAACGAAATGGAAACACGAACTACACGGATGATACAGATACTGGGCCCATGACTATTATCTTTTCTAAAATCTTTTTGCAATATTTATTATCATCTGTAGGTGGCAGTCTCTCCCTTCTCTCATTTCCCATTTTGAAACATGCATCCCTGGACCTTTTACTTATTACCAGTTATCTGTATTTGATTATCTGTGGCATGTTTGTGTGTGTGAGGAAGAGAGAGGGATTAAAATAGAAAGAGCACAGCCTACACAGCTGCTGCAGTCTTGTAAAAACGGATGATTTGTGAAGCAGCTGGAAGCAGTGTCATTTGAGGGGCAAAGATCCAAGCATAGAAAGCAGTATTCATGTCCTTTGTATAAATTCATTTGAAAAAAAGTATAATTTTCAATACTGGTTTGCGCTGAAGGGGAATTTGCTTGGCTTGGAAAATGGTAGCTTGAATTTAGGTTGCCGAATTTAGAATGAATCCACGTGACTATTTACATCGCTTGTTGATGTTAAATAACATTTTCCTCTCCTGTGATGCTATGTTACCTGAATCACCATACTTCTTTTAAAGTGTAATTAATTCCAAATCTTGAAGCTTTCCATTCTCCTTGTTTTTACTACACTTAGGTGATAGTGATGGGAGCTACTAATCGCCCTCAGGATCTTGACTCTGCTATTATGAGAAGGATGCCCACAAGATTTCACATCAACCAACCTGTAAGCAATTGAGAATTAACAGCAGTGGTTTTCATGTCGTCTGTCCCCCCGGGTTATATGTTTTACAGCTTGAATGCTTTTATCTTTTTATACTTATAGACACTGCTCAGAGGGGCCCTAGAACAAAATGGAATGGACTAATAAAAATATAATGTCAATAGTAATGGAAAGGAACAAATAGCAGACATAGCAATAAAAGTAGAATCTCTAACAGCATAAAACTACATCTGCAGCATGCAGTAGCCATAGGAAAACATAGCAAATAAAACTGATGTAAGGACTAAATTAGTCTTGCTTGGGGAAAAGAGCTACAAAGGGTCAGCACAGAAACTAAAAGCCCTTAGCTATTATCTCTATAAATTGTGGCTCCAACTGTAATATAGTTGGCCCTTAACCTTTGCAGGAACTAGGGGCATAGGATCTGTCGGAATCACAGATGCCTTAAAGGGCCAGACTCAGAGTTAGTTCCAAAACAGAGTTTATTGAAGCAAAGGAAAAAGACTCAGAGACACTTAACTCAATGCCTCTGGTCAAAAGTCAAAGGTAAAACCAGTCCTGGTTCAAAAGGGTAAACAAAAGTATAATCCGGATTAGTCGGATAGAAAAACCGAATCAAACACAGTTCTCTGAGGTCACACAAAGAAAGCACAGCATGCAACTGGTAAACAAAAGCAGAAAAGCCACAGGGAGAGAAGTGTAGTCAAGCGAAGTTCAGGGTCGTAGCAAGAGAAGTCCGAAGTAGAGAAGTTCCAAAGTCCACAGAAGCAGCATCGTAGTCAAGCCGTTCCAAGGTCAAGGAAGGGGGAAATCCACACTCACGAAAATCCAATCCGAGTTGAAAGCACACATGAACAGGAGCAGCAACCTGCAGATCCCAAACCCAATGCTGAACACAAAACAGGCAGCGACAAGTCCAGACAGTACCCAATGCACGAACGCATACAACACCTTGCCTTCTGCAAAGATCCCCCATTCCTGAACCCACTTTTATTACACATCATCATCATCAGAAGAAGATGAACAGACCACCGCCCCATGATTATCCCTTGCAGCTGCTCCCACTCTTCCCGTGAAGTCCTACGCCCATCCCTCCATCTCCTGTCAAGACTTAGCTCCCCCCAAGACTCAGTTGTATTCCTCGATTGCCAATCTTCACTTCCAGAGAATTCCATAAATGTATCACTAGATATTGGCTCCGCACAAACAACTTGCACCTCCTTTACCTTAGTCCAATCCAGTGTCATCCCCGTTTTCCCCACTCTGTGACCCATCATCCCAAGAGAAACACTCAAATGATTCCTCATCTGTAGGTGCCGTAAGTATATCCCGGATCCTCTTCCTTTGTTGCTCCTCATCCAATTCCTGCTCCCGAGTAACCCTTTTTCTTCCTCTGTTCCCATCCATTGTCTCCCTCCTCTCCTTCACTCATTGACCCTTCATCCCCAGAGAACCCCTCAAATGAGTCCTCATCTTTAGGTGCCATAAGTATATCCCAAATCCTTTTCCTCTGTTGTTCCTCATCAGACTCCTGCTCACGAGTAACCCTTTTTTCCCCTTCTGTCACCCATACTACAGCTTGCAACATTACTTACAGGCTCTACTACAACAGGATCCTTGTGAAAGTAGGAAAACAACAAAAAAAGTCTTAACACCCACACTCACCCCTCTCAAGTGTGCTACAGACTGTGCTTCTGCAAAAATCTCCATTAGTGTCATCATCCTTCTCAAGGAGAAGGAAAAAAAGGATGATGGCATTGAAAGAGTGGGCAGTCAAGTTGGCAGTGCAAGAAGAGAGATAGGACCATATGTCAATGTTATGAAATCACAAGAATTGCAGTTTCACAATCCTTCTCTCCCAACGAGTGCTAGAGCCTCACCAAATTGCAAATCCTCAGGAACCCATAGCATTGAGCCCTGACAGTTAAAGGAGTGCGAAATGGCTCTAATTCAACAGTGTAGATGCACTCTGCATTTCTCCTACCGTGTCTGTAGTTGGAAGACCCATGGTCGTGAATGGGAATTGTACAACAACTTGCTTCCATGCCAAGTGCAGTAGAGGACCTAACTAGAAAACTTGCATTGTATTGCAAAATTATTGTGGCATTTCCGTTTTATTATGATGATGTGTTTTGTTTTTAATTTAAAGGCAGTGAAGCAGAGAGAAGCAATCTTGAAACTGATTTTGAAAAATGAAAATGTAAGTCTGTTTTGCTACAACTCTTCCTAATACCATATAATTTGAAACCGATTTTGTGTTCTTCTTTAGTGTTGAAAAAGTGTAGGATATATGGCAGCAGACACCTCACTTAGGTGGACGTTTTATTGTATGGTGTATATCTTATTTATTCTCCAATACAGCTTTGATTTAAAGTAAAGAAATTTAATTTGGAGGCAGGATTATACCCATATTATTGTTCTTTGCCAAACCCCAAAATGAACAATATGATAAATTCCTTCGTTCTGTCTCAGCTGGGAATGTTAGTCACTGTTGAAATGTGTCAAATTGCAATTACATATGCTGCTCTTTGTGTGCTGTTAGGTGGACAACGAAGTGGATCTCCGCGAAGTTGCTAGAGACACAGATGGGTTCTCAGGAAGTGACTTGAAAGAAATGTGCCGTGATGCTGCACTAATATGTGTCAGAGAATATGTTAATTCTACATATGACGAAAGGTAAGTCAGTCATACTAAAAGAAAAGTTTAGAATTTACTGGACAATTTGGCAGCTCTTTTTACAGGGAAAGGGTTCTTAGAGAAAGCAACTTGAGATATAGCTGTTCACACTTAGAAAAGAAGGAAGATTTGGGTGGCATGGTTAACTTTTGTACGATAAAGTTAGAGCACATACTGAGTTTTAAAACCATTGTATTTGACTGGCTCTTCTGAAAGTTTGATATAAAACACCGCCCTAAAAATTATATTACTTCATATAAAGGTTTTCCAGAAAATAATATGTTAAAATCAAAAGCTATATTATGATACTGCTTTCTGTTTGAACCAAGATAGAATCTTAAATCAAAAGGGGTGCTTTTCAAGAAAGACACAAATCTTCGGTTTTATTTTTAAATAAAACTTAAAAGGAGATTTAATTAAGATAAGAGAAACTTCTGAATGAGGGAATAGCTACAATCAGGTGTGTTTATGTACTTGTTGGAGGATGTGGGTATTTATAACTACAGCAAAAATAGTTTGGTTGTCTTTGTTGGAATAGAAAGTTCAGCAACTTGAGGTTCAGGTATCTAAAGGTAAAGGTTTCCCCTGACATTAAGTCTAGTCATGTCTGACTGAGGGGGTGGTGCTCACCCCCTTTTCTAAGCCGAAGTACCGGCATTGTCCATAGACACCTCTAAGGTCATGTGGCCAGCATAACTGCATTGAGTGCCATTACCTTCCCACAGAAGCAGTACCTATTGATCTACTCACATTTGCATGTTTTTGAATTGCTAGGTTGGCAGAAGCTGGACCTTACAGTGGGAGCTCACCCCGCTCCCCAGATTCAAACCGTCAACCTTTTGGTCAGCAAGTACAGCAGCTTAGCGGTTTAACGCACTATGCCATCGGGGGGGGGGGGTCTTCTCTTCAGCATATTAGGAAGCGTAATGACTTCTGATCTTTACAACTACTTGTGGGGGAAAAAAAGTAAGGTATAAATAAACCTCATAACAACAACACTGGTGAAATACCTGTGTTTCATAATCAAAACAACTTGTGTACATAAAAATATGCACATGTGTTGGTTGGTTTGTATGTTTGTACCACAAAGAGGATTGAATGATGAGTTGACTGAGGGAAGGGGAGAATCTTTGGGCAGTCATAGGATTGAGAACATTGTGGAGTGGCAGCGGTCTATGATGGCCGCTCAGAGGACGATCAATAATATAACAACAGATCTTTTGGTTCAGCCAACCGCAGCCTGCACTCAGGATCATCATCTACAAACGGACATGTTCGCGGTGGACATTGCTGACCAATTGGTAAACAGAGGCAGATGGACTTCTAAGAGGGCAGTTTGTAATTCCTTGGCCCAAATCCTGGGTAAAAGACAACAGGATATAAGACTAGAAGCCATAGTGTGGTTATGGAGGGACTACCAATCATCTGACCGTTCCTCCCGTCTTCAAATAACACCAGAAGACAATTCATGGCTCGGAGAGCTTATGGCAAAGCGCTCTGTCTTAAAGAAATGGGGCATTACCATTAGGAGGGTAGTTGTGGACCCCCAGATACGCCCCTTATTTGCCTCCGGGGTTCCTTCTCGCCATACACCATCAGGTCCCCGTGTGAATTCCACAATTAGCTCCCCGGTTAGGGCCTCCCCCTCCCCCCCTCCTGGTTCATACCATTTTGAGACCCCATCTGCCCCGGTCGCCCCCGCTCAGCCAGCCACACTCCTTCGCTCGAGAACACTCCCCTTATTCAGCCCACTCAGCTCCCTTGATGTTTCATTATCTACCTCATCATCAGAAACATCCTTACCTAACGCCCAAGGGAGATTATTCCCCAGCCCGACTTCTTCCTCTGAGAGCTGACTAGTCATAGATCCTGCCCATGTAGGGGGGGGGAGGGTTCCGGAGGAAGGGGATGCCATCCAAGTCGTGTGGGGGAGGAGAATAGCGGGTCACCAACATCCCAGGGAGAAGCGCAACAGAGTTCTTGCGACCCTGGAGAAGGTAGGTAGTGGTAGGCTCCATGGCAGCCCCCTTGGCCTTAAGGTCCTGCTGATTAATGCCAGATCCGTTAATGGTAAGACCGCGGCCATCCAGGACTTGATCATGGATGAGAGGGCGGATCTGGCATGCATCACCGAGACCTGGTTGGATGAGCTGGGGGGAGTAAATCTCACTCAGTTGTGTCCACCTGGTTTCGGAGTGCATCAGCAGGCCAGACAAGGGGGGCGGGGAGGAGGGGTCGCAGTAGTCTTTCGGCAATCCATCGCCGTGATCAGATGCGCTGTTCCGCAGGCTTCGGGGTTCGAGTGTGTCCACTTGAAAGTGGGGAGCCGTGACAGTGTGGGGTTCCTGCTGGTGTACCGCCCACCCCGCGACCCAGTAGTTTCCCTGTCTGAGCTAGCGGAGGTGGTCTCTAATTCGGCCTTGATCTCCCAGCGCCTGGTGGTGCTGGGAGACTTTAACATCCACGCCGAGACCACCCTTTCTGGTGCAGCTCAGGATTTTATGGCCACCATGACGACCATAGGGCTGTCACAAATAATATCTGGTCCCACTCATCAAGCTGGACATACTCTTGACCTTGTTTTTGTGGCGGACAACGAAACGATTAGAGTGGAAGATCAAAACATCCTTCCGGTGTCATGGTCTGATCATTATCTGATCAGTTTTAGACTTGCTGCGACTCTCAACCTCCGCAGGGGTGGAGGACAGATTAAACTGGTCCGCCCTAGGAGACTGATGGATCCGGATGGATTCCTGAGGAATCTTGGGGCTCTTCCTGCCTTGGAGCCTGGCGATTCCATCGACGCCTTGGTGTCTCTCTATAATGGGGAGATGTCCAGGGCGTTAGATGTGATCGCACCCGAACGCCCCATCTCGTTGCGTCGTGACAGGCCATCTCCCTGGTTCACTGGGGAGCTGGCCGTGATGAAGCATGCGAGAAGGGGGCTAGAGCGCAAATGGAGGAAATCTCGGGTCGTATCTGATCGAGCACGGGCTAAAGCCTCTCTTAAGGCTTACTCCGTGGCTATTCGGGTGGCCAGGAAATCATTCACGACCACCCGGATAGCGTCTGCAGCAAATAGATCATCGGAGCTGTTTCGGGTCGTGGGGGAACTCCTCCACCCACCTGTGGTGGAGGGGGTCACTGATGACCCAGCAGCTCGGTGTTGCGATTTCGCACACCACTTTGCAGGCAAAGTCGCCCAGATACGCCTTGAGCTTGACTCCAATTTCATCGCAGTTCCAGAAGAGGTGACGGAGACATCTGCTTGTCCAACCTTGTGGGATTCTTTTAGGCTTGTTCTTCCTGAAACCGTGGAGGAGATTCTTGGGGCTGTGAGAGCGACCACCTCACCCCTAGACCCGTGCCCATCTTGGCTCATTAAATCAGCCAGGGAGGGGCTGGTTGATTGGTTTGTATTGATTATCAACGCATCGTTGGAGCAAGGGATTTTTCCATCTACCTTGAAACAGGCTGTGGTTCGCCCACTCCTCAAGAAGGCTTCCCTTGACTCCACGGTGCTGAGTAACTACAGGCCAATTTCCAACCTCCCTTTTTTGGGCAAGGTGCTGGAGCGGGTGGTCGCCTCCCAGCTCCAGGGCTTCCTAGATGATACCAACTACCTAGATCGGTCACAATCTGGTTTCAGGCCTGGTCATGGCACCGAGACGGCATTGGTCGCCTTGGTGGATGACCTCCGCAGAGAGCTGGACAGGGGGAGTGTGACTCTGTTGGTTCTCTTGGACATCTCAGCGGCTTTCGATACCATCGACCATGGTATCCTTCTGGGTCGTCTCTCTGGGATGGGCCTCGGGGGCGCAGTTCTATCGTGGCTCCGGTCCTTCCTAGAGGGTCGAACCCAGATGGTGAAGCTGGGAGACGCCTGCTCGGACCCCTGGCCATTGACCTGTGGGGTCCCGCAAGGCTCTATTCTGTCGCCCATGCTTTTTAACATCTACATGAAACCGTTGGGAGAGGTCATCCGGAGTTTTGGAGTTGGGTGCCATCTCTATGCGGATGACGCGCAACTCTACTACTCCTTTCCACCTAATGCCAAGGATGCCTCCCGGGTGCTGGACGAGTGCCTGGCCGCTGTGTCGATCTGGATGAGGAAGAACAAGCTGAAAATCAATCCTGACAAGACAGAGGTCCTCCTGGTCGATCGTAAACCGGATCGGGGTATAGGGTGGCTACCTGTGCTGGACGGGGTTACACTCCCCCTGAAGCCACAGGTCCGCAGTTTGGGTGTCCTCCTGGACTCGTCGCTTACACTTGAGGCTCAGGTGTCGGCGGTATCCGGGAGGGCCTTTGCACAATTGAGACTCGTGCGCCAGCTGCGACCATACCTCGAGAAGGCTGATCTGGCCGGGGTGGTCCATGCCTTGGTCACCTCTAGAATGGATTACTGCAATGCGCTCTACGTGGGGCTACCCTTGAAGACGGCTCGGAAACTCCAACTGGTCCAGCGGGCAGCAGCCAGGATGCTAACTGGGGCTCATTACAGAGAGAGGTCAACCCTCCTGTTCAAGGAGCTCCACTGGCTGCCATTTATTTTCCGAGCCCAATTCAAGGTGCAGGTGCTTACCTACAAAGCCCTGAACGGTTTGGGACCACCCTACCTGCGTGACCGCATCTCCACCTACGAACCCACACGCTCGCTCCGGTCATCTGGGGAGGCCCTGCTCGTGATCCCATCCACGTCGCAAGCGCGCCTGGTGGGGACACGAGACAGGGCCTTTTCTGTGGCGGCCCCCCGACTTTGGAATGCCCTTCCAAGAGAGCTTCGCCAGGCCCCTACTCTAGCAGCTTTCAGAAAGAACCTAAAAACTTGGCTGTTCCGATGTGCCTTCTCAGATTAGGAATCCCCACCCAAGTCCTAGAAGCACTTTAGCACAATTAACATTACTGCACACCGCACTATTTTATTCCCATGCTCCTCCTACCACTCTAGCACTTTTAACCCTGTACCCCACTGCGCTGGCCGGCCCAGTTTTAAAGTGTCATGATGTATTGTTACTGTCGTTATTGCTTGCTTAACTTATTGATTTGCTATGTTTTCTACTGTTGTGTTGTTTTACTGTATTGTGTTTTGAGGCTTCGGCCTGTGTAAGCCGCATCGAGTCCTTCGGGAGATGCTAGCGGGGTACAAATAAAGTTAATAAATAATAAATAAATAAGACTCCTCCATGGCATGATGGATCTGGGTCTGGACCAAACTTGGTACATATACCCTTCATTATTCAGCTTAAAATCATTGAGGGATTTGAACAAACCAGAACACCCCTTTCAGGGCCAGACCAGGGGAAGAGGAAGGGATTGAAGTAGATTGGCTGTGACTAGGTGAAGGATTGGCTGTTGGGTGAAGTGGCCCTCTGTGATGTCACTGAGAAAGAAAGGGAGTGAAGGAGCTTACCTGTATGAAGGGAAGAGAGGATGGATGAACTGAAGGAAGGAAAGAGAGAGAGAGAGAGAGAGGAAAAAGTGAGAAAAGAGAAAAAAGGGGGAAAGGAAAGCAAAGAAAGAAAAGAGAGAGAGAAGGTATACAAGAAAAACGGTAGAAGAAAGAGCTATAAAGAAAGCCTGCCCACTTCAGTAACACACACCTTTGCAAAATCTGTTACCCTGCTCTTTTTTTTCTTAAAGCAATGACGATGATGAAATCCGTCCAGTGAAACAGAAAGACCTGCAACGGGCAATTGAGAAAATGAGGAAGTCCAAGGAGGCAACGAATCAGAACGTTCTAATGCACGTCAGTTTAGATTAAGGCTAAGCCGTGGCCTATGGCCTCTTTTGGGGACTGGTTATGCCACGTAAATAGTGGAAATCAATTGGAAGCAGGAATATCCTTTTAATAAGTGTTTCTGGAATTGTTTTTATATATGCTGTTACCTAAATTATTGAAATCTAATAATCTTGCAAAATTGGATACGGCCTGTGGGATCGATCATGGCATGGAAGAATGTAGTCCAGCTCAAAAGCAATGTCTTGTTTCCTTGTTGTGGCCTTAAAAGCCGACTGTCAGTGGGTTCTAGTGTGGCATAATGGTCTACGGAGGATCAGAGCAGAGCCTATGTACATATGTATGAGACAGTGTGCAGTTTTGATACACAGACATAATATGTAGATAACTTGAATATGAAAAGCCGCCTTTTTCTTTTTTTTGCATTTGTTTTCTGGGTTAAAGTGCATCAGATGATTAAAAGGTTCAGCACACGCTTATCTATTTTTGTGTAGTTACCTTAATGCAAAGCCAGAAAACATGTTTTTGGAAATTATCTTTTTTCTTTCTTGGAATGCAGGGAAATCCGACCTCCTTTTCGCAACATTAACTCGTGGGATCCGCTGGTGCCATTTATTTAGCTAGAAAACACTTTGTGAACATTTTGATTTTTTACGAATCCTATAAATTGTTATTCTTTCCTTTTTTAAAAAGATATGTTTTGTACAGTCAGGGTTAAGCAGGGTGGAGCACTGGCAACATTTATTTTTTCTATTTCTGAATTGTGAATTATTTCCGAGAAATAGTCAACAGGAATGCTCCTGTTACAAGTTTCTTTTTTACTACTGTAGTGCTTGCTAGCAGCTGCAATTGGTCACAACACAAATCACTGCATTAAGTACATTGTTTTAAAAGTTTTGCTTAGTTCCTTTTCTCCCCCCAGTCTTCCTAAACGGAGGAAGTTCTTCATGCGTCTTCCAGTCGATAATTAGAATTAATAACTTTCAAATGTCCTTAATGGAAGAGGTGATAACATTGAGATGTCTTTCAGGGATAATATTAAAATTGAATTTATTGTCGAAGGCTTTCATGGCTGGAATCACTGGGTTGTTGTAGGTTTTTCGGGCTATATGGCCATGTTCTAGAACCATTCTCCCCTGGCATTTTTCCTGCATCTGTGGCAGGCATCCTCAAGAGGTTGTGACCTCACAACCTCTGAGGATGCTTGCCATAGATGCAGGCGAAACGTCAGAAGAGAATGCCTCTAGAACATAGCCATATAGCCCAAAAAAACCTACAACAACCCAAAATGAATTTAATTTTCTTGACCTGCTTTAAAAAATCTTGTAGAGTGACCAGTTACAACTTCTGTAATCAAAACAACAAAGTGTTGCAAATCTGTCATGAGCTCTCTTTTTTTTCTTTTTTGGATATTAACAGAAAGCATTGGAAAGTATGTAAAAAAACAATACTAATGTAACTGGCTGATTCTAACATTGCGTCGTTTAGGTTCATAGCTTTACTTCACTGTTCTTGCAGGTGCTACTTTATGGTGTAACCACTTTGTATAAAGCACAGGATGTTCTTTATAAACCGAATCAGACTGGTTTGCTCTTAAATTTCCCCTCCTCATGAAAGAAAAACAATGATCAAGTTGAAAATGGTTTGTGACTAAGAAAAACACAAGACGTCCATGGTGTATGATAATTTATTCACAACAATATATATATCACATTTATTCTACAAAGAGTTTCATTTCAGTCAGAACTTTCTTCTTTCAAGTGGCCAGACTAGAGATGTGAACGCCTGGGGAAATTGGGAAAAACTGAAGTCATTTTTTGGAAGGTTTTTTCCTGAAGTCATTTTTCTTCTGGAAAAATTGGGGGGCGGGGGAGTGTGTAGATGGAAAAAAATCCTCAAAAATCTTTCATTAAGGTCTTCTTCTTGTTACATAGTTTGAATAAAATGTTGTAGAGATATTAACTATCATTGGAAAAGAACATATTCTACACCAGGCATGGGCAAACTTTCTAACTTGAGGGCCGCATGGCGGGCCAGAGCAGGATGGGCAGACTGGGATGGAGTTCTCTGCCTCCTCTTCCTCCTACTCCTTTACAGCCACTCCTTCCTCAATGGTAGGTTCCCCCTTGGAAAGAAGAACAGGAGCAAGAGAGAAGGGAAAGAGACCCTGCAGGGCATGTTAAATCCTTCTCTTGGCAAATGGCTTCCCTCGGCTCTACTTTTCCCCTTCCCTCCTGCTCCTTATAATAATAATAAATAAAAATATAATGTTCGTTTGTGGGATTAACATAACTCAAAACCACTGGAGGAATTTACACCAAATTTGGACAAATACACCTATCAGGCCAACGAGTGTCCATCGATCATAAAAACACCGAAAAACACAGCAGAAGAGACTTAAAAAGCCAAAATCCCCCCTTCAAAAAACCTAATTTCCCTGTAGTCCTCCTTTGGACCACAGTATGGGCCGCCTCTTGAAAGCCCTTTCCTTGTGGCAGTGTGTTTACCAGTGCGACCTTCCAAGGGGGAAGCTGCCCTTGAGGAAGGTGATGGAGGAGGAAGGGGAGGCGGAGGAGGAGGAGCCACACTCCTCAACAACGGGGGCAGAGGCTGGGAAGAAGGGGAACGTGCCACCAAGTACCAACAGGCCAGGAAGAGGCTCTTCCTGGGACTGGTGCTGAGGCCATGTGTGGCTGCCCCAGCCATCCTCTCAGCATGAGGATGCGGTGGGCCGCAGCATCCTCATGCTGATGGTGCAGTGGGAGAGAGGAGGGCCTGAGAACAGAGCTCAAATCTGCATCTGGACCCTGGGCCTGGGTTCACCCATACTTGTTCTATACACTTTTCAATTTTCCCAGAAAAAACAGAAAACTTTTTTTCTTTCATTTTTCAGGGTTTTTTCCCAGGCCTTCCCATCTCCATCGACTGATATTTCAGCCTAAAGTGGGAGAAGGGAGTGGCAAGACATATCTTTGCGTTATAAAGCATGTCTGTCTATATGCCAATAGTTTTTCTTGATATTCCTCTCCAAAAATGGCCACAGAAAGTCCCCAAATTGTGTGTAGTTGATTTGAACATGACTGAACAACTTGGGGGGGGGGGGGGATATTCTGTGGTTGTGGGTATATTTTTTAAGAAAGGGAATGTTGCTCTTTTCTTAAATTTAATCTTCAGAAACCACTATCTCTATTCTACAGATGGGAACCTCTAGAGCAGTCATGGGCAAACTTTGGCCCTCTGGTAGGCTGTTGGGAATTGTGGGAGTTGAAGTCCAAAACACCTGGAGGGCCAATATCCATGCTTGCTCTAGAGGCTGGTTCTACAGAACAAATTCCAAAAAAAAAAAATAAAAAAAAATCTTTAGAATATTTCCTAATGTCCATGTACTTGTGGATTTCAGCCACACTGCGCATAAGCACAGAGATGGCATTGCTTTGTAGCGAGTGTCCATCTTATCAAACCCTTTAGGAAGCCATTCATGTAAATAGCTTTTGCACAAATGAATCCTGGGACACGGCCACCTATAGCAGTGGTTCTCAACCTGTGGGTCCCCAGGTGTTTTGGCCTACAACTCCCAGAAATCCCAGCCAGTTTACCAGCTGTTCGGATTTCTGGAAGTTGAAGGCCAAAACATCTGGGGACCCACAGGTTGAGAACCACTGATCTATAGGTAAATTGTGCCAAGCACTTGCTATGTATAGTCTTAAATTTATTGTTTGCCATCTTATTTCTGATGACCATGAATGCCTGTGTTTTAGGATAATGAATGGCTTTTTTCCCCTGCCTATCCTCCCATTTCTATTTTATTTCATTCCTTTCAATCAGTGAAACCACTGCATGCAAACCAATAACATTACTTGGGCACTTTATCGAGTTTGCATCACTTACTATTTGTTTGCATCACTTACAAAAGAAGAGTTTTATACGGGGATGTTGGCATAACAGCAAGTCCTAGCTTATGCCTTCTACACCTATTCCAAACATATATGTACACTCACCACAATTTTCTTCAGCAGGAACAGATTTACTGGATATTATTTCTTGTGACCAAATACATTAATTTCATTGTGTCTTAAAATACTACATAAGCACAAAAAAAAAAAAACCCACACCTAGATAAAAGCAATGGAAGTTAAGCCATTAATTTTGTGGGGGATGTGTTGCGCCTGATTTGTAAAAGTTTTCATCACCTTTCCAGTTGTTTTTCTTCCCCTCTTCTTTAGGGAGACATGTTTCAAGGCTGTTTCCAAATTGCGTTTCTCTATACCAGTGGTCCTCAACCTGTGGGTCCCCAGTGTTTTGGCCTACAACTCACAGCCAGTTTACCAACTGGGTTGTTGTGTGTTTTCTGGGCTGTACGGCCATCTTCTGTCATTTCGCCTGTATCTATGGCAGGCATCCTCAGAAGTTTTGAGGTCACAACCTCTGAGGATGCCTGCCATAGATGCAGACAAAACGTAAGGAAATAATCCTTCTGGAACATGGCCATACAGCCTGGAAAACACACAACAACCCAGTGATTTTGACCATAAAAGCCTTCGACAATACAGTTTACTAGCTGTTAGGATTTCTGGGAGTTGAAGGCCAAAACATATGAGGACCACAGATTGAGAACCACTGTTCTGTACTGACCAAAGGCTGTAGCGACTCAGGAAATTCAGCAAGAGTGTCTTTTGCGTGCACAGGAGAACTAATTTGCACTGTATAGTAGAAAACTCTTCTTTTTGTGCAAAGCAGAGGTCTATTTTTGCCCCACATCTACAGCAGCCTCCATGCAATATTCCATACAGTGTTTGTAGGCCCAACAACCATCAAAAGCAGCTTTGAATTATGTGCTGTTTGGTGACAAAAAGCTAGCACGGAATTCAAACGTGCCTATTAGCAAAAACACAGTAGAAAAAGATCTGGTTGTGGCACTACATTAAAACTAAAAAAAAATTATAAGGAAATTAAGATGATCTTACTAAGGGAAAAAAACCAACCTGTCTAGTCTAAGCTCATTTCCAGCAGTACTTACTTAGCTTTTGTAGGCCTGATTTACTGTTTGAGTCAGGAACCACTGCAAAGTTTCCAATGGACTTCTATAATGGAAAATATTTTTGGAATATTTCATTGGCTGATGCTCCTCTAGTTTTGTTCCCCACCCCCTTTCCAATATATTTCATATATATCTGTATGCAGTTGGAGGCCATGTTTCTTTAGTGCCAACAAATAGTAATCAGTATTCATCTTATAGAATCGAGCAGTCCTTCATACTATGAAAAGCACTAATTATTGCATCCTCTTTCTGTTCTTGATATATGATGTGTGCTGATAGAAGTTTATGGTTTTTGGGAACTTGCTCAAAAGGGGGAATAGTTTTATCTGAAAGGTCCTTTTTATCAATTTTCATTCTCAAATGCAAATATTACAGTGTTTTAAGAAAAAATATAATGGCCCGACTTCCAAGATATGCGCTTTAGGGAAGTATGGAAGGTCTATGCAAAAGCTCTACCTGGTTGGGGAGAAGTTCTCAACCTTAAGCACTTCTTTCCCCTGTAGTGAAGTACCATGCAGTACAACTAATATTGTGTGAATTTGACTTTTATTTATTTTTTTTAATCATGTCAGAAGCAACTTGAGAATATACTGCAAGTTGCTTCTGGCTTGAAAGAATTGGCTGTCTGCAAGGACGTTGCACAGGGGATGCCTGGGTGTTTTACCATCCTGTGGAAGGTTTCCCTCATGTCCCCACATGGGAAGCTGGGGCTGTCAGATGGGAACTCACTCCATCTCGCCATTTTTGTAATGCCATTTTTAACTCAGTTTTTTTTCTTTACGTTCTACCCTTCCCCATAATATATTGTAGCAGCATTTTGCCTCTCATGTGGCTGCTATAAGCATGAACTTACTTTATATTTGTAGAACAGCTGTTAAGTTTTTCCCCTGGTTTTGAATTATTATTATGTTTAATTTTACTCAGTGCCAAGAGTGGGCAACTATGGTGGTTGAAGGGAAGTGCATGGAATGTCAGATTTTCTATCCTTGGGAACCTCTCGGGATAGGGGTTGCAAAAACAATAAATAGATAGTCTACTCTTGGTTTTTAAAAATCATTTTTTAAAAATTGAATTATAACTTGCTTCCCTTTCATTTTAACAACAGAAAAGGGTAGTTTAGGTTCAGTTATCTATGCTGGAGATAATTCTTCTGATCTGTTTAGTCTGTTGTCTTCTCTCCACAATTTTCAGGGGTTATGAGCACAAGACACCCACAAAACAACAAAAAGGCAAATAAATAAGCATCGTATTTTTACCTGAGAGAACACATCTCTAGGAATCCCCAGGTCCTCCATCATGACTCTATAGTTCATCCCTGCCAGCTGCTGACCATAGAGTTTCAGTGAAGGGCATAAGGATCCCTGATTAAATCTGCAAATCTAGTCCAAAAAAGTGAAACACGTAAATATGGGGGGTTGGGAGCAACTGTACCGGTGGTTTTAGGTAGTTGGAAATACTAAGTTGGGTCCTACCTCCTAATCATAGTAGTGCAGACCGCTATTCCCCACTTCCCACAAACATGTGATGTAACATGTGAAACTTCAGTTACATGCTAAGGTTCAATACATATAACACTTTTAAAAAGTGAAATTCAGTCATACAAATATACGTGTCATGCACATTCTCCTGGAGATTGTGCGGTCTTCCATGCTTGTCTATTGTTCGCATCAGCTCTGCCCAATATAGACAATAGTGAGGAATTATGGGAATTGCATTCCAACAACATTGAGGAGCTGCACATTAAAGATGCAATGTTAATTTTGTTCTCAAGGGGAAGCATTTTCTTCCTAGTATGGTGAGAGTCTTTGGAAACTGTTCACGTTTTGAAGACTATTTGCACAAAATTTGCATTTAGGGGTTTTGTTTTGTTTTGTTTTTGCACAGAAAGCATTTTTCTTCACGGGAAACAAAATGTTCCTGCATATTAAAAAGTGGCAAATGTAGTGTAATACTTAGAATTTTTGAGCATTTGTCCACGGGACAGCATTTTCTACACAGAGAATACTATGGTTTTTTTTTTATTTCTGCACAAATTTGTATACAACACACTTGGCTGTTTGGATGTTTCTCCTCCGTGAAGTTTTGCGCAGAAGAAGTTTCAAACAGCGAAGATTCTTGTAGGTCCATGTTTCTCTATGTCAATGTTTCCCAATGCTTGAAAATCATCTTTAACCATTTTTGGAATATTCTTTCAATTTCTATCACACTCGCCACTACCGTTCTTTGCCATGCTCCTGCTTCGTGACCCATATGTGTATCATTGAGTGGCTGTTTCTGCTTGTTCATCCACTATTAACAGAAGATCTAGAAAACAAGTCCAAGGTGGTCTTCAGAATACTAAAGTTGAAATTTGTCATTATAGATCCTTATTTTGAAACGTAAACATTTTCACTTTGCATAAGTGGACTTTCTTATCTGAAGGTTTACTTATTGGAGACTTTGATGTGGCTGTAAAATGTAGGCAGCAAACAACACAATTGGTCACTCGGCACACTTGTGCTATATCTCAAAACCAAAATTGACTTCTTGATAAAATCAAAGAGCATAACTAAGTCTGTTTAATTGTTGCAGGCATCTGTAGGAGCACCTTCCGAAATCCAAAAATAAGTGGTCTTGACTGCATTTGAATAGATAATAAAGCAATAAATGTGACATAATTGTAGCAGAACACTTGCACCTGTGTTTTTTCTATATGTTGCTACAGCTGAGCTTCTCGTCCAGTTTTGTGGATCACGCAAAGCTACATGTACACTCTCCACAATGGCTTTGTGTAAATGGGAAGAGAAGAAATAAAGCTATGTGTGGCCCAAAGTCCAGCATCGCCTTTGTATGTGTCTACATATCATAAAGAGGTGGGTTTAACCCAGTGGTTCCCAACTTGTGGTCTGTGGACCACCAGTGGTCCGCAAGGACTAAAATATGGTCTACGGCCTGACTGTTACTACACCATTGCTACCAGAGCGACTGATCTCACAAAACTCTGTTGTGGTGCCGAGGCACTATGTGATTTTTTGTGGGTGAGCAGATGGCGACTACTGGATGGCGTATGTTCTGTATCAGAAACTAGAGCTGATGTGGTCTATCCAATGCAGTTTTCTGAATTAGCACTCCAAATAACAAAACCGAATTTAAAGTTGACCAAAAACTGATTCATAACCCTTTTGGTACTAATGTCAGAGAGTGATCCCTGGTCAAGTGGTCCCAGGTCAAAGCGGTTCCTGGTCAACAAAAAAAAATGGGAACCACTGGTTTAACCTCTGGTTTGCATGAAATGATGTGTGTCTAAAATGTGTGTCATCAACATGAAATGTTTGGAAAGCACTCGGCTAATTGCTGAAGGCAATATTTGGATCAGAATTGTGCAGTCAGGCAAGAATTGGATTTGGATTTATTGGATTTGGTTTAACATCAGTGTAAATTAATCTATTGCCATCAGTATTCAACCAACATGTCTCTGGGCCTGGAACAAAGTTGTAACAACCCTCTTCCCTGGCCAGCACCATGTCCGTGGAAAAATTGGTGACCAGTAGGCTTGTTTGATCCAAAAAAAAAAAAAAATGGTTCAAAACTCATTTTGAATGTAGGGAGTGCTGGCGATTTGATTGTAAAATCAATTCCGATTTTCACAGAAAAAAATGTTCAAAACTTTTTGAAACTTCTGAGACTTCTGAATCCTTTCTTTAATGGTTTGAAAGTGTTATTTCCTGTTTCATTGGGTGATCTTTACTTTGAAAGTAGTTGTTTTACTCCAAGAGCGAGGAAAAACAAGCAGAGGAAATTCCTTCTCCAGTTTAAAACTGGCTTCTCTGGCTTGAGCCAGAAGCAGGAAAAGAAAACGGAGGAAATTCACCCTTCTCTGGCTTAAAACTGGCTTCTCTGGCTTGAACCAGAAGTGGGAAAAGCAAAGAGAGGAAATTCACCCTTCTCTGGTTTAAAACTGGCTTCTCTGGCTTGAGCTAGAAACGGGAAAAACAAACGGAGGAAATTCACCCTTCTCTGGTTTGAAACTGGCATCTCTGGCTTGAGCTAGAAGCTGGAAAATCAAACGGAGGAAATTCACCCTTCTCTGGCTTTAAAACTGGCTTCTCTGGCTTGAGCTAGAAGCGGGAAAAGCAAACTAAAGAAATTCACCCTTCTCCGGTTTAAAACTGACTTCTCTGGCTTGAACTGGAAGTGGGAAAAGCAAACTAAGGAAATTCACCCTTCTCTGGTTTAAAACTGGCTTCTCTGGCTTGAACCAAAAGTGGGAAAAGAAAACAGAGGAAATTCACCCTTCTCTGGTTTAAAACTGGCTTCTCTGGCTTGAGCTAGAAGCGAGAAAAGCAAACTGAGGAAATTCACCCTTCTCTGGTTTAAAATTGGCTTCTCTGGCTTGAACCAGAAGTGGGAAAAGCAAAGGGAGGAAATTCACCCTTCTCTGGTTTAAAACTGGCTTCTCTGGCTTGAGCTAGAAGCAGGAAAAGCAAAGGGAAGAAATTCACCCTTCTCTGGTTTAAAACTGGCTTCTTTGGCTTGAGCCGAGGCCAGGGACCAGAAGCGGGGGAAAAGCTGAATCATTTCTGACTCACTTCCTGAGTTGGAAAAAAATGGCGAGACTAGCTTCAGAAGGGCAAGGGGACTTCCGGTTTCCTTAAAAAGTTCAAAATTGCTTCAAAAAGGTAATTTTTCCAACTTTATTCTGAATAATGAAGATTCCGACTGGACCTAACCATGCTTAGTGACCAGTGCAATTTCAAATCCTTTAGCTTAAGCTCCTCATATTTTTAATTATTTATATTTATACTAAGGTATGTTATGAATTAGCCATGAATACAAGTGCCCTTTAAATCTTGCTCCCTGTTAATGGGGCAGATCTATGTTTCTCAGACTTTTTGTCTTCATTCCTGTAGAAATGTTGCTTCAGTATAACATGCCCATGCTAGTCCTTATTATTTATTTAGAAAATTTCTACCCAACCCAACATTTAGTGAACGTTTCCAGTGCTGACTCCATCCTACTCACTTCTCATGTATGTTGAAAACTTCCCCCCTGTAAAAGTCAAACCCACAGTTGCAGTTGTCAATATTCTGTTGTTTGTTGTTGTTGTTTTTGTACCAGGAGCGACTTGAGAAACTGCAAGTCGCTTCTGGTGTGAGAGAATTGGTTGCCCAGGGGACACCTGGATGTTTTACAATCCTGTTGGTGTTCTGTTAAGGATTTCAAAGTTTTTTCATGACACCACAGTGCTTTAGCTGTATATATTTCAGGGAATAGGTAAAGGTAAAGGGTAAAGGTTTTTCCCTGATATTAAGTCCAGTCATATTTGACTCTGGAGGTTGGTGCTAATCTCCATTTCTAAGCCGAAGAGCTGGCATTATCCATAGACACCTCCAAGGTCATGTGGCCAGCATGGACTGTATTCCCTGCAGCATGACTTCAGGGAATATGGAACACATTTCAGCAATTTGGATATGTGAATAAAACCTCATGAGGAAATAAACGGCGAAATATTTATTGATGCTAAAAGTGAATTTTATTAAAAGACCAAATTCAGTAGCTATTTTACTCAAGAGCAGTATCAGCAAAGGCATACATTTCCAGTCTGATGTCTGTAATAAATATGCTATAAAATGTTACAGGCTTTCAAATTTAAAAGGAATAGTACAACACATGTATTTGGACATGATCGTGAACATAGTATTATCAGATTTTTTAAAAAGAGAAAATATATCAGCACTATTTAAAAATTCAGTTAAATTAAAAATGGCAAGATTACATCGGTTTTCAAGGTCCCTTCCAGAGGGCTTGGTTATAAAAGGCACTGTTGTCAATATACATTAGCTAGCAATATTGCAATGGGAGCCCTCCACCTGGCACTGTTGGGGTGCGATACCTTTAGTGCAGTGTGGCCCCCATGTAAGTACAGAGTGCAGGTTGCATGCCTGGGATGATTTGTCCAAAGGCTGCATTCGATTTACACAAAGTGTGTGCAATAAGACACATTTTTAGTTCTTTTGTTCTAAGGATTGAAAAGCTTTACAAGCTGGTAACATTTAAGCATTCAGTACTATAATGTTAAGACTACAAAACTGTCACCGTTGAACAATTGCTACACAAAACAAGGCAATCGTTTCACAGTCTTTGCAAATGATTTTTATTCGTTTGCATAGAGAGAAAAAAGGAAATCCTGATTTATTTTTTGAAACTTGCAATTTGGATTTTGGGCCAGTGCTTAGACAAATGACTAGCACAATCCAATTTTATTTCATAAATTGGGGGAGAGATTCTTATTTACCTTAGGTAGTAAAATGCCTGGCTTAGGGACCTGCGCAATTTGATTTGGGGAAGAGTACCACTTGTATCTCTGCCAAAGGCAGAAAAATGTTTTGCGGTAACCCTGCCACCACTACTCAACCTTGAAACACTTCCCAGAAACCTCCAATTTCCTTAAAGCAGTGAAAAATCACCATCCTAAAATGATACAGATTGAGTATTCCTAATCCAAAATGCTTTTTTTTTTCATGTCGGGAGCGACTTGAGAAACTGCAAGTCGCATCTGGTGTGAGAGAATTGTCCGTCTGCAAGGGCGCCTGGAAGTTTTACCATCCTGTCAGAGGCTTTTCTCATGTCCATGCATGAGAAGTTGGAGCTGACAGACAGGAGCTCACCCCACTCCCTGGATTCGAACTGCCACCCTTTTGGTCAGCAGTCCTGCCAGCACAAGGGTTTAACCCATTGCACCACCGGGGGCTACATCCAAAATGCTTGAGATCAGAAGTGTTCCATATTTTAGGGGTTTTTTCCCCTCCAGATTTCTGAATAATTGCATATGCTTAAGGAGATATCTTGGAGATGGAAGTCATATCTAAACAGGACATTCATTGATATGTCATACACACTTTATATACATAGCCTGAAAGTAATTATATACACAATATTTTAATATTTTGGGCATTGTTTATCATGTCAGAAGCAAATTGTGGGTGTGAGAGAATCGTTGCCTAGGGGGTGCCCAAATGTGTTACCATCCTGCAGGGGGCTTCTCTCATGTCCCCGCATGGGAAGCTGGAGCTGACAGATGGGAGCTCACCCCATCTCACAGATTTGAACTGCCAACCTTCAAGGCAGCAGTTCAGCAGACACGAGGGTTTAACCCATTGTGCCATCACAGCTCATTTTGGGCATGTTTGCATATGTTGAAACATGAGAAAGCACTATCTCAGCCTCCAATATGGATGATTTTGGATGTCGGGATTCCTGATACAAGTATGCTCAACCTGTAAACCTTTTTGTGCCCTAAAACAGTGGAAAAAAATGGAATGTTGTGAATTGTTACACTTAAGGAGGTACCCTGATGACTTGGGGTACCAATTCCCAATCTTTCTATGGAAAATCAAAATAAAACATGCTGGTATCACGAAATACCCAGAAAAGGAAGTAAAAAAGCTGTGTTGTTTTGCAAAATAGAAAGAGAGAATTGGAATTCAGCACCAGCCATTATGTCTGGCTTGTTTGTCCTTTGCAGCCAATGAAGAGCATCAAAGAACAGATAAATAGTTTTCAACTGCATAATTGAGACGCCCCAGTTCCCAAAGGCTCTTGACAAATCATAATATGGCTTTTCACTCCCATACCCTAAATCTACATTGGTCTATGTACAATCAAATCCCCTTTGTGGCTCTTCTTCTGAAATGTGTAGAAGACTCTAGTAAATTCAGAGTGGAAAACAGTCGAACGAGAACCACTATTGACTTCATGAAGAAAATGCCCACAAAATACAGTAGGGAAAACAAATCAAAGTAGATGAAGTATAATAGCATATAAATCAAAACAGAAGGGGGCTCATTTTTTTTTGAAAAAACGAAGGCACTCTTTGGTAAAAACAAAAATTAATTATTTTTTCCCAGGGATGTGTAGTATTCTGTCAACACCTTCCATGCTTTGGGAGCCATGAATCCATCAGGAGGGTTTTCACCATCACGGGCCAACTTCCTCATGCGCGTGCCAGAAATGAAGTCAAATTCATTGTGCCTAGTGAGAAAAAGTGGTATTCATAATGATGCTACAGATAAAATGCAATGTCAGAAAAAGGACAAGTATACACTCTTTGCCACCTTGAGTCTTCTGTATAGAGACATTCATTTGAAATGGAGAACCATATTATGATTAAGAGACTTATTTATGCAATGTTTTGGCACAAAATAAATAAGTGTTATTTATTTATTTTGTGCCAAAAACATTTCACAAATAAGTATAAAACTGATAAAACATAGGGAGCACAAGTGGCTAAACAATTTTGACCAAAAACGGGCAACAGCAGCAGCATTGTCTGTAGCTTTAAGCAATTCTTCCTTTGTACATAAGGCAGGACATGGCAGACAAGCATACAGATGCAGAGTTGTTTGTTCTGCTCCACAGTTGCACAAGGTGGAGGATTCTTTTAGGTAGTGCCATTTTGCCAGGTTGTCTTGGTCTGCCCACTCCGCTTCTGAGTCTGTTCAAGGACTTCTAAGTTGCCCTTTCTTGGTTTATTTATGTATTTATTTAAAACATTTATAGATAGATAGATAGATAGATAGATAGATAGATAGATAGATAGTTTGCCCCTGGAGGGGAGCCATCCAATTGAGATTTCCTGTTTTAGCTGCCCAAATGGATACTCTTGCTGTTGCTGGGGGAACATTAAGAGGAGTGGTGGTTCTCATGAAGCTTTTGCTTAATTTAAGTCTACTGGGAGGAAGCTGATAGCCATGCAGGCTTTCACAGTGATCAACCTTATTTCTTAGGTGAAAGGTTGGAAGGCATGATCACCAAGTTTGCAGATGACACCAAATTGGGATGGATAGCCAATACCCCAGAGACAGGAGCAAAATCCAAAATGATCTGAACAGATTAGAAAGATGGGCCAAAACTAACAAAATGAAGTTCAACAGGGACAAATGCAAGGTACTCCACTTAGGCAGAAAAAATGAAAAGCAATGATACAGAATGGGGGACAATGCCTGGCTCGAGAGCAGGACATGTGAAAAAGATGTTGGAGTCCTCGTGGACAAGTTAAACATGTGCCAACAATGTCATACGGTGGCAAAAAAGCCAATGGGATTTTGGCCTGCATCAATAGGAGTCTAGTGTCTAGGTTTAGGGAAGTCATGCTACCCTTCTATTCTGCCTTGGATAGACCACACCTGGAATATTGTGTCCAATTCTGGGCACCACAATTGAAGGGAGATGTTGACAAGCTGGAATGTGTCCAGAGGAGGGTGACTAAATGATCAAGGGTCTAGAGAACAAGCCCTATGAGGAGTTGTTTAAAGAGCTGGCCATGTTTAGCCTTCAGAAGAGAAGGCTGAGAGGAGACATGATGACCATGTATAAATATGTGAGGGGAAGTCAGAGGGAGGAGGGAGCAAACTTGTTTTCTGCTGCCCTGGAGAATAGGATGTGGAATAATGGCTTCAAACTACAAGAAAGGAGTTTCCATCTGAACATTAAGAAGAACTTCCTGATTGTGAGACCTGTTCCGCAGTGGAACTCTCTGCCCCGGATTGGGGTGGAGGCTTCCTTCTTTGGAGGCTTTTAAACAGAGGCTGGATGGCCAACTGTCGGGGGTGCTTTGAATGTGATTTTCCTGCTTCTTGGCAGGGGATTGGACTGGATGGCCCATGAGGTCTCTTCCAACTCTAGGATTCATAATCACAATTGTATTTGGTGGGGACAAGGGACAGGGCCTTTTCTGTGGTGGTCCCTCGGCTGTGGAACTTCCTCCTAAGCGAAATTAGATCTGCTCCATCCCTCCTGACCTTTTGGAAACAAGTAAAATTCTGGCTATGGAATCAGGCGTTTGCAGACTAGGCTGACCTGCTGGACAAAGTGATGGTTTTAATGGACTTGACGGACTGCTTTTAGGATGATTGTTTAAATCAGCTACTGTTTGACTGTTTTTATATTGTTTTTATTTAAATTGTATATTTATGCTTTTGGTTGTGGGCACCATGGTGTGCCGGTTGTTAGCCGCCCTGAGTCCCTCTGTGGAGGTCAAAATAGGACGGGATACAAATGCCCGAAATAAAATAAATAAATAAATACTTATTGATGTCCACGGGAAAGAGAAAAAGGAACATGTAAAAGAGGGACATCTGAAATGCAAATGAGCATGCTCGCCTAAGTGGTCATTAGCGTTAAGACTCATAAGCCTGTCTTCAAATGTTTTCTGTCCCACCTGACAGCCAAGTCACCTACCTGTCTGGATCGTAGAAAACCATTGCCTTCTGTACTTTGTTGTACGCAGCTACTCGGAAAGGAATGATTTCCACAGAGGTCAATCCCGGAGCCATGCTCAGCACCTTTCCACCTTGTGTGGGTTCGTACAGGTCTTTCTTGGTCTCTGGGTGGGGCATCCCAGCTGGATCTCGGCCCACAATGTAAAAGTTAGCTCCAGCGATCATTCGAGCTCTGCAGTGCCACTGGACCTAGGACGAGAGCAACAGATTAGTGGCCCACTTGAAACAAGTTGTGTTATGACATTACGATATTTTGTTTTATTTTAAATAATGGCTGGCATCTTGTTCACGATTTGCAAGATAGATCACAAGCTGGACTTCCAATCTCATAACTGATGGGAATTCATTATTTATTTATTATTGTTAACCAAAAACCTAACATTTTAATACAGGCAATATCCCAACCAAAGGGTTACCAAAACTCTCTTGGGAAGACAAGCAGACAAATGTCATTGTTCTGGAAGAAGCAAAGATCACCAGCATTGAAGCGATAGTCCTCCGCCATCAACTCCGCTGGACCAGCCACGTTGTCCAGATGCCCGACCACTGTCTCCCAAAGCAGTTGCTCTACTCCGAACTCAAGAACGGAAAATGGAATGTTGGTGGGTAGGAAAAGAGATTTACAGATGGGCTCAAAGCCAACCTTAAATACTCTGGCATAGACACTGAGAACTGGGAAGCCCTGGCCTGTGAACGCTCCAGCTGGAGGTCAGCTGTGACCAGCAGTGCTGCAGAATTTGAAGAGGCATGAATGGAGGGTGAAATAGAGAAACGTGCCAAGAGGAAGGCACGTCAAGCCAACCCCGACCGGGACCACCTTCCACCTGGAAACCAATGCCCTCACTGCGGAAGATGATGCAGATCAAGAATAGGCCTCCATGGTCACCTACGGACCCACCCTGGAAGATTATCCTACTTGGACAATGAGGGATTGCCTAAGTAAGTAAGTGAGTAAGTAAGTAAGGTTACCAACGCACTGAAAATCAGAGTGCTGTGAAATAGTGGTCTGACTCCTACTTGGCAGTTACAAATACCTAAACTACACTAACACATCCATAATTGCTATGTAGTTATGATTCCCAACATAGGCCCTACTTTAAGGGCTACATAGGAAGTATGAATATCATGTAACAGAAAGCATCTGTTGGGCTCAATGAGTTGTTCTACAAGTGGCTGCTTGACCTAGCAAGTGACCAAGCAATTGGATTGGAAAAGCTGTTGAAGAGTTTATTCAGCCCAGGTAAGTCACAGAATATCCAGCAGGACAAAAGGAGAAGCAATAGAGTGGTCGTCAGCCATTTCAGATGTTGTTTAGCAAGTAAGTTGTCCAGATAAACAAAATCGGCAAGCAGTAAAATAGAGACATAAATTGTTGCCACTTCAAGATAGGTATTGAAAGGTATTACCAACTGCCAAGAAGGAGGACTGAAACCAACAAAGCTGCCAGAAAATGGCTGGGAGATTTCTAGACAGCAGTTTCAAGACCCCAGGTGTCTAATCAGGTTAGGGTCTTCTACTTAACAACCACTGAGAATGGTTTCTCATTCAATTAATGATGGCAATAAATCTGAAGCATCTGCAGCCTTCAGCTGGGGAGTAGGACCCCATTCTGTCTCAATTACTGACTCCTTGGATTCTGAGAGAACAGAAGATGCTGAATCCTGGGAATATGCCTGGTCTCAATCTGAATCAAAGGCCAAGTTACAGCACATGCCAGATTATTCACAGAAGGGGTGGGAACATCAAGCATCTGCTTCAATACAGGACCTGATTCATGTTGATCTTAAAGGCTTCTTACCAATCAGTGAGATTTGTGATGGGGAAGTCTGGCCAGAATCCAGTATGTAGTACTATAGTTAGGGTGCTATGTAGTTTCCGGGGTACTAAAATTTTCTGTGCCCCAGAAATCCTTCATCTGGGATGCTGCCAGACTGAAAAGGTAGGGTTTTTTTGGAGTAGGAGAGGGGGGTTGCATCATCAGATGTAACTACAACTACAGATATCCATCATCACAACGTTGTGTCTCATGATGCAGAATAATAATAATAATAATAATAATAATAATAATAATAATTAAAAAAAACTGCCGATACATCACATAGTCCTAGACACTTGGGAAGTGTCCGACGTGTGATCCAATACAACAACCAGCATAGTGATCTTTTCTGCTGTGTACTAATCTTGTTGTGTTTTAAATAGTAATAATAATAATAATAATAATAATAATCCCAGAACACAGCAGGACTGAAGAGAAACGACTGGAAAAGCTGACATGATACAAGGATTTAAAGATCGAACTGCAAAGACTCTGGCACAAGCCAGTAAAAGTGGTCCCAGTGGTGATTGGCATACTGGGTGCAGTGCCTAAAGACCTTGGCCTGCACCTAAACACAATCGGCGCTGACAAATTACCATCTATCAGCTGCAAAAGGCCACCCTACTGGGATCTGCATGCATTCTTCGCCGATACATCACACAGTTCTAGACACTTGGGAAGTGTTCAACATGTGATCCAATACAACAGCCAGTAGAATGCCCTTGTCTGCTGTGTACTAATATTTTTGTGTTTCTAATGGAAGCAAATATTACAGCTGTATTTTTTGCCTTGTATTTTTGGTTACTTAAACGTCAGATGAAAGTTTGTCTATTTAATAAGAATAGTTTCTTCATTCCTATACTTCCTCTTGTGATTTTCTAATTTGGACAAATCTTTTATCCAATTAGCCCCTGATGATAATTACAATCTTTGGAGGGAAATAAAGGCAGCAACATTCATTCTGGAAATGCCATACCTCTGTTGGTCCAGCATACAACATGGGAGAAGGGAAAATTGCAACAACTGTGGATTTTGGATCCAACACTTGTTCCTCCAGCACAGCAGCATGCTGCTTCATGCGCCAATCGAGGGGCACATCGTCGTCTTTGGTCCATCCACCAAGAGGATGCAGGAGCAGCACGGGATACTTGTAGCCTCGTTCTAGAAGACGGCGTTTGGTATCCTGCATCAGTAAGGCATGTCCATTGTGTACTGGATTGCGAAGCTGGAATGCAAATACTGCATCTGGAACGCAAGAAAAGAAGGGAACGTTGAATCAGGAACACACAAAACAATAGTTGAAAAATATCTGATAAATGACCCGTAACACCAACTACATCCTTCTATACCGGTGGTTCTCAACCTGTGGGTCCCCAAGTGCTTACAATTCCCAGAAATCCCAGCTAGTTTACCAGCTGTTAGGATTTCTGGGATTTGAAAGCCAAAACTGTTGTTAGCAGCCTGTTCAGTCTGTGATAGTGTCTGATGTTCATGATGGGAATGGGAATGATGTTCCTGATTGTGGGTCTGGGTCTGTTGGTAATGGGGATGAGGGTTTGACTAGGCCTGAGTTAAGCTCAGACGAGAGGCCCGAGCTGTCTCAGGAAGATTCACAAGGCCACATTCTTGGGAAAGGCCCTTCGCAGGCTTTCTCAGAGCAACTGTCTAAAGATGATTTGTCAGGTGCAGAAGTTAATGAGAGTCAAAATAATGAGAGTATAAATAGAAAGCGAGGATTTTGTAAACAGAGACAGAGTGTTCAGAGGTAAAGACAATCAGTCCATTTACAGGAAAAGAGAGATAAGAAACCTTTACCTGGTGGTAAGGTCAAGAGAAATGCTTTCCTTTCAGTTTTGGGATCTGGAAAAGCTTTATACTGATTCATGGGAAAGAGTTGCCTCAGTCGGGTCAATGTTGGAATTTCATGATTTATTTATTTATTTATTTACTGTATTTATATTCCACCCATCTCACCCCGCAGGGGACTCAGGGCAGATTACAATGTACATATACATGGCAAACATTCAATGCCATAGACACACAACATATATAGACAGACACAGAGGCAATTTAACTTTCCATGATGGTATTCTGGCCACCAGGAGAACTGTTGCTTCACCGTCCATTTTTGACACTGATGAAGTACCTGCTCATTCTTTGCAGGCTTGCTGGAGTTTTTTATGGCATCGTAAATTAGTTAAATTAGCCTCCCCGTGTAGGTGGTACCTAAATCTCCTAGTTGACAGATGCAACTGTCTTTCGGGCTGCAAAGGTCGACAGCAAGCTACACAATTTGGTCGGACACTCACTCCGACCCGGGCTGGCTTCGAACTCGTGACCTTTTGGTCAGTAGTGATCTTAATGCAGCTGACTCCCAGCCAGCTGCACCACAGTCCCGGTGCTGTGATGGTCTTGCTTTTAAGTGCTCCTAGTTTCATGTACCAAGTTTTTGTCAAGCTCCAGATTTGTGTATTGGATTTTTCCTGCTGTCTTATTTTATGGATTCTTGTGCCTTGCTTCATGGATCTTTTTTTGTACCTACTGATCTTGTTTTCCCTTGTATGATAAAAACATCTGGAGACCCACAGGTTGAGAAACATTGTTCTATACAAACCTGCATTACAACTCCCAGATATTCCAAAATATTGACTAAGGCTGATGAGAGTTATAGTCTAACATATGGACAGCCACTGTTGCCCATTCTTGACCTATTAGATCAAGATTAGGTCTCTACAGTCACCTATGGACCCACCACCAAGATCCTACACTTGGAAGGCAATCATACTCATCTGGAAGTGACAGCCTATGATGATGCAATAGCATTTACCCTGTGTTGAGAAGCAATGGGATTTTGCGTCAATATTATTGAGTGACTCAATTACATTAAGGCCGTTACATTGCACAAAGTTGAACACTTACCAGCATTCATTTCTCTGAACTTCTGCCGCAGCTCCAAGGGTGTCAAGCGGTACTGGTCCAGTCCGTCATTCCATTTTATTCTCTCTAGCACATGGAGATCTCCACCAACCAACCAATCTCCACTTTCCATCACCATCTATGAAAGCACACCACCATGACTTAAAATAATATGAAACTTAAATGTAATTTTGGGATTGGAGTCTCTAATAAAGCACAAAGAGGAAGCTTTATTCCTCTTAAGAGGGCATTGGGCTACTTCTCCTTTCCTAGCCACAGACTATGCCAATTGAAACTAGAGTGTAATATCTTAAAGATCACATTTTCTCCACCATGATCAAAAGTAAGGGGACAGACAGAATGCTTATTATTATTGAGATTGTGTAGTTTCTGTCACTTGAACAACCCTATTAATCCCTATTTATTGGTACAAACATGGACATGGACACACGCTCCAATTAAGAGGAAAAAGAACAAAATGGGATATATTTCTTCTGGGTTCACTTACTTTCACATGTGGGTGCTTTGCACATGTGGTCCCCCAAACACGTGCACAACGTTCTTCCTTCCTGTGCTCAAAAAATTCTGGATTTTTGAGTATTGCCACCCTCCGCCCATTGTACTCCAAGGTAAATGCACTGCAACCTTCCAGTCGTTTCTTGTCTTCCGAAGATATTGGAAGTACGATGGGAATGCTCAGGTTAATAACACCATCTGTGGGGGGTTTTTTTAAAGAGAGAGAGAGAACAATGTCATGCATTTCATTCTTTTTGAAATAATATATGAAAAATGCGGTTGTGGGTAATCTGACAACAGTTTGAAAGAAGTAGATCCTCAGCATCAGGTAACACAAATCGTGGTAGGACTTCACTATTCATTGATTTTGTCCAATGATAAATTAATAGTTCGCACATCAGTCTAAAGTTTTCCCATTTTAGATATACGCAAATCAAAACAAAAACTGAAAAAGCAATAATAATAATAATAATAATAGTGTCCAACATGTGATCCAGTACAACAGCCAGCAGAGTGTCCGCTGTGGACTCATCTTGTTGTGTTTCTAATAATAATAATAATAATAATAATAATAATAATAGTCCCAGTGGTCATCGGCATACTGGGTGCTGTGCCAAAAAAAATCCCAGCCAGCTTTTGGAAACAATAAACATTGACAAAATCACTATCTGTCAACTGCAAAAGGCCGCCTTACTTGGATCTGCACACATCATTCGAAAATGCATCACACAGTCCTAGACACTTGGGAAGTGTTCAACTTGTGTGTTTGTGATACGAAATCCAGCATACAGATCTCATTTGCTGTGACATACTGTGTTTTTATGTCAGTAAAATAATAATAATAATAATAATAATAATAATAATAATAATAATGACTCTGGCACAAGCCAGTCAAGGTGGCCCCAGTGGTGATCGGCACACTGGGTGCAGTACCTAAAGACCTTGGCCTGCACTTAAACACAATCAATGCTGACAAGATTGCCATCTGCCAGCTGCAGAAGGCCACCTTACTGGGATCTGCACGCATTATTCGCGGATACATCACGCAGTCCTAGACACTTGGGAAGTGTCCGACGTGTGATCCAATACAACAGCCAGCAGAGTAGTGTCTGCTGTGGACTCATCTTGTTGTGTTTCTAATAATAATAATAATAATAATAATAATAATAATAATAATAATATGAAATAGAAGACTATAAATGTAGATGCACCACAAAGCTATAGGTTAAAGGTACTCAAAGACAAAATGGAAAGGTGAGAGGTGTCTAACTGGGACAATTTTCCCCAAATTGTGTGCTGCCTTTGGGAAGGTGCCTTTTTCAACCACACTTCTCTTTCACATAGCTCAGCATCAGGGTCATGTGCTCCCATTTTTGGAAATCTTCCTGTGATGGTGAGGACACCATGAACAGGGTCTTCAGAGACAACTGAAGTGTATAGTCAGGCACAGATAGCCAGCACCTTTCAGACTGGATCCACAATGCCCTATATCCCAGGATCCGATCCCAGATTATCTTCTTATCCCAGATTATTTGGCACATAATCCAGTTGAAATCAGACAATCTGGGATCACATCCTGGGATATAGGGCAGTGTAGGTTCAGCCTAAGTTGTGCCAACTCCAATCCAGTCTACTAAACTGTTGGGTGGAGCAGCTTTCATCAGCTCCAGCCAATGAACTAAATCTTACACAATTAATACAACTGCATTACAATTCAACATATTTCCCGATAACAGCTTTCCTTCTTAAAGAGCAATGAAACTATACAAAAAACTTCTCTGCTATCAGCACATTTTGTTTAGTATAGTATAGTATAGTATAGTATAGTATAGTATAGTAGTTCAATAGTACATTTATTTTAAAAATAGTACATATAATAATAATACTGAGCCCCCGGTGGCGCAGTGGGTTAAAGCCCTGTGCCGGCAGGACTGAAGACCGACAGGTCGCAGGTTCGAATCCGGGGAGAGGTGGATGAGCTCCCTCTACCAGCTCCAGCTCCTCATGCGGGGACATGAGAGTAGCCTCCCACAAGGATGATAAAAACATCAACTCATCCGGGTGTCCCCCGGGCAATGTCCTTGCAGACGGCCAATTCTCTCATACCAGAAGCGGCTTGCAGTTTCTCAAGTCACTCCTGACACGATTAATAATAATAATAATAATACTTTATTTATACCCTATCACCATCTCCCCAAAGGGACTCGGGGTAGCTTACATGAGGCCAAGCCCAACAATTACATAAAAGCAAATATACAGCATAAAACAAAACATCAATAAAATATAATAAAAATAAATAATAAAATAAAAATGATATAAGCAAGCAATACAAAATAAAAAAAAATGTAACTTCATAATACTAGTTGCTTGGCCCTAATACTTGGGTGCGTCCCCACATTGTTCAAACATTACTTTTAAAAAGCAAACACATACTCCTAGTACGTTTCTTTTCCCATACAAACCAAGTCAACTTACCCAGTTTTGTTAGTTGGCTTTAAAAAAAATCAACAACCTCTGCTTGTAAATATTATAGATCGTTTTTGAAGTTTTCCATTCATAATTCACAATCAGTGCACAAATTAGAAACCAGGTGTGCTATCAGTTTTTTCAACGTGATGATTTTAGAAACAATTTCAAGTAATTTTTTTAGTGAATTCTCCGATTATAATACCTTAAACTATCTTTAAGATTTTGATCATCTGATTTTCTCGTCTATGGGTTGGATCCAAAGAAAAACAACTTCTCAAAACTGCTCCGGGCAGAAGCATCTAAAATCCCTTACATATGTGCAAAGCAAGAGTTAATGAGTGGGGCTCAAGTGAAAAAAGATTTCATGTCAATATACAAACCTGAATATAATGTGTAAAGGGAATGTACAACTCCATGTGCATGGTGTGTGCCTCAACACAACATACACACACACATAGTGCTGCAGCATTAAAAAAAATTGCTGAAAATATTTACAAATATGGGCACTTTACTGTCCAAAGGATATACTAATGGTGATGATATATGCATTTTAAGAAAGCAAAGGAAGCCTTATTGGTTCCAGTGTAAACATTTTCCCATAAACAGCAAAAATACTCCAAGTAGCTGTGTTTTCCAAGGATTAGTCTAACCCAGTGGTTCCCAACCTGTGGTCTGTAGACCAACAGTGATCTGCGAGAATTAAAATATGGTCAATAGCCTCACCATTACTACACTGTTGCAACAAGAGCGACTGGTATCACGAAACCCTCTTATAGTTTGTAAACTTATAGTGCCAAAATAACATGAGGGAGTGGCTTGAACTCATCCACAAATCACAGGGAAGGCTTTCCAGGCCATATCCGGCCTGTGGGCCATATGTTGTGCAGGCTTGCCATAGACCAGTGGTTCCCAACCTGTAGGCGGTGGACCACCAGTGGTTCCCAAGAATGAAAATATGGTCTGCAGCCTCACCATTACTACACCGTTGCCTCGAAACTACATGTCAACAAGAGCAACTGTCTTGTGAAACCCACTTACAGTGCTGAGGCAACAGGGATGTTGGGAGGACAGAGCCTGAAAGATTACTATTACCACATCAACTCTAGATTATTAAATATGGTTCTCTCTGGGTGAGCAGATGGTGACTACTGGATGGTTATATGTTCTGTATCAGAAACTAGAGCTGATGTGGTCTATCCAATGCAATTTTCTGAATCGGCACCCCAAATATTTAAATATTTAAAGCTTTAAATTGGCTGTCCTCCTTTCTTTACAACTGTGGACAGCGAGTGGAGTGGGGAGGCCTGGTCTCTGAGAGGTCCCCTCTATCTTGTGGGGTTCCTCAGGGGGCCATTCTCTCCCCTCTGTTGTTTAACATTTATATGCGACCACTTGCGCAGCTGGTTCGAGGTTTTGGGCTTGAGTGTTACCAATACGCTGATGACACTCAGCTGGTGCTGAAGATGGAAGGCTGACCGGACTCTGTACCCGATTATTTCCATCAGTGCCTCGAGGCCGTTACTGGATGGCTGCATGCCAGCAGGTTGAGGGTGAATCCAGCAAAGACGGAGATCCTATGGCTGGGTCAACCGGGCAGTGGGGATATCCAGCTGCCTACCCTGGATGGCGAGGCGCTATGCCCGTCAATATTGGTAAAGAGTCTGACAATGGAGGCCCAGGTCTCCGTCGTTAGCAGAACCGCTTTTTTTCATCTGCGGCAGGCTAGACGGCTGGCCCCCTACTTGTCCAGGGATGACCTAGCTACGGTAATCCAGGCTACGATCATCTCAAGACTGGACTACTGTAACGCCCTCTACATTGGCCTTCCTCTGTCAGTGATCCGGAAACTCAAGTTGGTACAAAATGCAGCTGCTCAGCTTCTTGCGGGAATTCTGATGAGATGCCACATAACACCAATCTTACTGCAGCTGCATTGGTTACCAATTGAGCACCAGATCACTTTCAAAGTGATGGTACCCACCTCTAATGCCTTGCATGGTCTGGGGCTGATATATCTGAGGGACCGCCTCACCCCCTACCAACCCCAGAGATCCCTCCGTTCTGAAGATCAAGATTTGTTGGAAATTCCCAGTGTCAAGACCTTGCGTCTAACAGCAACCAGACGCAGAGCCTTCACAGCAGTGGCACCATCACTCTGGAATACTCTGCTACCTGAAGTCCGTGCCTTGCGGGACTTATCAGCTTTCCACAGGGCATGTAAGACATGTGTGTTTTGACAGGCCTTTGACCTTTGATATTGCTGTTTTAAATTGTTTTAAATTGTTTTTAAATTGTGTTAGATTTTAGCCTGTTCTTCTAAGCTGCTCTGAGCCCCAGGGGAGTGGCGGCATATAAGTTTGAATAAATAAATAAATAAATAAATAAAATAAAATAACCAAACCAAAGCTAAAGTTGACCAAAAATTGATTCGTAAACCTTTTGGTACTGATGTTGGAGAGTGGTCCCTGGTCAAAGTGGTCCCTCATCAAAAAAAGTTGGGAACCACTGGTCTAGCCAAATATATTTTACATGTCTGCCATAAACCTTGCTTTGTGGTGGCAATTGCACTTGCACCCCAGACATAAGGACTTGATATGCACATATATAATGACCGAGTCCATCTAGAATAGACCAACTAAATCAATCAAAATGAGTAAGTCACCACTTATGTAAGTTCCACTGATTCAGTGAGTTTCTTCTAGTTGAGACTAACAACTTGATACAGACTCTGGAATCCAGAGAAGAAAAGCAAAATAGTGCAGGATCATGTAACAATGGAATAATATTGCTGGATGTCAGCTCACTTTCCCTGCAAAATGCTTTTTCTATCCACCTGGAAGCAGTTCTTCTGTGAGTTTGAGAGATTTAAATCTCATGGAAGAGAAGCTTTGAATCCAAGCCAGTTTACAAATTCTCCAGACTTTAATTTACATTTTAATGTTATATTATATGGCGATGGTTCGTCCATATCAAATCCATGCATGATCATGAACTTTTGAAAAGTAGCATATTCATACGAAGATTCAACCAGTTATATGTATTATTTTAACTCATCTAATCAGGCTCTTGTTCCCGAAGATCTTTCAAATACATCTCCATCTATCAATGGCATGGCCTTATCAGTGTTTTGTTTGTAAAGCCAATTGGGAATATTAACCTTCATGCAAGGCAAGGCTTTTTAGCCCACCTGGGTCATGTTTTCTTGCAGATCTACAATGCAGGCATTCTACAACATGGTCACCTACAAAACTGTAAACAACTCCCAATTCCAACCACTTGCCATGTACACATTTTTTCTATAGATAAAAAAAACTGAGAAAAAATTGTAGAAAATAAATTGATTTCTGTCACTGGGATACATTGTGATCTAGCTAATGGCATGAAAATAAATGTCCCATGCCAAAGACTAGCATGTGTAAAGGGTGTTAAGTTCTTTTTCATAAGGATTAATAACAGACTTTGTGTTAGATATGAATCTAGCACAACGAAAATCATTACTATTTGTAGTCCACAAGATCCAAAGTAGACTTCTTACCAAGGCAGTGATGGCAGCCCTTCAAGAGAAAAGGGACAATGTCAAGTGCCAGAAAGCAGGCTGCGGGCCCTTCTACACTGCCATATAATCCAGATTATCAAATCAGATAATCCACATTATCTGTTTTGAACTGGGTCATATGAGTCTACACTGTTACAGTAAGTAAGTCATAACACGATCAAGTATATGTGTGCGTTAAAGAAAACCTTATACTATTGATGATTATGTGCAGCTGCTAATGTAGGTCAACTAGCAAGTTTAGATCACACCCGGTGGGGTATAACTGTATGGTTTTTAGAATAAAGTTCAGCTTTTGTTCAGGCATTTTGCTCAACCATTTCTACTGCTCTCTCATTTGGAGGAAGTTGAAGAAGCCTTCTTCTGTATTGCTTACAAAGACTATGTAAGTTTGTTGCACTATTTGTTTTGTTTTCAACACTGCAAGTTTAGGTTTTAACTCTTCTGATAAGAGTAAAGTTTTTCTGTTTTTTCCCTCTTGCCTGGGTGCAACGTTGTTGTGTCTTCTGCATTGGACTTGACTGAAATACACTTAGCGCAACATACACTGTCATATAATCCAGTTCAAAGCGGATAATCTGGATTTTATATGTCAGTGTAGAAGGGGTCTACATTATATAGTTGCTGAGCTGTTCTAAGGCCAGTGGTTAGCAAACTATGTATGACCAATACTGAGAACAAGCATGGATAGATGTGGGTACAAGCCTGATTCACAGAGATCATAAAAAGTTTCTCTGGAGTCTTCAGTGTGAACAGAACTGAAGTGGATCTAGAATTGATTCCACCACCCCAGCCATTAAGCACTAGAAGAGAAACATGATAATTATAAGTGTCAACTGGTTGAATCATGAATATACTCAGACTGATTTCACTCTTTTGCATCAAAATTTCATTGCTGTGACACATTGTCTAACAAAAAAACTGCTGTATACATACCAAGCTCGGCTATATCAACTCTACCCCTTCCTGGCAAAATATAAAGACAATTATGAACCACACTTTACCCCCTCACTCCATTTCCTCTGCGATGTTAACGTGATGTTGCATTCCTTAAACATTATTCTTCTCTCATGATGACATTCCCATGGAGTGATCTACATGTGGAAGAAGGTCCTTCTGCAAGCGCTAACATGGCTGTGAGTGTGTACTTCCATCAGCATCAAAATGAACCACTGAAACTGGACATATGTGTCTTTTGATGCTATATTAGAAGTGTGTGAAATGGCAGAAATCTCATTCGTAACTCACTTCAAAATTCAGATGGCCTCCCGTTTCAATTAGGAAAGATTCAGAAAGATCGGGGGCTTTCAATTCATAATCTGAATTCCGAAGTTTCGTTATTATTTCAGTAAGATTCGTTCCATGAGCGGCAATTGGGAAATCTTCGAGGCTCGTTTCTCCGTCGTTTTTATGGCTATCAAAATGAAACTTGCCACACTTGTAGGCCATACAACCAGAAAAGGCAAGGTTTTCCCAATTTGTCACTGCAATGACCTAATAAGTAGGGAAAGCTGAAAAATCATACATAGTATCTACCAAAAGGCCATGATTGGAAAGAGATAATAATTTTTCAGAGAGTTGAAGGAGGTATGAAAGAGGAATCGCATTATACTTATTCCATCTTTATTTCTAGGAAATAATTTCATATTTTTAAATAAAAAATATGTACAGCTTTTTTTTTTTACAAGAAACACTTGTTATAGAAATTGAAATAGGGAAGTGGAAAGCCTTTCCAACCAGAGTCAACCCTTCACATTTGTGGGCCTGACTTTGCGGATTTGATTATTCACAGAATTGATTGAAACGTTTTCTCTAGGAATTGCCAGCTCTTCCAATATGACTATGAACTTCCTCTGGTCATGTAAGAAGACCTAGAACAGTGGTTCTCACCCTGTGGGTCCCCAGGTGTTTTGTCCTACAACTCCCAGAAATCCCAGCCAGTTGTCAGCTGTTAGGATTTCTGGGAGTTGAAGGCCAAAACATCTGGGGACCCACAGATTGAGAACCACTGACCAAGAGATTCCTAGAGAGAATGCCATTTTGAGAACTTCAAGGTTCTCCACTACAATTCTATGGTCAGATTCAATAGTTATTTTATACCTTTCTGGGATAACTCTAGGAATCTCTAGATCAGTGGTTCTCAACCCGTGGGACCCCAGATGTTTTGGCCTTCAACCCCCAGAAATCCTAACAGTTGGTAAACCAGCTGGGATTTCTGGGAGTTGTAGGCCAAAACACCTGGGGACTCACAAGTTGAAAACCACTGTTCTAGATCTTTCAACAGAACTCAATACCCACTTACACTACCATATAAAATCCAGATTATTTGCTTTGATAATCTGGATTATATGGCAATTTAGAAGGGACCTGGGAGTCTACTGTTTTTTCTTTCAGACATGGTCTATCTTTGTATATAGAACCATTAGTCTCAATAAGTTTGTATTTTCTACAGTATAGTACTACTGATTTGCAGGGCTGTGGTAGACACTAAGGCACTGGTCCTCAACCTGTGGGGTCCCCTGATATTTTGGCCTTCAACTTCCAGAAATCCTAACAGCTAGTAAACTGGCAGGGATTTCTGGGAGTTGTAGGCCAAAACACCTGGGGACATATAATCTAGTTCAAAGTAGATAATGTAGATCCGGCCTCAATAGTATACTGTGACTGGAAGTCGGGTAATTTAATGATACACAGTTGTATACATGGTTTCAAACAACTGTGTTCTGGTCAGGCATGTATTACCTATGTGTACTCTATTGTGACCAGCATACTTTTAAAATTTATTCTCAGCACTGATACCATTACATAATAACGTGATGAAATTGTGCTCCATTCATCTCAATATGCAGCTGTTCTATATGTATTTATTCCAAAGATTGTATTAAAGGGTACGGATAAGTAGACAAACTTTCTAAGGAGCCAGCAAATCATACCATCCAGCAAGGTCCCAAAATGGATAACTTGCAAGTATTCTTTCTCCCGCATAAAGCCTTTGAGTGGGGTGGCCCAACCTTCACCCAGGACTTGAACCCACTGTAGATCCAGCTGGAAAAAGAAGAAAAGAGGGTGCATGAGAGATTTACAAAGGGGTTTCTTTGCCTTTCATTACAGCAAATTATAGCAAATTGTTTACTAATGAAATACCAGCAGCTGTTCCCAATTTTCTAAGCCTTATAACCACAAACAAACACACCCTTTAAATAAAACTACTGTATATTCTGGAATACAAGGAGACTGGGGCTATAAGACGATACCCCAACTTTTAAACACAAAATAGAAAGTTAGGGATATACTCGCTGTTTAAGACAACTCTGCATTCCAGCCAGGTGGTTTCTTTCTCCTCTCCTCTACGCCTGCTGTGCGGTTGCCCCTGGGCCCCTGGGCTGCTTCCCACGCCACGTCTGGATGGGCCTCCCGTGCTGCTCAGGCTGCTCTCCTTCTTCCTGGCGCCAGTCTCCTTCCTGGTCCCACTCCGCCGCCATCGCGCCTCTGCCTCCCAGCCCCGCCAAGTCCCACGAGAAGTGCCTCTTTTCCCATGAGACAACGCTTGGAAAAAGAAGCCATCATTGTTCAGGTTGCTCTCCTTCTTCCTGGCCAGGCCTCGCGAGAAGCGCCTCTTCTCCCATGAGACAATGCTTGGAAAAAGAAACCACCATTGCTCAGGCTGTTCTCCTTCTTCCTGGCTAGGCCTCACATTGTCTCATGGGAGAAGAGGTGCTTCTCGTGAGGCTTGGCGGGGCTGGGAGGCAGAAGCACCATGGCAGCAGAGTGGAGCCAGGAAGAAGGAGACCGGCACGAGGAAGAAGGATAGCGGCCTGAGCAGCGTGGGAGGCCCTTCCGGGGGCGGCGTGGGAAGCAGCCCAGGGCCTGGGCGCCAACAAGGGAGAGGCCTGGGCCTGAGCAAGGAAGGCAGCCAGGAAGGGAGGAAGGATGGGGAGTCCACCCAGGAGGCCACCATGAGCCAAGGCAGCGGAGGAGGAGGAGGCAGAGGAGGAAGGGAGCCCGAGGCCAAGGCCCTCCACACCAAGAGGCTCTACTGGTGAGGAGGAGGGAGAGACCCCTAAGGGCTGCGTTGTGCCTGAGATGGGCTTTCTAAGGCATTCTGGGAGCTGTATTTTTTATTTTATTATTATTATAATTTTATACCCTGTGTACTGGACAACCCCCAACTTTTTATAAGATTTTCCAGGCCTAAAAAGTTGTCTAGTACGATAAATGGTAACTAGATTCAAGTGCCTAAATCATTATTACGTACTCAGCTGCAAAATACTGTAACGTATTTATAACTAAAAGACACAACTGATCACAGCCATCTATTAGTCTATGGTGGAGGATTTAGAAATGCCTACAAAAAACATTTATCTGTCCTCCAAATATTTTGGACTTCAACTTTCCAATTCTTCACCATGGGCCAGGTTGATGTGGTGTCTGGACCACAAATGTTCTAGAGTGTGCTCTTCAATGAGGCCCCTTCTACACTGCCATATAAAATCCAGATTACCCTCTTTAAACTGGATGACCTGGTAGTGCAGACTTATATAATCCAGTTCAAAGCAGATAACGTGGAGCTCACATCCTTTTCTAAGAACTATTTACGTAGTTGCAGCACTATGATTCTACTTTAAATGCCATGATTCCATCCAATGAAATCCTGATATTTGTAATTGAGAGAAGGACACTTAGTAAAAATTAAGACCCACCGGAGAACAAATTCCAGGACTTTATAGGATTAAGTCACAGCCAATACAGCAGAACTGTGTTAGGAAAGAGACCTAAGATATGTCTAGTGATTAAATTTACAAATATGAGCCAATAGATGGCACATATGTCATCAGATACATTTTCAAACAGAGAGAACTGTATTCCTTGCATCTACATCATATTCAGGAAGGGGAGGTCACAAAAATGTATGCAAGGAGATTATTCTGCACTTTGGCGCAAGAAACTGCTTCAAATCACTGTGACAAAGGTGTCTCACAGACAGGGAACTCTGGCTTACTGAATCAAAAACCTTGGAAGACAATAAAACTATGATTATATAACCACAACACTGAAAAGCCTGCAACAACGGGGATGGCTAGTCTATATAAATAAAAATGTAATATTCATTTGTGGGATTAACAAAACTTAAAAACCACTGACACCAAATTTGGACACAAGACACCTAACAACCCAATATGTCCTTCACTCTATTTTTTTTTGTCATTTGGGAGTTGTAGTTGCTGGGATTTATAGTTCACCTACAATCAAAGAACATTCTGAACCCCACCAATGATGTAATTGAACCAAACTTGGTACGAAGAACTCCCACGACCAATAGAAAATACTGAAAGGGTTTGGTGGGCAGCGTCCTTTGCTTTTGGAGTTGTAGTTCACCTATATCAAGAAATCACTGTGGACTCAAATAATGATGGATCTGGACCAAACTCAACATGAATATAATGATGGATCTGGACCAAACTCAATATGCCCAAATGTGAACACTGGTAGAGTTTGGGGAAAATAGAATCTTGACATTTGGGAGTTGTAGTTGCTGGGATTTATAGTTCACCTAAATCACAGAGCATTCTGAACCTCACCAACCATAGATTGGGCCAAACCTCTCACACAGAACCCCCATGACCACCAGAGTGGGCCACAGCAACGCGTGGCAGGGGACGGCTAGTAAATAAATAAATGTTAGAGGGTGTAAAAACCTGATTCCCCAATAATGTGCTGATAACTACACATGAGACAGAGGGATATGGGCCAAACCTAAAACAAAGCCCTGCATTCAATTGTTAGTCTCAACTAACAAGAACAGACCAATTGAATGACTGGTATTCACATCACACTTGACTAACCAAGTTCACATTGATTTGGCAAGTCTAGTCCAGTTAGGACTAGCCAATGGAATTAGGCCAGAACTATTTCTATATCGTACTCTTCCATCTTGTACCCTGACAAAAAGAACCTGCCCCACCAAATTTTATGCAGCAGTAAATGCATAAATCTTTAAGATGCCAAGGAGCTCTTTTATGTATTTGTTTACCACATTTACTAACCACCTTCTAATAGGTGTTCAAGGTGAAGTTATAATAGGTTCACGTAATTAAACTTTGTAGAGGTCACTTTGAAATGCAATAAAATGGGAGCTATTAAAAACCCTGATCTTGTTAAAAGAAGCCAGTAAAAGTCCAGTCTGGAGACATGTTTTTAAAAGAAGTCATTCCAAGGTAAAAGAGAGTTCAGAAAAAGTCTCCCAATATGTAATGAGAGAATAAGTAATAATAAATAGAATGAGAACTTGCTGCCTTTAGTTAATAGATATTCTCAAATCTGTCACTTGAGACAGGCTGTTTCACTTCTCTAGTTCTGGGTCTTCTTCAACCTATGCCTTTTAGACACCGACATAGACACTTCTGAAAAGTGAGAGAAAAGCAGAAGTGGGCAACTCTTTTTTAAAAATTAATTTTATTTCAAAGGTTTGGTACTGTTTTATTATCTTGGCAGAGGCCACTAGGGGGCGCTAGAGAGAGAGAAGGATAGTCCATTTTATAGGGGGTAGAAGGTGGGTTGAAGGAGTAAAACCATTTCCCCCTGTTTTCCTGTTATTCCCCGTCCATGCCCCCACCATGGAAACAACCCTTGTTTATGATAAAGGAAGTTTTGTGTGTGTGTGTGTGTGTCAGGAGCGACTTGAGAAACTGCAAGTTGCTTCTGGTGTGAGAGAAGTAGCCGTCTACAAGGACGTTGCCCAGGGGACGCCTGGATGTTTTACCATCCTTGTGGGAGGTTTCTCCCATGTCCCCGCATGAGGAGCTGGAGCTGACAGAGGGAGCTCATCCACACTCTCCCCAGATTCGAACCTGCAACCTGTCGGTCTTCAGTCCTGCCAGCACAAGGGTTTAATCCACTGAAGCGAGGAGGGGGAATAGCCAGTGTAAAAGGGGGAAAGGGTTTTCCTCCTTAAAATGCCCCCTGTAAATAGACTATCATTCTCTCTGGCACCCCCTAGTTGCCTCCACCCAGAGAATGGAACAGTACCTAACATTTCAAAAATTACATTTAAAGTAAAAAAAATCAAGAAAAGAAATACAGAATATAAACACAAAAAATGCCAAGAAAAATAAAGAAAGAAGAAAAGAAAAAGAAAAAGTAGATAACCTCCAATCTATCCTGGGAAAGAAAATAACATAAGCTTAATTCCCTAGGCCTCCCAATGTTGATTCCTTTCTCAACCAACCTACTCCCCCCCACACAAATTATTCTTCGAAACTCAAAATTGACAAGTCTTTCTCTTCCTTGGAGCCCTGGTGGCACAACGGGTTTAACCACTGAGCTGCTGAACTTGCTGACCGAAAGGTCAGCTGTTCGAATTCGGGGAGCAGAGTGAGGTCCCACTGTTAGCCCCAGCTTCTGCCAACCTAGCAGTTCGAAAACATGCAAATGTGAATAGATCAATAGGTACCGCTTTGGCAGGAAGGTAACGGTGCTCCACGCAGTCATGCTGGCCACATGACCTTGGAGGTGTCTATGGACAACACCGGCTTTTTGGCTTAGAAATGGAGATGAGAACCACTCCCCAGAATTGGACTCAACTAGAAGAGCAGGTAAAGGGGAAACCTTTACCTACTCTTCCTCATGCAAAAAGTGAACAAAAGGTTTCCAGTCTTACATTTTGTTTTCAATTTGGGCAACTCTTTAAGATCTAACGAATACATACAGACAACTCACCAGACCCCAGACGGCTGTAATGCCCCTGGAGGACACAAAACAACTGTGAATCGCACTTTCACCATCCCAGACCAAAGAGTCCTATCATTAAGGAGAATCTACTGCTTGTATGGTAGAAAACAAACCAATGGATTGAAAAGGAGAAATGAAAGATAGGAGAGAAGGTACGTTTTTCTCCTTGCTTGATCTCCTACCTTGGTAATCTTTACAGAAGGCAGTGTATTGGCTTCAGCTCGAGCTTGTTCTATTTTATTTTCAGGTACAAATAGTTCAAGGACATCCTTGATGGCCGTTGGAGGAACAATGCTCTAGTCAAGTGAAGAAGAAGGAGAGATAAAGGGAGACGTTAATGGTTAAAAAAAGTAAACAAGGCCTTCAAAATTTTCAAGGAAAACAACTGATAGTCCTATGACACTTCGAAGACTAGGAAGTAAATAGAAATGGGAGCTTTTGTGTCTTATGGCCTATGTCAAAGGTGAAACAGAATCATTTGTTGGTTTTGCTACCAAACTATAAAATGTGTACCTCTCTGGCAACTGTTAATATTTTTTAGGCCCAGTGAAATATTCAAGGCAAAAGAAAGTACCTGCTCTTGCAAGAGCTGCACAATGGTGAGGATGCATTCAGTCACTGAATATAAGTTGGTTTTCAAAACAAGTTCAGGTGCTTCTGGTTTCTCATAGTCTGAGTCGATTCCAGTAAATCCTAATTTAATTAAAGCAGGAATGTGAACATCAAATGATGAAAAGAGCAAAAGTATGTGTTATCTTTCAAGACATCCATGCTTTGCAGTGGCTTTCATACCTTGTTTTCCAACTACTGAAGACTTCCTATCAACTGTGCAAAACCTATTGATAAATAGCATATTTTTGCTTCTCTATCAGCAATAGCATGGTGCTTCTATTTTTTAAATTGTTTCAATAGTATGATTGATTCTATTTGCATTTGACCATGTATGATTCAGCACATTTTTATTGGGACTTTTAAAATTAAATAGGAAACTGTCAGGAATCCCAAACGTGGAGGGAAAGGTGGGATATAAATTAATCAATACATTTTCCCCTTGCCAAACGTGGAGGGAAAGGTGGGATATAAATTAATCAATACATTTTCCCCTTGCACAGCACATCTATATATTGCATTTTCTCTAATACACTTCATAGAATCATAGAATCATATAATCAAAGGGTTGGAAGAGACCTCATGGGCCATCCAGTCCAACCCCCTGCCAAGAAGCAGGAATATTGCATTCAAATCACCCCTGACGGATGGCCACAGAAGAAGGAGCCTCCACCACACTCCAGGGCAGAGAGTTCCACTGCTGAATGGCTCTCACAGTCAGGAAGTTTTTCCTCATGTTCTGATGGAATCTCCTTTCTTCTAGTTTGAAGCCATTGTTTCGTTTCCTAGTCTCCAGGGAAGAAGAAAACAAGCTTGCTCCCTCCTCCCTGTGGCTTCCTCTCACATATTTATACATGGCTATCATATCTCCTCTCAGCCTTTTCTTAACAGGCTAAACATGCCCAGCTCCTTAAGCCGCTCCTCATAGGGCTTGTTCTCCAGACACTGATTCTTTTTTTGCGGACTTACTGTTTCGCGGTTTTCCTTCCTTGCTGCTCACCAGGCCGAGTGAGCAGAACCAGGACTCGGCCCGGTGAGTAACAAAGGAGCAAGGGAGGGCAGATGAGCAAGTGAGGGAAGGCAGCAAAACAGAAGCAGCAGCAGGAGCAGGAGCCTTGAAGAGGTAGCCATGCTCCTACTTCTGTTGCCACTGCTGCCCTTGCCACCCTCACTTGCTAACTCACCCACCCTCCCTTGTTTGCTCAATCATTGGGCCGGGCCCTGGCAGCCCGGTGAGTAGCGAGTTGGGGGGGGGGGGGGTGAGCAAGGAGGAAGGCTGGCAAAGGCAGCAGCAGCTGCAGAAGCAGGAGCCTGGTTGCCTCTTTCAGGCTCCAGCTTCTGCCACCGCTGCTGCCTCCCCTCGCTCGCTCACTCACCAGGATGGATTGCAATAGCAGAACCAGGACTTGGCCCAGTGAGTGAGCGAGTGATGGAGGGAAGGGAATGGGAGTGAGTGAGGGAGGGCAGAAAGGTTGGCAAAGGTAGTGGCAAATAATACAGAGTGTCAGATAAGCGGAAGTTGGATAACCAGGGCTCTACTGCATATAGCTTCCCTGCTTTGCAGATTTTCACTTTTTGCAGGTGGTCCTATAACAGGGGTCCACAAACGTTTTAAACAGAGGGTCAGGTCACAGTTCTACAAACTGTTGGAGGGCTGGATTACAATTTGACAAAAACATGAATGAATTCCTATGCACACTGCACATATCTTATTTGTAGTGCAAAAAGACCCCACTTAAAACAATACAATAATTAAAATGAGGAACAATTTTAACAAATATAAACTTATTAGTATTTCAATGAGAAGTGTGGACCTGCTTTTGGCTGATGAGATAGGATTGTTGTTATTGTTGTGTGCTTTCAAGTCATTTCAGACTTAGGTTGACCATGAGCAAGGGCCGGGTAAATGACCTTGGAGGGCCACATCCGGCCCCCAGGCCTTAGTTTGAGGACCCCTGTCCTAGAACATAACACCCGCAATAAGTGAAGGAACACTAAGTTTGGAAACTAAGTAGGTCTGAGCCTAGTTAAAACCCAGGATAAGGCTATTCCCTGCATTCATATCTTCTCCAGCTGACTAGGGCTTAACCTAGAGATTGGTCTACAGCAGTGGTTCCCAACTTTTTTTTTGACCAGGGATCATTTTGACTAGGAACCACCCTCCAACATTAGTACAATAAGGGTTACCAATCAGTTTTTGGTCAACTTTAGATTTGGTTTGGTTATTTGGGGTGCTGATTCAGAAAATTGCATTGGCTAGACCACATCAGCTCTAGTTTCTGATACAGAACATATGCCATCCAATAGTTTCCATCTGTTTGCCCACAGAAAACCATATTTAATAAGCCTCAGCACTATGAGAGGGATTGTGTGAGACCAGTTGCTCTTTTTGCTGCATGGTTTTGAGGCAATGGTTTAGTAATGGTGAGGTGGTAGACCATCTGCTCACCCACAGAAAACCATATTTATCATAGAATCAAAGAGTTGGAAGAGACCTCATGGGCCATCCAGTCCAACCCCCTGCCAAGAAGCAGGAATATTGCATTCAAATCATCCCTGACAGATGGCCATCCAGCCTCTGTTTAAAAGCTTCCAAAGAAGGACCCTCCACCACACTCCGGGGCAGAGAGTTCCACTGCTGAACGACTCTCACAGTCAGGAAGTTCTTCCTCATGTTCAGATGGAATCTCCTCTCTCCTCATATTTAATAATCTAGATCTGATGTGGTAATGGTAATCTTTCATTTGTAGTCAACCTCTGCCCTCCCGAGACCAGTTGTTCTGTTGCTGCGTGGTTTCGAGGCTGCGGTGTAGTAATGGTGTGGCCACAGACCATATTTTCATTCTTGGGGACCACTGGTGGTCCACGGACCATATGTTGGAAACTCTGGTCTACAGGAAGCCTGCACAACATATGGCCTACATGCCAGATATGGCCCGCAAAACCTTTCCTGTGGTCCATGTGAGCTCAGGCCACTCCCTCATGCTTTTTTGGTTATTGTTGTGTCGGGAGCGACGAGAAACTGCAAGTCGCTTCTGGTGTGAGAGAATTGGCCGTCTGCAAGGACGTTGCCCAGGGGACGCCCGGACGTTTTGATGTGTTACCATTCTTGTGGGAGGCTTCTTTCATGTCCTCGCATGAGGAACTGGAGCTGACAGAAGGAGCTCATCCATGTTCTCCCCAGATTCGAACTTGCAACCTGTTGGTCTTCAGTCCTGCCAGTACAGGGGTTTAGCCCACTGCACCACCGGGGGCTCCATTCTCTCATGCTGTTTCCCTGAGAATGGTGGTGTGGGGAAGGAGAAGGTGTAGTCCACTGAAGGGTTTGTGGAAAACCTTGGCCCTTTACAATGGCCAAGTTGTGCAGGCCTGGTCTACAGGATTCAGCTTTCCTCATGGCATCTGTATCAGGACATATCTGTACAGTCAGCCATGGCAGACCTCTTGAAACTCTTCCAGCAAATTATTATTTATTATTTATTTACTTCATTTATATACCGCTTTTCTCAGCCCTCAGGCGACTCAAAGTGGTTAACAACAGCAAAATTCAATGCAAAACATCATAAAACAATTATGGGACAGTTAAAACAATAGCATCATCAATTAAACATCAATATAACAATCATTAGCATCTCATCAGTAAAATCAGAATCCAATCTCATCATCCATTAATCCGTGTTCCTATATTCATTACACTGCTTAATCGAATGCTTGTTTGAACAGCCAGGTCTTCACTTTCCTCCGAAATGCCAATAGGGATGGGGCCGATCTGATATCTATAGGAAGGACGTTCCACAGCCGAGGGGCCACCACTGAGAAGGCCCTGTCTCTCGTTCCTGCCAGGCGTGCCTGGCGCAGGCGGGACTGAGAGCAGGGCCTCCCCAGATGATCTTAATGTCCTAGTTGGTTCATAGGAGGAGATGCATTCGGAGAGGTAAGTAGGGCCAGAACCATTTAGGGTTACAAATTATCTAATCACATACATGTTACTTTCATTTTGTAAGTCTTCAAGGTTCAAACAAAGCCACCCTGATGTTCAAAGAGACTTCAGGGAGACGGATAAAATGTAGCAACCATGACAAACAGTCACAGATTTCTCATACCTTTGATTTCTCCAGCACGTGCTTTTTTGTAAAGGCCTTTCACGTCTCTGCTCTCGCAGATATTCAGAGGTGCATCTACAAAGATTTCAAAGAAAGGGAGTCCAGCAATTTCATGAATCTTACGTGCATTCTGGCGATCCTGTGTAAGGGAAAGAAGTATGAGCACAAGAAGCTCCATGCCCCGGCATTGTTGGAAAAGGGAAATCCCTCTCAGTTGTGTTTTGAAGCTTAAAGGAACCATCCAAAGAAAGTTAAGTTATATGATTCAGCACCTTGGATAGCTCCTTTAAAGTCCTAAAGGCCCACTCACACAACACAATGATTGCATTACTATTCCATTGTAAATGCCATGGTTCCATCCTATGGGATCCCGGGGTTTGTAGTTTAGGGAGTAGTGGACTGACCTAACCTCTACAATTTATTATTATTTATTTATTTCATACACTTTTACCCTGCCCTTCTCCCCCCAAGAGGGGAATCAGGGCGGCCTCACATATGCACTACACGATGCTATCATCATATAAATAATAAACAATTACATTAAAATGTTAAAATAATTCACTAAAACAGTAGATTAGTCATGCCAGTTAAAACAAATTCCAAGTCTGGGGATGAAATCAATGTTGTAATATCTAATTCTTCTTTCCAATTGCTACTATCCACTAATTGAACACCTGGTCCCAAAGCCAAGTCTTCAATTTTCTTCTAAAGGACAGAAGGGAGGTGGCCAACCTGATGTCCCTGGAAAGAGAGTTGCACAGATGGGGGGCCACTGCCGAAAAGGCCCTGTCTCTCGTCCCCACCAACTGCATTTGCAACAATGGTGGGATCGAGAGCAGGGCCTCTCCTGAAGATCTTAAAACCTGGTTCTTCTGCTGCGCCTTTCGCGAGTAGGTGCACAACATGACACTATTGCTCCCCTCAACGCTTCTGTCACTGGAGTACACGCCCCCCAAATGGGAAGTGAAGTTTCGCAACCCGGTGCGTCTTTATGAGTTCCTTGCCAATAACCTGCTCCTATTTTTATCTCATTAGAGTTTTTAACATTTTATCCTGTACATGAGGCCCGCCCACTGTTACTGCGACTGTGTTTATTGTCATGTAATTTTGTTATTGTATTTTTTATTTAATTTTGATGATGTTCATTGTTGTTTATGTTTTCAATGTAATATGTTCTCTGGGCTTGGCCCCATGTAAGCCACTGTGAATCCCCATTGGGGAGATGATGGCGGGGTATAAATAAAGATTATCATTATTATTACTATTATTATTATTATTATTATTATTATTATTATTAAACTTCATGATAGTTCATAACAGGAGATACGTTTGGACAGGTAATCTGGGCCAGAACCGTTTAGGGCAGGGGTCCACAATTTTTTTAAGCAGAGGGCCATGTCACAGTCCCTCAAACTGTTGGAGGGCTGGATTATAATTTGAAAAAAGCATGAATGAATTCCTATGCACACTTAAAAACAATACAGTAATTAAAATGCAGTACAGTTTTAACAAGTATAAACTTATTAGTATTTCAATGGGTATGGGCCTGCTTTTGGGTGATGAGATAGGATTGTTGTTGTTGTTCTTGTGTGCTTTCAAGTTGTTTCAGGCTTAGCTTGACCCTGAGCGAGGGCCAGGTAAATGGAGGGCCAGGTAAACCTTGGAGGGCCGTATCTGGGCTCCGGGCCATAGTTTGAGGACCCCTGGTTTAGGGATTTAAAGGTTAAAACCAGCACTTTGAATTGTGCTCAGAAGCTAATCGGCAACCAGTGGAGCTGGTGTAACAGAGGAGTTGTATGCTCCCTATATGTCCCTCCGGTGAGCAACCTGGCTGCCAACCGTTGGACTAGTTGAAGCTTCCAGGCTGTCTTCAAAGGCAGCCCCACATAGAGTGCGTTGCAGTAGTCTATTTGGGATGTAACAAGAGTATGGACCACCGTAGCCAATCTCAACTCTTGTTCACTACATCCAGAAAAGAACAAATACTCCACCTGAGTACATGGTAAGCTGCTCTATGTATAAGTAGAAGATTTTTAAAACCAGGTTCAGTAATATAAAAAAGTGCTAAATCCCCCCAAAAGAAATATTAAATCCTTTCCTAGTGCATAAACAAACTCTGTACATGTGTGTGTGTGAGAGAGTGAGTGTATGTGTGTGTATGTATAAAATAACAGATTTCCACATACTCACATAAATGTGAATTTTGACCCTACTATTGTAAAAAAACAAACCCATAACTATAGAAACCCTATCCATAGTTTCACTAATCTAAGCTTAGGTAATGGTCTCTTGAGGAATTTGCTACATTCTCCAGGACTTTCTATGGTATACTTCCCCCAGAAGTTACTGTACAGATGTGTTGGAAGAGCCATTATATTTCTAGCGAAAATATCTCAAAATCCTCTTAATACAATGTTATGCTATGCTGGGACTGGAAGTGAGGTAATTCAAAGACTTTCAACTGTATGCATGATTTCTCACAACCACAGCCCGGCCAGGAACATATCTCCATGGCTTCAGGGGTTTTACCAATTATACCGAAAGTACTAAATAGAAAACATGACATTTACTTGACTCTGACCTCCATCTTCATAAAAGGATAGATATTTAAAAAAAATAATATGTTCTCCTAAAAAGTGCATATTAGTGAAGGCATTCGTTTTTTAAAAGGAGGATCGAAAAATACAGTCTTGTCAGTATTACCTTTGCAAAAGGAGAAATGAAGCTAGTTATGCAAACCAAGCCAGCATCAGCAAACAGCCTAGCAACCTCAGCAATACGGCGGATATTTTCTTCTCGGTCATCAGCAGAGAACCCTAGATTTTTGTTGAGACCATGGCGGATGTTATCTCCATCAAGAGAGTAGCACGGGATACCGTGAGCCACAAGGTATTCTTCAAGTGCAAACCCAATGGTTGTCTTACCAGCACCAGAAAGACCTGAGAATTATAGGAAGCATATACTTTAAAACAATTTTGTAATATTTCAAATAAATACCACACCAATGACAAATATAGTAAATACAATGTAACAGGCTATAATTCCTAATAATAATAATAATAATCATTATCATCATCGTCAAACTACTCTGAGACTTCTGAATGCAGCTTATTCTAATTTCAATTACAGGCTGTAATAGATTCTAACCTTTGCCAGCTAGGCCGAAGCCTGAGAGTCAGTGGGCTGGGTCTCCATCTTAGGATAGGCAAGGAGGCAGGGGAGGAGTCAGCCAACTCTTGATTGGTTTAAGCACCAAGGGGAGGAGTTGGGTTAGAGTGAAAAAGGCTGTCACTTCTGACAGGAGAGGAGAAGGGTTTTAACATGAGAGAGGGAAAGATTCTAACAGAGAAGGGAGAAGGATTTTAACAAAGACAGGGAGAAGGAAGCTTTTGAGTGAGTGGTTCTGATAGGGAATACAGAAAGGGACAAGGGCTTCAGTATTACTGGACTAGGATAGTCAGTGAGAAGACTTGTCAGCTTGTATTTAGGAGAGAATACAAGTAATCATACTGCCCTATAGTGGAGAGTAGACTGGAGGAAGTCTGGTTACTCTGTAAGACAGTCAGGGGGACTGTTCTTAGAAACACACTGTTTCAAAGGGTTGAATAGTGTGAAGAAGGGAACTCACTTCAAATAAAAGCTACTCCTTCGGTAGAAACTTTATGTCTAGTAAGCCTAAGCCTCAGTAACAACAATACGCGTGTGTGCCTCTCATTTTATGAGTTGTCATCTTCTTAAAGTTCAATAAACCTGTTATTAGTTCATCGTTAACTGGTGTCTGCCTCGGTCTGTCATACTTAGTGAAACCAAGTCAACCTAATTCTCTTTTATAGTCCAGTCAGCAAGCAAAGGAGCCCAAAAAGAAGAACCACAAGCCTGGGTGCATATTACCTCAAACACATTCACACCTTTGTTTCCTCAAACAATAAAATTGAGGTAGTGGCGGCAAAAGTCTACCAGTATCATCGGTCTCTCACATCATTAGTCATTCCCTCACTCAAATTTCTGTCACACAGCTGCGAGTAGAGACACCCCGCCTTTCGTTTCTTATTACATTGGTGGCAGTGGTGGGATAGAAAGGTTTCCCCCCCTGTCACAGGTGTGTGAAGAGACCCCTCGTCTCGCGTTCTTCCTTACATTGGTGGCAGTGGTGGGATAGAAAGGTTCCCCCCGTCACACATGCGTTAAGGGACCCCTCGTTCCTTAATCTTGTTTACACAGGCTATTACCAAATGTTGCTCTTAAATCCTAGGTTGTTTAAAACTAAAAACAGCTTTCTAGGTATTGTTCTTACATGAAGGAAAAGAAAGGGACAACGTTGACGTCACTGAAACTAATAACGCTAATGGTATAATTAATAACTGTGCTCCATGCAGTCATGCTGGCCACATGACCTTGGAGGTATCTATGGACAACGCCAGCTCTTCGGCTTAGAAATGGAGATGAGCATCAACCCCCAGAGTCAGACATGACTGGACTTAATGTCAGGGGAAAATCTTTACCTTTACCTAATAACGCTAATAACAATTAAGTCTAAATTGTCAGTGTCCATTTTAATTCTGTGATTTAATGGTAACAACAATGAATTATTTCAAATACTTATGGGCACCTCTGAGGCCATGAGAAATAATGCCAAACTATGTTTTATAATTACGTAAATGATTTTCAAGTTTTGAGATCCAACATTTCCCATTCCTTTTCTGACACAGTAGTGGGAAGATCAAATTTAATCCAATTTAATCTCCATTTTCACTTCATAGGATATATGCTTGGTACTTCTAAATATAGTTTATTGAAACAAGCCAACTTCATACAACAATTTGAAGCTACCTTTTAAAGTAAACCATAGATATGGCTAATCATCATTTATTCCAGTTTAGAAAGAAGGTTTAACTTGAGTTAGTTCAAATAAAAGCAAAAGTTTTCATTCTCCTCCATTAGCTATCATGGAGCCAGTAATGCTCTTCTGAAATATTAAGGTGTATATTTGTATTTTGTAATAATAATAAAAAAAACATTTTTTTTCGTGTTAGGAATGACTTGAGAAACTGCAAGTCACTTCTGGTGTGAGAGAATTGGCCGTCTGTAAGGACATTGCCCAGGGAATGGCCATATGTTTTTTGATGTTTTACATCCTTGTGGGAGGCTTCCCTCATGTCCCTGCATGGGAAGCTGGAGCTGACAGAGGGAGCTCATCCAAGCTCTCCCCAGATTCGAACCTCCAACCTGTTGGTTTAACCCACTGCACCACCAAAGGCTCCTAACATAATAATAAAAAAATATTTATATTCCGTCCTCTCTCCCCGAGGGAACTAATAGGAAATATGTGGTCTTTCGGGTGTTACTGTTCTGTACCTCCCGGCATTCCTCATTCCCCAGAATAAGTCTCTTACTCCTAATACGTTAATAGCATTTACTCCATGTGTTTATTTGCTGGGATAATCAGGAATATAATACCTGTAAGCCATACTGTACAGCCACGAAATCCGCCTCTTGTGCCCACAACTTGTCCTCTCTTACTTCTGCTGACGTGATGGGCCTGGTATACCACATTAGTAGACCTATGGAGATTCTAAGCACACAGTGAAAAATACATTAAACAGTTGTACTGTGATTAATATCAAACACACGCACACACAGAGTACAGTAGTTTGAATGTACAATAAAAGAGCAGCAGCAATAATAAGCACCCAACACACCAGATAATACACAATGCCCTCCACTTTACTTCTTTAAGTCTATAAGTAGTTGGCTAAGAAAAACACTATAGTATAAAGGTTTGATATTACAGCATTCAATAACCATAAAGAACGACAAAGAATGTTAAATACCACACTCTTATAAAACATATTTGCTAGGGGGAAAACTCATTTAAAATCATGGACGTGTTTTATATATATATATATATATATATATATATATATATATATATATCTATCTATATATATATATATATATATATATATCTATATATCTATATATATATCTATACACACACATATCTGTTCCGTAAATAGTCAAAGTGTTTAACAAACTTGATCAGGGCTGGTAAATCACCAGCAATTATAAGCTCTACCAACCAAAAGGTTGCAAGTTCAAAGCCCCAGGTCAGTGTGAGCTCCTGACTGTCAGCCTGCTCACTGTTTACCTAAGCAGTCTGAAAACAGCTTACAGCTGTGATTAGAGAAATTAGGTACCACCAATGTGGGGGAGGTATTTTACAACACCATAAAGAAAACACTCACACATCCAAAACATCTTGATCTTGAAACACAATCACAGGCTGAACTCCAACACTGTCTTTGAATCTCCTCTATCAACCAATTCAGACAGGCCACCAGAATAGCCACGCATCATGGCAAATCCGGCAACTGCCATGAGGTGTGGGGAACCCATCACCCCATGCCCCGCATCACCCAGCTTGCCAGGAAGGTGATCCCATGTGTGTGTGGGGGGGGGGGGGAGCATCAACCATGCGGCTTCCCCCCCCCCCCCCCCCATTGCTTCTTGTGTAACACAGAGTAAGCATATTCTGACTCTGCTTTCATTGATTCACACTGGAAGTACCTCTGGAATCGTGAGATGGGAGCCAGCAGGTTCCGTGGGTCAACTAGGGTCAACTAGGGTTGAACCAGCATATATAAGTTGCTGAAACTTTAATAGAGATCATCTAAGACAGACCCCTCATCCCTGCTCATGCTCCCAAGGAGCTGGCCTTTAGAGATTCTGTACATACTCAAGAAGTGTTTAATTGTTCACACTCCTAGAATTCTCCAGCTTGCAGGAAATTCCAACACAAGCCCAACATCCCTTTGGACCTATTCTTTATTCATGTTTAGTTGAATCATTCTTACAGACATAAACTCTCTGTGACTTTTGTGCTGAATCACATAACTTCTTCATTCCTTCAAAGCAATCTGTGCAATACTGAGATTCCTAACTGACAGACATATGAACAGTATTTTTACTATTGTGCAGGTTGAGTAAGTGTGTGGCCTTCATAAAGGTTTGGATTTTTCACCGTCAAAAACTGTCAAAGACCATACTTGTTTGGAATTTAAGAACATGCTTGGAGATCCTGAATATAATCAGCGACCAAGAACCAAAAATGTAAAATAGATAGAACATCCTTTATTCAAAATACTTGGGATGAGAAACATTCTGGATTTTTACTGGATTTTGGAATAACTGGATTTTCATTTATATATATTATCTTGGACATCTTGGGGACCAAGTCTAACATGATATTCATGTATGTTTCATATAAACCTTACATATATAGCCTGGATGTATTATATACAACATTTTCCATAATCTATATAAATAGAAATATAATGTTCATTTTTGGGATTAACATAACACAAAAACCACTGTATTGATTGCCGCCAAAGCTGGCTACAAGACACCTACTAACACAAGGAGTGACCATCACTCAAAAATAGATTCTGTCATTTGGGAGTTGTAGTTGCTGGGATTTATAGTTCACCTACAATTAAAGAGAATTCTGAACTCCACAAATGATGGAATTGAACCAAACGTGGCACACAGGACTCCCTTGACCAACAGGAAACACTAGAAGGGTTTGGTGGGCACTGACCTTGAGTTTGGGAGTTGTAGTTCACCTATATCCAGAGAGCACTGTGGACTCAAACAATGACGGATCTGGACCAAATTTGTTACGAATATTATATAGGCCCAAATATGTACACAGATGGAGTTTGGGGAAAACAGACCTTGACATTTGGGAGTTGTAGTTACTGGGATTTATAGTTCACCTACAATCAAAGAGAATTCTGAACCCCACCAACAACAGAATTGGGGCAAATTTCCTATGCAGAACCCCCATGACCAACAGAAAATACTTAAGGCCATCCAGTCCAACTCCCTTCACCAGGGCAAGAAAACGTAATCGAAGCCCTCCTGACAAAGAGCCCTACAGCTCTCTCTCTCTCTCTCTCTCTCTCTCTATATATATATATATATGATTCAAATACAGAGATATTAGTATCATAGATTTGAAAGGGACCCCTAAAGAAGGACAATTCTATGTTGCATGTTCCAGAGTAGGCAAACCAGAAACTCTCCATATTAACACTGACAAAGAAACAACAAGAAATACTGTTTACCCACAAGCATAAAGATATTCCATGTATTAGAAACCAACACTTTCTCATTACTTTATTTTCCGGATCACCAGACTAGGCCACAGCAACACGTGGCAGGAATTGAGTATGTACACTGAACTGTCACAAAGTAAAGGGGTCACTCAACACTCAAACACAGGAGAACACCAGACAAGAAACAATCAGGGACAGCTAATCACCTCTCAACAAAGGATTCCCCCAGGCAGTAACAAGCCACACCTAAAAACTGTCAGGCTATCAAATGGTAATCAAGGTGGCCAAATGAAACATTCACATCTAGTTCCAACAGACAAGAGTTCTTTCTCCCACCCTAGATTTTTCACAGATAAATAAACCCAATTTTCCTGGTTTCCAACAGACCTCACAACCTCTGAGGATGCCTGCCATAGATTCATGTGTAACGTCAGGAGAGAATGCTTCTAGAATATGGCCATACAGCCTGAAAAACCTACAACAACCCAGTGATTCCGGACATGAAAGCCTTCAACAATACAAAGGGGTCACTATCTCAGCCAATTTTGGAGCATTTTGGATTTCAAATAAGGGATGGTCAACTCATAATCAAAATCCTAATCCCCACTAAAAACATAATGCATCATTTAATTTTTGAGATAGAAACATATTAAATATCCCAATTTTAAATTCTAAGCATAACTTCCTTATGAATATGTTCCTTTTTAATGCAGAAAATACCCGCATTGCAAAATATGACATTTCTGGAAACTTGACAACAAGCAAATTGCCTTTATAAATATATGATCACAGTGTAGTTTATCAGATTTATAAAATAATATTTATGCATATTAATAATGGCCTACATTACGACTGAACTTATTTTAGAGAGGAAACATTCTGTCTCAGAAGAGGACAGTGGACAAGATGTTCCATATGGAAGTTTACAGCTCTTAAATGATGGCGGTCCATATTTGAACAGTGTACAACCGATTCCAGCCTTACTCCTCAACCTTTCCAATGCCAGTGGGCCTCCTTACAGTCTAAAAATGAGCACTCCGACCTGGTGGTATGGAACACCCTGCATAATCACTCATTGATTCCATGGCCTCAGCTAAGGTTACTCAGCCGTGCCAAACCAGTTGGTGTTTCAGCAACTCATTATGCATTCAGCGCTCTTTGAGCAAATGGAGAGAAACCACTTCTGCCCTCTGGTACAATCTTAGTGTTTTAGTCTTGTTAATTTTGGCACCACTGCACTGGTCTTTCCCTTCTCCCAAACATGTCACAGTTTTCTTTAAAGGAGATCTACAGAGAGATCCTGGTTACCTCAAACAAGCAGCTATTCAGCGGGTAGACAGACGGACTGAAATGCCAAGAGCTCTGCTGAACTGGCAGATATTTCCCTCTTGAGCTGCTGGCTGAACAATATTCAATCCTTTTCAAAATGATCTTTCAATGCATCATGAATGAGAAATGCAACAAGGGACGTTCATCTTAAAATATTAGAGCTTTTCATCTAGAAAATCGGAAACCTGCTACCAAAATGTGGATATTTAAACAAGCTTCTGGGAACACCTAGTCCCTAGTTGCCCCCACACCCTCTGAGGATATCTGCGAAACGTCAGGAGAGAATGCTTCTGGAACATGGCCATACAGCCTGAAAAACTTACAACAAAACAGTGATTCCGGCCATGAAATCCTTAGACAATACCTAGTTGTCCTGCTTAACAGTCACATGTTGTTGTTGTTGTTCATTCATTCAGTCGTCTCCGACTCTTCGTAACCTCATGGACCAGCCCACGCCAGAGCCCCCTGTCGGCCGTCACCATCCCCAGCTCCTTCAAGGTCAGTCTAGTCACTTCAAGGATGCCATCCATCCATCTTGCCCTTGGTCGGCCCCTCTTCCTTTTGCCTTCCACTTTCCCCAGCATAATTGTCTTCTCTAGGCTTTGCTGTTTCCTCATGATGTGGCCAAAGTACTTCAACTTTGTCTCTAGTATCCTTCCCTCCAATGAGCAGTCGGGCTTTGTTTCCTGGAGGATGGACTGGTTGGATCTTCTCGCAGTCCAAGGCACTCTCAGCACTTTCCTCCAACACCACAGCTCAAAAGCATCTATCTTCCTTCGCTCAGCCTTCCCTAAGGTCAGGCTCTCACATCCGCAGGTTACTACAGGGAATACCATGGCTTTGACTAGGCGGATCTTTGTTGCCAGTCTGATGTCGCTACTCTTTACGATTTTATCAGTCACATAGCCTGCACTTTATCCCATGCCCTCTCTCCGTTGTTATAGCTTTGCACTTTTCCCATTCCCTTGTCTTATTGTCTATAGCCTGGCTGGCATTGGAGAGGGATTGGCTGGTGACTGCTGGAATGCAGTCAATCCCAGCCAATCCCCCTCCAATGCCAGAAATACAGCTTAATGGTGTAACATTAGAAAATATTGATCATTTCCGCTACCTTGGCAGCCACCTCCCCACAAAAGTCAACATTGACACTGAAATACAAGACTGCTTGAGCTCTGCAAGCGCAGCATTTTTCCGAATGAAGCACAGAGTGTTTGAGGACCAGGACATCCATAGGGATACCAAGGTGCTTGTTCATAAAGCTATTGTCCTCCCAACCCTGCTATACACCTGCGAGACGTGGACTGTCTAAAGATGTCACATGCAACTCCTGGAACGATTCCATCAGTGCTGCCTCCAGAAAATCCTGCAAATCTCTTGGGAAGACAAGTGGACAAATTTCAGCATGCTGGAAGAAGCAAAGACCACCAGCATTGAAGCGATGGTCCTCCGCCATCAACTCCACTGGATCGGCTACGTTGTCCAAATGCCCGACCACCATCTCCCAAAGCAGTTGCTCTACTCCGAATTCAAGAACGGGAAACAGAATGTTGGTGGGCAGGAAAAGAGATTTAAAGATGGGCTCAAAGCCAACCTTAAAAACTCTGGCATAGACACTGAGAACTGGGAAGCCCTGGCCCTTGAGCACTCCAGCTGGAGATCAGCTGTGACCAGTAGTGCTGTAGAATTTGAAGAGGCACGAAAGGAGGGTGAAAGGGAGAAGCGTGCCAAGAATAAGGCGTGTCAAGCCAACCCTGACCGGGACCACCTTCCACCTGGAAACCAAAGCCCTCACTGCGGGAGAACATGCAGGTCAAGAACAGGGCTCCACAGTCACCTACGGATCCACCGCCAGTACACTGAGCTTAGAAGACTATCCTACTTGGACAATGAGGGATCACTTAAGTAAGTAGCCTGGCTATGTTTACAGCAGCTTATCACCATGGTTATGAGCACCACTTTTATTGTGTTTTGGTTGGTGTTTCATATGCATCTGTGTTTTACTTATTGCATTTTATCCTGTGTTTATTTTATGTTCTGTTTAAAGGCACCTTGTACCATGTGTAAGCCACTCCCAGTCCCTTTGGAGAGATTATGGCGGGATATAAGAATAAAGATACAGTTATTGTTGTTGTTGTTGTTTTTCCAAGAAGGCAAACTCAGAACCAAGAGCCAGAGGCGGTCCTAAGTAACTTTCAACAATAAGCAAACAGTATTTTGCCCCCCCCCCCCCCAAACCAATCATTGATATATATTTTCTGTTTGTCATGGGAGTTCTGTGTGCCATATTTGGCTCAATTCCATCATTGGTGGAGTTCAAAATGCTCTTTGATTTTAGGTGAACTATACATCCCAGTAACTACAACTCGCATATGTCAAGGTCTATATTCCCCCAAGAGCGCCTCAAGAGCGCCCTTGGGCAAAATCAACTATACTGCGAATGCTTACTTTCCGTAATGGGTTGAGCCACCCCTGCCAAGAGCCTGTGCATTTCCCACCTCATTTATGTTTTCCAAACAACCAATTCTTATTTGACATCCAATCTTTTAAACATACCATGCTTCAAGAGGCAAAGAGAAAGAAAATATTAAAGTTTTGCCCAACTATGGTTTGCTTAAAAGCAAGCAGAAGTATAAAAGAAGGGGATTTGAGGGTTTTTTTTAAAAAAAATACATCAGGTTTAACACTTTATGGGGAAATTTCCCAATAGAGAAAGACAATAAACTTCTGTCATGTAGTTCAGACAAATTTACATTTCTAGAATGGTTCTTTGCTCAAATTAGTTTACAATTATGAGCCAACTTTTTTGAACAAGATTACACTATGTAACAACATTTGGGGGGGAAATCCATTCCTGGTTTGAAAGTGTTATTTCCTGTTCAATTATGCAGTACTTACTTTTAAAGCAGTTGTTATACTCCAGTAACTTTGTTTTCATGGCTGCCATTTTTAACCTTTCACGTGCCCTTTTTAACCTTTTGTGCAGACTACAGAAACAATGTTTTTGCAGCTTAATCAACTTTTTCCATTTTTTAAAAACCAATTATGTATAACCCAGGAACAAAAATTGTGTTACATAGTGTTATAAGAGCAACTTTGCTTCCTGCTAAGATAAATGTGAAAAAATTAAATCTCTTTCTCCTCCTATGATGACAAAGATGATCAAATATCTCTTCCTCCACCTATCAACAAAGGTGAGGCAATAAACCATTCGGATTGTACATTTTCACGCTTTTACATACACAATCACACAACCATGCACAAAGAGTTGCAACTGCCCTGGTTTCCAGATATGACAAATAGCTGCGTATAAACAAGATTTCGAAGCCTACATGAAAACATGTCCAAATATAATTGTCAAGGACTTCATAAAGAAACCTAATTTAATAACACTTTTTGCTAAATAGACATTCTTCCCCTTAAATTGATTCTTTTGACACTGAACCACCTGGTATAATTTGTGTACGCAAAATGAAAAGTTAATTTACTTGAGGTTTGGGAGCTATTGCACATAAACTGGATCAGTTCCAGAAAGTCCCTGATAGCCTGGGGGACCAGTGAGGAAACTGGATTATGTTATAGCAAGGAAACAAAATGAACGAAAGTAATACTAGTATCTTCAAAGAATTTAACTTTGGCAGCTTTGGGAAAAAAATAGATTTAACTATTGGGACAGTTGAATGAAAATGACAGCCATTCAATCATGCCCCTTCATTTGGTCCCTTGCTATAGGAAAGAGATAAACAGCACTGCAAGGCCATCAGCAAACCTTATGGCCATGTTCCAGAAGCCTTTTCTCCTGACGTTTTGCCTATGTCTATGGCAGGCAATCTCAGAGGTTGTGAAGTTCAAAAGGCTTCTGGAACATGGCCATACAGCCTGAAAAACTCACAACAACCCATGATTCCAGCCATGAAAGCCTTCAACAATACAAACTCTGATCTCATTCCCATATAATATAAAATAATATAATATATTGTATAGGTAAAGGTAAAGGTTTCCCCCTGACATTAAGTCCAGTCGTGTCCAACTCTGGGGTGTGGTGCTCATCTCCATTTCTAAGCCGAAGAGTCGGCGTTGTCCATAGACACCTCCTAAGTCATGTGGCCGACATGACTGCATGAAGCGCTGTTACCTTCCCGCCAGAGCGGTACCTATTGATCTACTCACATTTTGAATGTTTTCGAACTGCTAGGTTGGCAGAAGCTGGGGCTAACAGCGAGTGCTCACGCCGCTCCCTGGATTTGAACCTGCAACCTTTTGGTCAACAAGTTCAGCAGCTCAGCGCTTTAACCCACTGTGCCACCAGGGGCTCCCAATATATTGTATATGCATATAATATTTATAATATTATAATGTAATACAATATAATAGTAATACTAATAATATGATATTATAATTATATATTTTATATTACATGTAATATTACTAATAATATTACAATATAATGGTATAGTACAATATAGTAATATATAATATTGATATTGTACTATGCTAATAATATAATATATTGTATGTATATATGTCCGGTCTGTGTCCCCTTCAGGGTGAGAAGGGTGGCATATAAATGTCGTAAATAAATAAATAAATAAATAAATAAATAAATGTGATATATCATCAGTCAAACATCAAATAAAGGTTAATATGATTAGATGGGCCCAAGACATAGGCCGTCCCATTAAAGTAGAAGAATGGGAGGAAGTATGGACAAAAAAACTAAAGCTTACTTATGCTAATGAAATCAAGGAAAACTGGTACAAGCATTTCTTTAGATGGTATCTAACACCGGAGCAGATAGCCAAATTCAGCAATGGAAAGATAGAGGGGAAGTGTTGGAAATGCCAGGGAGTCAATGGAAGCTTCATGCACATGTGGTGGGGCTGTAAAAGAATTAAAACCTTTTGGCGTCAGGTTTGTAACGAGATAGGAAAAATCTTACAAATAAAAATCAAATTAAAACCAGAATACTTCCTATTGGGAATCATAGATTTTAAGCTGGGAAACAACGAAAACAAGATTCTGTTTTATCTCTCCACAGCTGCCCGAATCCAAATAGCAAAATATTGGAAATCGAAAGAGATACCGACGATGGAAGAATGGATCTTAAAAATATATGACATAATGAATATGGACTTGCTGACCAAAAAACTCTCAAGTAATTCAGACAAAACCAAAAATACAGATTGGGACGGATTCCTGACCTACCTTGAAAATACAAAGAAATAAAGGAAAAGAAGATCAAACATAGTCTACAAAAAAAAGAAGAAGCAGAAAACAAGATATATTTACCTAACCTTCACAGACAAACGTGGAAGTTCTAGCCCCTACCCTTCAGCCTTTCCCCCACACCATTCCTTACCCCCCCTTCTAACCTTCTTATCTGAAAGTGTGCAGTAAATGAAAGTAAATGAAATTAAGATGAATGAATGTATATTAAACCCCCTTTCCTTCCCCGTATGTATGAATGGGTTCCCCCCCTCCATTCCCTCACTTACTGTCCCTCCCCCAAAATCCTTAATGACCCCTTTTTTATATATCTTTGTACTTAAAAGCCTAATAAAAATATTTATAAAAACATCCTATCGCAAAAAGAAAACTATGTTATTTGAAACTTCTTACATTCACTCTGAGACAGCCACAAATTGGATCCAGATACTGTAACGCTGAGTTCTTAACGAAGACAATGAGGTACATGCTCATTAAAACTAACTATTCGTATGTGATTTCAGACTCAGAGGGAGGTCCCAAGGATCCTCTGAAGAGGCCAGCCACAGATGGAGGCAAAATGTCAAGAGAAAATGTTGCTAGAACACAGCCACACAGACTTGAAACCACACAACACCACAGTGATTCTGGCTGTGAAAGCCTTTGGCAATACATAGTTAACATTACTTTTAAATATTATTTTTTGAAATGGGCTGTATAAGTAAGTTATTATAGCTGTCAGCTGTTCAGGCCTTGCCTATAGGTAACCACTAGAAAATGTTTAAGCCAGGAATAAGCACCTTTGACAGATCAGAGGATCATACGGCCCTTCCATGGACTTCAATGGGCCACATGGAGACACCTTTTAAAAAAACATATCAAAAAGTGTCAGAATGGCCTAATTTTCTAAGTCTTGCTCTCAGACATTGTACAAGGTGAGCCATGAGCTAAACCAGGGGTCTTCAAACTATGGCCCAGGGGCCAGATACAGCCCTCCAAGGTCATTTACCCAGCCCTCACTCAGGGGCAACCTAAGCCTGAAACGACTTGAAAGTGCACAACAATAATCATATCTCAACAGTCAAAAGTAGGCCCACACTTCCCACTGAAATATTAACAAGTTTATATTTGTTAAAATTGTTTCTTGTTTTAATTATTTTATTGTTTTCAAGTGTGTGTTGGGTTTTTTTTTGCACTACAAATAAGATATGTGCAGTGTGCATAGGAATTCATTCATGTTTTTTTTTTTCAAATTATAATCTGGCCCTCCAACAGTTTGAAGGACTGTGTCCTGGCCCTTTGTTTAAAAAGTTTGTGGACTCCTGAGCTAAATTTTTGTCAGTCAGACAATATTGTATTCGTTAGAAATACAACATTATTAGTTAGGAGCCCTGTGTGGCACAATGAGTTAAAACGTGCAACCGACAGGTTGCAGGTTTGAATCTGGGGAGAGCTTTGGATGAGCTCCTTCTGTCAGCTCCAGCTCCCCATGCTGGGACATGAGAGAAGCCTCTCACAAGGATGGTAAAATATCAAAACACTAGGCGCTCCTAACTAATAATTTTGTATTTCTAACTATTTTTTTCCATGTCAGGAGCAATTTGAGAAACTGCAAGTCATTTCTGGTGTGAGAGATTTAGCCATCTGCAAGGACATTGTCCAGGGGACGCCCGGATGTTTTGATGTTTTACCATCCTTGTGGGAGACTTCTCTCATGTCCCCGCTTGGGGAGCTGGAGCTGATAGAGGGAGCTCATCTGCACTCTCCCTGGATTCGAACCTGTGACATGTCAGTCTTCCGCCCTGCTGGCACAGGGGTTTAACCCACTGCGCTACCAGGGGCTCCTACCCTTATACCCTTATATTAAATTATCATCATATATATAAATGATCTACAGTCAGCGATTATCATATACTTCCAAAACATTAAAGGGCATCTAGGTGGAGAAAATTGATCTACACTAATTGACCAGAGTCCTTGGCCTTCTCTATACTGTCCTTATGTCCCAGGATCTGACATTATCTGCTTTAAACTGGATTATTTATATATAGTCCCATATAGTTTGGGATAAGCAGATAATCTGGAAACAGATCCTGGGATATAGGGCAGTGTAGAAGGGCCTGAATCAGCTCTGTGTGAAGTTGCCAAGGACTGAAACTGTCTTCTTTTGTAAGTAGACTGTGTGTTGTTATGTGCCTGAACAACTGTCCTTCCCAACTCTTCTTCACTACCTAAGATGAACCTAGGACTCCTTAGGTCCCCTCTATCTAAAGATGTTCAACTGAGGAATATTACCCTTATTATCTTTGCACTAGCTTCAAGGGGGACAAGATAATCTTTTTAATTGCCCATGGATACATTTACAGCACAATAATCTGTTATGTTCCTCCTTGTGTCTTATCATATTTCTTTGAAAGCTTATCTGAAACAAATCATCTCGGGATTTTTTAACCCAGTGCTTGTGCTATGTTTCAACCCAGGGCTCAAGCTAAAGCCCCATTCAAAACAATCCTTATCGCTTTATAAATTGTTAAGAGTGGTTTAAAACTTTGCATTGACTTGATCACTGTTGAAACATTTTTTTAAAGGAGGGGATTAACTGAGGATTGCTTTCCTGCTAAAAACAAATTGGGGCTTGCCTGTTATTCACTGTTTCCCATCATGGAATGTAGTTGTGCTGATATATACTGTATTTCACTGATATTAAGGTGCCATTGAATATAAGACACACTCCTTTTTTCAAGATTGATTTATCTATCTATGTATCTATCTATTCAATCAGGAGCGAACCAAGTTTAAAAACTTGGCATTCTAGTAAGTGTCCTTTGACCTGTACCTGGCCACTTGGAGTCTCTCTGGTGTTATTATAAGGAGGTCCGCCATTGTGCATGTAGCAGGGCTCAGGTTGCATCGCAACAGATGGTCTGTAGTTTGCTCTTCCCCACACTCACATGTCATGGGCTCCACTTTGTGGCCCCATTTCATACAGTTGGCTCTGCATCTCGTGGTGCCAGAGCGCAGTCTGTTTAGTGCCTTCCAAGTCGCCCAGCTTTCTGTGTGCCCAAGAAAAAGTCTCTCATTTGGTATCAGCCATTGATTGAGGTTCTGGGTTTGAGCCTGCCACTTTTGGACTCTCGCTTGCTGAGGTGTTCCAGCGAGTGTCTCTGTTGATCTTAGAAAACTATTTCTTGATTTAAGTCATTGGCATGCTGGCTGATACCGAAACAGGGGGTGGGCCGGAGATGTCACTGCCTTGGTCCTTTTATTATTGGCTGCTACTTCCCGCTACTGTCAGGTGTTGCAATATCGGCTGGACAGTGTAATTTCTTCAGTGGTGTAGGATGCTGACAGCCTGTGATAATGCGGCATGTCTCATTAAGAGTCACATCCATTGTTTTAGCGTGGTGAGATGTGTTCCACACTAGGAAGCAGAGTAGCAAAGCACAAGGGAAGGTATCTTCACTGTGTCTGGTTGTGATCCCCAGGTTGTGCCAGTCAGCTTTTGTATGATATTGTTTCTAGTGCCCACTTTTTGCTTGGTATTCAGGAATCGCTACTTGTAGGTCAGAGAACGGTCCAGGGTAACTTCCGGGTATTTGGGTGTGCTACAATGCTCCAGTGGAATTCCTTCTCAGGTAATCCTCAGAGCTCAAGATATAAGTGTTATCCTTTTAAATGATTCTTAACTGTTTTATCGTGTTTTGTGTATTGTATTGTGGTTGTGAACCGCTCTGAGTCGCCCTGAGGGCTGAGAAGAGCGGTATAAAAATGTAGTAAATAAATAAATAAATACTTGTCTGTTCTTAAGATGAAAAGTCCATGTCTGTGTCTTAGATAGATTAGGAATCAGCTGGTTTTGCCTGTAATAGGCAGTAAGAGCACCTAAAGCTTTGGAGAACTTCTGTTCAACCATCTCAAAGCTCCCTACTTGAACAGTGATGGCACAATCTTTAGAATAGATGAAACTCTCTGTCCCTTCTGGCAGTGGCTGAGCATTTGTGTAAATGTTGAACATTGATAGAGCAAGTACACTTCTTCTGTTTTTGCCATCTGTTTCTATGGCCCTGAAATTCAACAAAAAAAGCTCCTGTTTTGTAGCCGATTTTCTATGAAGCGGGTGAGGTGGTAGTCCTTTGTGATATTATACATTTTTCTCAGGAAAAGGTGATGATTTAGGGTGTCATAGGCTGTTGACAGGTCTATGAAGACAGCTCCTCTAATCTGCTGCCTTTCAAAACCATATTCTATGTGCTGAGTCATGTCCAACACTTTTGAAGCTTAAACTTTAGAAAAACAACACTCCTCTTGGTATATTTTTTTTATAATTTCCTCTGCTTGCACAATACCTTTTTGCTTTGTTGCAATGTGACTCTATAGTGCAGTCTTCCCTGCGAGGTGAGGATGGAATGATGTCTTGTCTGCATGGATCTATTTTATTCAGTCTATGGTCCAATTGGGGAAGCAGAGGAAGCACAAAGCAGTTCAGACAGAAAGTAAACAGCAGCCTGTCTGATGCCAAGGACAAAATGGTGGCAGTCTGGCAGGGCCATGGGGCCCTTCCGCCTCCTCCTTTTCTCTCTTGGAAGTAAGTTGGGTTTAAAAGAGAGAGAAAGAAATGGCAAATGTAAGGTGTCATTGAATCTAAGGTGCAACCCATTTCTGAAGCCCCTTAAATGGGAAAAAGTGTCCCTTAGATTCATTGAAATGTTGTGTGTGTGTGTGTGTGTGTGTGTGTGAGAGAGAGAGAGAGAGAGAGAGAGAGAGAGACCGTGGTGCTATCACTGGCCGATCCTTCTAGTCCTTCCACCATTGAAGCAGATCAGTGGTACTATCAGATCAACAATCACATTTGGTGGTCTGCAGTTGGCAACAACTAGTCTAACACACAATCAACAGCTGCTGAATTTCATGTACACTCTCTTCATTATTTCTATGTCTGATTTAGAAGAGTATGTGTATCAGCTGCTTGTTTTGTGCAAAACTTTAGTTGTGCTGGATCAGAAGATCCAAACCTCATGTCTCTGGTTAATTAAAAAATTAAGCTTATAGGGATCAGCTTAAACGATGCCATAGAGCTGCCAAGAAAACAGAAAATTAAGGAGCACAAACAGTTGCCTTATAGTGAACCAGATCATTGGTTCATCTTGTATTTTCTCTGGGATAGCACAGGGTTCATGGCAGGATGCTTTCGTAACTCTACCGAAGATTCTTAACATTCCCTGGCAGTCTTCCATTCAGATACTAACCAAGCCCAGCCCTGCTTATCTTCCACACGATGATAAGAAGACTGAATGTGTTTGGGGTGTAATAAGTTCATAACAAGTACAAGAAGTAGATCAGAACAGATTGATAGATCTCTGGTAACCTGCAGTAGATCAACAAGACTTTCACTTACTGTTGGACAGCAATACTCAACAAGCTCTCTCCTTTTCTGGAACTGGATGCTGAAAAAGTGCTTGTGGGAAAACTGGATAAAGATGTGTATGCATTATTTTGGCATGGAATGATCTGGTTCTGTGGTTGGTTCCACACATTCCATAGAGTTACCTAGTGTGCAAAGGTTTTGTTGAAGGCTTTCATGGCTGGAATCACTGGGTTGTTGCAGGTTTTTCAGGCTATATGGCCATGTTTTAGAAGCATTATCTCCTGATGTTTCACCTGACTCTATGGCAAGCATCCTCCTGAGGATGCTTGCCATAGTTGCAGGCGAAACGTCAGGAGATAATGCTTCTAGAACTGTTCAAAGGTTCCTTGTACTTCAATTCTAAATGCATGTCTACCTGCCTAGATCACTAACTCCTGGCACCAATTAATAAACCACAGGCTACTAGTGAAAAATGATAGATAATTTACAAGACTGAGGTTTGCTTACCTCTGGATCACACAGCCTAACAACCTGCTTTTTAAAAGTATGTCTCCATGAATTAAATAAAAGGAGTTCTAAGCATTCTACTTGTGTAACACATTTGCACTAAAAGCCACTAAAGTTGCTTTTGTTGTTGTTGTGTTGCTCCTAAACAATAAAGATGAATCCAGAGAACAGTCTCTCATTCTCCCAGACAGAAGGAAAGATTTTAAATTCTTAAAAATTACCTTGTTTTTCTCTTATGCACTAAGGTCTCTGTACAACATAACATCTGGTTTTATTTCTTTATAGGACCAAGGAAGTGACATCTCTGGCCCACCCCCGTATTTAGGTATCAGCCAGCATGCCAACAACTTAAATCAAGAAATAGTTTTCTAAGATCTACAGAGACACTTGCTGGAACACCTCAGCAAGCGAGAGTCCAAAAGTGGCAGGCTAAAACCCATAACATCAATCAATGGCTGATACCAAATGAGAGACTCTCTCCTGGGCACACAGAAAACTGGGCAACTTGGAAGGCACTAAACAGATTGCGCTCTAGCACCACGAAATACAGAGCCAACCTTAAGAAACGGGGCCACAAAGTGGAATCCACAACACGTGAGTGTGGAGAAGAGCAAACCACAGACCACCTACTACAATGCAACCTGAGCCCTGCCACATGCACAATGGAGGACCTTCTTGCAGCAACACCAGAGGTACTCCAAGTGGCCAGCTACTGGTCAAAGGACATTTAGTAGAATACAAAGTCTGCAAACTTTGTGTTTTGTTTGTTTGTTTGTTTTTAATGCAATACAACTGTTTTGGTTCGCTCCTGACATGATAAATAAATAAATTTCTTTATTTGATGGATATTTTATGTGTTTTATAAAAGGTGTTGTAGTTCAGCCAGAGGCTGAAGATGAGGAGATTGTTCTATCAGAGAATGTGAGGACTAATGGGCTTTCCATTGTGGGAAATGAGGGGATTTTAGATCACAATTCTGCCTGGGAGAATGGGTTATGTCTGGTGAGAGAAAAACAGCTTCAGAGCAGGGAGGGAGATGCTGTGGCATCAGAAGATAGGGAGAACCTTTCCCTTAGTCGTTCCTTGGCAACGGAAGATAAGGAGCTGGAAGAGAGAGACCTTTCCCCTGGGAACACACCTGAAGTTAGTACAATTTTGAGGTTCGATTTCCAGGAGGAGGGAGTCAGAATAAGGAGGTCGCAGAGACCCCATGAGAAATAACAGAGTGAGAAATCCAAACAACAGAGAGAGAAATCTTAAGCAACAGACTAGATGTCAAAGGCATAACTTCATGGCTTTGTGGTCCTTAAATTAAAGGATTGTTTACTAAAGGGTTAGAGCAGGCAACACTGTCTTACCATGTACACCTTGGTCTTGTTTCAAGTTTAAGTCTATGTTTAAGTTCTTTGGGAAACTTTTGTGCTTATGTTCACAGATTAATGTTTTGGAAGAAGGACCTGTGTTCCCGGTTAAGGATTCATGCTTATTTTTGGACTCTTGTTTTTCCCTGTATCTTGTCCCTTTCGGAAGAGAACTCTGATGTATGGACTATTTTGCCTTTTTATAGCCCCCTTTCCTACTGCTTTTTGGAACATTGCTTTTTGCCCTTTTATATTGACTTTTCTTCAATAATCTGTTTAGTTAGTAATATTGGACTCCTGTGTGGTGCAAAGGTGAATTCAGGCCAGAGTGCAACAAAAGGAACTAAAGTGGCTAAAAACCTACACAGAACACAAGTAAAATAAGAATAGGCAACTAGAAATATATAAGAAAAGAAACCTTTATGTCAGCGTTTCTCAACCTGGGGGTCGGGACCCCTGAAAGGGTGTCAGAGGGGTCGCTAAAGACCATCAGAAAACACATTATTTTCTGTTGGTCATGGGCAGGCCCGTAGCCAAGATTTTGTTTCGGGGGGGGGGGGGGGGGGGCTGAGTTTGATTCGGGGGGGGGGGCTGAGTCTGAGTGAAAGAGGGTCTATCCTAGCAAACCTTTTGTATTGTTAACCCAATACCCCCGTGCATGTGGGATATATTGAGCATGGTGATCAGATCATGATATGAATAAACATAACAGTTTAAATAATGTACCAGTAAGGCCTTTTCGCAGACCATCATGAGAATTTCGGGGGGGGGGGGTGAAGCCCCCAAGCCCCCCCTGGCTACATGGCTGGTCATGGGGGTTCTGTGTGGGAGGTTTGGCCCAATTCTCTCCTTGGTGTGGTTCAGAATGCTCTTTGATTGTAGGTGAACTATAAATCCCAGCAACTACAACTCCCAAATGTCAAGTCTATTTCCCCCAAACTCCACCAGTGTTCACATTTGGGCATATTGAGTATTCATGCCAAGTTTGGCTCAGATCCATCATTGTTTGAGTCCACAGTGCTCTCTGGATGTAGGTGAACTACAACTCCAAAACTCAAAATCAATGCCCACCAGACCCTTTCAGTATTTTCTGTTGCTCATGGGAGTCCTGTGTGCCAAGTTTGATTCAATTCCATCATCAGTGGAGTTCAGAATGCTCTTTGATTGTAAGTTAACTATAAATCCCAGCAACTACAACTCCCAAATGACAAAATCAATCCCCCAGTATTCAAATTTGAGTGTATTTGGATATTTGTGCCAAATTCAGTCCAGTGAATGAAAATACATCCTGCATATTAGATATTTACAATTTATAACGTTAGGAAAATAACAGTTAGGAAGTGCCAACACAAATAATTTTATGTTTGGGGGTCACCACAACATGAGGAACTATATTAAGGGGTCACAGCATTAGCAAGGTTGAGAACTACTGCTTTATGTGAAATGAGAAATGTTAAAAATCTAACAACCGATTTGTTTGATAACCAGTCTTTTGGATCAGCTAACTCATAAAATACAGGCATTTGGCATCAATATTCATAGTCATCTCTGTAACACTTAAACTACTAAACAAAGGAGTAAGTAAGGAGTAAGTACCGTAATACAGTTATTATAAGACATGTATATTGTAAGTACAACTGGGTTGCATCATTTTTTCCATTTTTCTATATTTGGATACATCTGGGACTTCAGAGAAGTACTGTAATAATAAAAATTCTAAAATACACAGGCAGGAACTATATACATTGTAGACAGTGGTTTATTGTGCTCAGCAAGGTTACAAAATTACGGGTAATTTGAAGTAAAACAGTCATATTTCACCATTACTGGGGAATGCAAGGGCATTTTGATTTCAAAGCTTGGAACTAAACTATTCCGTCATATATGACCTCAATAAAGTCATTTTATTCCAGTGGTTATGTAAATATTCTGTTCACTGTTGTGGGATGATTTCTGGAAGTGGGCACAGAATCTAGAAAGCAAGAAAATTGGACTTCAAGAAAACGTCCTAATATTTTGTGCATTGCTTATGGACAATGTATGTATCAGTATTGCCATTGGTCTAGGACAGTGGTTCTCAACCTTCCTAATGCCGTGACCCCTTAATGCAGTTCCTCATGTGTTGGTGACCCCCCAACCATAACATTATTTCCATTGGTACTTTGTAACTGTAATTTTGCTCCTGTTATGAATCGTAATGTAAATATCTGATATGCAGGATGTATTCTCATTCACTGGACCAAATCTGACACAAATAGCCAATATGCCTAAATTTGAAAACTGGTGGGGTTGGGGGGGGTTTATTTTGTCATTTGGGAGTTGTAGTTGCTGGGATTTATAGTTAACCTATAATCAAAGAGCATTTTGAATTCCACCAACAAAAGAATCAAGCCAAATTTGGCACACAGAACTCCCAAGACCAAGAGAAAGTACTGGAAGGGTTTGTTGGGCATTGACCTTGAGTTTGGGAGTTGTAGTTCACCTACATCTAGAGAGCAATGTGGACTCAAACAATGATGGATCTGGACCAAACTTGACATGAATATTCTATATGCCCAAATGTGAACACTGGTGGAGTTTGGGGAAAATAGACCTTGACATTTGGGAGTTGTAATTGCTGGGATTTATAGTTCATCTATAATCAAATAGCACTCTGAACCCAGCCCAAAATGGATCTGCACCAAACCTGGCACACAACAAGCATGAGGACAGGCAGAGAGATCTTCAGCCTTCTCTGCCAAAATGGTTCCTAAAACCATCAGAAATATGTGTTTTCTGATGGTCTTTGGCGACCCCTCTAAAACCCCCTCATGACCCCCCCCCAGGGGTCCCGACCCCCAGGTTGAGAAACACTGGTCTAGGATGATGGAAGCAGCAGACAAGCAAAATCAGGAGGGCCATATATTTTTTCAACCCTTATCTAAATATCCAGATGATTCAAGAATAGTTGAGGTGCCCCTCCTCCATATTAAGTACTGTGGCTTAATCTCAAGGTATCAATCTAATCATAAGGGAGGAATGCAGTTGGCTTCACCTCTAGAACATCAGAACACTGTGTAATTATTTTGATCCATAAAAAGTTCTTTGATAAGTCCATGTAGTTACTTTGACCCCAATCCAGTAATATTTCATGTTTCCAGCCTTGGTTAGCAGAACAACCCCAGTTACCCTTTTAAGTTTGTTACCATCTTGGTTAAAGGAACATTTCACTTTTATAAGGAGCACATTGGGGACTTCTTACTGATAGAAAAGATGGAGCAAAGGTAGGCAGGAGATTAAGAATATGAACTCATGGCCTGTTCTCTTTCTGTCTGTGGAGCAGAGCTATGCAATGTTGCCCATAGTTGTGTATGGCTAAAAATATTAAAGGTGAGCTTGACTTGTTACGTATGTCAGCATGGCTTGGATTATTTTCAGGGAAACTCTCACAGGGTTGTTATAGGTTTTTCGGGCTGTATGGCCATGTTCTAGAAGCATTCTCCCCTGACATTTCACCTACATCTGTGGTAAACATCCTCAGAGGTTTTGAGATTTGTTGGAGACTAGGAAAACTGGGTTTATATATCTGTAGAAAGTCCAGTGGGAGAAAGAACTCTTGTCTATTGGAGCAAGGTGTGAATGTTTCCGTTGGCCACCTCGATTAGCATTTGATATCCTGACAGTTTTTAGGTGTGGCTTGTTACTGCCTAGGAATATTATTTAAGAACACAGCGTATTATTTGAGAACACAGAAATGCTGGACCACTCTAACAACCACCATGTCACAGAGAAGCCATTGAAATCCACAAGCGTGTGGACAATTTCAACAGAAAGGAAGAAACTATGAAAATGAACAAAATCTGGCTACCAGTATTAAAAAAAAACTCTAAAATTATAACAGTAAATAAAAAACAAAACTCAAACACAGGGAACTCGAGACAAGAAACAATCAGGAACACCTAATCACCTCTCAACAAAGGAATTTCCCAGGCAGTAACAAGCCACACCTAAAAACTGTCAGGCCATCAAATGCTAATCAAGGTGGCTAACAGACAAGCATTCTTTCTCTCACCTTGGACCTTCTAGAGATATATAAACTGAATTTTCCTAGTTTCCAACAAACCTCAAAAACTATGAAGACGCTTGCCACAGATGCAGGCGAAACGTCAGGAGAGAATGCTTCTAGAACATGGCCATGCAGACCGAAAAACCTACAAGAACCCAGTGATTCCAGCCATGAAAGCCTTCGGCAATACATTGAAACTCTCACAGTTCTGCAAGAATATGTACCAGACATAGTGAGCCACTGAAATACAGTGTGCAAAAATAACACTAGAAGAAGTATTTTTTCTTTCCTTTTTCTAACATCATAGAATTATATGACAATGAAAGAAGATAATATAAGATGCTTTTTTTAAGTTGCTACTCTAAATCTAGTCTTGTACCTTACCTATTTCCTATATTTTATTTGAAAAATTATAGTACAAAGGGGAAGGAGGAACAACATTACACTTCTTGGCCATTCACTGTAATAGGAAAAGTGCTTTCTTGGATGAGCTCCACACAAAATAAGCTACGTAAACTCCCAACATTATGCATACCACCATAAATTGCACCATATATTACCTGTTTGTGTTTTTTTTAACCACATAGATTGACAAATGAAATGCTGTAGTCCATGGCTTGTCATCATGATCTCTGTTTAGAAGTCCAACAGAACTGAAATTAATCATAAACCAGGTACAGATTACAGTGAAAAGTGTTTTGGGAAGTTGGCACCCAGGTAATGGAGCTTCTATATATGAATAATGAGTGATTTTGGTGGATTTTGGTGGATTTCTTATAGGCTACAAAGAACTGTGATTATTTTGAACCAGAAGGTACTCACTAATATGCTACCTTGGTTCATAATTTACAGCTATGCAAACTATGTTATACAAAGTTTTGTGTACCTTGCTGATACGAAGTCTCTGAAAAAACTAGGCCAGAGGTGTCCAGTAATTGAACTGCTAGGTGTGTATTGAATCCAAATAAAAAAGAAAACATAACTGAATCGATGTAGATCACACATCAGAAAGCAACTTTGAAGTCCTCTGTACATTGAAAATTGAAGAATAAATGACAGCCAGATTTTAGACATGTTCCTTTTTTCTGGATTGGACCCCGAACATAAGCTTCCAAATAAATACTTTGAAATATACAAGCATGTGGACAATTTCAACAGAAAGGAGGAGACTATGAAAATGAAGAAAATCTGGCTACCAGTATTAAAAAACTCTAAAATTACAACAGCAAAACAGCAGAGAGAAAACAACCAGGCACATCTTAACACCTCTCAACAGAACATTTTCCCAGGCTCAGCCAGGCCTTCAAATGCTAATGAAGGTGGTCAGCTGAAACATTCACACCTAGCTTCAGCAGAGAGCTCTTTGCCCCACCCCAGTCATTCCACAGATATATAAACCCATTTTCCTATTTCCAACAGACCTCACTACCTCTGAGGGTGCTTGCCATAGATGCAGGCGAAACGTCAGGAGAAATGCCTCTAGAACATGGCCCTATAGCCCGAAAAAACCTACAAGAACCTATTTGAAATATATTGTTTGTTATGCTCACAGTCACCCATTAATTCAAGCCAAAGGAAAATCTTGAAAATGATAGATATTTTAAAATATGCTGGTGTATTCTGGCAGTCTATAAACCATCTATAAACGTACATTCCTCTATGAACCATCTTGGAGATTAAGATCATTGGGGAGGTCCTGCTCTCAGTCCCACTTCCTTCATAGGTGCAGTTGGTGGGGATGAGATAGGGCCTTCTCAGTGGTGGCTCCTTGGCTATGAAACTCCCTACCCAGTGACATCAAGTCCTGACCTTCAGGAAGCATTTAAAACAGTGTTCTTTGACCAAGCTTTTAGCCAATAGGTAAAGGTTTTCCCCTGACATTAAGTCCAGTCGTGTCTGACTCTGGGGGTTGGTGCTCATCTCCATTTCCAAGCTGAAAAGCTGGCATTGTCCGTAGACACCTTCAAGGTCATGTGGCCAGTATGACTGCATGGAGTGCCGTTACCTTCCCGCCGGAGCGGTACCTATTGATCTACTTTGCATGTTTTCAAACTGCTAGGTTGGCAGAAGCTAGGGCTAACAATGGGAGCTCATGCCGCTCCCTGGATTCGAACCTGTGACCTTTCGATCAGCAAGTTCAGCAGCTCAATGGTTTAACCCACTGCACCACCGGGGGCTTCAATAGTGCTGTGCAATCAATTAGATTTATGTCCAATAACAAATGGAACGGCCTTTGACTGCCCTCGGATTACGTGTTTTTAAATTTGTATTTAATGTTTTATTGTTTTAAATTTTGTTTTAATGTACTTATCTATTTTCTATTGTTTGTTGACGACACAGAATTATTGCTGATTGTAAGGCTGCTCTGAGTCCCCTTCGGAGTTGAGAAGGGTGAGGTCTAAATATAGTATACATAAACAAAATAGAATGGATGCCATTTTGATAGTTACACTGAAATCCGTTCTCCAAAGACTTATCACATGAACCAAGCACAAGGGCCTGAACAGGACAGTACACAAGCTTATTGATGTATCTCACCTGTAGCTATTACAGGTATGGGGTGTCAATCAGTGGATTTATTGCATATTTCATAGTTTGCATAACATATTGCAGTTGACATACTAACATGTCACAACACAGAGTTTGGAAAGCTCTGCTCTTAAATACACAATTTTCACACTAAACACCATTAGTATCAACATATGTGAATCTCTGCCCATCCCACCTGCTTTTTTAGATATAGATCACTGATAGCCAAACAAACACACACAATGCCACTACTCCAAGCCATCCATTTCTCATCCGCTGTTTCTCTTACGGCTGTATGGGATTGTCAATCTGTCCTAGGGTGAAAAAAAGATTCTCCACTCAATTCCATTAAAAAAATATTTCCTAAATGTTTGTTTTGACCTAAATGCACTGTCTGAAATGTCCAGAGTAGTATCATATGACATGCAAATGATAACAGCTGGACTACTCCCATCATACTTGGGGTGGGTGGCGGGGTTGCACTTAACTTTGATTGCTTTCCATGTTACATCTTGTACTGTTCACTTCGCGTGTTCTCCATTTCATTCTATTTGATTGCATTTTTTTCTGAGCAGCCTTGCCATTTCTTACTTTTATCAAGGGATGCAATTACTGTGTCTGATTGGGTTCAAGTGCACCAGACAGTTATAAAGATTATTTACAGTGTATAACAGTTTTTATTGCTAATTACATATCACTTTAAGTCATTGGAAGACAAAGGGTGACTATAGGCTACATATAGATCCGTGGTGACATTTTTGTGACTATTGCATCACACCCCTAATCTCCCCAAAATTGGGCAAAAGGTGCTGAATATGTTGATGCATTTTTCAAGTGCCTTTGGAGATCCACCACTCCTTCCTTTCTAAGGACCCTTCCTCATAGCCATATAACCCAGAATATCAAGGTAGAAAATCCCACAATATCTGCTTTGAACTGGGTTTTTTGACTCCACACTGCCATACAGTCCAGTTCAAAGCAGAAAATGTGGGATTTTATTCCACATTTCCTAAGCCTCTGTCTCTCCTGTGCCTACAATGATGTCTCATCAAACCAGTTAATAACCAAGGATTACCGGTTAATAGCCAAGGATTCCCATAGTCAAATCTGGAGAAGATTTCTGTAGCTTTAATGTTTGTGTGGAAGATGAGATTTCAACAGGAGTTGCTTTCAGCACAGCTAGAGATCCATTAAGATGGATGGATGGCATCCTTGAAGTGACTGGACTGACCTTGAGGGAGCTGGGGGTGGTAACGGCCGACAGGGAGCTCTGGCGTGGGCTGGTCCATGAGGTCACGAAGAGTCGGAGACGACTGAACGAATGAACAACAACAAGAGATCCATTCACACTGCACACTTATAGCACTATGTTTTCACTTCAACTTCCATGACCTATGGAATTCTAGGGCTTGTAGGTTGGTGAGGCATTAGACACATGTGTCAAACGCAAGACCCATGAGCTGAATCCAGTCCACGTTACCATTTCATGTGGCCCACAAGGCTTACCCAGTCTTACAATTACAAAAGGCCCTTTGAAGGCAACCATAAGGCCAAAGTGCTCCTCAATGAAAATGAGTTCAACACCCCTGCATTAGAACAACTCTTGGGATTCCATGGGATGTTGCCATGGCACGTTAAAGTGGAATATAACACTATATTGCATGTTCAGGTGTGAGGTAAGCTCCGTCAAAACCATTGGTAACCAAGCAGACATCAACTTGGAAATAAAATAGTCCACAACTTTGTTTGGTTACAGCTGTAGACAAAGTTTGGCTCGTTACATGGTTGGATCCTAGCACTGACCAACTCATCCTGTTGATCACTAAGCCCATAGATCTGGCTTGGTACTAGGGATGAAACAAGAAGAGGTGATTGGACCTCCCTAGCCATGTTCTCCCAACTACCAAGGAGTGTGTGGCACGCGGCCGCCCTCCACTGGGCAAGAACACTGGTCTCACACACATACTAAGTCAACTGATATACCGTCCTACACGACCAATGACCGAGTACACCAGTGCCCCTATCCAGGCCCTATGCCAAGTGCCCCACAAAGATGTGACAAATAGTGTACAACATTACAAAACATAGATGGGGCAGGTGGCAACAGCTGGGTTACTGCAGCTGGGTGACTAGACAGTCTACAGGGAAATGGGAGTGCAGCAATGTGCTTTAAGCTTATTGGTTGGCAATACTATTGAGGATCCATCCAGGAACAATAGTGTCACCATGATGCTAGGAGCACTGCTCCACACTCACAACTGCAAGTGGCCGCCCAGTAAACTGAATAGGTCCCAGGCAATAAGCAATCTGTGATGCAATTCCCTCTTTTGCATAATCATCAAAAGTATAGAAGCTGTCTCCAGTTTTTCTGGCAACCCTAGACTGGTATAAGAAGCCTACCCTTCCATCTAACTTTCCAGGAACTTCCTCCAAGGGTGTGTCTATACTGTATTATAATAATATACTTTATTTATATTCCACTCTTATCTCCCCCACAGGGACTCAGAGTGGATTACAGGACATATATGGCAAACGTTCAATGCCATCATACAATTAACAACAAAGGCAGACAGTACATAGACAGAGGCAAGGCTTCCCTCTTTTTCATCTCCGACATCGGGAGGCTGTGCTCAACTCCAGCCATGAGGAGGTGATGTTTCATTTTTCCATGCCAAAGAGCCTGCTGTCCATATACGCCTTCCTGATTGAATTGCCAGCATGTCTTCATGGGCACCTTTTACATCCCCGCTGAAGCAATACCTATTTATTTACTCACATTGCTATTTTTGAACTGCTGGGTGAGCAGAAGCTAGAACTGATGGTCAGAGCTTGAATTGCCAACCTTTTGGCCGGCAAGATTTTCTGCAGCTGCCAGTTTAACCCACTGTGCTAACTGTGGCCCCTGTAGAATTACACTTTAATTGCCATGGTTCAAGGCTATGGAATCCTGGAAGTTGTAGTTTGGTGAGGCCCCATCGCTTTTGGGGAAAGCAGACTAAAACCCTTATAACATTACAGCTCCCATGATTCCTTAGCATTGAGCCATGGCAGTCCATGTGTTCTCAAAGTGCATTAATTCTATAATGTAGATGCCCCCGGTGGCACAATGGGTTAAACCGCTGAGCTGCTGAGCTTGTTGACCGAAAGGCCGCAGGTTCGAATTCAGGGAGCAGAGTGAGCTTCTGCTGTCAGTCCCAGCTTCTGCCAACCTAGCAGTTCGAAAACATGCAATGTGAGTAGATCCAGCGGGAAGGTAACAGCGCTCCATGCAGCCATGCTGGCCACATGGTCTTGGAGGTGTCTATGGACAACGCCAGCTCTTCAGCTTAGAAATGGAGATGAGCATTACACCCCAGAGTTGGACACGACTGGACTTAATGTTAGGGAAAAACCTTTACCTTTACCTAAATGCATGTCTGTGGTGTGGATACTACGGTATATTATCTTCCTCAATAGTCTTTATCTGGCAATGACTGCATTGTCTTTTCACTTTCTTATGCTCACACATGGCTGAGCAGTCATTAGCAGCAGTTAAAATTGGATCACATGTTTCCAGATGTCTTCTATTAAGTTTTTAGCGATCGATGTAGATAAAACAGTGTATCTTACTTTATAGTGCTAACCTGTTTCATCACTAGTCACAAGAAACTCTCTATTACTATGATTTTAACATGAAAGCAGCACCTGGTAGCTGAGCAAAAGGTACCCAGAGAAGAGAAGGAAATCAAGATGAAACAGCATACTAATGTTTAATTATGGAGATAAGAATCTATAGTGTAGCTGTTATCCTTACTGAGAAAATACCTATGATCTTGTTCCCCACTTGATGTTTGTTTTGTACACTATGTGCTCAAATATATGTATCGCAGCTAAAAGTACAAATCTTGATTTCCTTAACACCACACTGTTTGCATCTCTTATACTGATAGGGAAATTACAGGAGAACTGTAAGAAACAGTAAAATCAGGTTAGCTCATCTACTTCGATTCCATAGCATGGAGCCATTACAGTTAAATTGGCGTCAAACTGCATTAATTCTACAATGTAAATGCACCCAGAGTTGGGTTGCTGTGAGTTTGCTGGGCTGTATGGCCATGTTCCAGAAGCATTCTCTCCTGACATTTGGCCCACATCTATGGGCCAACATCCACATCCTCAGAGCTTGTGAGGTCTGTTGGAAAAGAGGCAAGTGGGGTTTATATAACTGTGGGATGTACAGGATGGGAGAAAACTCTTGTCTGTTGAGGCAAGCGTGAATGTTGAAAATGGCCTTGCTTATTGCTGCCTGGGGATCCTTTGTTGGCCCTGATTGTTTCCTGTCTGGAATTCCCTTGTTTTTTAAGTGTTGTTCTTTTTATTGTCCTGATTTTAGCATTTTTTAAAATCCTGGTAGCCAGATTTTGTTCATTTTCATGGTTTTCTCCATTCTGTTGAAATTGCCCACATGGTTGTGGATTTCAATGTCTTCTCTGTGCAATCTGACATGATAGTTGTTAGAATGGTGCAGCATTTCTGTGTTCTCAAATAATATACTGTGTCCTCTGTTATTTCTGACTTATCTGGTTGAATTAGTCTGCAGTGCCTTTCATGTTCCTTGATTCGTGTTTGTGAGCCGCATTTAGTGGTCCTTGTGTACTTGTCCACAGCTACATGGCACACTCCTACAGAGGTGAGAGGATCCCTCTTGTCCTTTGCTGAACGTAGCATTTGTTGGATTTTCTTGGTGAGAGTGTAGATAGTTTGTAGGTTGTGTTTCCTCATCAGCTTCCCTATGTGGTCAATGGTTCCCTTGATGTATGGCAAGAACACTTTTCTCCTGGGTATATTTTTGTCTTTACTCTTGTGGCTTGTTGCTAGTCTTGCAGCTCTTCTGATGTCTGAGGTGGAGTCTCCATTGGCCTGTAGAGCCCTGTTTAGGTGATTCAGTTCACCTTGAAGGAGGTGGGGTTCGCAGATTCTTTTTGCACAGTCTGCCAGGGCTTTAATTGTGTTTCTTTTTTTTAAACTGTGTGATGGTTTAAGTTTTTATGTAGGTATATTTACCCATGTGTATAGGTTTTCTGTAAATTGTGTGGCCCAATTGTTGATCTAGTTTGCGGATGGTAGGACATCTAGAAAAGGCAGTTTTCCTTCATGTTCTTTTTCAGTGGTGAATTGGATGTTTGGGTGGATGCTGTTGATGTGGTCCAGGAACTTGTTTAGTTCTTCTTCTCCATGGCTCCAAATGGTGAAGGTGTCATCCACAAATCTGAACCATATAGTGGGTGAAACGTCAGGAGAGAATGCTTCTGGAACATGGCCAAACAGCCTGGAAAACTCACAGCAACCTAGTGAAGGCTGAGAGGAGATATGATAGCCATGTATAAATATGTGAGAGGAAGCCACAGGGAGGAGGGAGCAAGCTTGTTTTCTGCTTCCTTGGAGACTAGGACGCGGAACAATGGCTTCAAACTACAAGAGAGGAGATTCCATCTGAACATTAGGAAGAACTTCCTGACTGTGAGAGCCGTTCAGCAGTGGAACTCTCTGCCCCGGAGTGTGGTGGAGGCTCCTTCTTTGGAAGCTTTTAAACAGAGGCTGGATGGCCATTTGTCAGGGGTGATTTGAATGCAATATTCCTGCTTCTTGGCAGGGGGTTGGACTGGATGGCCCATGAGGTCTCTTCCAACTCTTTGATTCTATGATTCTATGATTCTATGATTCTATGATTCTGGCCATGAAAGCCTTCAACAACACATTTACCACTGTTGCTTTTGAACACATAGATGGTAAGTTTTTTTCTAAATTCATAATCTCAATAGAAGAGCACAAAAGTTATTTGTTATGCAAACAAATGTGGTTTATTGGATCAAAATGGAAAACCCTACCTACCTACTGGAGTTTGAAGCCTTTCTGTACTTTTAAAAACTGAGGTAGGCTAAGCAAAGTCAACCTTGGTTAGTACTTAGATGGGAGGCTGCCCTCAAATACTAAGTGCTATCAGCTATATTTCAGAAGAAGGAACTGTCAAAACCACCTCTGAGTATTCCAGTCATATTTCTTATTTTCCCCACTGTAATAACATCTCAAAAACATTTTTTCAGCTACCAAAATATAGGCAAAGCAACTATTCATTCCTTGCAAAACAAGGCCGCACACCCAGTCTAATGCCTTTAGACATGCTGTAGTTAACTCTCCTCCAGTGCAGTCATGTCTACTGACAGGATCAATGTACAAAGACCAAATTCCTTTGATAATAAACCTCACATGTAAACAGCTGATTGTTTGTAGTGACTAAGAATTAAATGTAGGTGATCACACAAAGGCGTCTTTGTAAATGGAAGGATTGAGCTACAGATGCAGATATAAAGATATAAACGCAATCTAAGTCCTCCAGATTCCAAAAATGAATAGTATGCATTTGTGCTACCACACTGGTGCAAATTCTTTTGAAAAGAAAACAATAGCTATCTTGATTTGTAGCACAATCATTACGATATTTGGATTACTTTCTGGAGGAAATTGGGCATAGTTGAGTGGTTTGCCTGCCTTTAAAATCAATGTGCTAAACAATGTGCACAGAATATTGATCAAGGATCACAAATGTATTTCTGTATTCTAAATTAGTTTTTCCACACCAGAGAAAAGTTTTGGAGGCATTAAAATGTAAGACACATGGCCACATACACATTTTACCTGATCTATGATGCTGTAAATAATGTGCAAGTCTATAGTACTGGACTATGTAAATGAATTTGACCTTGCCGTTTGCAAAACCACTCAGAACAGTAAACAAACAATTGTATTCACCGCAAATCTAGTTAGCAAGATTTTATAGCCTTCTGATCATAACAAGTCCCATGAGGATACCTCTCCAATGATTTATTTCAAGCCAAACAATATCTCTAATGACTAGGATATCTAATGACTAGGATATCTCTGCAAAACAGCAGAGTAACGAAATGCTCTTGTAGAAGAACGGCAAAAATAAGGCAGCATAATAGTGCCATGGAAATCATGAAAACTAAATGGAAGTATCCTTGTGCTGTCAGCCCTCCACATTCACAGGGTTGAGGGGCACAGAACCCCCACAAAAGTGGAAAAAACATGTTTTCTGTTGCTCCAGAGTCTAAGAGACATAGCAATGAGTACTGATGACAACAACAAAAAAACTTGAATATCAGGAAGTATATCTTGATGGTAAGAGATGTAGCAGAATATGCTGCCTCAGAATGTGCTGGAGTCTCAGTCTCTGAAAGTTTTTGAACAGAGGCTGGATGGCCATCCAACAGGACAGGGGGGTTGGACTGGATGACCCTTGTGATCACTTCCATCTCCAAGAGTCTATGAATATAGGTATCACCTCAAAACAGCCTGAACCAGGCCCGTAGCCAGGATTTCATTTCAGGGGGGGGGGCTGAATTATTTTCAGGGGGGTTTGGGGGGGGGCTGAGTTTCGGGTGGGCTGAGTCTGAGTGAAAGATGGTCTAGCCTACCAAACCATTTGTATCATTACCCCAATACCCCCATGCATTTGGGATATATTGAGTATGGTGATCAGATCATGATATGAATAAACATAACAGTTTAAATAATGCACCAGTAAGGCCTTTTCGTGAACCACCTTGAGAATTTCGGGGGGGGGGGCTGAAGCCCCTCAAGCCCCCCCCCCCCCCCCCCCCCGGCTACATGCCTGGCCTGAACCACTGCACAATGCCTCAATGCCAGTGAATAGGTATGATATTTTCCTCTGCAGGTGTGGCATCTCATCACTTTCAATCTCGAGTGAACATTTGGGTATTGCAGTCTTTGAAATGGGTAGCAATAAAAATTGGCCTCTGATCATCACAAAGTTGCCCACCACTGTCTCATTGCCAACTACCATATACTATTCCCCCAGCGTCTTCCATGTTTTGGAGATGATCATCTTTTTAAAAAACCCACAAGATACTTGATAGAATTTTTATGGAGCAGAAAGTTATAGCAGCATATGAAAGAGGGCAAAAGTGGCAGCATGCAGTGGTAATGGAAAGAAGAAGATTTTTTTGTCGTGTCAGGAGCAATTTCAGAAACTGCAAGTCACTTCTGGTGTGAGAGAATTGGCTGTCTGCAAGGATGTTGCCCAGGGGACGCCCAGATGATTTGATGTTTTTATCATCCTTGTGAAAGGCTTCTCTCATGTCCCCGTATGAGGAGCTGGAGCTGATAGAGGGAGCTCATCCACCTCTCCCTGGATTTGAACCTGTGAACTGTTGGTCTTCAGTCCTGCCGGCACAGGGGTTTAACCCACTGTGCCACTGGGGTCTCTTAAAGAAGAAGATGATGGGAAGAGAAGGAGGACAAAACTGATAACATTCAATGTCTTCTAGAGCCAAACTCTAGCCAAAGTCACCTTTTTCTTGGAGGGAACCTTAAGCCAAGGGGCTACAGGAAAGGTCAGGTGGTGATTTTCCACACAGAAGAGCCCTTAAAACCAGACATTGGAAGAAAAAAGGGCATTCTTCCTTTTCTTAGAAAAGAAGGTATTGGATACCTTGCTATGCACTGCTGAAATTGTCCGCTGACTCACACTGTGGTCCATGCCAAATTGGCTTGCAACAAGAGCATCCAGGACTACACCAATTCATTTAATTAAAGGTAAATGAATCCCCAAAGTATAAGTTTACATTGTGTGTTTTTTAATACTATGAGATCTAACAGAGAGTTAGCTGTTAGTGCTGTTCCAAACTGATCAAAAGAAGCATTATTCTTGTGATATATAGGCAGTCCTAAAGTTAAGGACAAAATAGGTTCTGTAGGTTTCTCAAGTCACTCCTGACACACACACACACACACACACACACACACACACACAAACTTCCTAATAATTTTTAAACATTTTCCAATTTTTGTTCACTAACAAAAATAAAACCAATAAAAAAGCAATATCCTATTTGTTTTGGCTATGATCATGTATACCAACAGTTCCCAACCTTTTTTTAATTATTATCAGGGACCACTTGACTTGGGACTAGTTTGACCCGTGACCACTCTCCAACATCAGTACCAAATTTTTGGTCAACTTTAAATTTGGTTTGGTTATTTGGAGTGCTGATTCAGAAAATTGCATTGGATAGACTTCATCAGCTCTAGTTTCCGATACAGAACATATGCCATCCAGCAGTTGTCATCTGCTCGCCCACAGAAAACCATATTTAATAAGCCTCCGCACTATATGAGGGTTTTGTGAGACCAGTTGCTCTTGTTACAACAGGGCAATAATGGTGAGGCTGCAGACCATATTTTAGTTCTTGTGGACCACTGGTGGTCCATGAACCACAGGTTGGTAACCATTGCTGTATACTGTAAGGTCCTCTGAGTGAACCTTCAATCAGTCTAGGAAACAAAACCGTTAAGTGCCAATTAGTCAAACAACTAAACGTTTAAAAGGAAGCAAATGTGATTAGAGAACTTCCTAGGCTTGAGCAGTCAAAATCTGAAGAAATGTATGATAACAGTAAAATGACAGGGGAAGGATCTTGCCAATGTTTCTATCCTTCTCTAGTTACTTGTCTCTCATCTCTAGTTTCTGAAGAAAACAGTGCAAGGGAAACAGAAGCAACACTACTGCGCCCATGAACTGTGATGCCCCTTCTACACAACCATATATTCAGATTATCATAGTAGATAATCCACATTATCTGTTTTGAACTGGATTATATGAGTCTACACTACCAGATAATACAATTCAAAGCAGATAATCTGGATTTTTTATGGCAGTGTATAAGGGGCCCCAGCTTCTTGGTAAAGGGCAAAGAGATGTGTCCCAGGAATAGATCATGGAAACATTGTTTGGATTGTAGCTCACAGAATTCCCTTGCCAGCACGCTAACTGTGGGGTCCTGGAAGTTATTGTCCAAACAAGTAACTTTTCCAAGATCTGTCTGTTTTACAAATTTTGCAACCCATCTCTGTCCCTAGAGCCTTGATAAATTTCTGTTTTTCAAACTTCCAGCATAGTTCAAAACCACATTATCTGGCATATATGTGCAGAAAGGATCTACTTTTAATCAGTAAATCTATCACAACACTGACTCTACTGTGTAGCCTCTGTATATGTGTGTGTTGTGGGTGTGAACATTGGTTAACTTGCTGAAGCCATTCAGGCATGTTTTGCAAACCCCATTGCCTCCCCTGCAACCGTCTCTGGCTTCCTTTACTTTGGCTCTTTCTGGTCCCTGTTTTGAATAAAATCTGTTCTATATGATAATAGGTTGTTGTTGTTGTTGTTGTTGTTGTTGTTGTTTTGTCATGTCAGGAGCAACTTGAGAAACTGCAAGTCGCTTCTAGTATGAGAGAATTGGCCATCTGAAAAGACGTTGCCCAGGGGCTGCCTGGATGTTTTGATGTTTTACCATCCTTGTAGGAGGCTTCTCTCATGTCCCCGCAAGAGGAGCTGGAGCTGATAGAGGGAGCTCATCTGCGCTCTCCCCAGATTCGAACCTACAACCTGTCGGTCATCAGTCCTGCCGGCACAGGGGTTTAACCCACTGTGCCATCGGGGGCTCCATGATAATAATTAATCTGACAGGAACCTTGTTAGGTACAAAATGGGTTACCTCACTAGATAAGAGCCACTAAATTATTACAATTTACATCAGCATTGATTCACCAGATTCCCACCAATCAACTACATTTATTACCTTTGGATTTGGACCATATTTCTAACACTATAGAATTATAGCAAAATTGCTGAAGTAGATTTTTTTTCCTATCAGGAGCAACTTGAGAAACTGCAAGTCACTTCTGGTGTGAGAGAACTGGCTGTCTGCAAGGACTGTGGCAGAATGAAAATCACAACACAGTTCACATCTTTACCAATCCACAGTGTCTTGCTAGAGAAAAGATATGCCACGTAGATTATCAGTAAAGAATAAGGTGATTACTCTTTGCTATACAGAGCAACATATATACAGTCATGTTAACAGTTTGGCTTTGATCATGTTTAATTGTGCATTGACTCACACAATGTCCTTTGAGAGAGATTCAAATGGTCCTTGGGTGTCCATGTAAAAGATCTCTTTCCAGCAGCCCAGAAGCAGAAAATAAACAAACTGTCTTGACAAGCTCCTGCACACAAAACCTAAACATGTACCTGTTGCCAAATGTCCCAGGCTCAGCTAGCATCCTGGGCATAGCCCAATCAATCAGCTTCATGCTTTGCATTTTTCAGTTAACACACTCACCAACTTATTTTTACATGCTCCAACAAGGACGTTTTCCAGGGGACGCCCAGATATTTGATGTTTTACCATCCTTGTGAGAGGCTTCTCTCATGTCCCCACATGGGGAGGTAGAGTTGACAGGGGGAGGTCAACCCTCTCTCCACAGACTCAAACCATTAACCTATTGGTCAGCAGTCTTGCTGGCACAAGCTGAAGTAGATTATGAAAAACAAATTGAGTGCTCACGTGAAAAGAGGTTATTTCTAAAAGGTTCACATTGCTGCCTATTTTGGAACAGGGCTTAAAGGGAGCTAAAGTCCATTTTCAGCATCTGGTACATATAAAAGAGAGGAATATCTTTGGACATCTGCAAAGAACTGCTTAACTCTCTCTCATCACTGAACAATCACAGTATTTGCAGCATTTCAGAGATTATTAAAGAGCTAGGTTTCTTAATCAAAGAAAGGAAACTGCAGATTGACTTATTTGTTTATTATGACTTGTAGAAGCAACAAACTAGGTGACTTGAAAAGATTGTCCAAACAAAAAAGCTAGCAAGCAAAGAGGAAAAGAAGCCCTGCAGATAATTTAAGCAATCACTGTGAAGGTTGCTACTTTCATAGTTTGCACAGCATTGTTCTTGAGTGCCTTCAAATTGTTTCTAATTTGCAGCCACTTTAAGGAGAACCAATTACAGAGATTTCATGGCAAAATTTGTTCAAAGGAGCTTTGCCATTGCCTTTCTCTTAAACTGAGAGCACGACTTGCCCCACATAATCCAAAATTTACACAGCCAAGGAAGGATTTGAACCAGCATCTCCTGAAATCTTTCTACATGGCTATATAATCCAGATTATCAAAGCTTTGAACTGGATTATATGAGTTTACACTGTCAATTCAAAGCAGATAATCTGGGCTTTATATGGCAGTGTAGAAGGGGCTCTAGTCTAACCATCCAACCATTAAACACGACACAAAACAGATGCAACTATAAAGTTCAAAGCCACATTTATTTATTTTTTCTAATCAGATACATTTCAAAGAAGCTAATGTGGATAATCTGTTTTGATAAAAATCTAGATTATATGTCTGTGTAGCCCTGGGGGGGGGGGGGGGGTTGCGAGGGGCATGTCTAAGGGGTTGCCAAAGTATTTTCTGTTGGTCATGGGGCTTCTGTGTGGGAAGTTTGGCCCAATTTTATCATTGGTGGGGTTCAGAATGCTCTTTGATTGTAGGCGAACTATACATTCCAGCAACTACAACTCCCAGATGTCAAGATCTAATTTCCCCAAACTCCACCAGTGTTCACATTGAGCATACTGAGTATTCGTACCAAGTTTGGTCCTGATCCATCATTGTTTGAGTCCACAGTGCTCTCTGGATGTAGGTGAACTACAACTCCAAAATTCAAGGTCAATACCCACCAAACTCTTCCATTATTTTCCGTTGGTCACGGGAGTTCTGTGTGCCAAGTTTGGTTCAGTTCCATCATTGGTGAAGTTAAGAACGCTCTTTGATTGTAGGTTAACTATAAATCCCAGCAACTACAACTTCCATATGACAATATAATCCCCCCTCAACTCCACCAGTATTCAAAATTTGGGTATATCGGGTATTTGTGCCAAATTTCATCCAGTTAATGAAAATAATCCTTCATGTCAGATATTTACATTACGATTCCTAACAGTAGCAAAATTACAGTTGTGAAGTAGCAACGAAAACAATTTTATGGTTGGTGATCACAACAACATGAGGAACTGTATTAAGGGGTCGTGGCATTGGGAAGGTTGAGAACCACTGATTTATGGTGACCCCATTAATTTCATAGGGTTTTCTTAGGCAAGCAATACAGTCAGTCCTTCATGTCCATGGATTCTACATTCACAGATTCGACCACCCACTGCTTGAAAATACTCCATTATAACATTATGTAACACGATTTTTGTTCCATTTTTGTTTGTCATTTCCTAATTAGAGTTATAAAAGTCAATTCCTAACTGCAGAAACATTTTTGTGGGACATCTTACAGTGCATTTTGCTATAGCTTTTCAATGAATATCTCATCAAGTCCCAACTTTTTCAACATAGCTTGTGGCAACTACAAAATTAAGTTCCTGGAGTCGAACAACTATTCAAAGTAAGTACCGTGCTATTAAACAGGAAATAACACTTTCAAATCAGAAACATTTCCCCCCAATTTTTGTTACATAGTATAATCATTCCAAAGTGCAAACTTTGATTTTGCTACTTTGTGTAAGGGACACCATTTTATAATACCATTCTATACAATGTGACTTCAGCCTCCATGGATTTTGATATCCACAGAGGGACCTGGAACCAAACCCCACATATACACAACGCTCTCTGTCTTCAACAAGTGGTATTTCCCATAAAAGGCAACTATCCTTCACAAGACTGGGGTCTTATTCTGAAGGGATTATCCAGGAATGTTATATGGATCATTCTTGCCCTGGCACCTCGCAAATGTTTTAGACTCCAAGTGGTCCTGCTGATGGAAATGCTTTTCTGACACTTCTGGAAGGGTCAAGCTAGAAAAGGATGACAGCGTCAGGAAAAAGCCACTTTTTCTCTGATGGTTCTGCTGTGGCATTTTGGGGAGGGAGAAGGTGGGGAAGGATTTGGGTATCCACAGGTATCCCGGAACTAAACCCCAGTTTAAATCCCAAGGGCACACTGTACTCAGAGCACTCTTGCCAGTTATTTTCCCTAGAATATGGCCTGGTATTCCTTCACAGGCTCCCTTTCCAGAGTTAACCCTGCTTAGCTGCATAGCTTGGACTACATGTGATGGCGTTAGATCATTTAGGCAGGGCATCCTATGGGCTTTACATGGTCAAAACAAATCAGAAGATGTGAGGATGGAATTGGCAATTTTTTTGCAAGTGGAAATCCCTTTTTATCTAACTTTGTACAACCAATGGGAGGGACACTCCAGGCTTTATCTAAGCTCCTGCATTTCAGTTCGGCCCACCCCACCGATCTTGACACTTTATCGCCAAGATATTTTCTCTAGATTGGCACACTTGAATTTTTGCACTTTCCCTCAGATCTACTTAGAAATTCATTGCAATACTTGAGCCTAGGCCCAGCCCGATTTTGTTTTTTCAGCCATGATATTGTTTGAATGTTATTGTTGTTGTGGTTGTGTTATGTTTTATTTGATTGATTTTAATGCTGTTGTTTTTATCTGTGATTCTTGGGCTTGTCCCCATGTAAGCTGCCCTGAGTCCCCTTGGGGAGATTATTTTTTTTGTCGTGTCAGGAGCGACTTGAGAAACTGCAAGTCGCTTCTGGTGTGAGAGAATTGGCCGTCTACAAGGACGTTGCCCAGGGGACGCCCGGATGATTTGATGTTTTTTTATCATCCTTGTGGGAGGCTTCTCTCATGTCCCCGCATGAGGAGCTGGAGTTGATAGAGGGAGCTCATCCGCCTCTCCCCGGATTCGAACCTGCGTACTGTCAGTCTTCAGTCCTGTCGGCACAGGGGTTTAACCCACTGCGCCACCGGGGGCTCTTTGGGGAGCTGGTGGCGGGGTATAAAATAATAATAATAATAATAATAATTATTATTATTATTATTATTATTATTATTATTATTAGGATGGATCTACAAATTAACACAGTTTGACCTGTTATTTCTGATCTGTTAGGAAAACAGATTTTGCAGAGCTTACAAATGTTTTTCAGTGCCCAAAAATATATACTCTCCCATAAAACAACTTGCACTCAAGAGACAAAAATAAGTAGACTTTGGTTAGAATAACATATTTGGTTTACTCATAACTAAGCCTGTAGCCAAGGGGGTTGTTTAGGGGTTAAAACCCCCATTTTCAGGTCAAATTTTAACTCATCAACCAAATTCCTCCTGCCAAGTCTAGGAGAACTAAAAATTAGAGTCCCTGCAGAACTGCAAGCACTATCTCAACCAAATTTGGATTGTTCACACTATCATTATCTACCTTTCAACCAATTTACATTGCAATATCTACAATAGCTGACATAGTGGAAGCGACCAAGTTAGTCTACCCACAACTGGCAGGCAAAGGGGATTTGACCTGGATTGCAGATGAAAACTGACTGGTTCATCTAATCCAAGCCCTGCCAAAGAAACCATGGAACAGGAGCAAAGAGAATAAGCTGTGTCATTGTTAGACCTTGGACTTTATATGAACAAAACTGTTTCTGATGACATAGTGAATGCTCAATTAGTACAAAATCCACAGACTTCATTGCCAGGATATATATTTCCTGTCGATAAGAAGAGGCATCTAAGACTTCAACCCAAATGGCTCAACAGATTTCACTGGTTAGCCTACTCATTGCATGTACAAGGTGCACTCTTTAAGTACAGTGTAGTGTTTGGAAAAAAGGTTCGGGATAAGGGTGGTCATCTAAAGCTTGGTGCATTGGTTGCTTAAACATTTGTGTGATGGAAAGATGCAATAGAAGTCTTCAATGGACACCAAAAACAGAGTACCATCAGAACAACATGTGCTTGGCTGAAAACTTCTTGCTAACTTACAGTGGGAACCCGTAAGAGAAGAAATAAGAAGAAAGCAAAAGAAAACAGAAAGAAATGACTGCCAATTGTGGGAACTATTATCCTTTGTGACCAACAAGAAGTGGTTTAAAGAGGGAGCAATTCAGGACCAATTACCTGTGAAGAACCTGTGCACAATGATGGTAATTTCAGGGCCGTGTTGAAATATTGTGCCAGATCAGGAAGAGAATGATCTCAAAAGTAATATTTGGGGGGGGGGGGGGAGTTTAAATCCATCCCATTTTTTCTGGCTATGGGTCTGCTCACAACCTTCATGTGTTCACCATACACAGGTATAAAACTCATCAGTCCAGTTTCAGATATGTTTGAGATCATTCTTTGTGCCATCCGGCCAGGGCATCTCTATAGTAACAAAACAGCAATAAACAGGTCTGGTGATCAAAAGGAGTGAGAGAAAGAGTATGTGGTCTAAAGCCCCTTTTATAACTTCTCAGGAACCATAAAGGAAGCTGCATACCTGAACATACACTACATACAAATGGTAAGCAACAGGATCATAGAGTTGCTGTGAGTTTTCTGGGCTGTATGGCCATGCTCCAGAAGCATTCTCTCCTGACGTTTCACCCACATCTATGGCAGGCATCCTTAGAGGTTGTGAGGTGTGTTGTCTGTTTGTCTGTTTGAGACAAGTGTGAATGTTGCAATTGGCCACTTTGATTAGCATTTAATGGACTTGCAGCTTCAAAGCCTGGCTGGTTACTGCCTGGGGAAATCCTTTTTTGGGAGGTGTTAGATAGCCCTGATTGATTACTGTCTGGAATTCCCGTTTTTTTAATGTCGCTCTTTATTTACTGTCCTGATTTTAGTGTTTTTTTCTTAAATATTGGTTGCCAGATTTTGTTCATTTTCATGGTTTCCCCCTTTCTGTGGATTTCAATGTCTTCTCTGTGTAGTTTGACATGGTAGTTGTTAGAGTGGTCCAGCACTTCTTTGTTCCCAAATAATATGCTGTGTCCAGGTTGGGTCATCAGGTGCTCTAAAGCCTTGGCAGACTGTGCAAAAAGAGCACTGTGAACTGCCCTGAATCCCCTTCGGGGTTGAGATGGGGAATATACAAATATCGCAAATAATAATAATAATAATAAGTGTCCGACGTGTGATCCAATACAACAGCCAGCAGAGTTGTCTGCAGTGGACTCATCTTGTTGTGTTTCAAATAATAGTAATAATAGTAATAGTAATAATAATAATAATAATTAATAATCTGCGAACCCCACCTCCTCCAAGGTGAACTGAACCATCCAAACTAGGCTCTACAGGCCAATGGAGGCTCCACCACAGACATCAGAAGAACTGCAAGACCAAGAACAAACCACAATAGTAAAGACAAAAATCCATCCAGAGGAAAAGTGTTCTTGCCATACATCAAGGGAGCCACTGATCGCATAGGGAAGCTGATGAGGAAACACAACATACAAACTATCTACAGACCCAGGCCTGTAGCGAGGGGGTGGTTTTAGGGGTTCAACCCCCCCCCCCGAAATGTTTCAGATTTTTTTTAAAAACCTGGTTTACTCATGAATTTTAACTGGTTAAACAAATCCCCATGCTAGGTCTATGAGATGCAAAAAATTAAGAGTCCCTCCAGAACTGTAAGCACTATCTCAAGCAAATATTGACAATTTATTCACACTGTCATTACTTGCAGCAATAGCCGATGTAGTGAAGCAACCAAGTTGGGTGTGTGTGTGTTGAATGCTCTCATTAAGGAGGCCAGACTTGGTGGAGGTGGTTGACAGGGGCAGAGCTACAGGCTATTGAAAGCTGCTCTGCCCCCTGCTGTGCTCTTTGCTTCAGCGTGAGCTAGGAGGCGGGTTTCAACCCCCCCACCCCGAAATTTTCAAAACCCCCCCCGAAATTTTCAACCCCCCCGCCGAAATTGTCAACCCTCCCCGAAATTTTTTTCTGGCTACGGCCCTGCACAGATCCACTAAGAAAATTCAACAACTGCTACGTTCAGCAAAGGACAAGAGGGATCCTCTCGCTTCTGCAGGAGTCTACCATATACCATGCAGCTGTGGACAAGTCTACACAGGGATCACCAAATGCAGCATTGCCCAAACACGAATCAAGGAACACGAAAGGCACTCCATACTAAGACAACCAGAGAAGTCAGCCATAGCAGAGCACCCAATGAACCAACCTGGAAACAGCATATTATTTGAGAACACAGAAATGTTTTTTTTTTCCATGTCAAGAGTGACTTAGGAAACTGCAAGTCACTTCAGGTATGAGATAATTGGCTGTCTGCAAGGACGTTGCCCAGGAGACACCCAGATGTTTTACCTTCCTGTGGAAGGCATCTCTCATGTCCTTGCATGGGAAGCTGAGCTGACAGAGCTCAGCTCAACCCGCTCTCCCCAGCTGGACCACTCTAACAAGCACTATGTCAGATGACACAAAGAAACCATTGAAATCCACTAACTTGTGGACAAGTAGAACAGAAAGGAGGGAGCCATTAAAATGAACAAAATCTGGCTATCAGGATTTTTAAAAAACTCAAAAATCAGGATAGTAAATAAAGAACAGCACTCAGAAAACAGGGGAATCAATCAGGGCCAGCTAACACCTCTCAACCCCCCCCCCCCCCCCCGGGCTATGGGCCTGCTTGCAGTTTCTCAAGTTGCTGCTGACACACACACAACCCTTGCCTAGCTTCCAACTTCTGAGGATGCCTGCCATAGATGTGGGCAAAACATCAGGAGAGAATGCTTCTGGAACATGGCCATACAGCCGGGGAAAACTCATAGCAAATCAGTGATTCCGGCCATGAAAGCTTTCGACAACACAACAAACAGGACCATAGATAAACATAACTAGAGAAGGCTTGAAAAAGGTTGTCATTTCCAACCTGGACCTCCACCTGCAGCAAACCTGTCCTAAATTCCCTCAGTTCCCCTCCGCCTCTACTTTTGGACCATCAATGGTCTTCCACAGTGTTTCTCAACCTGGGGGTCGAGACCCTGAAGGGAGGGGTTGCAAGGAGGTGTCGTGTCACCAAAGACCATCAGAAAACACAATATTTTCTATTGGTCATGGGGATTCTGTGTGGGAAGTTTGGACCAATTCTATCATTGGTGGGGTTCAGAATGCTCTGATTGTAGGTGAACTATAAATCCCAGCAGCGACAGCTCCCAAATATCAAGGTCTATTTTCCCCATACTCCACCAGTGTTCACATTTGGGCATATTGAGTATCATTGCCATGTTTGGCCCAGATCCATCAATGGGATTTTGGCCTGCATCAATAGGAGTCTAGTGCCTGGATCCAGGGAAGTAAAGCTACTCCTCTATTCTGCTTTGGTTAGACCACAGCTGGAATATTGTGTCCAATTCTGGGCACCACAATTGAAGAGAGATATTGACAAGCTGGAATGTGTCCAGAGGAGGGTGAATAAAATGATCAAGGGTCTGGAGAACAAGCCCTATGAGGAGCGGCTTAAGGAGCTGGGCATATTTAGCCTGAAGAAGAGTAGGCTGAGAGGAGACAGGATAGCCATGTGAGAGGAAGTCACAGGGAGGAGGGAGCAAGCTTGTTTTCTGCTGCCCCGGAGACTAGGACGCAGAACAATGGCTTCAAACTACAAGAAAGGAGATTGCACCTGAACATTAAGAACTTCCTGACTGTGAGAGCCGTTCAGCAGTGGAACTCTCTGCCCCAGAGTGTGGTGGAGGCTCCTTCTTGGAAGCTTTTAAACAGAGGCTGGATGGCCATCTGTCAGGGGTGATTTGAACGCAATATTCCTGCTTCTTGACAGGGGGTTGGACTGGATGGCCCATGAGGTCTCTTCCAACTCTTTGATTCTATGTTTGAGTCCACAGTGCTCTCTGGATGTAGGTGAACTACAACTCCAAAATTCAAGGTCAATGCCCACTAAACCCTTCCAGGGTTTTCTGATGGTCATGGGAGTTCTGTGTGCCAAGTTTGATTCAATTCCATCACTGGTGGAGTTCAGAATGCTCCTTGCTTGTAGGTTAACTATAAATACCAACAACTACAACTCCTGGTGACACAGTGGGTTAAAGCACTGAGCTGCTGAGCTTGTTGACCAAAAGGTCGCAGGTTCGATTCCAGGGAGCGGCGTGAGCTTCCGCTGTCAGCCCTAGCATCTGCCAACCTAGCAGTTCGAAAAGATGCAAATGTGAGTAGATCAATAGGTACCGCTCCGGCGGGAAGGTAACGGCGCTCCATGCGGTCATGCTGGCCACATGACCTTGGAGGTGTCTACGGACAACGCTGGCTCTTAGAAATGGAGATGAGCACCACACCCCAGAGTCAGACATGACTGGACTTAATGCCAGGGGGAAACCTTAACCTACAACTCCCAAATTACAAAATCCATTTTTTTAAGTTTGGTTCAATCCCATCGTTGGTGGAGTTCAGAATGCTCTTTGATTGTAGGTGAACTATAAATCCCAACAACTCCCAATTAGGGCCAACTTTGGTCCAGTGAATGAAATACATCCTGCATATCAGATATTTACATTAAGATTCATATCAGTAGCAAAATGACAGTTGTGAAGAAGCAACATCATAATGCTATGGTTGAGGGTCACCACAACTTGAGGAACCTATTATTAGGAAGGATGAGAAAGACTGGTCTTCCAGATGCGTTGGACTCCAACTCCCAGAATTCCCGAGTGTTGGCCAAGCTGACTAAGGCTCCTGGGAGTTGAAGTCCCAAAGTGCTGAGGAGAGCAGCTGGGGGGGGGGGGGGGTATCCCTTCTCAGCAGAGGCAGGAGCGCGCGCAGGCGGGAGCCAATCAGGAGCCGGCGCGAGGCGAGGAGGGGGCGAAGAGGGGAGAAAGCCGCGGCCCTTCCTTACCATCCTTTGCTTCTTGTTCTCGGACATGTTGCTGCGGAGTCCCGGCTGGAGCGCGAGGGAGGGCGAGAGCGCGAGGGCAGAGAGCAGCTCCTTCCAGCGGGGCCGGGCTCGGAGAGACGGCGAGGGACGGAGGCAGCGAAAGGGGGAAAAAGGGGAAGGTTTAAGAGCCAGCCGAGGGGACACGTCGCACTTCCCTCCTGGACCGGCCCCGCGGCTCGCCCTCTTCCTCGGGCTCCACCCTCCGCCCAGAGAGAGACTGAGGGAGGGGAAAGGAAAGCCAAGGCAACGAGAAGCCTCAGTGGGCTCTCTCCAGCAAAGTCCAAACGCCTCACAGAAGTGCACAGAAGGCGGGCTTCCTCGCATTTGGGCCCACAAGGGAGCAAAGCTCAAGCCCTCGCCCTGGAGCAGCTCCTGGAGAATGCTTTTGCGAGGATGAATGAAGTCAGGCCCATAGCCAGCAAAAAAAAATTCAGGAGGGTGTGAAACTTTTCACCCCCCTGAGATGCCTTTTGAGGTCAATGTCTCCTGAGATCTCAACAAGGCCATGAAATGACAAAAAAGGGCAACAGCGACCACATTCTCTGTAGCCTCAAAGAATTCTTCTGGCAGGTTTCTTCTGGAGAACGTTTTTGTGAGGATGAATGAAGTCAGACCCCTAGCCGGCAAAAAAATTCAGGAGGACATGAAACCCCCCCCCCCCCCAGATGATTTTCGAGGTCTGTGTCTCCCGATATGTCAATAAGGCCCTGTAATGACAGGAACAGGGAACAGCGACTGCATTGTCTGTAGCCTCAAAGAATTCTTCCTCAGGACATTGCGGACAAGCATACATATTCAGAGTTGTCTGTTCTGCTCCACAGTCGTACAAACTGGAGGATTCTTCTATGTCAGTGTTCCTCAACCCTCACAAGCGCCTCATGAGTGCACAGAAGGCGGGTTTCTTCGGGAGAACATTTTTGTGAGGATGAATGAAGTCAGATCCCTACCCAGCAAAAATATTCAGGAGGACATGAAACTCCCCCCCCCCCCCGCCCCCCAGATGACTTTCGAAGTCTGTGTCTCCCGAGATGTCAGCAAGGCCCTGAAATGACAAAAACGGGCAACAGCAACCGCATTGTCTGTAGCCTCAAAGAATTCTTCCTCTGTACATGAGGCAGGACACTGCAGACAAGCATACAGACGCGGAGTTGTTTGTTCTGCTCCACAGTCATATAAGGTGGAGGATTCTTCTCTGTCAGTGATCCTCAACCCTCACAAGTGCCTCACAAGTGCACAGAAGGCGGGTTTCTTCTGGAGAACGTTTTTGTGAGGATGAATGAAGTCAGACCCCTATCCATCAAAAAAATTCAGGAGGACATGAAACTCCCCACCCCCCCCCCCAAAGATGACTTTTGAGGTCTGTGTCTCCTGAGATCTCAACAAGGCCCTGAAATGACAAAAACAAGCAACAGCGACCGCATTGTCTGTAGCCTCAAAGAATTCTTCCTCTGTACATGAGGCAGGACACTGCAGACAAGCATACAGATGCAGAGTTGTCTGTTCTGCTCCACAGTCCTACAAACTGGAGGATTCTTCTATGTCAGTGTTTCCCAACCCTCAAAGTGCCTCATGAGAGTACAGAAGGTGGGTTTCTTTGCATTTGAACTGACAAGGGTCCAAATGCAGCTTCTGGAGAACTTTTTTGTGAGGATGAAAGAAGTCAGACCCCAAGCCGGCAAAAAAATTCAGGAGGACATGAAACTCCCCACCCCCCCAAGATGACTTTTGAGGTCTGTCCCAAGATGTCAACAAGGCCCTGAAATGACAAAAAATGGGCAGCAGTGACCACATTGTAGCCTCAAATACATGAGGCAGGACATTGCGGACAAGCATACAGATGCGGAGTTGTCTGTTCTGCTCCACAGTTGCACAAGTGTTCCTCAACCCTCACAAGCACACAGAAGGCAGGTTTCTTCGCATTTGGACCCACAAGGGACCAGAGCTCAAGCCCTCGCCCTGGAGCAGCTTCTGGAGAATGCTTTTGCGACGATGAATGAAGTCAGGCCCATAGCCAGCAAACAAATTCAGGAGGGTGTGAAACTCCCCCCCCCCCCCCCCGAGATGACTTTTGAGGTCAATTTCTCCTGAGATCTCAACAAGGCCCTGAAATGACCATCATTGTGCAAAGGTTCTTCACAGGGAATAGGTCCCAAATCATTGCACCTCTTTATTAAGTCCAGTCATGCCCGACTCTGGGGGTTGGTGCTCATCTCCATTTCTAAGCTGATTAGCTGGCGTTTTCCATAGACATCTCCAAGGCCATGTGGCCAGCATGACTGCATGGAGCGCCGTTACATTCCTGCACAAGTGGTACCTATTTATATATTCACATTTGCATGTTTTCGAATATCTAGGTTGGCAGAAGCCAGGGGACGAGCAGATGTTCTGCTATTTTACCATCCTTGTGGGAGGCTTCTTTCATGCCCCATATGGGGAGCTGACAGACGGGAGCTCAACCTGTTCTCCCTGGTTGGACCACTCTAACAAGCACCATGTCAGATGACACAAAGAAGCCATTGAAATACACAAGCATGTGGACAATTTCAACAGAAAGGAGGGAACCATGAAAATGAACAAAATCTGGCTACCAGGATTTTTAAAAACCCACAAAAACCAGGACAGTAAATAAAGAACAAGACTCAGAAATTCCAAACAGGAACCTCTCCCCGGATTCAAACCTCCGACCTGCTGGTCTTCAGTCCTGCTGGCACAAGGGTTTAACCCATTGCACCACTTGGGGGTCCTTATCAATCTGATAAACATATAAAAGGACCACAAGTGGCTAAATATCTTTTGACGGGCAATATTGTCTGTAGCCTCAAACAATGCTTCCTCTGTACATGAGGCAGGACATTGTGGATAAACATACAGATGCGGAGTTGTCTGTTCTGCTGCACAGTCGTACAAACTGAAGGATTCTTCTACGTCATTGTTTCTCAACCCTCAAAGCGCCTCATGAGAGCACAGAAGGTAGGTTTCTTCGCATTTGGACCCACAAGGGACCAAAACTCAAGCCCTCGCCCTGGAGCAGCTTCTGGAGAATGCTTTTGCGAGGATAAATGAAGTCAGGCCCCTAGCCAGAAAAAAAAAATTCAGAAGGAGTTGAAACTTTTTCCCCCTGAGATAACTTTTGAGGTCAGTGTCTCCTGAGATCTCACTAAGGCTCTGAAATGACCATCACCGTGCAAAGGTTCTTCACGGGGAACAGATCCTAAATCATTTCTCCCTCTTTATTTATTTCATATCAAAAACACTGCATAAACTAGTAAAACTGATAAAAAAAATAGAAGGAGCACAAGCCACTAAATATATTTTCATCAAAAACGGGCAACAGTGACTGCATTGTTTGTAGCTTCAAACAATTCTTCCTCTATACATGAGGCAGGACATTGCGGACAAGCATACACATGCGGAGCTGTCCGTTCTGCTCCACAGTCACACAAGATGGAGAATTCTTCTCAGTCAGTGTCTCTCAACCTTCCTAATGCTGAGACCCATTAATACAGTTCCTAATGTTGTGGTAACCCCCACCATAAAATTATTTTTGTTGCTACTTCACAACTGTAATTTTGCTACTGTTATGAATCGTAATCTAAATATATGAAGGTTATATTCTCATTCATTGGACCAAATTTGGCACAAATACCTGATACACCCAAATTTGAATACTGGTGGGATTGATTTTGCCATTTGGGAGTTGTAGTTGTTGGAATTTATAGTTTATAGAGCATTCTGATCCCCACCAATGATAGAATTGGGCCAAACTTCCACACAGAACCCTCATGACCAACAGAAAATACTGTTTTCTGATGGTCTTTGGCCATCTCTCTGACACCCCCCTTGCAAGCCTGCCCCCCCCCCCCAGGGTCCTGACCCCCACGTTGAGAAACCCTGTTCTAGGCAGTGCCAGGTTGTCTTTTCCACTTCTGGGTTAGTTCAGGGACCTCCAAGTTGCCCTTTCTTGGTTTGCCCCTGGAGGCAGACCCTCATGGGGAGACATCCAATTGGGATTTCCAGAATGATACTCATGGTGTTGCTGGGAGAACATTAAGAGGAGTGGTAGTTCTCATGAAGCTTTTCCTTTCACGGTGTTCAATTTTATTTCTCCCACAGTTAGCAGCAACTTCCTGTTGCACGGGGGGGGGGGGGGGGGCAATGCCAGTTAGCTTTTAGAGTTTATCAACAGGTATAGGTTTAAGACATCCTGTGATTATTCTGCATGTTTCGTTCAATGCTATGTTTACTTACATCCACAAAGGACAAGAGTTTCCACAATTGGTATATGTTTCTTTCTGTTTTCTTCTGCTTTCTTCTTCTTTCCTTTATCATGACAGGTTACATCAAGACGTTTTCTGCTGTGAATTAGCAAGTTTTCAGTTAAGTTGTTCCAATGGTACTCTGTTTTTTAGTGTCTATTGAAGTTCTATTACAGTCTTGTTTGTATCAGGTCCAAGGTCTAATCATGACACAGCTTCATGTCTTTGCTTCTGTTGTCTTTGCTTCTTTTGCAGGGCTTCGATTGGATCAGTGGCTCTCAACCTGTGGTCCATGGACCACCAATGTTCTGTAATAATGTAAATATAATCCAGGGCCTCACCATTACTACACTGTTGCCTCAAAACCACATGGCGACTGGTCTCGAGAAACCTTCTTATAGTGCCGAGGCAATGGGGATGTTGGAAGGTGAGGGGCTGACTACCCACAAAAGAAATTAGAGCTGATGTGGACTATCCAATACAATTTTCCAAGTCAGCATTCCAAATAACCAAACCAAATCTAAAGTTGACCAAAAACCGATTTTGAACCCTTTTGATACTAATGTTGGAGAGTGGTTCCTGGTCAAAGTGATCCCTGGTCAAAAAAGGTTGGGAACCACTGGATTAGATCAACCGGGGGGGGGGGGGGGGACCTCAGTTTCCACAGTTTCCTCAGTTTCCCCCTGCAATCCAGGTCAAATCCCCACCATCCCACACCTTAGGCTTTGCCTGCCAGCTACCACATTTTGGCCGCTTTCACTATGGTTGCTCCCACTATGTCAGCCAATGTTGCATTTGCAATGTAAATTAGTAGAAAGGTAAGTAATGATAGTGTGAATAATCAAAATTTGGTTGAGATAGGACTTGTAGTTCTGGGAGGACTCTTAATATTTGCTTCTCACATACTTTGCATGGGGATTTGGTTAATCAGTTAAAATTCATGAGTCATGAGCTGGTCAGGAAAAGGGGGTGGTTTGCACCCCTAAACCTTATAGCAACACCCAGAGGCACTCCCAAGTAGCCAGCTACTGGTCAAAGGATATGTAATAGAATGCCAAGTTTGCAAAATTTTGTGTGTGTGTGTTTTAAAAAAAAATGCAATACAACTCCTGACACAATAAATAAATAAACCCCTAAGCTGTCCCCTTGGCTACAGGCTTGGAAGGCAGGTTTCTTCACATTTGGAGCCACAAGGGACAAAAGCCCAATGCAAGCCCTCACCCTGAGCAACTTCTGGTGAACGCTTTTGGGAGGATGAATGAAGTGCACAAATAAGGAAACCACTTGGCCCCCTCAGGGTATTCTTTTTCTCTCTCTACTTCCACCAGCAAATTCAGCTCCTTTTCACACAGCTGAATAATATCCCACATTATCAGCTTTGAACTGGAATATATGGCAGTGTAGACTCAGGTAACCCAGGGTGCTTCTAGACAGCACCAAATCGCAGGTTTTCCACGAGGGGGTTGAGGGCAGGTCTGCACATTTGGATAACCAAATCCCCATGTCAAGTACATGGGGAAGTAAAACAAAAACAAAAACAAAACGGGACCTGAGAGCAAGTCTACACACAAACCTGTTGATCCAGGAATTTCTGCCTGCGATGTCCAGACTTCGTTATGAAATTTTAAAGCTCACAAGATGATATCTGTTCCTCGTTGCTTTTTTCCTGAAAAAATGGTGAAAGTTAACTAGAGGGCGAAAACTTTGCCCTGGAAAGAGAAACTTCGTCCTCCACACATTTAATGAAGTTTGGGACACACAAACAAAGTTTGTAGAGTAGAACCATTACTTTCAAGGTCAGGATTACACTGTTAAACAAGAACTGACACATTCAAGCCAGGAACAGAACTTTGTCATTATTATTATGATTCAGAGGCCGCATGGCCACCTATCCAGACAAGTTTGGTCATGGACTTCTTCCTGGGAACAACTGGATGATGTTCCTGGGTTATACGTGTTTGTTTCGCATGGCTTTTATCATAAAAACATGGGCAAAATTGATTACATGGCAAAACTTTTGTTTGTGTGTTACAAACTTCATTAAACATGTGGAGGACAAAGTTTCACTTGCCAGGGTAAAGTTTTCGCCCTCTAGTCAATTGTTGCCATGTTTTTAGGATACAAAAAATCAGGAACTGATATGTATAACCCAGGAACAAACCAACATAAAAATTCCTGTATTTTCCGAGTGTAGGGACATACAGATTTGAATATCCTCATTTTCTGATCAGAACTGGGATATTTCTGTAACTGAAAATCCCACGTTTTTAGCACTTTGTAGCAATTTCTCCCATATTTTCAGAGAATGGCATTTGGACACCCGTCGTTTTGAACTGGGAGCTCCTGGGATAAAGGTACTGTCTGGATGGGCCCTAAACCCATCAGGATGGTGTTGTCAAAGGGTTTTGTGGCCAGAAACACTAAGTTGCTGTGAGTTTTCCAGGCTGTATGGCCATGTACCAGAAACATTCTCTCCTGATGTTTTGCCCACATATATGGCAGGCATCCTCAGAGGTTGTGAGGTCTCTTGGAAACTAGGCAAGTAGGGTTTATATATCTGTGGAATGTCCAGGGTGGGAGAAAGAACTCTTGTCTGTTTGAGTCACGTATGAATGTTGCAATTGGCCAGCTTGAATGGCCTTGCATCTTCAAAGTCTGGCTGCTTCCTTGACTGGGGGAATCCTTTGTTGGTAGGTGTTGGCTGGCCTGATTGTTTCCTTTCTGGAAATCCCTGTTTTCTGACTATTGATCTTTATTTACTGTCCTGATTCTAGAGTTTTTTTTAATACCGGTAGTCAAAATTGTTCATTTTCATGTTTTCCTCCTTTCTGTTGATATTGTCCACATGTTTGCGGATTTCAGTGGTTCAATGAACAAAATCTGGCTACCGGTATTTAAAAATTCTAGAATAATTGTTTCATTCAACTAGGAGATAAGTTTTGACACTTTGCCCTTCTTACAGTCATAGGTATACATATGACTGTAGTGTTACAGTCAATAGGTGGATGTATCATGTAGGTAGGTCATGGTGCTTTTGAAATGGACCTTTTGTACAGATCAGGTAATTATACTATCACACAGTTTATGTAATGTAGAAAGAGAACATGCAACAGTCTTTAAATGGCCTATAGCATAGATAACAGAATGTCAAACCAAGCCATAAAATGTAAATAGCTAATCCACAGGAGAGAGCTGTGGACAAAATTTCCATTAACTCATAAACAGTGTTTGGACCATTTAGAGCACAGTTCATTGGGAATATCTGCTACAAACCACTTGTTGCAGTATAATGATCAATTACAATATTGTGCTGGAAGATACAGCAGATGTGTAAAACAACATAAAGGGAAGTGAAGTAATAGTAATCAGTTTGTGATCAAGGATTGGCTTCAAGAGTAGAAGGTGATTTGCATTTTCATTTCAAAACTAGGTGCATTGGAAACATGCATGTTGTGATCCCTGTAAACTCCTAGAACAGCGGTGTCAAACTCATTTTCACTGAGGACCACATTAGCATTATGGTTGCCTTCAAAGGGCCATTTGTAATTGCAAAACTATATAAATGTAACTATACCTACTTACATAGTTGATCTCTCATTATCCGAGTAAGATTGTCCTCCAAGTGCAGTGTCCTGGCGGTGGGTATGTAGGTAACCATGGAGCCCTATTCTTGACCTGCATGTTTCCCTGCAGTGAGCGCATCAGTTTCCAGGTGGAAGTCCAGTCCATTTGAAATCTCTGGATGATTGTTAAGGATTTGCAAGTTGCTTCTGGTGTGAGAGAATTGGTTATCTGCAAGGATGTTGCCCAGGGCATGCCCGGATGTGTTACCATTCAGTTTTAGTATACATGATGGGGGAGGTGGATCAGTCCCATGCCCAGTCACAGCCAGATATTGTCAGAGTACATTATCATCCTTTCATCTAGAAGCACTGCTAAAATGATCAAAACAGCTTAATAAGGTGACATCTCAGGTCAAAATATAGATTGCAGTACAAAAGTGTATGGGTCAAAGTGCCAGAAAGTCCCCCCTTACGTGGGTACAGTCTGTACTAAAGTTGAATTCTCAGAAATCTGCCCTGGCGTACCCCTGAGGGCAGATCATTGAACGCTGCAAGGATGAACGCTTTGTGAACTTGGTTTTCTTATGAGATATAAATCAAGAAAGTGGGGTATCATGACAAAGCAGCCATCCGTAAAGCAAAATAAAGTTGTTGGGTTTTTTGCCCAGTTGAGATAAGTTGTTTGTTTCATTGGTAGAATATCTTTGGGTTGAGACTTTAAAGTTTGGAGCAGGGGATCCCAAACTATGGCCCGTGGGCCGGATGCAGCCCTCCAAGGTCATTTACCCAGCCCTGGCTTTAAACTTTAGACTTAGGGTCATCCTAAGTCTGAAACAACTTGAAGTCACACAACAACAATCCTAATCAACTTGATGCTCACATTAGTCAAAAGCAGACCCATGTGTCCCATTGAAATATTGGTAACTTTATGTTGGTGAAATTGTTCCTCATATTTCAAATACTGTATTTTTCTTTCATTATGATATTTTTGCACTACAAATAAGATATGTGCAGTGTGCATAGGAATTCGCTCAGGTTTTTTTCAACTGCCTGAGAGACCATGAACCGTCATTTGGCTTAAAATGTTTGAGGACCCCTGTTTCAGAGTCCAAATGCGTAGTTTTGTTGAAGCATTTAAAGGAACACCAATGAAGTATTCAAACTGATGTTAGAAGTAATAGTAAGAGATTGTTGATGAATTTGTTGGTACATATAACATATACAAGACATTGTTATGGTAGGCTACAAATGGTCACCAAATATGATAAAAGATTATCCAGAAATCAGTGTTTAATGTGGGTATCTTGCCCACATCTCTAATAGATGAGAAACAACAACAACAATAACATTTTATTTATATTCCACTCTACCTCCCTGAGGGGACTCAGAGAGGATTACAACATACATAGATAGCAAACATTCAGTGCCTTTAACACAGTGGAAATAATAAAGACATACAAATACTCAGAACAAAGATAAAGGCTGCCCTTTCATCTCCGGCTTTCTGGAAGCGGTGCTCAACTCTGGCCATAGCGAGGTGCTCTTGTTCCATTTCCAATCCTGGTCATGTTGGCAGCATTTATTACCTTCCTGCCAAAGCAGTACTTATTGATCTACTCACATTTGCATGTGTTCGAACTGCTAGGTTGGCAGGAGCTAGGGCTAACAGCAGAAGCCCACTCCAACCCATGGCTTTGAACCACCAACCTTTCTTTCAGCAGATTCAACAGTTCAATATTTTAACCCATCGCAGCACCACAGCCCCAATTACAACTACAAATGGCCAGGAATAAATTAAAAAAACAGTATTGGGTTTACAAAAATAAGTTTGAGGAGGATGGATTTCCAGTTCTCTTGTTATTAATTCTAGACAAATTCCTGACCTTTGTGCAGCTATCCATTCATAGGAATCCAGGAAAATAAATGGAGTCTGGAACCCTTGGCACGTAAATGTTTTGGCATTGTGGTAGTTCTAATTAAAAAGAAAAACCTGGCAGACAAAAGATCCACACCCCCTCCTGTATACAGAACACATTCTTCTAAATGGGGACAAAGTACTGTGGAACTTTTAAAATGGCATAACAATTCTGAAAGTTAAGGCAGAATGGCAATACCTCCCAACAAGCAAGAATGCCTACACAAAAGTTCACATGTAACTTTACATAATTGGCAGGAGGTGTTAGGTTACTTATACAAACTTCATCAAGTTCAGACTTCTTGCTTGTAGGAGTTGATGTTTCACACAGTGCTCGCTTTGGACATGCCGTACATTGCTGTTGCAAAAGAGTTTACATAACACCATTTCAAGAAACAGAGGAGGGAGCCCGAAAGATTTCACATTTGGCATGAATTTCACTGCTACACATCCATCATCTATAGTAGTGACAGCTATTCACATATATATAAATCTCTTCAATTTGTAGTTGGTTAAATGGGCTTGTTTTTCCTAAGATGAATCCTCCCAGTGCTTAACGATTATCCATAATCTGACATTTGGGGTAACATGCTGTGTTGTCAATGTTTGGGGAGTTCCTGAGATTTGAAAAGGTAGAAATATATTAATTTTTTGGGGAAATCTCTAAGCCAGCCATGTCCCTTCAATGAATATTACATAGTCATGAAAATGTGAGAAAAACCAGATTCTGGTATGTACTCTCTTGCAAATCTGCAATATTTATTATTGTTGTTGTTGCTGCTGCTGCTGTTGTTTAAAAAGAGAAGGGAATGTTTTGAGAAGGAAAAGGAGGATTTGCAAACATTTCAGGGGGAAATGCATATGTACCATTATACCTTTTGGTCATACATGAACCTAAGAACACAAAGTAATTTCTACAGTGAACCATCGAGTTCAACACCATACTCAAATTGGTAATAGAATGTGTTTATATTTACTATTTTCCAATTTTTCTTTTAAAAAAGTAAGAAATAATAATAATAAAAATAAAAACAATATACTTTATTTATATACCACTTTATGTCCCTGAAGGGACTCAGAGCAGATTACAGTACACAGATATAAGGCAAACATTCAATGCCTTTTACACAATGAACAACAACATACAATACATAGACAAAGGTAAAGGCTAATCTCTGGCTTCTCGAGGCGATGCTCAACTCTGGCTATGGGGAGGTGCTGTTGTTCCATTTTTCCATGCCAAGGAGCCTGTTGCCCATAGACATCTCCAATCATGTTTTGCTGACATGTCTGCATGAGGCGCCCTTTACCTTCCCACCGAGATGGTACCTATTGATCTGCTCACATTGCATGCTTTCGAACTGCTAGGTTGGCAGAAGCTAAGGCTGACAGTCAGGAGCTCACCCTAACTTTGAACTGCTAACCTTTCGGTCAGTAGATTTCCTGCAGCTAGAGGTTTAACCAATGTGCTACAGCGGAGAAAACTTGTTGGACATCCTTTGTTGAGGAAGATGTTTTAGAATCACTGTAGTGCAATAAAAAATACTTTGGTTTGGGCCGCAACAGTTCGAAATTATTTGCTAAAATGACCCAGATGATTGTAAGCTATCAGACACTTTAATTTCGATGCTACTGTCTGCTGGACAACAAAATATCTCTTGAAACAGATTGCACAAGGTCGAAAACAAACCCCAAACTTTCCCCTAGATTTAGCAAGCAAGATTTAGCAAGCCAACACCTGCCATTAACATCATGCTTTTACCTAGATTCATGGGAAATGAGGGAGGGAGGGGAGGCTGCAGTGCCATCCCTCTTCTCCAGGCTGCCTGAGCCTGGGAAGGAAGCGTTGCTGGGGAAACAGGCACTGGGATCACGGAAGGGTAATCCCAGGACTCTGTCTCCACAGGCCCTATACCTCCAAAGATCCGGACCTTCAGGCAAGGTCCGGATCTTCAGAAGTATTTGTTAAACCTGGATTTAATTTAGGGAATCCAGTTTACGTTAGGTTTAAATGGATTAGCCTGAACTGTCATCTGGATGCCTCAGGCTAATCTGTTTCCCACGTTTTAGGACTGTTTAAATGGGGCCTTAATCCTGCCCATTCATATATTCACAGCACTAAATTACAGTTGAGAATTTGAGAATGCTTTCCAAGGCCCACTGGCAATTAAAATGCACTTCTGGGCTTAAAGTTTTCTCGGCGACTGATGTTTGCCACAGGGTACTTCTGATGGGAAATTTTCCCACATCTTCTTGTGAAATGCCAATTATGCTTGAAATTTCTCTCTGAGTGATATGACGATCATCTTGAATCAATCTGTCAACCTTTCGCTTGTGAAACTCAGTGGTTGCTGTCACAGGACGTTCAACTCTTTGCCTGTCACGCAAGTCAGATGTTCCTACCTCAACATCTTTAAACTTTCTCGCCCAACAACGCACAGTACTCACATCAACACAATCACCATAAGCAGCTTGCATTCTCTGATGAATCTCCTTTGGGGTGACACCTTCAATGACTGCATGTTGCTTAAGTCACATTGACCCACCGTCTGTGCAGGGTTCCATACTTTGCACTTTAACAACACAACCGTTCCATTCTAAGGCTTCCCACCAAATGGAACTGTAGAGGAGAGTCTATTGAACAAGCCAGTACCTGCCACATACCAGTACTGCCATCTGTTGAGGAGTTGTGAAGGTGTTACTTTTCATTCAACCCTTGTATAGCATCTTTGTTGTGGATAACTAGGACCACTGATAATGAGGATCCATGCCTGGGGAGCTCAAACTACACCGAATGGGTTAGGACAGAGAAATACTTACTTAGGTTGAAGGCAAGCCATAGAGGTTTATTTAGTTCAGCAGAAAAGGATGCAAGTACAATTTGATGTTTCAAATGTACAAGCATAAACATACAGAGAAAAGCTATTTTTCTTATACACCATGACAGATATATTCAAAATTCCCACTCCCCTCTCTGATTGGCTGAGAGAAAGGCCAGTCCTGATCTGTGCCCTGATTGGCTGAGGGCACTGCTGATGTCACCACCTTCTGGCAGGGATCTCCTTTTGTGGGGAAGTGACTGTCAAGGATTCGCTGGCCAGGGAACCAATCAGCTGGTGGGATGTCCCCTGTAGCTTTTCTCTGTATGTTTATGCTTCTGCATTTGAAGGGGGCGTCCCTGGTGGAAACCATGTCCCAGAAAAGATAATGAGTCTTTGATTGACTCAACTGTCCAGTTCTGACTCCAGAGATAAAAGGTTCCGGAGACAAAAGGTGATGATCTCAGCAATCAAATGTTGGGTGTTCAATAAAAGGTTAAGCAAATATACATACTTTGAGCCTCCGTTTCCACGGTCAGCAATCTCTCAGCCTAAGTGAGCCATTCAGCTAAACAAATATTTGCTGGCTTATCTGGTCTGACATGGAAACTGTCTATCTCTTCATACACACATATACAATGGATTATGATTATTGCCCTGGCTGGGAACGGTCAGAGGGATTAGCCCAACCTTTACTGCTCGGGACAGGGTAACGGGGTTAAGAAAATGTGATTGCCTCTGGACTATGCTTTGTTAAATTTTGTAAAGAAACATATACATTTCATATGAAGAAATATATACAAGATATATGTATATAAAAGATACAAGTTAGGCAGAGGGTTAGAAATAATAGATACATTTTATTAAAGGGTTGAAACAACAAAGTCTTTGTGGGGAAACCGCTACTGCCAGTCCACTCCTGATCTCCAGTCTTTGGAATAGCAAAAGTTCAAAAAAGTCTTGGAAAATAATAATATATTTTTAAAAATGTGTTGCAAAGACCTTGACAAATTATTGGGGGGGGGGGATCGTGTTTCAACAAGTAAGTTTCACCTTTCTCAGAGTAGTAGCCTTATTAAGTTCATTGTCGCACATCTAACATTTTAATCCTCCTGAATTATCTGGCTGCTCCAACTGGACCAGGAGGCAGCGGCAGCTCGAGGGGAGGGGAGTGTGCCTCTGCTGTTCGCCATTCCTGGGTCATGTTCCTTGGCTGCTCCATTGCTCTGGAATGAGTGCTGCTTCTGTTTGTTCCTGTGGTTGCTACTATCTGCTGTCTTCCTCTGCTCACTACATTCCTGTAGCGAATTGGTGCCATTCATGTTGTTCCTGCTGTTTTCCATCTTGGAGACCAGCTCCAATGCCCTCCATCTTGCTAAGTCATCTAGGACTATGGCTCTCTGCTGCCAGGCTTGGTGGACTCCTACCATGTACTCTGTGTGCTCTGGTTAATATTATTTCCTTTACCAGCTCTTTGGAACCAGACTCACGGACCTTTATGGGACCTATGGTGACCTTTTCAACACATATTACTACTGCTGTTGCACTAAAAATCTAGTTCGTAGCCCAGCACTACCTCAGGAAGAGGGGAGGGGGATTATTCCGACTTTTATTAATGTAATACCATCAAGCTGAATATTACAGCTTTGCTATATAAGATCTTGGACTGCGAGAAGATCCAACCAGTCCATCCTCCAGGAAATAAAGCCCGACTGCTCATCGGAGGGAAGGATACTAGAGACAAAGTTGAAGTACTTTGGCCACATCATGAGGAGACAGCAAAGCCTAGAGAAGACAATTATGCTGGGGAAAGTGGAAGGCAAAAGGAAGAGGGGCTGACAAAGGGCAAGATGGATGGATGGCATCCTTGAAGTGACTGGAATGACCTTGAAGGAGCTGGGGGTGGTGACGGCTGGCAGGGAGCTCTGACGTGGGCTGGTCCATGAGGTCACAAAGAGTCGGAGATGACTGAACGAATGAACAACAACATATAAGATCTACAGTGGGAAGCAACCCAGGACTTTTGCACTTAGGAACTTTAGTCCCAACCATTTAATTAATATCAATTTGACAGCTAACCCATTGCCTGCAAATTTTGCACTTACTCCTTGCACTTTACTACAGCCCAACAGGTAATGACAAATATCCCAATCAGCCTGTTCAGAGCCAATTCACGTTAACATATACAATAGACACATGTATGAACATGCAATATTCACAACATTCATTCTTGCTCACTCACTCTTGTCCACACACCTATTTACACATATGCAATTTTCATTTACTCTGCTATATGCTCATGCACATACACACACAATTTACTCCTGCACAGTGGCATTGATATATACACACATATTTTCTCAGTGTCTTTCTCTCTCGTACACACACACAGAAAAACGAGAAGTAACATACAGAATGTGTTCAACACTAAATATCAAGAATTTACCTGTCTGACCGGAAATTGAACCTATCATTCTTGTTAATGTTTTCCCCTCTTTAGGCAATTAGGCTAAGATTACATCCAAAAGAGCAAGATTCCCACACTGCCAATATGTGTGACAAAAAGCACTCTAAGAAAGAAGCACAAAGTCTGTCACATGAGCTTGCGTGTTATGCAATAGTTTTTGGGCCAATTCTTTGTTTGGATTGTGTCACTTATTCTGACCCTAGCAATCTTGCCAAGTACTGGGTGTGCTCCAAGAACAAGTTGGATACTTGGGAAGAAAATATCTTCCACCTAGAAATGCCCCAAAACAATACAGATACTCGAAATGAAACCATTCAAATACAGGGAACCAATAATGTTCTGATCCTTTTCCCCCCAGTTTAACAGAAAGTGATCCTTGGTTATAGGTGCCGCTTGTTGGTTAACTAATATTACACAAAGTTCACAGCCTGATCAAGGTACATTTTCTTCAAGTAGTTATTCACTTACTGTTTTGTACTGTTAGGACTATGAACAGAATAGTGTACATGACTGATTCAGCTATGTCAGACTCAGATTTAACCCACTGAACCAAAATAATTCCTCAGAAGGATGAAGAACTATTACAATTACTCCTTAGAGTAGTTCCAGACCCCTTCTACACTGCCATGTAAAATCCAGATTATCTGCTTTGAACTGGATTATATGGTAGACTCACATAATCCAGCTCAAAGCAGATAATGTGGATTATCTGGATTATATGACAGTGTAGAAGCCCGCCACAGGAATCTGTGAAATTATGCAAATAGATATAACACTCTTCACTTCCTCCTTGTTCCTTGATCTGACTAAAAGAAACAAATAAAGCATTTGAAAATGTCATAAATAGAAAGATGTGTTGAAATTTAAGCAAGTGTTTTTGCTTCTGTTTTGGTCATGTCAGGAGTAACTTGAGAAACTGCAAGTCACTTCTGGTGTGAGAGAATTGGCTGTCTGCAAGGACATTGCCCAGGGGATGCCTGGATTTTTTTATGTTTGTGGAAGGCTTCTCTTGTGTCCCTGCATGAGGAGCTGGAGCTGATAGAGGGAGCTCATCCATGCTCTCCCTGGATTCGAACCTGTGACCTGTTGGTCTTCAGTCCTGCCGGCACAGGAGTTTAACCCACTGCGCCAACAGTGGCTCCACTCAAGCAAGTGTGAAAAGACAGGTTGTTTCCTGTAACTGCAGTTCTTCGAGTGGTCATCTCTGCTCACATGTAAAACTATAGAATGCCTCATAGACGAGGTTTTGATGGTGACCCCACCATCTCAGGAATCAGCATAAGTAGTGCCAAGAGCTACTCTCCACAGTTCTGTTGTTCTTTATGAGTTAACCTAGCTCTTCAAGAAAGGAGGAGATCAGGTTTTTGTGAAGGCACAAATGATCATACAAGAAGTACAATTACATGTAAGCAGCTTGCTCTTTTTTGTGCGTTCTGTGCCTCCAACGGCTCTTGAAGCCTTGGCTTGTGAGGCACTTGCTTTGAGTAAGAATGAATACAGTGACCCAGTCCAAGGTAGAACAAGCACTGCACATGACTGCCTTTCTGAGGAACCTTTCCCACACACGTGCAACTTTTAAACAGGATCTTGGAGGCTATGTAAAAAGATTCAACACTCACCTAAATTAGGGGAAAGAAATCCCAGGGAAGTGGGGAAAGAGCAACTACTATGAATAATTTATATTTGTGCAGGCAGGAGACCCATTTGTGCAAGGCACAGAGACTTAAAATAAGAACAAATGTTGCTTCTAGAAAAGATGGGAATTAGCGATTTCACTACAGCCATGTCAGACTTCAGATGAAAAAAATATCTAGTAGATCAGACCTATACATGATCACTCTGTTGTAAAACCCAATTCTGTTGTAAAGCCCATTGTTTACATCCTTGTGGGACTACTGTAGTGTGTCTACATGGGGCTGCCTTTGAAAGGTGCTCAGAAACTTCAGTTGTTACAAAGAGCAGCAGGCAAACTGCTAACTGGGACTGGCTAAAGGGAGCATACACCTCTGCTGTTGCAGCAGCTCCACTGACTGTCAACATGTTTCCAGGCACAATTCAAAGTGCTGGTTTTGACCTACAAAGCCCTATACGGCTGTGGTCCAGGTTATATGAAGGACCGTATCTCTTTCTATGAACCTGGTAGACGTGGGAGGGCCTTCTCTTTGTCCCACCAACCTTTCAAGAGCACTTGGTAGGAACTCTAGAGAGGGCCTTTTCAGTGGCTGCTCCCAGACTGTGGAACTCCCTCCCAAGAGAGACCGTGATGGCCCCATCCCTGCTTGCCTTCTGCAAACAGTTTAAGACCATTCTCTGACAGCAGGCATTTGGAGAAGGATAACGGGCATGTTGCTGGGGAGGTTGTGGGTAAGATTCGGGGGGGGGGGGGGGGTGTTGAGTATTACAATTTATTTTAAGTGTTTTCTTATATTTTAAACAGATTTTAATCAAAATCCACAAAGTGCTATTTAATTGTGCTTTGTATTTTTCATTTTTGTATTCATTTTGTTTTGTTTGTTGGACAGGGCCTTCTCTGTGGTGGCCCCCTGACTCTGGAAGTCCCTCCCCAAGGACATCAGACAAGCCCCAACGTTGGCAATCTTTAGGAAGAGCCTGAAGGCCTGGCTGTTCCAGTGTGCCTTTCCAGATTAGGAAACTTCTGGCATCATGTCCCAAATGCACTTTGTTAGAGACTAGGATTGTCTGCACATTGCACCTACCTCCAAAAAACCTCTACATACCTCCTGTCAAGTTCAGCACTTTTAAATTCTGTCCATTACATTTGGCCCGGCCTTTAGATTTTAAATGCGTCATGGTGTCATTGTTTTTAGTGTTTTATTGTTTTGCTTGATGTTTTATTATTTGATTATGAGTTTTACTGTTATATTTGTATGTTGTTGTTGTTGGTGGCCTTGGCCTTTGTAAGCCGCATCGAGTCCTTCGGGAGATTTTGCGGGATATAAATAAAGTTAATAATAATAATAATAATAATAATAATAATAATAATAATAAATTATGACTGAAGTGTGTGATTGTTCGCCACCTTGATTCCCCATGGGGTGAAAGATGGGGTAATAAATAAATAAATAAATAAATAAATAAATAAATCTATATAATTAAAAATGTAATGTTCGTTTGTGGGATTAACATAACTCAAAAACCACTGGGCGAACAGACACCAAATTTGGACACAAGACACCTCTCAGGCCAACAAGTGACCATCACTTATGAAAACACTGAAAAACACAGCAGAAGAGACTTAAAAAGCAAAAAAAGAACAGAAAATACATTACAATACATGCGCAAACCACATATATATATGCGCAAACACACATATATACAAATACACACAAATATATACACAAACAAAACACATATACACAGACTGGGTCACAGGAGCGCATGGCAGGAGACGGTTAGTAAATAAATAAATTTTGTTGAATTATCTTGTCTAGCTTAGAGAAGATTTGCCAATTTAATTAATGGACATTGTACAATTTGTTTTAGCTGACTGGCACACCTTACTGAAAAGACATGAAAACATGAAAGACATGCCAAACAATAATAAAACAGTCAAGTGGTCATTTCCTTAGGCTGAGCAGATATATGAAATGACAGATTTGAAGGAGGAAAAGGATCAAGACTTAGATAATACAATGGAGCTACTGTGGGGAGTGAGTCCAGATATAACAGGAAGAACAAATAGAATAGTTCAAGGGAGGAGACTTTGGTAAGGGTAAATCAAGTCATAAAGTGAAGGCAGTGTGTGATAGCAAATAATGGATGGAATCCTGTTGGTGATTCCCCACTAGAATAGAACCATTCATTCAATGGTTGAGTGGTAAATCATCATGTAAATATTGGCATTCCAATATTTACAGAATTCAAAACGATCTTAACAGATTAGAGAGATGGGCCAAAACCAACAAAATGAAGTTCAACATTGAAAAATGCAAAATACTCCATTTAGGCAGGAAAAATGAAATGCAAAGATACAGAATGGGGAATGCATGGCTCGAAAGTAGTATGTGTGAAAAAGATCTTGGGGTCCTCATGGACAACAAGTTAAACATGAGCCAACAATGGGATGCAGCAGCAAAAAAAGGCAAAGGGATTTTGGCCTCCCTCAATAGGAGTCTGGTGTCTAGATCCAGGGAAGTTATGCTACCCCTCTATTCTGCCTTGGTTAGACCACACCTGGAATATTGTGTCCAATTCTGGACACCACAATTCAAGAGAGATATTGACAAGCTGGAATGTGTCCAGAGGAGGGCGACTCAAATGATCAAGGATCTGGAGAACAAGCCCTACGAGGAGCGGCTTAAATAGCTGGGCATGTTTAGCCTGAAGAAGAGAAGGCTGAGAGGAGACATGATAGCCATGTATAAATACGTGAGAAGAAGTCATAGGGAGGAGGGAGTAAGCTTGTTTTGTGCTTCCCTGGAGACTAGGACGCAGAACAATAACTTCAAACTACAAGAAAGGAGGTTCCATCTGAACATGAGGAAGAACTTCCTGGCTGTGAGAGCCGTTCAGCAGTGGAACTCTCTGCTACGGAGTGTGGTGAAGGCTCCTTTGTTGGAAGCTTTTAAATGGAGGCTGGATGGCCATCTGTTGGGTGTGCTTTGAATGCAATTTTCCTGCTTCTTGGCAGGGGATTGGACTGGATAGCCCACGAGGTCTCTTCCAACTCTATGATTCTATGATTCTAAATATATCTAAGATGATGAAAAGATCTTATCTAGTCAGAGAGGATGCATCCAGGCAGCACCTATAGTGTGTGCCTTCCCGCATTTTCCTCTGGGGCGTCCACATGATGCTTCAGGGGAAAAGAATGCTTTTGGCACAAAGCAGGAAAACCCTCCTTTTTGCCGAGGTAATTTGTCTGCTGGAAAGACCCGTGTCTTTCAGAAGACCCGTGTCTTTCAAGGTGCGGGGTTGTGTAGATGGGACCAGGGATTGTGCTGCGTGACTTCCAGTGCCCTGTCTCAGGTTTCTTGGGCTCCTGGAGCCCAAGAAACCCAAGACAGCCCACACCTCCTTCCAAAACCCATTAAAAAGCCTTTAAAAAAAGAAAAATAACTCACCGGCCACCATTCCCCCTTCTCTAGAGCTCTCCTGGCATGTACCAATAAGACCAGCACACCACCACCCTGCTGCATCAGCTCCACTGGCTGCCGGTCCACCTCCGAGCACAATTCAAAGTGCTGGTCTTGACCTATAAAACTCTATACGGTTCCAGCCCAGTGTACCTGTCCAAACGTATCTCCTTCTACATCCCACCTAGGAGTTTAAGATCTTCCAGGGAGGCCCTGTTCTCAGCCCCACCTCTGTCGCAAATACGCTTGGCGGGGACGAGGGATAGGGCCTCCTCGGTGGTGGCACCCCATCTGTGGAATTCACTCCCCAGTGAAATTATATTATCTACATCCCTCCTTTCCTTTAGAAAGAAGTTAAAAACGTGGATGTGGGGCCAGGCCTTTGGGTAATCATGCGGACAATGACAATGATGAAAATCAACATGGAAATGGACTACGGACAAGCTTGATGGAGTCTCTACCTACAGAATTTCAGCTTTAAATGGTTTTTAATTGAATGTGATTTGTTTTAAATGTATGTAATTATTGATTTTATTATGTACTAGCTGTACCCGCCACATGTTGCTGTAGCCAACCTTCTCTCCTTCCTTCCTCTCCTTCCTTCCCTCCCTCTTTCCTTCCTTCCCTCTTTTTCTTTCCCTTCTTCTTTCTTCCTTTTCTACCTGTTTCTTTTCTTGCTTCCTTTGCACTTTGGTTCCATCCTTCCTTGTCTCTTCCCTTCCTTCTTCCCCTCCCTCTTTCTCTCTTTCAATTCTTCTCTCCTTCCTTCCCTCTTTCAATTTTTTATTTCCTTCTCTCCGTCTTTCCCTCCTTCTCTCCCTCCTGCTCTCCTTCCTTCCATCTCAACCCTTCTTTCTTTCCTTGATTCTCTCCTTCCCTTCTTCTTTCCCTCCTTCTCTCCCTCCTTCTCTCCCTCCTTCTCTTCTTCCTTCCTTCCTTCCTTCCTTCCTTCCTTCCTTCCTTCCCTCCTTCCCCCTTTCTGTGTATGTGTTTTGTGTGTGTGCATATATGTGTGTATATGTGTGTGTGTATATATATATGGTTTTGCGCATGTGTTGTAATGTATTTGGGGGGTTGGCTTTTTAAGTCCCTTCTGCTGTGTTTGTCAGTGTTTTTATGAGTGATGGTCACTCGTTGGTCTGTTAGGGGTGTAATGTCCAAATTTGGTGTCAATTCGTCCAGTGGTTTTTGAGTTATGTTAATCCCACAAACGAACATTACATTTATATTTATATAGATTTAATTATGTATACATTGGAGGCATCAAATTGTTGCTGGCTGGTAGCTGCCCTGAGCCCCCCCCCCCGGGGGGGTTCAGAAGGACGGGGTACAAATAGTGGAAATAAATAAATAATGCACCAGGAGAAGGGGGGAGGAAGAAAATTGCTTCTGCCCCCCCCCCCACCTTCCTGGCACATCAGTGGTACATGCAAGGAGAGCTCCAGAGAAGGAGGAATAGTAGCCTGGCAGGCCATCTGGACTCCCCCCCCCCCCCCCCGCCCAGAAAACCACGCTGTGTAGAACTGCCCAGAGATAAACTGTGGTGCAGTGGTTTGAGTGATGGGCTACAACTCCAGGAATCAAAGACTCAACTCCAAGGGTTCCTTGGGCAAACTACACACTCTCAGCCTCAGAGGCAGGGAAAAGCAAACCTACTGTGAACAGATCTTGCCAATAAAATTCTGTTTGAGTTACCAGTTGGCAAACCGCAACTTCAGTACTTCTCACTCTTGGCTATTCTGGACAGGGATTGGCAGCCCTTGAACATTTTCATTATCATTTCCATTACTGAACTGGTTCTACTGTCAATAAGGTTATCATTCCCTTAGGCCCAAGCTTACCCCTATATTAGATCTAATTTTGCCTTCTTTTACGTAAAAACTTTTCAGGTATTTGAAGTCTGACTTCATTCTTGAAGTCAAACTGTCCTTTCAATGGGTTGCTGAGTTTTCCAGAGGGGTCTGTTGGAAACTAAGTAAACGTCATTTCCAACAGACCCCTCAACCTATGAGGGTGCCTGTCATAGATGTGGACAAAACGTCAGGAAAGAATGCTTCTGGAACATGGATGTACAGCCTGGAAAACTCACAGCAACCCAGTGATTCTAGCCATTTCCCCTTCTTCTCCTACAGACATATGTTGATATAGCAATGCCCTAATACTAAGATGTTAGCTTTCAATATTGCATCAATATTGCATCAATATTTCATCAGGAGAATATATATATATTCTCCTGATGCACAGCAGCTTAGAGAATCAGACTACAAAATCTCCATGCTTCAGAAGGGGTGGTGGAAATGTTGGATTTCACCAGCACCTTAAACTTCTACTGATATTTATCTATTGAGAGTAAAGGTGGAGTAGTAAAACTACAATACAAGCCTGAACAGAAGGCTATGAAGCTATGTACATAGCTATTTCACGTGACGCTTATTCAGAATAAGCAGTCTTTTGCACGGCATTGGCTTGTATCACAGTTAAACATCTTCTAAGTTTACAAAGGGAGTTCTCAGTTAGGCAGGATATGATGACCAGCCAACAAGATGAGCTAAGGAAGAACATGCTAGAAATGTAAACATTTGCAGTAGTATATTGCAGGAACTCCCACCAGGAATGTTAGCACTACACAATAAACTTTATTACTTACTTACTTACTTACTTAGGTGATCCCACATTGTCCAAGTAGGATAGTCTTCCAGGATCAGTATGCTGGTGGGTCCGTAGGTGACTGTGGAGCCCTATTCTTGATCCGCATCTTCTCCCGCAGTGAGGGCATTGGTTTCCAGATGGAAGGTTGTCCTGGTCAGGGTTGGTTTGACACGCCTTTCTCTTGGCACGTTTCTCTCTTTCACCCTCCTTTCGTGCCTCTTCAAATTCTACAGCACTGCTGGTCACAGCTGACCCCCAGCTGGAGTGCTCAAGGGCCAGGGCTTCCCAGTTCTCAGTGTCTATGCCAGAGTTTTTAAGGTTGGCTTTGAGCACATCTTTAAATCTCTTTTCCTGTCCACCAACATTCCATTTTCCGTTGTTGAGTTAGGAGTAGAGCAACTGCTTTGGGATACGGTGGTCGGGTATCCGGACAACATGGCCAGTCCAGCGGAGTTGATGGCAGAGGACCATCACTTCAATGCTGGTGGTCTTTGCTTCTTTCAGCACACTGATATTTGTCAATTTGACTTCCCAAGAAATTTGCAGGATTTTCCAGAGGCAGCGCTAATGAGATCGTTCCAGGAGTTGCATATGACGTCTGTAGACAGTCCACGTCTTGCAGGCATGTAGCAGGGTTGGGAGGACAATAGCTTTATAAACAAGCACCTTGATATCTCTACAGATGTCCTGGTCCTCAAACACTCTCTGCTTCATTCAGAAAAAAGCTGAACTCACAGAGCTCAGGTGGTATTGTATTTCAGTGTCAATGTTGACTTTTGTGGAGAGGTGGCTGCCAAGGTAGCGGAAGTGATCAACATTTTCTAATGTTACACCATTAAGCTGTGTTTCTGGCACTGGAAGGGGATTGGCTGGTGACTGCTGGAAGTGCACTTTGGTTTTCCCAATGTTCAATGACAGGTCGAGCTTCTCGTATGCTTCTGCAAAGGTGTTTAGAGTGCCTTGTAGGTCTTCTTCTGAATGCGCACAGACAAAGTTGTCATCAGCATACTGGAGTTCTATAACAGATGTTGTTATAGCCTTGGTTTTGGCTTTCAGTCTGCTGAGGTTAAATCGCTTGCCATCTGTCTGATAGATGATTTCCACTCTGGTGAGAAGCTTCCCATCAAAAAGGTGCAGTATCATAGCGATGAAGATGGAAAATAAAGTTGGGGCAATAACACATCCCTGTTTGACACCTGATTCCACCTTAAACGGGTCACTTTGGGAGCCATTGCTGTCCAAGACTGTTGCCATCTTGTCATCATGGAGGAGCCACAGGATGTTCACAAATTTGTCATATAAACTTTATTATATATACATTTCTCATCTGATCTTCAATATATCTTGAACTTCAGCTCCCAGAAGCCTCAACAATTATTACCAGTGGCCATGAACTGTGAGGGTTGCAATCCAAATTATTTGGGTCCAGATTATTTGACAACCCGTCTTCCACTACAGACCAACTCAGACACTGAAGTCATTGGAAGAGGCCCTCCTCTTAGTCCCACCCCTCTCCCAAGCATAGCTGGTGGGAACAAGAGAAAAGGCCTTCTCCGTGCCACCTACCTCTGGAACTCCATGCCTAAGGAGTTAAAGATGGCTCCCTCCCTCCCTGCTTTCAAGAAACAGCTGAACCTTTGTTCATTGGCTTATGAGGAGGAGGAGGAGGAGTTGGTAATACTACCATTATACCTCTGATTACATCTCTCTAGGAATCTCGAAGTTCTCTAGTGTGATTCTGTGATTACCTTCTGCTGAAAGTTGACCACAGAATAGTGCTGGAGGAAATACAAATGCCTAGGGAAGTGTTCTCTCTAGAAAACTCTGTTACAGTAAGCCATGTTACAGTAAGCCGTAACAGGATCAAGTATGTGTGTGTTAAAGAAAACCTTATGCTGTTAATTATTATGCGCAGCTGCTAATGTAGGTTGACTAGTAAGTTTGGATTACACCACACCCGGTGGGGTATAACTTATAACTGTATGGTTTTTAGAATACCTTTTGCTCTGAGGAGCCTTTGCTCAGGCATTTTGCTCAACCATTTCTACTGCTCTCTCATTTGGAGGAAGTCGAAGAAGCCTTATTCTGTATTGCTTACAAAGACTATGTAAGTTTGTTGCACTGTTTGTAACATTCAAGTTTATGTTTTAACTCTGCTGATAAGAGTACCGTTTTCTGTTCTTTTTCCTCTTGCCTGGGTGCAATGTTATTGTATCTTCTGCACTGGACTTGACTGAAATACGCTTAGCGCAACAAATTCTAAGTCTTCTGGCATCACTCTAGAGTCAACTGCCAGCAGAAGTTGACCACAGAGTTGCACTGGAGGACCTTGGGATTCCTAGAAAAAGTACATATTAAGGAAATTCATTAATAATCAAATCTAAATAACTTAAAATTCACAAAACGTTTTGGCAGCAAAAACATTTTGCAAGAATGAATTTCCAAGAATTTCATGGCCTTTTTCCTCAGATGGAGGTTACAGGAAGTGAGAAAGAGTTCCCATAATCATTTTCATGCATTACTCAACATCAGTTGCAACAGATTCCAGCTGCAAGCTGGAACTAATGTAAGGTTTTGATCATGCCAGTTTTATGAATCCCTCATTTAGCACTATTGTTGGTGTTAAACGAGTAATCGCCGCTTGATTACAATTTTGTAAAAAAAAGGATTCTTCTTTTGCAAACAGAAAGCACATTAATACTTGAAATAAAAGCCACCTTAGCTCACTCAAGCATAGTAGTAGAGTGCTTCAGATTACTCTCCACAACATTTTTCCCGTGTGAAAAGTATAACTTTGTACTTAATACATCTGAAACTCAAGCTATTTAGATGGTGGGATTTGTCCTCTGACAAGTTCAGGTTCTCCCTCCTTCCCCAGAAATAACCAGTGATAGCGTGACAATTACCTTGGAAAACCAGGAACTAAACCAAACTGATCTAGTGAATGATAGTGGCACTGGTTGCATAAGTCAGGCAGTGATTCAGCTCTTTTCCTCATATCTGACAGATCCCAGTAGGTTCAGCCTTCCCGAGCCCTGCCAACTCAAACAATTGCTACCTTTGCCAACTGAACAGAATTGTGAGCTCAACCGCAAGAAAAAGGAGTCTTTTGGAGGGGCAAATATGTGCAACATGTCCCTTGTTGCCAGCTCCCTTCTGACAACCTTTTGAAAACAAATAATAAAAATTGCAATGTAACTTTGGCACAGTCATTATTGCATTTATAGTTGTGAGCATTCAGTGAGCATGCTATTTTGTTTTAGGTAAGAGAAGTGTATTCAGCTTTTTTCATTTAGTTATATGCATATGTTCCAAGTAGAAGAGTCTGTGCATCAATCCAACTTCTCTTTAGAGTCCATTGCTTCAGCCTGGGCAAGAATGTACTAGGAAACTGTAGAAGCAGCAAAACAGGCCCTCCAGATAACCCTCTTATAGTGCCAAGGCAATTGGGATGTTGGGTTGGGAGAGGCTGACTACCCACGAAAGGCACAACTACAAGCCTCCTAACTGCTGCTTCTCCTCCTCTTCCCTCCCCCCAAGTGGAGCTGTTTCATGTGGTACCTGGAAACGGGGGAACCTTGGTGTCTTCGTTTTTAGGCCTGTTCCTGGGATTATTTGGGGTGATGATTCAGAAAATTGCATTGGATAGACCACATCAGCTCTAAATTATTAGATATGGATTTCTGTGGGTGAGCAGATGGTGATTATTGAATGGCAAATATTCTGTATTAGAAGCTTGAACTGATGTGGTCTATCCAATGCAATTTTCTGAATCAGCACCCCAAATAACCAAATCAAATCTAAAGTTGACCAAAAACTGATTCGTAAGCCTTTTGGTACTAATGTTGGAGAGTGGTCCCTGGTCAAAAAAAAAATCGGGAACCACTGCTCTAAGTGAACTCAACGGTCAACATAACCCTGGAGATCATAGAGATTTTTAAAGAGATCATACAGTTGGAACTCTATATCCATTGATTCTAATTCCACAAATCCAACCAGTTACAGATTGAAATATTTTTAAAAATCCAAAAGCAATGATCTTGCCATTTTATATTGTTGTTGTTCATTTGTTCAGTAATTTCTGACTCTTCATGACTTCATGGACTAGTCCACGCCAGAGCTCCCTGTCGGTTGTCATCACCCCCAGCTCCTTCAAGGTCAATCCAGTCACTTCAAGGATACCATCCATCTATCTTGCCCTTGGATGGCTCCTCTTCCTTTTTCCTTCCATTTTCCCCAGTATAATTATCTTCTCTAAGCTTTCCTTTGTTCTCATAATGTGGCCAAAGTACTTCATCTTGGCCTCTACTATTCTTCCCTCCAATGAGCAGTTAGGCTCATTTTATATTAAGATACACTATTTCACTATGTTGTCCTATATATATGAATTTTGTTATCCACAGTGGTTCCTGGAACCGAACCTCAGCAAGGCATTTATTAATTACATTGTGAATGATTAAAGCAACAAAACTTAAACCTGGATATATGGAGGGCCAACTGAATGAAGCTGAGAAATTAAGCTCATTGCGGTTGTGATATTCCAAAACAATCAAAGGACAACCAATAACAAAGACAAGTCCTTAAACATCTAAATAGTTTCTGAAAAGGTGTTTAAGCACAAATAGCTTTCTACTCCAGTGCTTGTGATAAGTTTACAACCTTATCATTCATCAAATATTTTTGAAGTTAAAAGATTGGTCTTGCTCATGATACAGAATGTTACAGAGGAATAACTGATAATAGTTCTGCCTCAGGTGCCTCCTGAAGTAACTCACGCATGCCAAGCTTATGCCACGTATAACAATTTATTGAAAATAATTGTATCATTTCCTGATTAAATATTCCTTCAAAGCAAGTATGTGTGGAAAATGTCATAACAAATACCAAAGAAATCAGCACTGCATTTGTCTCACAAGTATCAGCAGTGCATGGAATGGTAAAAAAAAAAAATTCACTCTATGGCAGTGTTTCTCAACCATCTTAATGCTGTGACCCCTTAGTACAGTTCCTCATGTTGTGGTGACCCCCAAACATAACATTATTTTTGTTGCTACTTCATAACTGTAATTTTGCTACTGTTATAAATCATAATGTAAATATCTGATATGCAGGATGTATTTTCAAATCTCAAATACCCGATATGCCCAAATTTGAATACTGGTGGGATGGCGGTGGTTGATTTTGTCATTTGGGAATGTTGGAGTTGCTGGGATTTATAGTTCACCTAAAATCAAAGAGCCTTCTGAACTCCATCAATGATGGAATTTAATAAAACTTGGCACACAGAATTCTCATGACCAAGAGAAAATACTGGAAGGGCCTGGTGGACATTGACCTTGAGTTTTTGGAGTTGTAGTTCACCTATACCCAGAGACCACTGTGGACACAAATGATGATGGATCTGGACCAAACTTGGCACAAATACTCAATATGCCCAAATCTGAACACTGGTGGAGTTTGGGGAAAACAGACCTTGACATTTGGGAGGTGTCATTGTTGGGATTTATAGTTCACCCACAATGAAATAGCATTCTGAATCCCACCAATGATAGAATTGGACCAAAACATCCCACACAGAACCCCCATGACCAACAGAAAATATTATGTTTTCTGATGGTCTTTGGCGACCCCTCTGACACCCCCTCATGACCCCCACAGGGGTCCCGACCCCCAAGTTGAGAAACACTGCTCTATGGGGAGAAACTGTTCCAAGACACACAAAGATTGGAAAAACTAAGGATCAGGAAAGCACATCTGCTGTGCTCCCTGACTTTCCTTCTATGCTGCAGAGACACAGATACCATCCCACAATTTCTCGCAGCTAAAAGGCAGGAGAAAATGCCTCTAGAACATGGCCATATAGCCCGAAAAAACCTACAACAACCCATTACATTTTTATTTATATAGAAGATAGTAAGCTTAGTTGACTTGAGGAAATCAAATAAATTAAAACCAAATTGCCATTTCTTCAGTGCAGGCTGTTGAGGACAGTGCATTTTCTGCCAAATGAAAAACAGAAGAAACACAACTCCAAATTTCTAAATCAGAGAAAAACAAGAGGCATTCTTGCACAATCCACTTGGAGGCTTATGTAAGAGAACTGGAATGCAGTTATTACTTTAGTTGGTTGTAACTCCCTTTGGGAGTCGTTTATTGAGAACAGTCTTGTAAACATGAAATCAAAGCAGACATTTGATTACAATAAGCTGTAATAGTTATTGTGTAGTTTTATCAACACAGGGGCTTCTTAACACTATGCCTCACAAAATGTGTGAAGGATTATAAGGGAATAATGCCAGAATAATGGCCCAAGGACTTCAGTTTAAATCTGAAGGACACCACCATGCGGCTTATATTGTAAAGTTATAGACACAAAAGTCTCAAGCCGCACTAAAGCAGACTTTTGCACATTCTCTAATCAAATTGTAAATTGTCATGCGACCCAGTTGATGCTCAATGCAGCCATCCAAGGCAGTTTTAGCAAACAATTAGATTGGAGTTTGAGAAAGTTGCTGTGATCAGTTACATACTCACAAACGTCATTTAAGTGCCATATTTGCTACAATTTGTATTTATTTCCTCAGACTGCAGACTTGGCGACCACAATACAATTAGAGCAGTAAAACGAGGTCAAACACAGAGGCTTTTGCATGATTTCCAGCTATGCAAATGTTGCGTCTCTGTTAAAAAAACAGACACAGAACAACATGCAGCTGTTCAAGAACAAAATGATCCTGCAGGACATAACAGGATAGTAATATTTTAAAAGTTTGACAGCAACAAAAGAAAAGCTGACTGAACCAACTCGTAGAACAGAGAAAGATGAGTACAAGCTGCATCACAAACCAGTCTCTGAAGATGGAGGAATGTAGCGAAATAGTATGTAGGGGTGTGTGAAATGACACAAATCCATTCTGTTTTGTTCCGAATTTCGGGTGACCCTCCCCTTCTGTTTTTGGGAACGTTCTTCCCAAAACAGAAATGGAACTCCTGATCCCAAATTCAAACACCCACCTTCTAATCTCCCAGAATATTCCCAAAAACTAAATAGGGAGAACCTGAAATTCGAAGCAAAAACAGAATGGATTTCTGCCATTTCACACATCCCTAAATGGCAGATAAGAAATTATAAATGGAGGGGAAAAGGAAAAACAGCAAAATTATAGTAGTAGCTATAGTAGTAGTAACCCTGCCAAGACACAACCATGCAACCATGAAGCCAACAGGAAATTGAAAGTCAACTGGGAAGGTCAAGAGCTTGAACCTTGTTTCCATCCTAAATATCTCGATGTTACCTTAGATCGAACACTAGCATATAGGAAACACTGCTTGAACACCAAGCACAAAGTAGCTGCACGCAATAACATCCTGCGGAAACTTACTGGCAGCACATGGGGTGCAGACCCAAAATTAGTAAGAACATCGGCCCTGCTCTTGTCTTACTCAGCTGCTGAGTATGACCGCCCTGCTTGGCATAGGTCTGCCCATGCAAAGCAGGTAAAAATAGCATTGAATGAAACATGCAGAATAATCACAGGATGTTTTAAACCTACACCTGTTGATAAACTCTTCAAGCTAGCTGGCATTGCCCCTCCTGATGTGTGATGGGAAGTTGCTGCTAAATGTGAGAGAAATAAGGTTGAACACTGTGAAAGCCACCCACTGCATGGCTACCAGCCTCATCCCAGCAGACTCAAATAAAGGAAAAGCTTTATGAGAACTACCACTCCTCTTGGCGTCCCCCCAGCAACAGCAAGGGTGTCCCTCTGGGCAGCTAAACCAGGAAATCCCAACTGGATGGCCACCCACAAAGGTCTTCCTCCAGGGGCAAACCAAGAATGGGCAACTTGGAAGTCCCTGAACAGACTCAGAAGTGGAGTAGGCAGATCAAAAGACAACTTGGCAAAATGGCATTACCTAAAAGAATCCCACACCCTGTGTGACTGTGGAGCAGAACAAACAACTCCAGATCTGTATGCTTGTCCACTGTGTCCTGCTTCATGTACAGAGGAAGAATTGTTGGAGGTTACAGACAATGCCATTGCTGTTGCCCGTTTTTGGTCAAAAGATATTTAGCCATCTGCACTCCTATTTTATCAGTTTTATACTAATTTATGCAATGCTTTTGATACGAAATAATAATAGCAAAATTATAGAAGGAATAAAAAAGATAACATACTATATCTTACAAAGGACTGAAGTTTGGTTCCAGGAACACACCCTCCCCGAACCAGGATATTAAAATCCATGGATACTCAAGTCCCATTATATACAATGCTGCAGTATAATGGGGGCTCTAACAAAGAAATTTAAACCATCCATTTGGTTACAATCTTAATGTGAGATGTGGTTTCTTGTGGCCTTTTTAGTTAATCTTCTCTCTTCCCACAAATTCTGCAAGTTGCTTCTGGTGTAAGAGAATTGGCCATCTGCAAGGACGTTGCCCAGGGGACGCCCAGATGTTTTACCATCCTGTGGGAGGCTTCTCTCATGTCTCCATATGAGAAGCTGGAGCTGCCAGATGGAAGTTCACACCACTCTCCAGATTTTTAACCTTTTGGTCAGCAGTCCTGCTGGCACAAGGGTTTAACCACCGGGAGCTAATTGTGTCCTAACACACATTTTAAAGCAGTCAGTAAGGTTCTTCCATGATGAAGTTACCTTGCTCCACTTCCATGTACTTGGCCAAACCAATTGAATGGGGACAAAGTAAATGAGAGGAAAGGGATGGGTAGACTGCAAAATCCTGACAACCCTGCAGACTGCCCTTTTCTTCCAGGAACAGAAAGTTAGGCCCCTTCCACACAGCTGTATAAAATACACATTGAACTGGATTATATGGCAGTGTGGACTCAAGACAACTCGGTTCAAAGCAGATATTGTGGATTATCTGCCTCTTTATTCTGGGTTATATGGCTGTGTGGAAGGGCCCAGACAGAGAAATTACGGAGAGATCCAGAAACACTTCGGCACAAAAAGAAGATGAAGTAGTAGATAAGCAGATGTGTGTTCTTAGAGCAGACATAGCAATCGGTAGGATAAAGTTGAAGGATATGTCGGAGCTTTCCAAGCATTTCATGTTGGTGACATACTTTTTAGACATGCACTATTTGTAACACAGTAATCCAGTTTTTACTTTAAATATCACAGAAACATCCTCTGGAATTGGTTGTTGTAGGTTTTTTCGGGCTATATGACCATGTTCTAGAGGTATTCTCCCCTGACGTTTCGCCTGCATCTATGGCAAGCATCCTCAGAGGTAGTGAGGATGCTTGCCATAGATGCAGGTGAAACGTCAGGGGAGAATGCCTCTAGAACATGGTCATATAGCCCGAAAAAACCTACAACCCAGTGATTCTGGCCATGAAAGCCTTTGACAATAAATCCTCTGGAATCTCGGGATTTGTAAATTGCCGAGGCACTCGAGATCTCTGACTTAGGATTCTAAATACTATACCTCTTATTGCAAATCCTAAAATTTCATGGCTATGTAAATGGAATCAAAGCAGTACAGCCGTACAGTTGAAAGAGCCCCAAAGTTGCTATTCAACTGGTTGTTCCTCTGCCAGGGAAATGCCAGAGGAAGGGGAAAATTTTCAACAATTCATTTCCAAAATCCCAAGGATCTGTTTAAAACAGTGGTTCCCAACCTGTGGTCCGTAGACTACTAGTGGTCCGCAAGAACCAAAATATGGTTTGCTGCCTCACCGTTGCTACACCATTGCAATGAGAGCAACTGGTCTCGTGAAACCCTCTTTTAGTGCTGAGGCAACAGGGATGCCAGGCGGGGAGAGGCTGACTATCCACAAAAGGCGCAACAAGCCTCCCGATTGTTGCTTCTCCTCTCTCCCCGAATGGAGCCGTTTCATGTAGTGCTTGGAAGCGGGAGCGCCTTGGTGTCTTCGTTTTTAGGCCTGTTCCTGGGATTATTTGGGGTGTTGATTCAGAAAAGTGCATTGGATAGACCGCATCAGTTCACAATTATTAAATATGATTTTTATGTGGGCAATCAGATGGCAACTACTGGGCGGCATATGTTCTGTATCAGAAAACAGAGCTGATGTGGTCTATCCAATCCAATGTTCTGAATCAGCACCCCAAATAACCAAACTGAATCTGAAGTTGACCAAAAACTGATTCATAAGCCTTTTGGTACTAATGTTGGAGAGTGGTCCCTGGTCAAAAAAGGTTAGGACCACTGGTTTAAAAGGAATGGAAGACCCTTTGGTATAGTGATATAGTATCATGTATTATGTTCTGCAGTTGATGGTGGTTGGTGATGGAAGAATTAATGTAAGTATTAGTTCTAATGGGTGGAGTAATCTGTAAGCAAGAGTTCATGGATGAAAGCAATTAAGGGTGGAGGTATGCAAGAGATAGGTTGCAGCTGGGTGTTTCTGGATATAAGGAGTGAGCCTTGGAACTGATATTTGGGAGAAAAGTATTCTGTTGTGATGCCAGGGCTCTGCCCTTACAGAGGCAGAGATGAACCAAACAAAAACCCAGTTTGTATAAAACAATTTAATTTAAACAGCACTTGCTGTCTGGCTGTTTTAATAGTCCAAAATATACAACATAAAGATTACACTCAGCAACAGAATCCAAAACTAAAACTGATAGCAAATGCTACAACGTAGTCAAAGGGTCCAGTCCAGTGGTCAAATGCCGAGAGTTCAATGAGCAAAGTCCAGGGATCAAGAGTCTACACCGTAGTCAAAAGCCAGTCCAAAGATTCAAGGTTCCAAGGGTTCAGGAGACAGGTCAGGATACTGAAAATCCAGAAACCCGGGGTAAAACCAGCAGCATCCACCACCAAGATAAGACAAATACTTTTCTCCCAAAGATCCAAGGCTCGCTCCTTTTATTTAGAAACACCCAGCTGCAGCCTATCTTTTGCATACCTCCACCCTTAATTGCTTTCATCCATGAACTCTTATTTACAGATTAGTCAACCCTTTAGAACTAAGACTTACATCAACCCTTCCATCACCAACCACCATCAACTGCAGGACATAATACATGACATATAGGGAGTTTGAGATGGAAAAGGAGTCAAAATCATTCCCACGGGCACCATTCCACTGGGTGATATGTTCCATTAATAAAAGGACAACAACTGAATATCACTCAAGCTTTTTTTTATTAGCATTCATTTAAAAATTCTCTACTGATGGGAATACTCTTTCAGAACAATATCTAGAGAATATCCATCAATGTCATATTGCACTTTCTTGCTTCAGTAGCTACAGGAATAAATTATAAACATGTCATTGCAACAGTAGATTTTTCGGAGACAAGGAATTGGATATCCAGGGTCTACAAACCCAGCTAAAGAAAAAAACACTTGATCAAGAAAAAGTTCATTACCATTTCTTGACTTTTGTTCTGCAGTCATTTAGAATAAACTGTCCCCTGGTCTATGGAAATGTGACCATATCCAACCTGCATCTAATGCAAAAAATAAACCAGTCCCAAAATCCTCATTTTAGGTCGATATGATTGATAGCTTGATTTTTGGTATATTATTTCAGTACCTCTGCCTTGTGACATTTTTTGAACTGTGTTACATTGCAAAACAAACAAACAAAAAACCATTGGAATAGGCATATTGCTAAAATGACAGTACACTGGGACCATAAGCCAAAACATAGCCTAAACTAGTGGTTCTCAAGCTGTGGGTCCCCAGGTGTTTTGATCCACAACTCCCAGAAATCCCAGCCAGTTTACCAGCTGTTAGGATTTCTGAGAGTTGAAGGCCAAAACATTTGGGGACCAACAGGTTGAGAATCAGTGGCTTAAACAAAGGCTCACAGAACAAAAAAAGTGAACTGATAGCAGATAATATTACCCCCTGCTCATAAACACCCGATATATCAGTGGTTCTCAACCTGGGGTCCCCAGATTTTTTTGGCCTTCAACTCCCAGAAATCCTAACAGCTGATAAACTTGCTGGGATTTCTGGGAGTTACAGGCCAAAAACATGTGAGGACCCCAGGTTGAGAACCACTGCGATATACCTTTACAGAGATGAAAGTAGCTTATACACAATACAAGCCATATTCTGGTCAACAGAAGCATACGACAGAGATGACGTTCCTCAAAATATAAATAGTTAGTCAATTTTCTTGTTCCTTTTGATGTCTGTAAATAACTTTTTTGGCTTAACTGATTTGGCAAATGCATCTTAACATTATTTCTCCAATTGGGTGATTTTCAAAATGAAAAGCAGCAGAATTAGATGTAATAGGTAAAGGACATCTCCAAAGCTATTCTGCAGACTCCTGGACTGCTTGTACCACCACATGCTTCCAAAAAACAATGTCCCTGATAAGCAGCAGCATTTACTTGAAGGTTCTAGCGACATACGCAGCTTTTCCATTATGTCCTCCCTGAGCTATTAGGCCAGTTTTCCCCTGAAACATCAAGTCACTTTGTAGGGATTCCAGTTTGTTTGTTTTTTTAAGTGGGTCAAAACCAGCTTTGGTAAGGGGGCATTAAGAAATACCTCCAAATTATCAGAAAAAGATGCATTGTGAAATGATCCTTTTTCAAAGGGTACTAATTTAGCATGCTTGAAATCAAACTTACTATGGTCCAGAAGATATATTGTAAGTTTCTAACTAATCTTAAGAAGCATTTTGACCTCCATATCGTTTAATCAGGATGCCACCTTGTTCTGGATGTTTGTTCTTTATTTCTGGATGCCTTCCTTAATTAAAATAAATTAACCAAACTTTGTCCAACACACCTTTTGGATTCAAACTAATGGAGGGCCCTTCCGGAAAGGCCCTATATCTCAGGATATGATCCCAAGGTTTCTGTTTATCCCAGATTATCTGACAATGTGGATTCATATAATCCAGTTTTAAAAAGAAAACCTGGGAGGAGACCCTGAGGTAAAGGGCTTGTCTGAACGGGCCGGAGATTCAAGGAACGGTTCTATACTCAAACCAAACCACACAAACCGGATTGACTAATGCCCCACCTACACTGCCATACACTGCAGTGTATGGGTTAAACCCTTGTGCTGGCAGGACTAAAGACCGACAAGTCACAGGTTCGAATCCCGGGGAGAGAGCGGATGAGCTCCCTCTATCAGCTCCAGCTCCCCATGCGGGGACATGAGAGAAGCCTCCCAAAAGGATGGTAATACATCAAAAACATCGGGGAGTCGTCCCTGGGCAACGTTTTTTGCAGACAGCCAATTCTCTCACACCAGAAATGACTTGCAGTTTCTCAAGTCACTCCTGACACGACAAAAATAATAACAATAAAAAATCAACTGCCATATAATACAGATTATCAAAGCAGATAATCCACATTAACTGCTTTGAACCGTATTATATGAGTCTACACTGCCAGATAATCCGGCTCAAAGCAGATAATCTGGATTTTATATGACAGTGTAGATGGGGCCAAAGATGAAGTCAATTATTTTTGGTGCTAGGTTTGAATATTCTTTTTCTGACACATTACACAAATGAACGTATCACAGCACATCTAGAAACATCTTTTAAGGGGTAACGAAGATTCACCAGAAGTGATGTGAAAGCACAACACATCACAATGTGCAGTGAAGGCAACACTCCTTAGCTGAATCACTGAGGAGATTACTGTGGCCTATCAAGTATAGATGGAACAGTCAGTGGGTGAGGAATTATAGGGTCTGTAGCAGGCATGGGCAAACTTTGATCCTCCAAGTGTTTTGGACTCCAACTCCCACAATTCCTAACAGCCAGTAGGCTATTAGGAATTGTAGGAGTTGAAGTCCAAAACACCTGGAGGGCCAAAGTTTGCTCATGCCTGATATGTAATCTATAAACACCTACAAGACCAGAATTTCAACCCTGTACTCAATTTAGTTATGCCCGCTTCTTTTCATCGTTAGCACTGCAGAACACAATCAATATAACTTGGAAAAGCTTGTTGCCCAAATAGTAAAACCCAATATGCATGTTTTCACAATAAGAGAAGGCAAGCATGTTATTATTGTGCAAAATCAGCTGAACGTACAATAAACAAACAAAATAGTTACAGCCATGAAACAAAGAGTGCCACCACTGCTGTACAAACTTTGTACTACATCTTCAAAATGTCTAATGTAAACAGGATGTATCTGTGTAGTTCATATGATAATACGACAATAACAAACATCAAAATGTTAGCAGAGTAGAGTTGCGGGGTAAAATAAGAGATAGGCCTCCTATAACTTTAATGACTGTGTAAATGGAGAAAATTCCACAGGTGTTGTCATCAAAAACACATAAGCCCTGACCCCTTATTTCGCTCAGCAACTCTACAGCAAAGGAATATTGAAAGTCCCCTAATACAAGTGATGTATGAGGGTTGAATGAAAAGTAATGCCTCCACCTTCGTTACTTAGGTTTGGATGGGAATATTTTAATAAATCAAATGCAGAAATAATGTGCTCTTTAACTACCGCTATTCACTTTTCCATATAATCATCAGACAATTGGATACATTTCTGCCAATGATGAACAAGTTTTCTGAAGCTGTCATGGAAGAAGTCGATACTTTGTTTCCACAACCAGTGTCTCACAGTTCTCTCAACATCTTCATCAGAAGCATAATGATGTCCCTGCACATCTTCTTTCATTATCGGAAACAGATGGAAGTCAGACAGTACTAAATCTGGACTGTATGGAGGATGTCGTATGGTGGTGAGATCCAGTCTCTGAAGTTTCAGGTCTGCGCACTTTCATTTCAGGCGTCAGCATTCTGGGTACCCATTGTGCACAGATCTTCCAATAGCAAAGCAATAACGTGACCAACACGTTCTTGTGAAATGCCGATTATGCTTGAAATTTCTCTCTGAGTGATACGATGATCGCCCTGAATCAATCTGTCAACCTTTTGCTTGTGAAACTTGGTGGTTGCTGTCACAGGATGTCCAGCTCTTTGTTTGTCATGCAAGTCAGATGTTCCCACCTCAACTTCTTTAAACTTACTCGCTCAACGACGCGCAGTACTCACGTCAACACAATCACCATAAACAGCTTGCATTTTCTGATGAATCTCCTTTGGGTTGATACCTTCTGCTGTCAAGAATTCAATGACTGCACGTTGCTTAAGTCACATTGACTGACCGTCTGCACAGGGTTCCATACTTTGCACTTTAACAACACAACAATTCAATGCTAAGGCTTCCTGCCAAAATGGAACTGTAGAGGAGAGTCTACTGAACAAGCCAGTACCTGCCACATGAGGAATTACGAAGGTGACGGCATTACTTTTCATTCAACCCTCGTATGAACATACTGTCGTCCCTGTCCCCCTCCCCCCACAAGTAATTATTCCAGCAAATACATCATTTTGTTCCACGGTCGTTTTGAGACTATTCACATTTAGAGCCTTAGGCTAATTGTTCTTTTCCAGAAACAGAAGAGAATATATTGAGATGTTCTACAACGGGTTCTTCCTTTCGGTAGACTTTTTGAATCGCAAACCATCAGTTTAAGAGGTTGTTGACAGTCATTCCTCAGAGTGAGTTCAAAGACACTCTGTAAAAGTTTGTTTCCTCAAATACTTCCACAAGTGACAATGTTCATAATACTTTTCCTAATGCGTCACTTTCTGATTAACCAGGCTTTGTCATAGCACAGACTTTATTGAAGTGGCAATTGTCAAGGAGGTGTTTGTAATGGTTTCTCAGGTCACTATACGAAGCAACTTTCGCCCCTGAATGTGGAAATGTCAGCAGTCTCTCATTGAGCAGTATTTGAACCTTGTATTTCTCCTCTGGTGAGCTGGCTTTCTCGCAGTGATAAAGCAGAAACAACAGGTTTGAGGCATAAGGCACAATGCGCCCACTGCGAAACTGCCGGCTTTCTTGCTTGGCGAAGTTGTCAGCTTTAAGGGGCTCCGTATCTCTGAAGAATCCCATCAAAGCAAGGAGCGGCAGGAGGGTCTCTGCATGTCCAAACTGCAGCATCACAGGGGAGGATATAGGCGTGGAACTAGAAAGTTAAAAAACAAGACATCAAATGCATTACCAGCAGAGAAATATAACCAGCACATAACAACAACCAGCATAGTGATCTTGTTTGCTGTATACTAATCTTGTTGAGTTTCAAATAACAACAACAACAAAAAAGATCAGGGGTGGGAGCGAGAGAAGAACCTCCCCAGAAGATCTTAATGACCCTGCAGGTTCGTAAGGGAAGAAGCAGTTGCGAAGGTAGGCAGGTCTTGAACCGTTTAGGGCTCTATAGGTAATAACCTGCACCTTGAATTAAGACCGGAAACTTATCAGATGGGTGATAGAGTCTGAGTGGAGATGCCTTTCCCCCATAATAAGGGTGAATTTCCCTTCCTAGGGGTAGATTTCCTCTCCCTTCCTGTTGTCTCATCCCCGTTTGTAACTACGAGTCATATGCAAGTCAGATGTTTGTAACTTGGAGACTGCCTGAAGCTATAATTATTCTAAGATTCACTGTTGTTGACCAGGCATGTGGACATGAGTTCCTTTTGGATTTTCCTCTTTTATTTGTTAACCACATACCTCTCACTCTTGCCCAATAATCTACTGTCAAAATTATTACTGTCAAAATCTGAGTTTGTGATGTCCATCTTATTTTCCTATTTTTTTCCGCACCGAGGATATACTGCACAGAAACAAACTACCTAAAAGATCTGCTCACATGAAAGAAATAAAACCTGGACCAATAGGCTAGTGTAAACAGACAATCAGAAACCTATCCAAGTTAATGTGTTATCCAAGTTAATTCAAAAACACAGATCTCCGGCAACACTTTAAAACTACATGCCTAAATTGCTTTCAATTTAAGGGAACTTCTCCTGATTCAATGGGCCTTGGAGGTGGGGGGGGGGGGGTTAGACTGGATTGCTTCAGGCCCTTTCTACACTGCCATATAATCCAGTTCAAAGCAGATTATCTAGATTTTATATAGCAGTTTAGAAGGGGCCTCAGTAGTTACTTCCAGGTTCTGGAATTTCCTGTTAGGCACCTTCTACACTGCCATATAATCCAGATTATCAAAGCAGATAGTGCACATTATCTGCTTTGAAGTGGATTATATGAGTCCACACTGCCGGATAATCCAGTTCAAAGTAGATAACCTGGATTTTATATGGCAGTGTAGAAGCGATCTTAAAATGTAGGTTGCTTTTCCTCCAGAAGACCTTTGGTATTTAAACAAGGTTTCCACTGAAGGTGTTTTAACTGGCCAAATACTTCTGTTCTTCTATGACCTAGGGGCCTTCCTCACAGCCCTATATCCCAGAATATCAAAGCAGAAAATCCCACATTATCTGAGTGTGGACTTAGATAACCAAGCTCAAGGCCGATATTGTGGGATTTTCTGCCTTGATATTCTGGAATGTAGGGCTGGGTGGAAGGGCTGCTAGATGCTTTTCACTGCGTCTATTTCAATTATACTACTGTGACCCATCTGTCTTTGGTAAATAAGTCAAGTGGGGGCGGTGCCAGAGTAAAGAAGTTCACGGTCTCTTTTTATTTAGGCAAAAGGTGGTGTTTGGCAATCTCTTTGTTCCATCTGATGCCAACAAAAAAGTCCCACCTACAAACAAATGCAGAATCTGATTGGCTTACAAAGAAGGTGTTTCTCCCAAGCATGAACTCAGGAATACCTGACAATAGACCTTCTGCTTATGTAACAAAGCACACAGATGCATGTACAAGCACATTAAGCAAAACACAAGAACCAAGCAATTATGAACTTAAACACGAGATTTAAGTCTTATTTCAGCCTTATCTTTAACCATTCTCTTGATCTGGGGTTCCATGCAAGTGAACGAGGAATTCCCTACAGGCAAGGAATGAGAGACTGCTATTCCTTTGCCAACACACTTTGAACTGGGTTATTTGAGTCCACACTCAGGTAATGTGGGATTTCCTGCCTTGATATTCTGGCCTAAAGACTGTGTGGAAGGCCCCTTAGTTTCCGTGTTAACACTCCTTTGTAGATAAGAGGATGACTTCACGAACAACTCTCTCCCCTCCAGAATTTCCTACAACAGCCTATTGAAAAGGTGGACTCATTCTGCAGGTGAGTATACCTTACACCAGAGCTTTCCAAACATTTCATGTTGGCGACACATATTTCAGACATGCATCACTTCACAACACAGTAATTCCATTTTATAAGCAAAACAGAGGTTAAACCCCTTACGAGAGATATAGATACATACATAAACTGTAATAACTAAATGTAACTAAATGTATGGAGACACCGAAGATCTCATGCACACCTAAACACAACGGTAAATCTGGCACTACATGGATGGATGTTGATAGATAGATTTGTATATGTATATGTGTGTATACACACATACACACACACAGTGGGGGAGGGGGGGAAGTATATACTCAGATATCAATTGTACAAGATCTCCCACTTCAAAAGATGAGAGGCCTGTAATTGACATCATAGGTAGGCCTCAACTATGTGAGACAACATGAGAAAACACATCCAGATAATCACATTGTCTGATTTTTAACAAATTCATTTGCAAATGATGGTGGAAAATAAGTATCTGGTCCATAACAAAAGTTTATCTCAATACTTTGTTATATATCCTTTACTGGCAATGACAGAGGTCAAACGTTTTCTGTAAGACTTCACAAGGTTGGCACACACTGTTGCTGGTATGTTAGCCCATTCCTCCATGCAGATCTCCTCAAGAGCAGTGATGTTTTGGGGCTGTCGCTGGGCAACATGGACTTTCAACTCCCTTCAAAGGTTTTCTTTCGGGTTGAGATCTTGAGACTGGCTAGGCCACTCCAAGACCTTGAAATGTGTCTTACGAAGCCACTCCTTCGTTGCCCTGGCAGTGTGCTTGGGATCACTGTCATTCTGAGAGACCCAGCCATGTTTCATCTTCAGTGCCCTTGCTGATGGAAGGAGGTTTGCACTCAAAATCTCACGACACATGGCCCCATTCATTCTTTCATGTATATGGATCAGCCGCCCTGGTCCCTTTGCAGAGAAACAGCCCCAAAGCATGATGTTGCCACCCCCATGCTTCACAGTAGGTGTATGGTGTTCTTTGGATGCAACTCAGCATTCTTTCTCCTCCAAACACGAGTTGCGTTTCTGCCAAACAGTTCTACTTTGGTTTCATCTGACCATATGACATTCTCCCAATACTCTTCTGGATTTTCCAAATGCTCTCTAGCAAACTTCAGTTGGCCCCGGACATGGACTGGCTTAAGCAGGGGGACACGTCTGGCACTCCAGGATCCGAGTCCCTGGTGGTGGTGTAATGTGTTACTGATGGTAGCCTTTGTTACGTTGGTCCCAGCTCTCTGCAGGTCATTCACTAGGTTCCTCCATGTGGTTCTAGGATTTTTGCTCACCGTTCTTTGATGATTTTGACCCCATGGGGTGAGATCTTGTGTGGAGCCTCAGATCGAGGGAGATTATCAGTTATTTATTATTATTTATTATTTACTTTGCTTATATACCGCTGTTCTCAGCCCGGGGGCGACTCACAGCGGTGTACAACATAGAAGGAACAAAATTCAAAAATTCAAGACATAATCTAAAATCCACATCCAGCAATAACAAAAACATCATCATCAAAAACATCATCATCAAAACATCATCATTACTACAAAAGCCATTCCGCGTTGTCTCATCGTCCAAACCACAAACCAGTGTAATTTCCGTTGTTCCAATCCTATCATCATTACCAATCATTGCACTTCTTTATCGAACGCCTTCTTGAACAACCAAGTTTTGAATTTCCTGCGGAATACCATCAGGGAAGGAGCCATTCTGATGTCCACGGGAAGGGTGTTCCACAGCCGAGGAGCCACCACCGAGAAGGCCCTATCTCTCGTCCCCGCCAGCCGTGCCTGTGAAGCAGGCGGGATCGAGAGCAGGGCCTCCCCGGAAGATCTCAAAGTTCTGGTGGGCTCATAGGTCGAGATGCGGTCGGACAAGTATCTTGGGCCGGAACCGTTTAGGGCTTTATAGGCCAACGCCAGCACCTTGAATTGAGCCCGGTAGCAAATCGGCAGCCAGTGGAGCTGGTACAGCAAGGGGGTTGTATGCTCCCTGCGTCCCGCTCCTGTTAGTATCATGGCTGCCGCACGTTGGACCAACTGAAGCTTCCGGGCCGTCTTCAAGGGCAACCCCACGTAGAGAACGTTGCAGTAGTCTTGTATCTCTTCCATTTTCTAATTATTGCTCCCATAGCTGATTTCTTCACACCAAGCTGCTTGCCTATTGCAGATTCAGTCTTCCCAGTCTGGTGCAGGGCAACAATTTTGTTTCTGGTGTCCTTCGACAGCTCTTTGGCCTTCACCATCGTGGAGTTTGGAGTGTGACTGGTTGAGGTTGTGGACAGGTGTCTTTTAGACTGATTACAAGTTCAAATAGGTGCCATTACTACAGGTAAAGTGGAGGACAGAGGAGCCTGTCTGTGAGACCCAGAAATCTTGCTTGCTTGTAGGTGACCAAATATTTATTTTCCACCATCATTTGCAAATAAATTTGTTAAAAACCAGACAATGTGATTTTCTGGATGTGTTTTCTCATGTTGTCTCTCATAGTTGAGGTCTACTTATGATGTCAATTACAGGCCTCTCTCATCTTTTAAAGTGGGAGAACTTGTACAATTAGTATCTGACGAAATACTCCCCCCCCCCCACTGTATATATATAGCATGAACATGTGCTCAGTGTTCGTGTGTAAAGCACTCTTCAGGTGAAAGCAAGTCTGTCATATTCCTCCTTTTCTGAAATCATAAAGAACAGCAGGGACAGCAGAACTAGAATTAGAAAGCTAAACACTGAATTGACCCTTATGCTGCCTCTATTTACTACCTGCTGTCACAGTGAAAACAACTAATGTTATTAGCATGCTGTTTGTAAACAAAATAAAAGCAAAAACATAATATTTTGATATTGGTTGTCAGCTGATAGCTTAGCAAAGGAAGCCACTGGGTTTGCAAGTACACTTTGATAACTATGCTCATGGGACAAGTTTCAGAGCCTTAGATAACCTGTCCTACAGTATCAGTAGTTTGCTATAAAGACCACTGCTGGCATGAAGTTTTGCCAGTGAGTCTGTCACCTTAAACTACACCTACTATATGAGTGCAATAGTTCAGTTAAAGGAACTTTGAAATGTTCACTGGGTGTATTCGGAACAAAAGCGGTGACAACCCACCCAGCGGAGAATAAATAAGGGAACTTGTTTTTCAACCTCAGCTTGATATCAGGAATGTCCTTACAGGAAAACAATTAATTTTTTTTCTAAAGCTTAAACTGTGGAATAACCCTTAAAAATCTTTATTTGCTCTAATATATAATACACATAGAATCAAACATTGCAGAAAAAATGTGTTGTTGAAGGCTTTCGTGGCTGAAATTATTGGGTTGCTGTAAGTTTTCCGGGCTGTATGGCCATGTTCCAGAAGCATTCTCTCCTGACGCTTCACCCACATGTATGGCAGGCATCCTCAGAGGTTGTTTTTAATATATATGGGTTATTGTGATAATATTATGCTTAAGTTGTTTTGTTAATTTTATGTCATGCTGTTTTGGTGATGTTACTTGCAAACTGCCGTAAGTCCCCCTCAGGGAGATAGAGTGGTATATAAATCAAGTTTTATTATTATTTATTACTAGCTGTTCTCTGCCACATGTTGCTGTGGCCCAGTCTGTGTTTTATGTGTATATGTATGTGCATATGTGTATATATGTGGTTTTGCGCATGCCCTGTAGCGTCTTTTTGCTTTTCTGGCTTTTTAAGTCCCTTCCACTGTGTTTTTCAGTGTTTTTATGAGTGATGGGTCACTTGTAGGCCTGATACATGTATTTTGCCCAAATTTGGTGTCAATTCGTCCAGTGGTTTTTGAGTTATGTTAATCCCACAAACGAACATTACATTTTTATTTATATAGATTGTGAGGTCTGTTGTAAACTAGGCAAGTGAGGTTTATATATCTGTGGAACGTCCAGGGTGGGAGAAAGAACTCTTTGTCTATTTGAGGCAGGTGTGAATGGTGCAATTGGCCACCTTGATTAGCATTGAATGGCCTTTCAGCTTCAAAGCCTGACTGCTTCCTGCCTGGGGGAAATCAACACTCAACACTCAAATAACAGGGGAATTCCAGACAGTAATCAATCAGGGCCAGCTAACACTTCCCAACAAAGGATTTTCTTAGGCAGGAAGCAGCCAGGCTTTGAAGCTGCAAAGCTATTCAATGCTAATCAAAGTGCAACATTCACACCTGCCTCTAACAGACAAAAGGTTATTTCTCTCATCCTGGACATTCCACAGATATATGAGTCTCACTTGCCCAGTTTCCAACAGACCTCACAACCTCTGAGGATGACTGCCATAGATGTGGGTGAAACGTCAGGAGAGAATGCTTCTGGAATATGGCCATTCAGCCCAGGAAAACTCACAGTACAAAAATATCATAAAGAAAGGCAATCCCTAAATACACAAGATTAATACAAAACCAAATAAGCCTCCTTAATATAAGCTAATAATGTTAAAGTCTTTTGGCATAAAACGGTGTTCCATTTCAACCACTGAAAACAATTTTCTTCCCTCTTCACCTCTATATTAAATGCTTTAAAATCTGGCACTTGGATGCCACCAGGTGGAGGAAGGCTCTTCTAGTCTAACACACCCATGTCCTAGTAGTAGTGAATTTAGTAAACAAAGCATGCTTAATTTATTACACCTTCCACATTTGACTGGCAGATACAAACACACATCACCATCCGGTTTTGTTACAATATGGAGCTGAAGCTGATTTAATTGACAACATTGTCTCTTGATGTATACAAGATAATCAAAGTTATACAACTTGAAATTATTTTTTACTGCGGCACAAAAATAAGAAAACAAACAAACTGGTACCTGTTGGTGGCACAAGTATCCTCTCCTTGTTCAACACTCTGCCCATTGCCATGTCCCTTTATCAGGAGAGATTGTCTGTAGTTTGGGGGATTGGTTTCACAAGTATCCCAGTGACACTTAACTGTACATTGCCTCTGTCCATTTCCAGTAAAGCTGGAAGTAGTAGGTGAGAGTGAAGAATGGTGAGGGTGAACACATTCCAGCTCAATCCAGACAAGACAGAGGCACTCCTGGTCCGTCAAAAGGCAGATCAGGCAGCAGGAATTCAGATTAAGGCCCCTTCTACACCATCCTTATACCCCAGGATCTGATCCCAGGTTATCTGCTTTAAACTGGATGATATAAGAAGACAATCTGGAATATATGGACAATGTAGAAGGGGCCTATGTTAGAGGAGGTCACAGTCTTTTTGAACTCTCAGGTTCATAGTTTGGGTGTCCTCCAGGACTCATCTATGAGACTGAGGCCTCATCTACACTGATCATTTAATGTATTGTATATACTCGAGTATAAGCCAACCTGAATATAAGCCGAGGCACCTAATTTTACCACAAAAAAACTGGGAAAACATACTGACTTGAATATAAGCCAAGGGTGGGAAATGCAGCAGCTACTGGTAAATTTCAAAATAAAAAATAGATACCAATAAAATTACATTAATTGAGGCATCCGTAAGTTAAATGTTTTTGAATATTTACACACAACTGTAATTTAAGATAAGACTATCCAGCTCTGATTAAACCATTATTCTAACCTTCTTCAAATAATAATAATAAACAGAGTAAAATAGTAAATGTAATAGTAATAATACTAGAGTAAAATAATGGAAATGTAGTAGTAGTAATAATAATAATAGAGTAAAAAATAAATGTAATAACAATAATAGAATAAAATAATAAATGTAATAATAATAGAATAAAATAATGTTAATCTATATAATGTTAGTTTGTGGGATTAACATAACTAAAAAACCACTGGATGAATTGACATGAAATTTGGACACGATACCCCTAACAGACTAACAAGTGACCATCACTCATAAACACCCCCCCCCAAATAGTGGAAAGGATTAAAAAACCCAAAAAAGTAAAAGGATGAAAAGCTAAATGACAATACAGAAAAAAGGGAAGGAAGAGGGAGGGAGGGAAGCATGGAAGCAAAGAACGAAGGAAGGAAGGAAAGAGGTAGAGAAAGAAGAAAGGAGAGAAAGAGGAAGGAAAAGAAAAAGATGGGAAGGAAGGAAAGAAAGAGGTAGAGAAGGGAGGAGAGAAGGAAAGAAAAGGGAAGGAAGGAGAGAAACAGGAAGAGAAAGAAAAGGGGGGAAGGAAGGGAAGAAGAAGGAAAGGAAGGAGGGAACGTTTCACCTGCATCTATGGTAGGCATCCTCAGAGCCATGTTCCAAAACATCATACAGTTTTTAACAAATTATGATAATATATTTTTTCAAAGAAAAAATAACTGTCTGTCCTATGAAAACATTATTTGAGGTCTGACCTCACAACCTCTGAGATACCTGCTCTAGATGCAGGCGAAATGTCAGGAGAGAATGCTTCTAGAACACGGCCATATAGTCCGAAAAAACCCCAACAACCCATTTTCTGCCTTGATATTCTGGGTTATATGGCTGTGTGGAAGGAGCCTGAGTAGCCTTGTGGAGAGAAAGAAACATAAACATAATAATAAGCCTCAGAAAACCCCATGATAGGATCACCTTAAGTCAGAAATGACTTGAAGACACAAAACAACAATGACGTTTTCATTTGTGCTGTTAGCCATCTTAAGAGATGTATTGGGAGAGAGGCAGGATTTACATTAAATAGCTATGTTTTTTTTAAAGTATATTTGTTTTAAAATCTATATCAAATATAATGGACAGGACTTGGGATTTTGAATAGCCCTGTAAAATATAATAGGCAATTTCTTTTACCTACTATTTAAGATGCAGAAACTCTCTTTTCTTTTGCATGTGGCTACTCTGTTGACTGAGACCCCTTCTACACTGTAAAATCCAGTTTATCTGCTTTGAACTGGAATATATGGCAGTGCAGACTGAGTTATCTGCTTTGATTATCTAGAGCAGGGATCCACAAACTTTTTGAACGGAGGGCCTGGTCACAGTCCCTCAAACTGTTGGAGGGCCGGATTATAATTTTAAAAAAGCATGGATGAATTCCTATGCACACTGCACATATCTTATTTGTAGTGCAAAAACACTTAAAAACAATACAATCATTAAAATGAAGTACAATTTTAACAAATATAAACTTATTAGTATTTCAATGGGAAGTGTGGGCCTGCTTTTGGCTGATGAGATAGGATTGTTGTTGTTGTTTGCTTTCAAGTTGTTTCAGACTTAGGTTGACCCTGAGCAAGGGCCGGGTAAATGACCTTGGAAGGCCGTATCCGGCCCCCGGGGCATTGTTTGAGGACCCCTGATCTAGAGTATATGGTAATAGAGATGATAAACAACCCACAAACACACATCGACGTTCTTAAAAAGAAAACAAGAGGCAAGTAGAAGATAGCCTTGGAAAGAAATGATATGGCTTGGTCAAATATCTAGCAAATTCTTTGGATTTAGGTTGCTGTGAGTTTTCCAGGCTGTATGGCCATGTTCCAGAAGCATTCTCTCCTGACATTTCACCCAAATTTATGGCAGGCATCCTCAGAGGTTGTGAGGTCTTTGAAATTAGGAAAATGAGGTCTCTATATCTGTGGAATATCCAGGGTGGGAGAAAGAATTCTTGTCTGTTGGAGGCAAGTGTGAATGTTGCAATTGGCCAGCTTGATTAGCACCAAATAGCCTTGCAGCTTCAAAGCCTGGCTGCTTCCTACCTGAGGAATCCTTTGTTGGGAGGATTTAAACAAGGCTACATCAATACCAAGCAAGATCCTTCGTGATAAAATGACATTCAAAGGTTTCAAGCAGAATCATCATTTCCAAAGTACTAACACCTCAAAATTATTACAATAGAATTTAAGGATGCCATTAAAGCAGTTCTGTGTAAAACTATGATTTCATAAGAATAATTGTGACAAAGATAAATAATTTTTATCCACTGTGCCACACCCCATGTTAAGATTATAATCATGATTATGTTTATTGGAATGTGATTTTGTTACTGTGTTTAAACTTTTTTTTCCTATGTAATTTTGATGATGTTGCTTGTTGTTTATGTTCTGGTTTTATTTTGCTGTAATGTGTTGTCCGGGCTTGGTCCCATGTAAGCCACTCCGAATCCGCATTGGGGAGATGGTGGCAGGGTATAAATAAAGGTTGTTGTTATGTACAACATATAGATTTATCAAAGTGATGGAAATAATTCTATTTGCTTACTCTTCGAATAAGCCCTGTTGGTATGCATTTTACATTATCTGCTTATATTAAATATTATGTAATATTGCTGCATCTTTACTTTTGGATTAATGATTGATCCTTAATGTACCATCGGTGTTGTTCCAAAGGTCAACGATAAGTAAGTTAGCCCCTGTTTTGGCTTGTTTTCTATCGAAGGCAACAAGTTATACAAAAAACGAATGTGAAATGCGGCAAGGAATGTTTTTGTTGTTTTGTCTTCAAGTGGCTTCTGATTTATAGTAACCACAAGCAAAACCTATCACAGGGTTTTCTTAGCAAGCTTGGCTCAGAGTAGGTTTGCCTTTGCCTTCCTCTGAGGCTGAGACTTGCCCAAAGTCACCTAGTGGGTTCTCATGGCCAAGTGGAGATTTGAAATCTAGAACCCTAGTACAGTGATAATAACATCCCTTCTTCACATTTGTGCAACCTTGTAAAATTCAATTTATTAGCAGATTGTGCTGATACTGCCACCAACTGCTAGGAGATGAAATAGCACTGTTTTCTGGGAGGTATGGCCATGTTGCAGAAGCATTCTCTCCTGACATTTCACCCACATCTATAGCAGACATCCTCAGAGGTTGTGAAGTCTGTTGGAAACTAGGCAAGTGAGATTTATTATATCTGTGGAATATCCAGGGTGGGAGAAAGAACTCTTGACTGTTTGAGGCAAGAGTGTATGTTGCAATTGGCCACCTTGATGAGCACTGAATAAATAAATAAATTGGCCACCTTGATGAGGACTAAATAAATAAACAAACACACAAGCCACGATGTATTGATGCACATTGAGGGCTTTCTTTCATGCACTTTCATGGGCATTTGTTGTCTAGCCACTGCAGCTTGAAGCTAACTGAACTACCATCTATACTCGAGTATAAGGCGAGCTTTTCAGTCCTTTTTAGACTGAAAAAGCCCCCCTTGGCTTATACTTGAGTCAAAGTTATTTATTATTTCATTCTATCGTTGTTGTTGTTGTTGTTATTGTTAGATAAGAGTTCTTTCTCCCACCCTGGACATTCCACAGATATAATAAATCTCACTTGCTTAGTTTCCAGCAGACCTCACAACCTCTATGGATGCCTGCCATAGATGTGGGTGAAATGTCAGAAGAGAATGCTTCTGCAACATGGCCATACCGCCTGGAAAACTCACAGCAATTCAGTTTGTTTCCTCTTTTCTTCACATAATAATTAAGTCGTTGAAACACCGATCTATGCTGAATTTGTTGTTACAATAACTGCTATTTCTGCAACCTTCAAAGCAGATTCAGGAGCATAGAAACTAATTATAATTTTTAAAAACTTTAGCTGATCCAGAAGAAAATGTCTCAGATCATCCTAACTTTGTCCCTGAAGGTGAAAAAATACTGAACTAATCCAATTTGACTCCCATGGCTCAATGCTATGGAATCATGGCCGGGTATTGGATAAAAATTAAATTCAGGGATCATTATGCCAAATAGATCTTGCAATTCTTTTACTAGATGCATGACATTGTATACACTTCCCCTTTCACTATTATGTATATTTTGCTTTTGATAATATGAGAAAGCTTTACCAAGCATGGATTGGCTTATAAACAGTGGTCCAAGCGCATCAAGGAGCAAAGAGCTGTCTCAATACTGCCAAGACAAAGAACCACAACAGATAATGTGTCTTTCCCCTTCCTGCCCTGGCGTCTGCCCCTCTAGATCCTTTTACCTTTTGCTCTCCAAAACAGCTTGGTCCAAATGCTTGAAGATATCCTGGAAAAGATTGCAGCTGGAGCGGCTATTGATCTCATGTCCATAGGCCCTCTTCCAATACTGCTTTAGATCATTCAGATATTCAAGTACCTACAATCAAGACATTACATGTTACATGAAAGGAAGCACGAGGGCTGAATGAAAAGTAATGCCTCCACCTTCGTAACTCAACGGATGGCAGTACTGGTATGCGGCAGGTACTGGCTTGTTCAGTAGACTCTCCCTTACAGTTCCATTTTGGCGGGAAGCCTTAGCATTGAATGGTTGTGTTGTTAAAGTGCGAAGTATGGAACCCTGCGCAGACTGTCAGTCAATGCGACTTAAGCAATGTGCAGTCATTGAATTCTTGACAGCAGAAGGTGTCACCCCAAAGGAAATTTATCATAGAATGCAAGCTGTTTATGGTGATTGTGTTGATGTGAGTACTGTGCGTCATTGGGCGCACAGTGAAATGACACCTTCTGCTGTAAAGAATTCAATGACTGCACGTTGCTTAAGTCACCTTGACCAACTGTCTGCACAAGGTTCCATACTTTGCACTTTAACAACACAACCGTTCAATGCTAAGGCTTCCCGCCAAAATGGAACTGTAAGGGAGAGTCTACTGAACAAGCCAGTACCTGCCGCATACCAGTACTGCCATCTGTTGAGGAGTTACGAAGGTGGAGGCATTATTTTTCATTCAATCCTTGTATTCCAGATTTCACATGCTATCCCACCTCATTATTAACCCCTAAAGCAATGGTTTTTAAATTATCCTCTCTTCCACTTTTTATTTGTTTTTATGAGCCAAATAAGGACAGTCCCCAAGTTAAGAACAAGATAGGTTCTGCAGGTTTGTTCTTAAGTTGACACTTTTTAATGAGTATTTATTGAATTATGTTTTATTACAGCTGTTATGGTTTTATTAATGTTAAAGTTTTTATATTGTAATTGTGTTTTTGGTGGCATTAAATTTTGCCTTGTAAACCGCCTCGAGTCAACGGAAGGCTGAGGGTGGTATACAAATACGGTAAATAAATAAATATAGTAAATAAAACATATATGTCTTGTCTGGAGGTACACTTAACAACGTACCTGATCCAACTTACAAATTCAACAGGACGTCCTGTGACAGAAACCACTGAGTTTCACAAGCAAAATTTGACAGATTGATTCACGACGATCATCGTATCACTCAGAGAGAAATTTCAAGCATAATCGGCATTTCACAAGAACGTGTGGGTCACATTATTGCTTTGCTTGGCTATCAAAATATTTGTGCACGATGAGTTGTGAAACTTGGTGGTTGCTGTCACAAGACATCCAACTCTTTGTTTGTTTTTTGAAATAAACTTTCGTTGTGTACTTATGTTCAAACGGACCTTACTTAAAAAATACCCCTCGTATATATCAAATGCTTGCCCGACTTACTGGGCAAGGGCCGTTGTGGTGGTGGGCGCCCTCCTGCCGGCCATGCTACTTGCAGGGGGCTTCTTCTTCCCAGAAGCATCCTGCGCGGTGGGAAGTCTCTCACTGCTTGACCAGCTGGCCAACCAGGAGCAGGCCCCTGGATCGGCCAGGGCCGGCTTCCCCACCTCACCTTAGAAGCCTTTGCAGGGCTGCCCAGGGCCTCCACAGGGCTCCATGGCTGCTGGAGTGAGATGGGGAAGCCAGCCCTGGCCGACCCAACCAGCGAATCAGCCAGGACCGGCTTCCGCATCTTGCCCTGGAAGTCATGGAGGCCCAGGGCAGCGCTGCAAAGGCTGCTGAAACGAGATGGGGAAGCTGGTCCTGGCTGATCCACTGGCCGGCTTCCCCACCTTGCCCCAGCAGCCTTTGCAGAGCTGCCCTGGGCTTCTGAAGGGCTGCTGAGGTGAGATGGGGAAGCCGGCTCCGGCCGATCCAACCAGCAGCAGACTCCGCCCCTGGAATTGATCAGGACCGGCTTCCCCACCTCGCTCCGGCACCCACGGACTCGGTGTTTCATGGTTAGGGTTTAGAACATCAATTTTAAACCCTAACCGCAAAACAGCGAGTCTGCGGAAAGCGAATTGCAAAACAGCAAAGGAACACTGTACTTACCTTGGCATCATCTGTATTGAAGAGTGAACACCAGGGGGAGTTGGTATTTTTTATCGTTAGCCCAAAGGAACAAGTGAAAAATGCCACTTGAATCAAATCTGTAAGAAAGATGAGCAAGTTGAGAAGACATTATCTTGGCTTCAACCCTATAGAGATGACATAAACAGCAGCAAAATACTCACACAAAAAGGCAGAACATAAAGATCATCTCAACTGTGAACAAAACAGAACTTTTACAGGACCGTTTTGCATTGTACAACAAAGAAAAAACAGATAATATATCAAATAGATATATAGCTCTATGCACAGCCTACTACTTCAATGACATTATTCTACATCCATTGTTTACAGGAGACAACAGGTATTTAGCAAAAGCTGAACAAAAAAATCGATGAGCCAGAGAATCTAAAGTTTACTATAATCTTCACACAGTATAAACATTGTGTACAGATTGCACTGATTTGATTAGTATGGGCAAGAATGTGAAAATGCTTAGAGATTTATACCAGTGTTCTTCAGTACAATAACTTACCCAACTGATTAAAATGGCCAGTTGTATAAATAAACATACATTTTGCTTTAAGGCCCCATGCTAAAACTTTGTAAGCATCTTATATGCTATAAAAACTATAAAAACATATGCCTAAATCCTATTGTGAGTCTCAACTATGGTCCATTCAGTAAAATGGATTTACCTATGTGTGGACTCATCGTACAATCACTGATTAAATGGGTTTATTCTCATTGGAGGAACCAACAAAACTGCAGCCATGCTGTGTTTGAATGTACTCAAATACTTTCACCCTTTACCTACTCGTCTTTCAATCTGTCATTCTTAATTTTTCAATGTTTAAGTTAGTTAAAAGTTAACTGTGCCAGAGTGAAGGGGGGGGGGGGCAGGGGACAGTTCCACCTTGTCTCTTGTGCTATGCTAATAATATAATATAATATAATATAATATAATATAATATAATATAATATAACATAATATAACATAACATAACGTAATATAATGTATTGTATATACATGTAATATTTATAATATTATAACATAATGCAATATAATACTACTACTAATAATATGATAACTATACATTTATATTACATGGAATATTACTAATAATTTTACAATATAATGGTATAGTACAATATAGTAATATTTAATACTGATATTGTATTATGCTAATAATATAATATATTGTATCTATATATACCTTGTAAGCTGCTCTGAGTCCCCTTCAAGGTGAGAAGGGTGGCATATAAATGTTGTCATACACACACACACACACACACACACACACTAGCTGTGCCCTGTCACGCGTTGCTGTAGCCTATAGTAAGAATTTTCAAAGTAGAGGTAGATATCTGGACTATTATGAAAGAGAGGTACCTACCTATTCCATCCCCCTTTTTCTTCCCCTTCCCATTTCTCTCCTTTCTTCCTTCTCTATCTCTTTCTTTCATTCCTTCTTTCGCTCTATGGTTTCATCCTTCCTTCTCTCTTTCCTTCCTTCCCTCCCCCTTTCTCTACTTCTTCCTTTGTCTCCTTTCTTCCCTCCCTGTTTCCTTCCTTCTTTCACTTTTTTCCTTTTCTCCTTCCTTCTTCCTTTACTTCTTTTCCATCCATTTTTCCATGAAATGCATCCAAATGCATTTCCATCAATTTTTCTTTCCTTTCTACTTTCTCTTCTTCCTTCCTTCGGTACCTCTTGCTTTCCTTCTTTTCCTTCCTTCCCTCCTTCTCTCTTTTCTTTCTTCCCCCTTTCCCTCCTTCATTCCTTCCCCTTTTCCCTCCCTCCTATCTTCTCTACTTCGTTCCTGTCTGTTCTCCCCCAATACTATGGTAGAGTCCCTTCTGACTCTATTCTATGAGTCTATTTAATATAGTAATATATAGTAGTAACATTATATTATATAGTAGTATATATAACAATAATATATATAATATAATATATATGCGTTATATAGCAATATATATAATAGTAATATATAAAGTATTGTAATTATATATATACACACACACACCAACCGGTGATCCAACATCCATCCGTGTGTGTGTGTATGCGTGTACATGTGTGCATGTGTCTACACTGCCATATAATTCAGTCCTATGTAGATAATCTGGATTTTACATGGCAGTGTGGAAGGGTTGACTTTGGATGAATCTACACTGTAGATTTAATAAAAGAGGATGAAACTGGTGAGGGGAGGAGAAAAAGGAAGAAAAGAAAGGAAGGGAAGTAGAGAAAGGAAGGGAGGGTAGGAGGGGGTTGGACCAGATGGCCTTTAGGACTCCCTTTCAACTGGTTGGCCATCCATTATGAGGGCTTTGATGGTGTCTTCCTTTACTGCCAAATGAGGTTGGGCTGGATGGTCTTTGGGGCTCCTTTCCAAGCAATGTCAGTTTCGTGTGTCCCTATTATCCCCATCGTGGCACCTTCCTCCTTCCCTTGTGCTGTGGGAGTGTGTGTGTGGGGGGGGGGGGGGGAGAGAGTCAGAGTGTGTGCACATAGTGTGGCCCACCTCCCTCTTTTTTTCCTTCCTCCCTCTCACTCCTCCCCTTCCCCCTCAGCCTCTGCCCTTAGATCCCTTGCCTTAGTGTCCTCAGCATGAGAGGGGCAGGGGAGGTGTGTTGCCATCTTCCTTTTTTGAATTTTTGAATGTTTTTGTGGGGTTTTTTTCAGTTATGGTCACTCCTTGGATTGTGAGGAGTTTTATTGCCAAATTTGAGGTCATTTGGCCCCGTAGTTTTTTTTTGTTTTTAAGCCACTCATTATGCACAGAACATACATACATACATACTAGGCCTGGGTAACAACGCAAAAATTTGTTTCTAAAATCGATTTGTAATTGGGGTTTTTTTTTGTTTCGATATTTAAAATAATTACAAAACTTTCCCAAAAAAAAGTTTCGGTATTTACGAAATTTCGTAAATATTTACAAAACATTTTGTAAAGATGGCGCCCTTTTTTTCCCCCAATATTTTTAAAATATTTTTTAAATTTAATTATTAATTTAGTAGAATAGGGATTAATTATTATTAATTATTATTAAGGAGGGAAGGCAGGCACTCACTCTGGCGGGCCCTCTCGCTCGCCGCTCGCTCGCCCCTCTCGCTCGCCGCTCGCTATTATTATTAATAGGCAATGCTAAGCAAGCTGGCCAATTGCAACATTCAGGCAGGAAGCAGCCAGACCATGAAGCTGCAAGGCCATTCGATGCTCATCAAGCTGGCCAGCTGCAACATTCACGCTTGCCTCCAGCAGACAAGAGTTCTTCCTCCCACCCTGAACATTATTCCACAGATATATATCAACCACACTTGCCTAGTTTCCAACAGACCTCACAACCTCTGAGGATGCCTGCCATAGATGTGGGTGAAATGTCAGGAGAGAGTGCTTCCGCCCCTCTTGCTCGCCGCTCGCTCGCCCCTCTCGCTCGCCGCTCGCTCGCCCCTCTCGCTCGCCGCTCGCTCGCCCCTCGCTCGCCCCTCTCGCTCGCCGCTCGCTCGCCCCTCTCGCTCGCCCCTCTCAGCAAGCATCGGCAGGCGGCCATCTTACGTATTTCCAAAATGGACGGAAGTACAAAATTTTTTGGTGCCTGCCGTTTCGATATTTAAAAACACTTCCAGGTTAAAAAAAAGTTTTGTAATCGTTTCGTAATTCAAAAAAATAACGAATTTTTTAACGAATTACGAATTAAGGAAACGAATTGACCAGCCCTAATACATACATACATACATATATATGGCTCTAGCTACTGAGCTCGCTGATAGTAAATGTTTTTCTGGTAATGATATCCTACGGTTAAAAAGGACTGACATACCGATGTGGTAAAAAGCACAGATGTTTGCATGCACCATTACCTGAAAACGGCAAGAAAATGCTGGCAGCTTATTCCCACTCCACATTTAATCATGCAAAGTTTTCCAACCATCTTCTACAGATTGCGGCTCAGAGCTTTCAGTTCTCATTCTGGGTGGCCAAAGTGTGCACACTGCACAAGTCACAGCACATGCAATGGCTACAGTTTGGCACAAAATAGGCAAAAAATTACAGACTGTCTGTTCTGTTTAGCAGTTGCCCACATTCAAAAACATGTTCAACATTTCATGCTGAGCCAATACAGAGTTCAGAAAGTTCCAAGATATTACCTGCATTTAGCTCACTCACTGGTAAACACAGGGTCCTTGCAATTTTATCCACTAGTGTCTTCATTTCAGGACCATCCTTAAAAGCGTCCAACTCACGCAAAGCCGTGCTGTTGTCTTCTACACCTTTGACAAACTTTTCACAGTGATCAAAAAATCGCATCAGTTTGTCGTTCACTTCAAAGGTTTCTTTCAAACTGCCTGAAAAAGAAAGTTATGGAACCAGGTCATTTCAAATGCATTATTCATATAAACTAGTTTAAATGTTGGGTTGCAAGCAATAAGAACGTAAACATCCCCAGCTGTAATTTGTTGAAAGGAGAGAAAATATTAATGTGGTTCATGCTCTGGATACCTCCAGTATAGATTACTGCAATGCTCTCTAAGTAGGGCTGCCTTTGAAGACTGTTCAGAAGCTTCAATTGGTCCAACAGGCGGCAGCCAGGTTGCTCACTGGAGCAGCATACAGGAACCATACCATCCCCTTGTTACATCAGCTCCACTGGCTGCCAGTCTGCTACAGAGCACAATTCAAGGTGCTGCTTTTAGCCTTTAAAACTCTAAATCAGGGGTCCTCAAACTAAGGCCCGGGGGCCGAATGCGGCCCTCCAAGGTCATTTACCTGGCCCTCGCTGAGGGTCAACCTAAGTCTGAAACGACTTGAAAGTAGAGGCATTCTCTCCTGACGTTTTGCCTGCATCTATGGCAAGCATCTTCAGAGGTAGTGAGGATACCTCTGAGGATGCTTGCCATAGATGCAGGTGAAACGTCAGGAGAGAATGCCTCTAGACCAGTGGTTCTCAACCTTCCTAATGCCACGACCCCTTAATGCAGTTCCTCATGTGGTGGTGACCCCCAACCATAGCGTTATTTTCGTTGCTACTTCATAACTGTAATTTTGCTCCTGTTGTGAATTGTAATGTAAATATCTTTATATATTTTTATATATTGATATTTATATATTTATATATAAATATATTATATATATATATATATATATATATATATATATATATATATATTTATATATCTTTATATATTTTTAGTCCCTGGACCAAATTTGGCACAAATACCTGATACGCCCAAAATTTGAATACTAGTGGGGTTGGGGGTGATTGATTTTGTCATTTGGTAATGCTGGAGTTGCTGGGATTTATAGTTCACCTTAAATCAAAGAGCCTTCTGAACTCCACCAATGATGGAATTGAATCAAACATGGCACACAGAATTCCCATGACGAACAGAAAATACTGGGAAGGTTTGATAGACATTGACCTTGAGTTTTTGGAGTTGTAGTACACCTACATCCAGAGAACACTGTGGACTCAAGCAATGATGGATCTGGATCAAACTTGGCACAAATACTCAATATGCCCAAATGTGAACACTGGTAGAGTTTGGAGAAAATAGACCTTGCCATTTGGGAGTTATAGTTGTTTGGATTTATAGTTCACCCACAATGAAATACTATTCTCAACCCCACCAACAATACAATTGGACCAAACTTTCCACACAGAACCCTCATGACCAACTGAAAATACTATGTTATCTGATGGGCTTTGGGGACCCCTCTGACACCCCCTCGCGACCCCCACAGGGGGCCCGAAAAAACCTACAACAACTCAGTGATTCCGGCCATGAAAGCCTTCGACAATACATTGACTTGAAAGTACATAACAACAACAACAACAATCCTATCTCATCAGCCAAAAGCAGACCCACATTTCCCATTGAAATACTAATAAATTTATATTTGTTAACATCGTTCCTCATTTTAATTATTGTATTGTTTTTAAGTGTTTTTTACACTACAAATAAGATATGTGCAGCGTGCATAGGTATTCAGTTTGAGGGACTGTGACCTGGCCCCCTGTTTAAAAAGTTTGGCGACCCCTGCTCTAAATTGTTCTGGCCCAATCTACCTGTCCAAATGTATATCCTCCTATGAACTATTTCCAAGCCTAATATTGTCTGCGGAGGCCCTGCTCTTGGTCCCGCCTTCCTTGCAGGTGTGATTGGCAGGGACAAGAGACAGGGCTTTCTCAGTGGTGGCGCCCCGGATGTGGAATTCCTTCCCAGAGACATCAAAGCGGGCCAGGCAAGGGAGCAAATGCGGCAAGTATAGTTACTGAGATGTATAGTTCACCTACAATCAAAGAGCATTCTGAACTCCACCAATGATGGAATTGAACCAAATATGGCACACAGAACTCCCATGACGAACAGAAAATATATATCAATGATTGGTTGGGGGAGGGGGTTCTAAAATACTGTTTGCTTACCACTGAAAATTACCTAGGGCCGCCTCTGCTATCATATCTCCTCTCAGCCTTCTCTTCTTCAGGCTAAACATGCCCAGCTCCTTAAGCCGCTCTTCACAGGACTTGTTCTCTGAGTGTGAAAGCCGTTCAGCAATGGAACTCTCTGCCCCGGGGTGTGGTGGAGGCTCCTTCTTTGGAAGCTTTTAAACAGAGACGGGATGGCCATCTGTCGGGAGTGCTTTGAATGCAATATTCCTGCTTCCTGGCAGGAGGTTGGACTGGATGGCCCATGAGATCTCTTCTTAGTCTATGTGTGTCTGTCTATAGCTGAGTGTCTTCAGGCTACAAGTGTTATACACACACACACACGGCCATTAATCGAGAGTGTGTATTGTGCAAGGTGTGTAGATGTACAGCTCAACGCCCCGCTCCCCTCCACACGCCCCTCCCCTAAACACGCCCCTCCCCTAAACCCCTGCCGGTTGGCTGGCTGGCTCACCGTGTCCGTGGACCTGCCGGAGCCCCTCTCGGAAGGCGGCGGCGCTGTCGAGGCATCGCGGCTTGGAGCTGCTGGCGAAGGCGAGGCTGTTCCTGGCGGCGAAGAGGGTGGGCAGGCGGGCGGCGAGGCGGCGGGCCAAGGCGCTCATGTCGCGGCGCCCCCTGGCGGCCAGGCGCCCGTCCATCTCCGGCCGCAGCCACATCGCCCAGCCGGCCAGGCGCTCGGCGGGGCGGCAGGGCGGGGAGGAGCTGCTCCGGCGGACCAGCGCCTCGTGGAGGCCGCCCAGCTTCTCGATCTGCTTCCGCGTCGGGAAGCGGGTGCCGTGGCGGATCAGGGCGCGCGCCTGGATCGGCACGCAGCTAGCCGCGGGCAGAGGGAAGCCCGGCTCCGACGGGCCCAATGAGTAGGGGTCGGCCAGCAGGTGTGGATGGATCGCCTCGTAGCGCGATTTGGTCCCGAAGTAAGGGCTCAGGTCCGAGGCTCGCAGCGCCGCCGCGCTGCCCAGGAAGAGCAGCACGAGGAGGCGCGCCATGAGGGAGAATAGCAAGGAAGGGGCGCGCGCAATGGGCCCGCAGGTGCTGATAGATCCTTAGGCCACGCCCCTTCCTCTGATTGGCCCACGCGAAGCCACATCCACCAAAGCGGAGGCGCTCAACTCCTCTCTTCCCTCTTCAAATATGTCCCTTAGCTTTCAAGGCCTAGCCGAAGCCACGAGTGCCTTCAGTCAAGATGGCGGCGGTCCCGCCTCTTGCCATCGCGCATAGTACTAAGTACATATTTCACACAGCTGAATAAACACAGCACCCAGCCAATGATGGATCTGGGCCAAACTTGGCACACAGACCCAACGTGGCCAGCTTGGAATACTGGCGGGGTTTTGAGGAATGACTGACTCACGATTTTGGGAATTGTAGTTCACCCACATCCTTTTTATAATGGGCACATTGGGTTGTTGTAGGTTTTTCCGGCCTATATGGCCATGTTCTAGAGGCATTTTCTCCTGACGTTTCGCCTACATCTATGGCAGTGTTTCTCAACTTAGGGGTCGGGACCCCTGTGGGGGTCACCAGGGAGTGTCAGAGGGGTCGCCAAAGACCATAAGAACACAGTATTTTCTGTTGGTCATGGGAGTTCTGTGTGGGAAGTTTGGCCCAATTCTATTATTGGTGGGGTTCAGAATGCTCTTTGATTTTCGGTGAACTATAAATCCCAGCAACTACAACTCCCAAATGTCTAATTTCCCCAAACTCCGCCAATGTTCACATTTGGGCATATTGAATATCTGTGCCAAGTTTGGTCCAGATCCATCATTGTTAGTGCTTTCTGAATGTAGGTGAACTACAACTCCCAAATTCAAGGTCAGTGCCCACCAAACCCTTCCTGTTGGTTATGGGAGTCCTGTGTGCCAAGTTTGGTTCAATTCCATTGTTGGTGAATGTCAGAATGCTCTTTGATTGTAGGTGAACTATAAATCCCAGCACCTCCAACTCCCAAATAACCAAATCAACCCCACCCCCAACACCACCAGTATTCAAATTTGGGCCTATCGGGTATTTGTGCAAAATGTGGTCCAGTGAATAAAAACACATTTTGCATATCAGATATTTGCATTATGATTCGTAACAGTAGCAAAAGTAGTTATGAAATAGAAATTAAAATAATTTTGTGGTTGGGGGGTCACGGCATTAGGAAGGTTGAGAACCACTGATCTATGGCAAGCACCCTCAGGGGTAGTGAGGTCTATTGGAAGTAGGAAAATGGGTTTATATATCTGTGGAATGACCCGGGTGGGGCAAAGGACTCTTGTCTGCTGGAGCTAGGTGTGAATGTTTCAACTAATCACCTTGATTAGCATTTGATTGCCTGGCAGTGCCTGGAGCAATCCTTTGTTGAGAGGTGATTAGATGACCTTGTTTGTTTCCTCTCTGTTGTTGTGCTGTTCTAATTTTAGAGTTTTTTTAATACTGGTAGCCAGATTTTGTTCATTTTCCTGGTTTCCTCCTTTCTGTTGAAATTGTCCACATGCTTGTGGATTTCAATGGCTTCTCTGTGTAGTCTGACATGCTGGTTGTGAGAGTGGTCCAGCATTTTTGTGGGATGACCAGGGTGGGACAAAGGACTCTTGTCTGCTGGAGCTAGGTGTGAATGTTTCAGCTGACCACCTTGATTAGCATTTAATGACTTGGAAGTGCCGGGGGGGGGGGGGGACGGACCCATTTTCCTACTTCCAACAGACCTCACTACCTCTGAGGATGCTTGCCATAGATGCAGGCAAAATGTCAGGAGAAAATGCCTCTAGAACATGTCCATATAACCCGGAAAAACCTACAACAACCCAGTGATTCTGGCCATGAAAGCCTTCGACAATACAATGGGCACATTCATAAAAAAGAAAACCAAAGACTGACTTTTTCTAATCTAAGCTGGGCATCACCAGGTACATAAGCGAGTGAGAGATAAAATAAGCCACATCAATCTACATACACAGAGGGGCTTTTAAATTAAAGTATACATTCATCATAATTAACTATTGTCACTAATTAAAATCTGGTATCAGGCAATATGTTATGGTAACACAGAGAAGCCATTGAAATCCACAAACATGTGGACAATTTCAGAAGAAAGGATGAAACCAGGAAAATTAACAAAATCTGGGTACCAGCATTAAAAAACCTCTAAAATTACAACAGCAGAACAACAGAGAGGAAACATTCTGGGACATCTAATTACCTCTCAACAAAAGATTGCCCCAGGCACTGCCAGGCCATCAAATGCTAATCAAGATGGTCAGTTGAAACATTCACACCTAGCTCCAGCAGACAAGAGTCCTTTGTTCCACCCTGGTCATTCCACAGATATATAAACCCCTTTTCCTAGTTCCAACAGACCTCACAACCTCTGAGGATGCTTGCCATAGATGCAGGCGAAACGTCAGGAGAGAATGCCTCTAGAACATGGCCATATAGCCTGAAAAATCCTACAACAACCCTGTTATGGTAATATGTTTTATGACGCATTGGGTTAAACCCTTGTACTGGCAGAACAGCGGTTCAAATCTGGGGAGAGCGCAGATGAGCTCCCTCTGTCAGCTCCAGCTCCCCATGCAGGGACATGAGAGAAGCCTCCCACAAGGATGATAAAACATCAAAACATCCGGGCATCCCCTGGGCAATGGCCGTCTGCAAGTATAAAGAAATCACACATATGAGAAACCAACACTTTCTCATTACTTTGTTTTCCAGATTATCAAACCGGGCCACAGCAACGCGTGACAGGATGGCTAGTGCCTCTATAAAATCCTTCCACCTCTGCTTTTCTTGACATCAATATGTCTGCTTAGCTTTTCCTGGACTGAATCAAGTGAGTGTATATTTGATGCCTCCTTTCACTTTTAAGCAATGCAAGGGATTGTGTGAGCACTCACACCAGTTTCTCTGCATCACCATAAAAGGAGTCCCGGTGGCGCAGTGGGTTAAACCCCTGTGCCGGCAGGACTGAAGACCGACAGGTCGCAGGTGGGAATCCGGGGAGAGGCGGATGAGCTCCCTCTATCAGCTCCAGCTCCTCATGCGGGGACATGAGAGATGCCTCCCACAAGGATGATAAAAACATCAAATCATCCAGGCGTCCCCTGGCCATCCTTGCAGGCGGCCAATTCTCTCACACAAGAAGCAACTTCCAGTTTCTCAAGTCGCTCCTGACACACACACACACACACACACACACGTGCACACACACAGACAAACCCTCAAGCTGTAAGTTGGGCAACAAATAAAGTACACTATGTAACACATTTTTTTTGTTCCTGGCTTATAAATGCCATTTCCCTAATTCAGTTTATCATAAAAACATAGAAAAAGGTTTATTAAACTGCAAAAACTTTGGGTTGCTGTGGGTTTTTCGGACTGCATGGCTATGTTCCAGTAACATTCTCTCTTGACAGTTTGCCTGCATCTAGGTAACACCAGAATCAAGACAACCTGGATCCTAACCGGGTTAGTTTTCAGCCAATCAGAAGATATTGAAAGAGAAGGTTTAAGGATTAAATTGGACATTAAGAAACTCATCAGACTCACGTCTCCCCTCCCATTTCTACACACTTCTAAAACGTTTCATAGATGAAGTGCAACTAAGCCCTTCACATGACTCAAACCGACTTCTGGTTGTCATCTGTGGTGTTTCATCTATGAACTGTATTAGAACTGTAGAGATATGAGGATGGGGGACAGGAGCCAGAAAAAAATCCTCTTCCGAGCTCATGATTCACATGGAAGGGGGAGAAAGCGGGGGGGGGGGGGGCACAGGGGATGGGATCTGTCAAATTTGCCTCTGAAAAGGTGACTGCGCTCCATGCAGTCCTGCTGGCCATGTGACCTAGGAGGTGTCTATGGACAACGCCAGCTCTTTGGCTTGGAAATGGAAATGAGCACCGCCCGCAGAGTTGAGCATGACTACACTTAATGGGCCAGAGGTTTAGCACAACTGGTAAATCATCAGCAATTATAAGATCTATCAACCAAACCGTTGCAAGTTCGAAGCCCTGGGTTGGCGTGAGCTGCCAATTGTCAGCCAAGCTCATTGTTTACATAAGAAATTCGAAAACAGCTTTAGCTGTGATTAGAGAAATTAGGTACCGCTAAAGGGGGGGGGGAGGTGTTTTACGATGCCATAAAGAAAGGAGATCAGATAATTCAGGGTGATCAAAAGAAAGGATGAAGTCCTAACGGCTCTTTGTCATAGATGAAAGAGCAACAGCACCCCCCTGGTACCTCCTTCTGTTCTGTCTGTCTGTGTATTGTCTATACAAAGCGGCATTGAATGTTTGCCATGTATGTGTACTGTGATCTGCCCTGAGTCCCCTTCAGGGATGAGAAGGGCGGAATATAAATAAAGTGCTATAATAATAATAATAATAATAATAATAATAATAATAATGATGATGTCAGGGGAGATCTTTACCTTTACTTATTATATCATTTAAGTAGGTGAAGGTAAAGGTTTTCCCTTGACACTCAGTCTAGTCATGTCCGACTCTGGGGGATGTTACTCATCTCCATTTCAAAGCTGAAGAGCCGGCGTTGTCTATAGACACCCCCTAGGTCACATGGCTGGCATGACTGCATGTTGTGCCATTGCCTTCCCACCGAAGTGGTACCTATGAATGGATCAATTTATTGTCGAAGGCTTTCATGGCTGGAATCATTAGGTTCTTGTGGGTTTTTTCGGGCTATAGGGCCATGTTCTAGAGGCATTTTCTCCTGACGTTTTGCCTGCATCTATGGCAAGCATCCTCAGAGGTAGTGAGGTCTGCAAGCATCCTCAGACCTCACTACCTCTGAGGATGCTTGCCATAGATGCAGGCGAAACGTCAGGAGAAAATGCCTCTAGAACATGGCCCTATAGCCCGAAAAAACCCACAAGAACCTAGTGGATCAATTGTTTTACGATGCCATAAAGAAAGGAGATCAGATAATTCAGGGTGTTCAAAAGAAAGGAGGAAGTCCTAATGGCTCTTTGTCATAGAGGAAAGAGCAACACTGTTTTGGGATTGCCTTAGCAATGAAGGAGTGGTACAGAATATTGTATAGCAATTAAAGTTAAATACTGGGAGTTGGCTTATCTCCTCTCATAGAAAATTCTGCTGCTTACGTAGTGCAGGAGATACTTGTCAAAAAGTTTCTGCATTCTGGATCATGTGTTGGTTTCAGGATATGTTTTGACCACAAGCAAATAAACAAACTTGTGAGAGGGAAGTGAGGGGGAAAAAAGGGTTGTCCCAAATGTTTGCTGAATTTCAACACCAAGCTACAAATCCATTGTGACAAGACTGAAGGAAACAATGGTATGCGATGAATCATACCCATCTGACCAGGCTTCTTACCCAGGAAAATAAGACTGAGACTGCCTCATAAACACAATGCCAGCTCACAGAAACTAAGCAGATTGCTGTTATTAGCAGGCCACAAACAGATTATTAAGCATGGCAAACAACCCTCCCTAGCATCTTAGAGCAAAAGGATAATTTGCACACATGGCCGATAATGAGCATGGAAAAACTAACATCATTGTTCAAAAATAAAGTGGAGAAGCCGGGCAAGATTTGGACAACACCCTGTGTGTGGGATGGCTCATTAAGGAGCTGTAATGGGAAGGCACAGGAACTGCACACATGGCTGGGGAGAACAAGACAGCAATAAAGAGATCTAATTGGAAGGAACAGAAATGACACAAATACCACACAAGAATGAGTTTGCTATTAATAGGCTGATGCCATGTCACTAAAGACTACAATCATGATAAGAAACATATAAATAGAATTCAAACAATATCAACAGGTTTCCTTGGAATAAGAAACAACAAATATTGGCATCTTCCCTAATATTTCAACAAAAGCACAATGATAGTCCTATGCTCTCTTACTGGGAAACAATATTGAAATCGGGGCAAGAAATGATTAAGGATCACAGCTTGGGAGGATTCCTTTTCCACAGAAGACGATCTTCTGATCCTACAGTGCCAGGCCCGTAGCCAGGATTTTGATTCGGGGGGGGGGGGGGGGCTGAGTTTGAGTGAAAGAGGGTCTACCCTAGCAAACCTTTTGTATTGTTACCCCAGTATCCCCATGCATATGAGATATATTGAGCATGATGATCAGATCATGATATGAATAAACATAACAGTTTAAATAATGTACCAGTAAGGCCTTTTCACAGACCACCATGAGATTTTCAGAGGGGGGGGGGGGGGCTGAAGCCCCCCAAGCCCCCCCCCCCCCGGCTACATGTCTGCACAGTGCTAATCATGAATGAACCTTCAGAATGATTCAGAATGGTGCCACACTTTTATCTCGCCCTGACTCGCCTTCAGGCTGAAAAGGGCAGGATAAAAGTGTGGTAAATAAATACCCAACTTACCTATCTGAACGTGTCTCCCCTTACGAACCTTCCAGAAAGATAATCTGGGGAGGCCCTGCTCTCGATCCTGCATGCTTCACAGGTGCGCTTTGCGGGGATGAGGGACAGGGCCTTCTCAGTGGTGGCCTCTCGGCTGTGGATCTCCCTTCCTGGGGATATTAGATCGGCCCCCTTCCTCCTGACCTTTAGGAAAAGAGTAAAAACCTGGCTCTTTGAGCAAGCTTTTGAAACCTCATTGTAACTCAGTATTGTGAACAAATATGGAATGGTTAATGATGCAAATGGACATGGATTTAAACCCAGAACGTATTGATTTTTATAGTTTTACATTACTTCTTGGGAGGAGAGCAATGTCCAGTCTCGATAAAATAGTGAAGAGTAGAGACATCACACTGGCAATGAAGATCCGCATAGTTAAAGCAATGGTATTCCCCATAGTCACCTGCAGATGTAAAAGCTGGACCATAGGCTGAGCGAAGGAAGATAGATGCTTTTGAACTGTGGTGTTGGAGGAAAGTTCTGAGAGTGCCTTGGACTGCCAGAAGGTCCAATCAATCCATACTTCAGGAAATAAAGCCTGACTGCTCATTGGAAGGAAGGTTAGTAGAGGCAAAGATGAAGTACTTTGGCCACATCATGAGAAGAAAGGAAAGCTTAGAGAAGACAATTATACTGGGGAAAATGGAAGGAAAAAGGAAGAGGTGCCGACCAAGGGCAAGATGGATGGATGGGATCCTTGAAGTGACTGGATTGACCTTGAAGGAGCTGGAGGTGGTAACGGCCAACAGGGAGCTCTGGGCTGGGCTGGGCTGGTCCATGAGGTCACGAAGAGTCGGAAACAACTGAATGAAAGAACAACAACAAACATTGTTTTTATATGACTTTTATTATGTGATTTAACCTGTTTTAAATGATGTATTTATGTGTGTTCGGCATCTAATTGTTGCCAGTCTGTACGCCGCCCTAAGTCGCCTTTGGGCGGAAAAGGGCAGGATAAAAGTGTGGTAAATAAATAAATAAATGGTGGATAGCATAAGGATGTTATCTGTGCCCCAAATTAGGAGTCGGGAGCTCATGTGAGGGCTCCCTCACGGTCTCACCACTTGGCAAGGCCGCGAGGCAGCCGGGGGCTCCTTCGCGTGAGCCCTCCCTTGGCTGCCTCACGGTCTTGCCAGCTGGCAAGGCCGCAAGGGAGCCGAGGGCTCCTTTGCTTGAGGCCTGGCCCTCGCCTGACTCTTGCCACTGCCAGGCAGCGTGATGGATCCTCCCGCCTCTGGCTCTCACCACCTGCCAGGCTTGCCAGAGGCACTAGCCTCCCTCACAAATCTGGGCTCAGATCCTACAGAATGCACCAAGCAACAGCAACTCAAGGTATGTATATTTTTACCAAACCTCTGCAGTATTTTCTTTCAGTCATGGGATTCTGTATGCCAAGTTTGGTTCAATTCCATGGTTGTTGGCATTCAGCATGCTCTTTAATGCCATGGGAACTATACATCCAAGCAGCTACAACTCCCAAATGTCAGGGTCTATTTTCCCCAAACTCCACCAGTGTTCAAATTTGGGCATATTGAGTATTTGTGTCACGTTTGGTCCAGATCCATATTTGTTTGAGTTCACAATACTCTCCAGATGTAGGTGAACTTCATCTCCCTTAAATCACTGTCAATTCCTCCCAAGCCCCTCCAGTATTTTTTTTTTTACATGAGAGTTCTGTGTGGAGGTCTCAGTGGTCTGTGGAAGTCAGAGCTGAATCGGTTGAAGGTACTGCAAATCTGTTTTCCATACTCCTCTAAACATATTTTTTTTGATTAATCATGATGCTTTAATTATGTTGAATTCATAACAATGAAAACACACCCTGCATATCATATATTTACATTACAATTCGTAACAGTAGCAAAATTAGAGATATAAAGGAGCAATGAAAATAATTTTATCGTTGGGGGTCGCCACAACATGAGGAACCATATTTAGGGGTCACAGTGTTAGAAAGGTTGAGAACCACTGTACTAGCACCTCCTGTGTGGGGATTTCAGGGCTATAAATCAGTAGCAGGAGCAGTCAGCCGTCACTGGTAACAACAACCCTGATATTGCTGTTTTCACTCCAATGGAATCTGTTTTGTGTCTGCTGCTAAAGACTTAGTTCATTGCCTGTTGTCTGATGGAAGACTGCTGTTTCTTTTGGGGTTGTGTAAGAGACGTTCATTTGTGTCTGGATTAAGACTTCCTTGCTTTCTTTTACACTTTTCAATTGCATTTGCTTATCCTTTGTGTTTGCTGAAGTAAAGCATTTTTCTTTAACTTTCAACATTGTCTAAAGGCTGTTTTGAAGGGTGTAGTAGAATCTACCTTTAAGACGACAAGGCCGAAGCCTGCATGACAGTGGCTGTCATCTTGGAGGGCAGGCATAGCAGGAGGAGGAGTCAAGCTGACTCCTGATTGGGTATAGCAATTGGGGAGGAGTCGGTTTAGAGAGGGAAAATAAGCTGCCAGTTTGTGACAGGAGAGAAGGGTCTTGACTTGAGACAGAGAAGGTTGTGATTTTAAGAGGGGAAGTTACAGCAGGGATCTGACAGAAAGGGAACAGCTTTTAGTGAGCCTTAAGTTTAGGGAAATAGGCTGAGACAATAGGCTAGTATTTTACTGTGTTGTGAGAGCCAGTAAAAGAAAGATTTGTCTCCAGAGCTTACTACCCTGTGGTGGAGACAGATAGGGATCTGTTCTCCAGGGATACTGTGTCTAAAGTTAGAACAGTATGTTTAAGGAGTCTCACAGTTGTTAAAAGCTTTTCTATCAGGGGAACTGTTTGTTTAAGTAACCAAGTTTCTGCAACTGAATCACGCTTCTGTACCACTCATTTCTATGAGTTGTTGTTAATATAAAGTTCAATAAACTCTTTCTTGTTAACTTTTAACTGGTGTATGCCTCAATCCATCCATTTCCTCAGAACTCATGCTGTCAAACCATTTCAAAGTCCAGTCAGCCAATAGAGGAAGCCATAGAAGAATCAAGAGCTCAAACACCCCTTACCTAAAACACATTCACACCTTTGGTTCCTCAGGCCAATATTTCTGAGGTGGCGGCGGCTTATACTACCAAGAACATTCGGTCATTGACATATTCAACATAGGGTCAGCCTTAATTTTATTATATTGGTGGCAGCGGCGGGATTGATCGTTCGTCCACCCTGCCCAGATAGCCTTTAATTTTTATTATAAAGGGCAACCCAGGACACAATTTTTCCTAAACATATATGGGGTCGATGTCATGTGGAAGGATTTTCCTCTCTACCTGTGTTGTTGCACATATGAGCATCTGGACTGGAGGACGAAACCTGGTTCAGAGAGACAACTCCCCATCTTAAGGATGGGAAACATTTTTAATAATTTAGAATACCTACTAGAATCATGAGAGTTGTAGTCCAATACAATTGAAGGGCCAAAGATTACTGCACTCCATACCCCATCCTGGGAAATATTGTCCCTTTTTCAAAGCACACTTTTGATTAAAACTACTGAGCAGCTTTCTTGGAATAGCGTTGTTCAAACATATGCTACTCAGAGAGTGAAACAAGCATATCTTTAATTAGAATACAGGGCAGAACACCACCATATGATAAAAAGAAGTGGGTGGCATTCATGCATAAGCTGCCATGGTGCATCCTGAAAAAAGTGCTGCATCAGCACAGCAAAGCTTGCAATCCTAGTAGAAATAAAATGAGATCATCTGTTTTGAATTCATGTGGCTGAATCACAGCTCTTTCCCATTCAAGCTCCACTTTTGGTTAATCTCGGTGTTTATAAAACTATTAGCGGATTACCATATTTATTTTCCTGTAGCTCTGAACAAAGGGCAAAGAGTGGATAAATCTTTGCAGAGCTGAGCAGAAATGTTTTAAAGCTATGCAGTTTCTTCTGAGCTTTGGTGTACCATGATTTCCAAAAGTAATGGATAATTGGTTTAAAAAGATAACATCTATTAATTCATTTTATAGGAAAGGCAGTAGTTATAAGAAAGCTGTAGGCATTGTAAAAGGGAAGAAGCAGAATTGTTTTGTGTTTTCAGTAATGAACTCATTGGTTTGCCAAAAGTTCTCAACTGTTTGGAGAAACGTTTTGCACCTCTTTCTTAAAGTAGCCCAAGGAATGGTACAAGTGTAAAGAAATGCACAACTGGGACAACTGTTGCACTCCAGGACAGGAAAAGCCCTCTGACTTTAAACACCACACCGTTGGATAGGGAAACAATCCTTTTACTGAAGATAATTAAAAAGCATGGAAGTAAAAAGCACTTTAAAGAAATAGGTAAATCCAATTAGGTAGGAAGATAAGCAGGAACAAAGTAGTCCAGGGTAATAGTCCAGCAAAGTCCATAAAAACAAAGTCAAAACTTCCCAAACAAAATGCAAGAAATCAGGAAACATGATTCCAAGGCATGAATATAAATAAATACATACATATCATAGAGCCTGAATGATAGAATGGAATAGCTCTGACATTTTGCTCATGAACTTCCCATAGGAAAGTCTGACTAGTCAGTACATTAATCTGAGCCAGCTGTGGATCATCATCATCATTTTAGATTCAGTCCTAGTCTGATTAGTGAGTGCATTTAAGAAATCTCTATAATGACATCCCTCTTAACAATGCCAATGGGTGGGAATGAAAAACATGTTCATATCAAACATCTTGCCACATATCTGCCAGCATGAACAGACTTGCACTGATACCATCATTTTTTCTTTACACAAAACGCCAGGGTAGGGCAACTGCAACATGGGCCAAATTTCACCACTGAATAATACAGAGCATGCAGATTGAACAATGTTGTATTCAGGTTCCAATAAAAATTGAGACAGAATAGTGAATTATTTTAATATTTGTCTGTATGTTTTGGTTGTCGGTGGAAGAGAAGAGGTAAATATATTTTCTGAAAAATTATACTGGCCAACACGCATTTTGATACCTCAAATATTAACCCTGTTTCGGGGTATATTTGACTTGCTGATTCCAAAAACGGCACCAGTTTCCCCGTATCAGCTCTTGTTTTGGAAACACAGAACATATGATATCTACCAGTTGCTGTCTGTTTGTCCATAGAAAACCATTATTATTATTATTATTATTATTATTATTATTATCTTTATTTATACCCCGCAAAATCTCCCGAAGGACTCGATGCGGCTTACAAAGGCCAAGGCCAACAACAACAACAACATACAAATGTAACAGTAAAATTCATAAGCAAATAATAAAACATCAAGCAAAACAATAAAACACTAAAAACAATGACACCATGACGTATTAAAACCTAAAGGCCGGGCCAAATGTAATAGACAAAATTTAAAAGTGCTGAACTTGACAGGAAGTATGTAGAGGTTTTTTGGAGGTAGGTGCAATGTGCAGACAATCCTGGTCTCTAACAAAGTGTATTTGGGACATGATGCCAGGAGTTTCCTAATCTGGAAAGGCACACTGGAACAGCCAGGTCTTCAGGGTCTTCCTAAAGATTGCCAACGTCGGGGCTTGTGTGATGTCCTTGGGGAGAGAGTTCCAGAGTCAGGGGGCCACCACAGAGAAGGCCCTGTCCCTCGTCCCCACCAAACGCGCTTGCGATGCAGGTGGGATTGTGAGCAGGGCCTCTCCAGATGACCAAAGGGAATGCGCGGGTTCATATATGGAGATGTGATCACACAGGTAGGCGGGTCCCAAACCGTTTAGGGCTTTGTAGGTGAGCACCTGCACCTTGAATTGGGACCGGAAGATGAACGGCAGCCAATGGAGCTCCTTAAACAGGTGGGTTGACCTCTCTCTGTAAGGAGCGCCAGTTAACATCCTGGCCGCTGCCCGCTGGACCAGTTGGAATTTCCGAGCCGTTTTCAAGGGCAGCCCCATGTAGAGCGCATTACAGGAGTCCAATCTAGAGGTGACCAAGGCATGGACCACCCCGGCCAGATCGGCCTTTATGAGGTATGGTCGCAGTTGGCGCACGAGTCTCAATTGTGCAAAAGCCCTCCCGGCCACCGCTGATGCCTGATAACATGATAACAAGATCAATGAAACTGGCTGATGTGATCGATCTAATGCAACTTTCTGAATCAGCACCCCAAATATCTCCAGGAACAGGTCTAAAAACCAAGACACCAAGTATTCTTTTGATGTTGGGCTGAGTTATTTTCTGTAATGAATTTATTAAATACTGAAAACTTGTTGGAAAACTATACTTTTCAGCTCTTGGGTTAAACAAAAGGTTAATGAAAGAACGGAATCTCACTGTGCTTTCCAAGAAAAAGGCATAGTTCAAGGTGTCCTGTCTTAGTTCAAAGTGTGCCACACATCCATTTATCTCACAGGAATGTATAAACATGAATACTTGGCATCCTTCAGGGTTGAGGCAAAAGTTAAGGTTTAAATACAAGAGTCCATGCTGCCTCCCCAGCTTTGTTTCTTTTTTGAGTCATGTGTTGACTTTTCTGAACATCCTTCCTAAGGACGTTCTGTGATTGCGTTGTCTCCATCAGAAGATGTCACAATAACATTTTTGATTGAAAAAATAAATAAATAAATAAGAGCCATGATAGGCTCTTAGCTTGATTGGAAAAAGTTACAGACTCGTACCTCCCATACCACACCCTTTTCCTAGAAGTGTAATCAAAAATATAGGAGAGCAAAGGAAGTTGAAATTACACGACAGTGCTTCCTGTTTTTTTATGGTTGAAGTTAAGTGTTATTTCAAGATATTTGCCATGTGTTTGACAGAACTATCCCTCTGATAAAGGAAAACAGTATTTCATCCTGCTCTGCTATTCCAACAAAAGAATATTTGCAAGATGTGATTTCCTACAAAACTTCAAATTCAACAAATTTTCAGTGCCCTCATATCAATTAATAATAATATACAGTCATCCCTCCACATTCACTGGGGCTAAGGGTACAAGAAAACAAAGGAAACATTTTATTTATTCCTAGAGAACACCACTCTAGGAATATCTAGGTCATCCAGCACGTTATAGTTAACTTCTGTCTGAAGTTTACCAAATAGTTTTTCTGGAGGACCTAGAAATGTCTAGAAGTATTCTGCCTAGGACTCTCTAGATCCCCCATTGTGACTTCTGGTAGATGTGGACCATAGAATTGCAATGGAAGACCTAAATATTCCTAAGCAGGACAAATTAATCAAACCCATGAATAATCAAAAATGCAAATGTGAAGGACTGATTGTCGTTTTAATCCCACAGATGGCAGGGTGCTATTGCTTGTTTCTAATTCTTAACAAATAAATTTATATATAACCATAATTACCATACTTTCCCCCCTTTTTCATTCCCTTCTCCCTCTCCACACCCATAGTTTTAAGCTGCTGAGCCAGGAAGACGATTAGCTGGGTTAAGACAAGCCGTTTTAAAGCGTTTTAAAGAACGGATTCCTGTAAGTGCTGACTCCATTTTTACTTCGGATTGTTTTTGGATGGACATCTCATTCTGACTTAATCTTCTGCTTTTGGACGTGCTATGGGCTTGGGACAGTTTTTTGATAACGCTTTTCCTTGCTTCCACCTTGTTTCCTTGTGATTTCTAACCCTGTGATTTTGAAGCAGTTTGCTTGAACGTTCTGTTATCCCAGATTATATACCAGGATAATCCGGATTATTTGCTAAATTACTTTTTCGTACAGCAATTTGCTACAGACTTTAAGTTCTTGATAGATATACATTGAATTAAGTGCTTCTAGCTATTTTGTTGTTATAATAATATAATAATATATTATATTATATTATATATATTATAATATAATATACAATAATATAATATAATAATATAGTAATATAATAATATAATATATATAATATAATATAATATATAGTAATAATAGTTTTAAGCTGCTGAGCCAGGAAGACGATTAGCTGGGTTAAGACAAGCCATTTTAAAGCGTTTTAAAGACTGGATTCCTGTAAGTGCTGACTCCATTCTTACTTTGGATTGTTTTTGGATGGATATAATATAATATAATATAATATAATATAATATAATATAATATAATATAGTTGTTGTTACTTTTATCACACCAACAGTCAACAACAGAGGGAGAAGGAAGCTTCAGAAGTTCCCCCTGTCCCGTTTGGAGGTTTTTTTCTGCGCATTGCGCAATTGCGTACGCCATTAACGAATCGATTCGTATATTAACAAAATTTCGTAAATATCGAAATTTTGAAAATGGAAATTTCGGAAATCCAATCAGATTAGAAGCGCTGGCACCCCCTAGAAACGAAACGAGTTTAGAACCATTTTTTTTCTTGATCAACCAAGCCTACTAGCAACTATGCTGAACTGAATGCCTGATCACCATCTCCCAAAGCAGTTACTTTATTTTCTGATTGAGAATGGAAAACAGGATGTCAGTGGGCATCAAAAATGATTTAAAGATGGACTTAATGATAAAAAAAAATGTGGTATAAAAATTTTAAAAATCCCAAGCCGACATAATCGAGCCTTGTAACCGGAAGTCAGCTGTTAGTAATGGTGCTATAGATTTTGAGGAGGCATGAATAGAGGGTGAAAGGGAGAAAGGTACCAAGAGGAAGGCATGTCAAGCAAAGCCTTGTCGGAACCACCTTCCATCTGGAAATGTATGCCCTCATTGGAAAAGACCATGCTGATCCAGAAGAGATCCCTCTCTACAGTCACTTACAGCCTCACCACCAAGACTCTATCTTTGGAAGATAATAATACTCAGTCACAAGTAATTGCCTATGATGAAACTATTCATCTTTACTACATGGGATTCCCAACACCCCAATTTAAAAATCTGAATGGAGTTAAACTGTCAGAACATCTAAGCACATAAAAACAATTAATAGCTCTTCAATTTTATATATGTACTAGCTGTACCCGCCATGCGTTGCTGTGGCTCTCCTTCTTTCTCTTTCTCTCCTTCCTTCCCTCCCTCTTTTCTTCCCTCTTTTTCTTTGCCTTCTATCTTCCTTCTCTACCTGTTTCTTTTCTCGCTTCCTTTGCTCTTTGGTTCCATCCTTCCTTGTCCCTTTCCTTCCTTCCCTCCCTCTTTCTCTCTTTCATTCCTTTTCTCCTTCCTTCTCTCTTTCGCTTTTTTATTTCCTTCTCTCATTCCTTCCTTCTCTACCTTCCTTTCTTTCCTTCTCTCCCTCCTTCTCTCCTTCTCTCCTTCCTTCGTTCCCCCTTTCTGTGTGTTTTGTGTGTGCATATATGTGTGTATATATTTGTGTATATATTTGTGTATATGTGTATACATGTGTGTTTGTATACATATGTGGTTTTGTGCATGCGTTGTAATGTATTTTTTTATTTTTTGGCCTTTTAAGTCTCTTCCACTGTGTTTTTCAGTGGTGCAGTGGGTTAAACCCCTGTGCCGGCAGGACTGAAGACCGACAGGTTGTAGGTTCGAATCCGGGGAGAGGCAGATGAGCTCCCTCTATCAGCTCCAGCTCCTCATGCGGGGACATGAGAGAAGCCTCCCACAAGGTGATAAAACATCAAAATCATCCGGGCGTCCCCTGGGCAACGTCGTTGTAGACGGCCAATTCTCTCACACCAGAAGCGACTTGATTTCTCAAGTCACTCCTGACACGACAAAAAAAGTGTTTTTATGAGTGATGGTCACTTATTGGCCTTATAGGTGTATTGTGTTCAAATTTGGTGTCAATTCATCCAGTGGTTTTTGAGTTGTGTTAATCCCACAAATGAACATTACATTTTTATTTATATAGATACACACATAGAAAGACAAAATTGGAAAGCTGTAAAGCTCTATTTATCTGTAGAATGTTAAAGTTGCATGAACAGGAGATGAAAGAAAAATGCCCATCTGTTCTTCCTAGTACAATGTGAGGTTATTCTGGTATATTCCACTTGGGGGAAGCATCTTTCTGTACTATCAAACATAGCTGAAAAGGCATATGAAAGTACAGGTTATAGTTGACTTATATTGACAAATCTAATAAAGGAAAATGCTAGTATATTTCTTTTGGATTCTGTAATATAAATTAGGATCTATTTGCATTTACTTTCATGTTTCTTTCTGGCAAATCTCAAACACAGTTTTTCTGTAGACTGATAGTTTTCAAGAATGCTTAGTATTTATTTATTTATTGTGTCAAGCGAATTGAGGATACAGTTATAATGTATTTGAAAACACAAACAAAGTTAAAAACTTGGTATTATACTAAATGTCCTTTGACCAGAAGCTGGCCACTTGGAGTGCCTCTGGTGTCACTGTGAGAAGGTCCGCTGTTGTGCATGTGGCAGGGCTCAGGCTGCATTGTAGTAAGTGGTCTGTGCTTTGCTCTTTTCCACACTTGCATGTCATGTACTCCACTTTGTAGCCCCATTTCTTAAGATTGGCTCTGCATCTCATGGTGCCAGAGTGCAGTCTGTTCAGTACCTTCCAAGTCGTCCAGTCCTCTGTGTGTCCAGGAGGGAGTTTCTCATCCGTTATTAGCCACGGATTGGAGCCCCCGGTGGCGCAGTGGGTTAAACCCCTGTGCCGGCAGGACTGAAGACCGACAGGTAGTAGGTTCGAATCCGGGGAGAGGCGGATGAGCTCCCTTTATCAACTCCAGCTCCTCATGCGGGGACATGAGAGAAGCCTCCCACAAGGATGATAAAAAAAAAATCAAATCATCCGGGCGTCCCCTGGGCAATGTCCTTGCAGCCGGCCAATTCTCTCACACCAGAAGTGACTTGCAGTTTCTCAAGTTACTCCTGACATGACCAAATAAAAAAAAAAGCAACGGATTGAGGTTCTGGATTTTCACCTGCCACTTTTGGACTCTCACTTGCTGAGGTGTTCTTGCGAGTATTTCTGTAGATCTTAGAAAGCTATTTCTTGATGTAAGGCATTGACGTGCTGGCTGATATCCGAACAGAGGATGAGCTAGAGATATACTGTCTTGGTCCTTTCATTATTGGCTGCTAGGTTAAAAGGTAAGTCCAGTCGTTTCCAACTCTGGGGGGTGGTGCTTATCTCCATTTCTAAGCCAAAGAGCTAGTGTTGTCCGTAGACACCTCCAAGGTCATGTGGCCAGCATGGCTGCATGGAGCACCATTACCTTCCGCCAGAGTGGTACCTATTGATCTACTCACATTTGCATGTTTTCGAACTGCTAGGTTGGCAGAAGCTGGGGCTAACAGTGGAAGTTCACGCCGCTCCCAGGATTCGAACGTGCGACCTTTTGGTCAACAAGCTCCACAGCTCAGCTACTATAGGTTTTTAATCATTTACTCCTAGGAACAAAATAGTGTTTGGAAGTGGCAAAATGATTACCTATGCCATACACTTACTTTAGGGCACCATTAAATCTAATATCAAATTATGTAATCAATACATTTCCATATGCATTTGATCAAGATATCTTGTAGTTCCTTTGAGACCAAGAGAAAGAAGCTGGTAACATAGGTTTTCATACACTAGTTACACCAGCAAAATAAGTTGCATCTGATAAAATAGACTTCACCAGTAAAATAATTCAGCTACAATTTGGAGTATTTTACCTGGATTGAGCCAATTAGAGATTTACCTATTAAAATCCTGACACATATGTAAAGAAACCAGTTTTTGTATTGTCGAAGGCTTTCATGGCCGGAATCACTGGGTTGTTGTAGGTTTTTTCAGGCTATATGGCCATGTTCTAGAGGCATTCTCTCCTGATGTTTCACCTGCATCTATGGCAAGCATCCTCACTACCTCTGAGGATGCTTGCCATAGATGCAGGCGAAACGCCAGGAGAGAATGCCTCTAGAACAGTGGTTCTCAATCTGTGGGTCCCCAGGTGTTTTGGCCTACAAATCTCAGCCAATTTTTCAGCTGTTAGGACTTCTGGGAGTTGAAGGCCAAAACATTGGGGGACCCACAGGTTGAGAACCACTGCTCTAGAACATGGCCATATAAACCGAAAAAACCTACAACAACCCATACTAATTTTTCCTCAAACCGTGGAGTCACAAATGAGTTTTTAATAACTGTATTAATTCCTAAAAGTAACACTTTCACTGTGAAATAATTTCTCCTACAAAACTGTGATTTTTTTCACCTGCTTACAAAACCCCTTAGAGAGACTCTGAAAGCTTTTGCTACCAACTCCTTTCTTCCAGTTAGTTGCAACTATAGTACTAAATCCCTTTGTATAGTGACCCAGACTAACATAGCTATGTCTTTGTATGTGATGTGCATATGATTTCCACCCCTGAACAGGATTGCTGAATAGATTTACATGAAAACAAGTCCATGTGAAACAATATTCTTCCAGGTGAATAAGATTAGGACCAAGACATTAACTTAAATAAGATGACCTTGAAATAAGTTCTCAATTAGCATAACTGCACCTTTAGTATGTGTGTCTTCACGTTCTTTAGACTAATCTAGACTTTCCTGAAAACTATTAAAGTTTGTTTTCTTTTTGTTTTTTTCTGTACTGAATTATTAGTAGCATTATATTTACTCCATTTAAGTAAGTTTAAAATGAATCTATTGGCAAATTCTTGGTCGTTTTGCTAAGTTTCAAACTAGTCTGAGTTATAGTCTCTCCCTCAAGGATACTGGCTATTTTGTATTACTGGCACCAGCATCATATTGGCTGACACATCAGAATTAATTAAGATTAATGATAATGTACTTCCTAATAGAGACAATGTAAGTACTGATGCTCAAATCTCTCCCTACCTGCAACGGTGTCATTATACCCATCTCCATTTTCCTTGGTTAATAATTCTATTAACCTTTCTTGTCTTTATGCTATCAGAGCTTACATGATATACTGCATCTTTCGATTCAGACTTCCTGACAATTTAAATCTTCAATCATGGTAAAAACAGTGAGCAGTTAGTCCTTTTAATTCTGTTTTGAAGACACTATATACAGCAAATATAATTGTTATTTTAAAAAACTGAACACGAAAGAAGCATTTTGATGATGATGATAACAGCAAAAATAAGAACAATGATAATGCTTATTTATGCTCTTTCCACCAAAGGAGAGAACATCAAATATTACAATAAAAAAGACAATACATCATACAATATAAATATATATAATATCCCTAATATTACATCAGTCACTACGTATTTCAAGCTTAACCAAGTAGCTTAATTTGGGACCCTTCCACACAGTCATATAACCCAAAATATCAAGGCAGAAAATCCCACAATATCTACTTTGAACTGGGTTATCTGAGTCCGCAATACCATATATTCCAGTTCAAAGCAGAAAATGTGGGATTTTATTCAGCTGTGGGGAAGGGGCCCAGTGATTCTATAGGTCCTTCCACACAGCCCTATATCCCAGAATATCAAGGCAGAAAATCCCACAATATCTGCTTTGAGCTGGGTTATCTGAGTCCACACTCAGATAATGTAGGATTTTTTGCCTTTATATTCTGGGATATAATAATAATAATAATAATAATAATAATAATAATAATAATAATAATCTTTATTCATAACCCGTCTCCATCACCCCGAAGGGGACTTGGGGCGGCTAACATGAGGCCAAGTCCAAAGACAATACAGTATAATTAAACACAAAACAACAGTAAAATTACATCACAACAAAATACATAAAATAACAGAATAAAATAAACAGTGCAAAATAACATAATAAAAATCAAACACAAAGGGCAGGCCAGATGCACAAGATAAAATGGTGAGATAGGAATATAAAAGTATAATTATGAGGGGGGAGCCCAAGAAGGAGGAGCAATGGGGTTTAACCTTTATTATCACAGGGGAAAGTGCATCATGAGGAAAACTGTAGATGGAGACAATGGATTAGTTGAATGGGCACTCTCCGAAAGCACATCAGAAGAGCCAAGTTTTTAGATCTAAAAGGGCTATGTCAAAGGACCCTGAGGCCCCTTCCACACAGCTGAATAAAATCCCACATTTTCTCCTTTGAACTGGAATATATGGCAGTGTGGACTCAGATAACACAGTTCAAAGCAGATATTGTGGAATTTTCTGCCTTGATATTCTGGGAAATAGGGCTGTGTGGAAGGGCCCCAGGAAGAAGGTCTTCCCTGTCTTATGAAAATAGATGAGCTTCTTCTCCAGTCAGAGGTCCAAAGCAAACTATGCTTCTGTTCGTTTGCCTTCAATCCATCCGTGTGCATATTTGTATGTTTTAAATTGTATGATAATGCTTTTATGTGAAGCCGCTTTGAGTCTCCTTCAGGAAAGGAAAAGCAAGGCAGAAATGAAAATAATAAAAACAACAAAAACAACAACAACAACATGGGGTATAAATGAATATAATAATAATAATCAGCAACCTTTGTAGTTTGGCACACCGGGTCCCAAACCTGCGGTTCTTGCAGTAGCTGAAATCACACATCAAACTGAGCAGGAATACAGTCAAAATGGCCCTGGCAGGAGAAGTCATTTTCACCAGTAATACAAGGATTCCTGATGAAGGTAGTGTTTTGTTAAAAACCCTGTTTTCTTAACTGTAGTAGTTTCCCAGTCTATTTCTAGAACTAATCCCCTTCCCATGCTTGATTTTCTGATGACCTTGCAGAATGTTTATTTTGTCTACTTGCCACACATATCTTATTTAAGCTAGACATTGAGAGCTTTTGCACAATTAAAACTTGTACGCCAGCTGCGCCTGTACCTTGGGAAGTCGGATCTGGCCACAGTGGTCCATGCTCTTGTTACATCCCAAATAGATTACTGCAATGCACTCTACGTGGGGTTGCCTTTGAAGACTGTTCGGAAACTTCAATTAGTCCAGCGGGAGGCAGCCAGATTACTCACCAGAGCATCATACAGGGAGCATACCACCCCTCTGTTATGTCAGCTCCACTGGCTGCCGATCCAGTTCCAAGCACAATTCAAAGTGCTGGTTTTGACCTACAAAACCCTATACGGTTCCGGCCCAGTGTATCTGTCGGAACGCATCTCCCTCTAGGTCCTGCCTCGGAGTTTAAGATCTTCTGGGGAGGCCCTGCTCTCGGCCCCGCCTCTATCACATGTGAGATTGGTGGGGACGAGGAGCAGGGCCTTCTCGGTGGTGGCCTCTCACTCCCCGGGGAAATTAGATCATCGACATCCCTCCTTTCCTTTAGAAGGAAATTAAAAATGTGGATTTGGGACCAGGTGTTTGGGTAATCTGGCAGATAAATAAAGGACAATGACGACTGATAGGAATGGACAATGTGGAATGAATTTATGGATTCTGAGCTGGCGAACGTTAAGCATGAGATTGATTTTATTGACTATGATATATAATTGATTATTTTAAACTGTTATAACTGTTTTAATTGCTGTTTATATATGTTTATCTGTATTATTGTGTAGGCATCGAATTGTGCCTTTTATAAGCCGCCCTGAGTCCCCCCTCGGGGGTTGAGAAGGGCAGGGTAGAAATACGCAAAATAAATAAAATTAAAATAAACATTGCATTCTGCAAAGATTAATGAACTCAAACTGGTTATTGAATAAGAAAAATGTGAGCATATTTTCACATTTCCAAGACAATTTCACATACTTTGTTGAAATTTTAACTTGTTAAAGAAATTAATTTCTATTGATGAACCACCTGAAGTCCATAATTCTCCTTCCCTGATGAGATGAAGAACCTGTTCATCCCTTCAACATGCCAATCATCTCACCAGGGAAGAAAAATTATGGACTTCAGGTGGTCCATCAATAGAAATTAATTTCTTTAACAAGTTAAAATTTCAACAAAGTATGTGAAATCATCCAGGAAATTTGAAAATATGCTCCCATTTTTCTTATTCAATAACTAATTTGAGTCCATTAATCTTTTCAGAATGCAAAGTCTAGAAAAAAATAAGATATGTGTGGCAAGTAATTACACCTTCCTTTCCCAGAACACAGATTGTACATTTATTCAGCCAGGAAAATACATTTATTATCAAATGTTTATTACTCGAATAGGAAAATCAATTCATGTCATTGCAAAAAGCAGAAATATCATTAACCAGCTGAAGACAAGAAAGAAATTTCTTTAAAAGCCTACCATTTACATAATTATTTAATCTGCGGAGAATGATATGGTTGGAATAATGGTATGATACAGTGCTCAATGGGATATACCGTTGCCTTGACTGCGATGTATTTCTGCAATACCACTCTATTCCTGATCAAACCATTTCATACTCCAGGAAGGAAGTATATTAAAGGCAAGGTGAAATACTTGAGAACATTTTTTTTTTTGTCGTGGCAGGAGCAACTTGAGAAACTGCAAGTCACTTCTGGTGTGAGAGAATTGGCCATCTGCAAAGACGTTGCCCAGGGGACGCCCGGATGTTTTGATGTTTTTACCATCCTTGTGGGAGGCTTCTCTCATGTCCCCGCATGGGGAGCTGGAGCTGATAGAGGGAGCTCATCCGCGCTCTCCCCGGATTCGAACCTGCGACCTGTCGGTCTTCAGTCCTGCCGGGACAGGGGTTTAACCCACTGCACCACCGGGGGCTCCACTTGAGAACTTGGAGAAGATAATGATGATGAAGGAAAAGGGAAGAGGGTCCAACCAAGGGCAAGATGGATGGATGGTATCCTTGAAGTGACTGGCTTGATCTTGAAGGAGCTGGGGGTGGCAACTGACAACAGGAAGCTCTGGTGTGGGCAGATCCATTAAGTCATAAAGAGTCGAAAGCGACTGAACAAATAAACAATAACAACAAAGAGAGAGAGTTGGTTATAACCACTTTTCAGCAGGGTGATGGCATTTTTTCAACTCTTAAACCTTTTATACACTAAATTTTTAAAAAGAAAATGGAAATAATTGCCATCATCAACTTTATTTATACTCTGCCCCCCCCCCCCCCCCCCCCGCAAAACTGGAACTCCGGAGAGAGAGTAAACACAACATCATATTAACTGACTAGCTATCCCCTGTCACGCGTTGCTGTGGCCCAGTCTGGTGATCTGGAAAATAAAGTAATGAGAAAGTGTTGGTTTCTAATATATGTAATTTCTTTATGCTTGTGGGTATTTTCTGTTGGTCATGGGGGTTCTGTGTGGGAAGTTTGGCCCAATTCGGTTGTTCGTGGGGTTCAGAATGGTCTTTGATTGTAGGTGAACTATAAATCCCAGTAACTACAACTCCCAAATGTCAAGGTCTATTTTCTCCAAACTTCATCTGTGTTTATATTTGGGCACATGGAATATTCATGCCAAGTTTGGCCCAGATCCATCATTGTAGTTCACCTACAATCAAAGAGCAATCTGAACCCCTACACCACAGTGCTCTCTGGATGTAGGTGAACTACAACTCTTCAACTTAATGTCAACGCCCACCAAACCCTTCTAGTGTTTTCTGTTGGTCATGGGAGTCCTGTGTGCTAAGTTTGGTTCAATTCCATCGTTGGTGGAGTTCAGAATGCTCTCTGATTGTAGGTGAACTATAAATTCCAGCAACTACAACTCCCAAATGACAAAATCATTTTTTTTAGTGATGATCACTCCTTGGGTTAGTAGGTGTCTTATGGCCAAATTTGGTGGCAATCTGTCCAGTGGTTTTTGAGTTATGATAATCCCACAAATGAACATTACATTTTTATTTATATAGACTAGCTGTCCCCTGCCATGCGTTGCTGTGGCCCACATGGGGGTTCTGTGTGGGAGGTTTAGCCCAATTCTATCATTGGTGAGGTTCAGATTGCTCTGAAGGTGAACTACAAATCCCAGCAACTATAACACCCAAATGTCAAGATTCTATTTTCCCCAAACTCCACCAGTGTTCACATTTGGGCATATTGAATATTCGTGTAGAGTTTGGTCCAGATCCATCATTGTTTGAGTCCACAGTAATCTCTGGATGTAGGTGAACTACAACTCCAAAACCAAAGGAGACTGCCCACCAAACCCTTCCAGTATTTTCTGTTGATCATGGGAGTCCTGTGTGCTAAGTTTGGTTCAATTCCACCGTTGGTGGAGTCCAGAATGCTCTCTGATTGTAGGTTAACTATAAATTCCAGCAACTACAACTCCCAAATGACAAAATCAATGTTTTTTTTTGTAGTGATGATCACTCCTTGGGTTAGTAGGTGTCTTATGGCCAAATTTGGTGGCAATTTCTCCAGTGGTTTTTGAGTTATGATAATCCCACAAATGAACATTACATTTTTATTTATATAGACTAGCTGTCCCCTGCCACGCGTTGCTGTGGCCCACATGGGGGTTCTGTGTGGGAGGTTTAGCCCAATTCTATCATTGGTGAGGTTCAGATTGCTCTGAAGGTGAACTACAAATCCCAGCAACTATAACACCCAAATGTCAAGATTCTATTTTCCCCAAACTCCACCAGTGTTCACATTTGGGCATATTGAATATTCGTGTAGAGTTTGGTCCAGATCCATCATTGTTTGAGTCCACAGTAATCTCTGGATGTAGGTGAACTACAACTCCAAAACCAAAGGAGATTGCCCACCAAACCCTTCCAGTATTTTCTGTTGGTCATGGGAGTTCTGTGGGCCAAGTTTGGTTCATTTCCATCGTTGGTGGTGTTCAGAATGCTCTTTGATTGTAGGTGAACTATAAATCCCAGGAACTACATCTCCCAAATGACCAAATCAAAATTTTTTGAGTGAAGGACATACACTGTATTGTTAGATGTCTTGTGTCCAAATTTGGTGTCAATTCGTCCAGTGGTTTTTGAGTTCTGGTAATCCCACAAACGAACATTACATTTTTATTTATATTGATTTTAGCTTAATTCCAAAAGTATGCTCTGAAAGGAAAAGCCTTTAACCTAAAAACTGTATCTTGGTATTTTAAGAGCGCTTCCTCCAAACTTCGGTCTATCTTTACTTTGAGCAAAAAGGAATCAAGTCATCAGAATATGCAGAAATTAATGTTGCAAGAGGACTGAGACAGAAATATCAGCTAAAACGTTAAGCAAATCTTAGCATAATTTCCTCTATGAAGAAATCAGGAGAATGGAAAAAAGGATTTTGTAACAGAGCACATCTTACACAATCTTTCATGAAGATAAATGATAGCATCTTGCATTGTTTTTAAATTATGTAGGGAACAAACTGGATAATATCAGCAGGCTTATAGGGAAGGCATCACCGTGGCTCTCGAATATCTCAGCTTGCCAGACCATGTAATAGAGATATCAGCAGCAACTCCACTTACTCACGGCTTGAGTCATTGCTAATGAAACACCAGAGAGGCAGAAGCAGTGATAAATGACCATTTCATTTCTAAAGAGTCTGACGGATTCCTAGTTTTGTTATAAAATGTTCTGAAAATCTACAAGTGGGAACGGCACCCTAGATAGTCGAACATGCGGTAGGTTGTGAGACGGCATTTAAATCCATTATTTCAAGAACCTGACATAATAGAAGGCAACGTTATGGATGAGATTACTCTCACACTGAGAATTATTAAATTACTCTGCGGGGTGTGACAAAGTAATCTAATAATCTTTGTCAAAGAAGATCGAGTCATCCTCTTTCTCCCACAATGCAGTGTAACTTAGTGCATTTATACTGAGGCTCTTTCGTAAGTAAAATAATGCCCTGCAAAATTTCACAAAAAATTACAGCTAAAGGAGTTATTTAGGCAAAAGAAAGTAACAACTGCTAAAACCTGACACAGGAGCTATAGGGCATAGCCTTGTTAGCCTCTGTTACTGGAGAACAAGCCCTATGAGGAGCGGCTTAAAGAGCTGGACATGTTAAGCCTGCAGAAGAGAAGGCAGAGAGGAGATATGATAGCTATGTATAAATATGTGAGAGGAAGCCATAGGGAGGAGGGAGCAAGCTTGTTTTCTGGGACACGGAACAATGGCTTCAAACTACAAGAAAGGAGATTCTTGTGACCTTGCTTGTTCTCTTCGACATCTCAGCGGCTTTTGATACCATTGACCGTGGTATCCTTTTAGGGAGGCTCGCTGGGATGGGACTCGGAGGCACAGTTCTTCTGTGGCTCTGGTCCTTTCTGGGGCTACCCTTGAAAATGGCCCGAAAATTACAACTTGTCCAACGGTCGGCAGCCAGATTAATAACCGGGGCAACTTACAGGGAGCGGTCAACCCCCCTGTTTAAGGAGCTCCATTGGCTGCTGTTCGTTTTCCGGTCCCAATTCAAGGTACAGGTTTTGACCTATAAAGCCCTAAATGGTTTGGGACCCGCCTAGCTTCGTGATCGTATCTCTCTCCATGAACCAGCCTGAACTCTTTGATCTTAGTGTCACGTTGCCAGGGCTCTACCTTATTTAGGTAGAGATGAATCAAACTCCCAATTTTATCAAACAGTTTAATTAAAACAGCACTTACTTGCTAGCTGTTTTAATAGACCAAAATATAAAACACAAAGATAGCACTCAGCTACAGAATAAACAAAAACTGATAGCAAAAATAACTTGGTAGTCCAGTTGTCAAACGCCAAGAGTTCAATAACAGAGTCCAGGGATCAAGAGTCTATATTGTAGTCAAAAGCCAGTCCAAAGGTTCAAGGTTCCAAGATTACAGGAAACAGGTCAGGATACCAAAAATCCAACAGACCTGGGGGGAAAACCAGCAACATCCACCACCAAAATGCAACAAATACTTTTCTCCCAAAAATCAGTCTCAAGGTTAGCTCCTTAAATCCAGTAACACCCAGCTGCAACCTATCCCCTGCATGCCTCCACCCAGAGGCAGCCCTAGGTAATTTTCAACAGTAAGCAAACAGTATTTTGGCTCCCCCTCCCCCCAACCAATCACTGATATATATTTTCTGTTCATCATGGGAGTTCTGTGTGCCATATTTGGTTCAATTCCATCATTGGTGGAGTTCAGAATGCTCTTTGATTGTAGGTGAACTGTACATCCCAGTAACTACAACTCACATATGTCAAGGTCTATTTTCCCCCAAGAGCGCCTCAAGAGCGCCCCTGGGCAAAATCAACTATACTGCAAATGCTTACTTTGCGTAATGGGTTGAGCCGCCCCTGCCTCCACCCTTAATAGCTTTCACCCATGAACTCCCACTTACAGATCACCAAACCCTCTAGAACTAATACTCACATTAACCCTTCCATCACCAACCACCATCAACTGCAGACCATATGACACTTAGGAGGAGGCCCTCCTTTTGCCCTTGCCAGTTTCTCAGACTCGCCTTGTGGGTACAAGGGAGAGAGCCTTCTCCTCTGTGGCCCCCCAACTCTGGAACTCATTACCTGGAGAGATAAGGAAAGCCCCTACCTTAAAAACCTTTAAAAAGAATCTCAAGACCTGGCTCTTCCGCTGCGCTTTTGGAGAGTAGTTACATATTCTTAACCTATTGCTTAACCTACACCCCCCCCCCTTGTACAAACGTCAGTCTATCACCCAGTCTCTTTACAAGTTCTCCCTTACAAATAATTCTGCTCCTTTATCTCACCCTGAGTTTTTAAATCATTTTATGTACATGCGGCCTGCTCACTGTCATTATGTTTACTGCTTTTAGTCATATGTTCTGTGTTTTACTGCAATGTTGTTTATTTTATTGTAACTTGTATCTTATTTTATTGTAATTTGTTGTTTGGCCTTGGCCTCATGTAAGCCGCCCTGTGTCCCCGTTGGGAAGATGGTGGTGGGGTATAAATAAAGATTATTATTATTATTATTATTATTATTATTATTATTATTATTATTTCCATCTGAACATTAGACTGTCCACGTCTCGCAGGTATATAGCAGGGTTGGGGGGACAATAGCTTTATAAGCAAGCACCTTGGTATCCCTACGGATGTCCCGATCCTCAAACACTCTCTGCTTCATTCGGAAAAATGCTGCACTCGCAGAGCTCAGGCAGTGTTGTATTTCAGTGTTAATGTTGGTGGAGAGGTGGTTGCCAAGGTAGCAGAAATGCTCAACTTTTTCTAATGTTACACAATTAAGCTGTATTTCTGGCATTGGAGAGGGTTTGGCTGGTGACTGCTGGAAGAGCACTTTGGTTTTCTTGATATTTAATGACAGGCTGAGCTTCTCGTATGCTTCTGCGAAGGTGTTTAGAGTGGCTTGTAGGTCTTCTGAATGCACACAAACTTCTAACTACAAGAAAGGAGATTCCATCTGAACATTAGGAAGAACTTCCTGACTGTGAGAACTGCTCAGCAGTGGAACTCTCTGTCCCGGAGTGTGGTGGAGGCTCCTTCTTTAGAGGCTCTTAAACAGAGGCTGGATGGCCATCTGTCTGGGGTGCTTTGAATGTAATTTTCCTGCTTCTTGGCACGGGGTTGAACTGGATAGCCCATGAGGTCTCTTCCAACGCTGTGATTCTATGAAACCATCAACAGCTTGAAAAAGATACAGCCTTGCAAGAGAAGATGCAGAAACCAATGAACAGAGCATTTCCCCTATTTTGCATAAGCTTATAAGAACTTGGAAAAAGTTAGTGCTTTGGCCTGTGACTCTCAAAGTCCCTCGGGCAGAGAGGTCAAAAAAGTAATTTTCCAAGGTCTGAGATTTACAATGGAGGTACTTTTTTTTAAAAAAAAATGCAGTTTCTAATTTAATCATTTTCAAATACCTCAAAGACTTCTGAAATATTATTCAGAACAGTGTCAGTCTGCAGTTGACAGTAAATTCAGTTCATAATATGAAGTTGTATTTGTGACCGTGAAAGAAGTCAAAATACAGAGACATATTAGTACACTTAAATAAAAATAATCATTTTTCTACAGTGGTCAAGCTATGCAATGGGCAGTGTATACTGAAATCTGGAGAGTCTATCTTACGGATTGAACAGGACCTCAGCTGGAAGACTGTGTCCAGTTCTGGGCCCCACAATTCAAGAGGGATATTGACAAGAGAGTGTTCAGAGGGCAACCCCAATGGCCAAAGGTTTGGAGACCAAGCCCTATTAGAAGGCATAAAGAGCTGGGTATGTTCAGCCTCAAGAAAAGGTTAGGTAAAGGTTTCCCCTAACATCAAGTCTAGTTGTGCCCGACTCTGGGGGGTGGTGCTCATCTCCATTTCTAAGCTGAAGAGCCAACGTTGTCCATAGACACCTTCTAAGTCATGTGGCCAGCATGACTGCATGAAGCACCATTACCTTCCCGCCAAGGGGGTACCTATTCATCTACTCACATTTCAATGTTTTTGAACTGCTAGGTTGGCAGAACCTCCAACCTTTTGGTCAGCAAGTTCAGCAGCTCAGTGGTTTAAGGTTAAGAGGTGGCACAATGGCCATGTTTAAGTATTTGAAAGGATGCCATATTGAGGAGGGAGCAGGCTTGTTTTCTGCTGCTCCGGAGACAAAGATTTAGAGCAATGGATTCAATCTACAGGAAAAGAGATAATAATAATAATAATAATAATAATAATAATAATAATACTTTATTTATATACCGCTCCATCTCCCCGAGAGGACTCAGAGTGATTCCCAAGGTAACATCACAAAACATACAAAGTAAAAAACAACCATAAGATTAATAAAACAAAATATAAGCATAAAAATTGTCGCCATAACACACATATATTAAAAGTAATTCTGCCTGTGCAAGGCAATTTAAAAATTTACAAGGCCAGGCCAAGATTTGTGCAAGCCCAAAAATTCTAGGGGGGCTAGGAATGAAGTGCAATGCTATGGCAGGCAACAATATTAGGTATGGGTCTGTGGCTGTTCATTCCGGGGCCGATTAGAGGAAATGCTCTGGGTAACTGGTAGGAAGAATAAGACTATATTCAAAAATGTGTAGGGCTGAGTTAGAACTGGTCATTTTCAAAGGCTTGTTGAAACCCTCAGGTCTTCAAGCTCTTACGAAAGGAGGGGAGGGATGGGGCCTGTCTTATTTCCCTTAGAAGGGCGTTCCAGAAGCGGGGGGCCACCACTGAGAAGGCCCTCTCTCTTGTCCCCACCAACCACGCTTGAGACGGTAGTGGGACCGAGAGGAGGGCCTCCTCGGAAGATCTTAGAGCTCGTGCCAGTTCATGTGATCGCGGAGATAGGCGAGGCCCGAACCGTTTAGGGCTTTATAGGTCATGACCTGCACCTTGAATTTGGCTCGGCAACTTATCAGCAGCCAATGAAGCTGTTTTAATAGGGGTGTTGTATGCTCCATATAGTTTGCTCCAGTAAGGAGCCTGGCTGCTGCCTGCTGAACCAGTTCAAATTTCCATCTAAACATTAGGATGAACTTCCCAACGGTAAGAGCTATACAACAAAGGGAATACGCTGCTGTGGATTTTGATGGAGTCTTTTGTGGAGGCGTTTAAATGACCCTCAAAGCTTTCAATGCCAAGGCAATATATGGTAGTTACATTTATACAGTCTTACAATTACAAAAAACTCTTTGAAGGTAATCATAAGGTTAACGTGGCCCATCTCAAGGCATCTCTCATTCACTTTTGGGTTCCTTAGCCTGGATCTCTACTACTTTGTCGTTGTCCCTGTAGAACTCTGCTATTTTAAAAAACTTTTATTCAAAACCAAGGTGTAAAATAAAGGGAAATGTCAGAATGAAGAACAGTTTGATTTCTGTTAGCATGTGTGTAAAAATCTTGAAAATGAAATTTCATTTCCTTATTTGCTTAGAAAGAATCAAAGCAACAGAAGGTGCCAACCAGAGGATTTGTTTTGTTGTTTGTTTGGAGCAGGCTGACATTTCCAATCAGAATCACAAATAGAAGTTATGAAATTCCTCTATGGAGATTATTATTGCAAACCAGTAATAGCAGTAGCGGGAAAGAAAACTTGGATTGTTTGTGAAATAATATTTTCCTAAGTCTGTTTCAAGGTAATAGGAAAGATACATTCAATAATTATGAAAACAAAAATGCACAGTGAGTTAGCATAGCAATTTCCCTTAGGCTACACTTGGGACTTTGAGTCAAGTCCTCTCCTCCCCTTAGGTTTGTACTTTTGGGAAGTACTAGAACATATGTCTTGTGTGAAAAAGATCTGTTTTCCTACTTATAATGATTCCTGATTTTTCAAAATATCGCCCGATACTTTGGCGAACCAGAGTATTAGATGAGTCAGACAAATAGTCATTATATTGCAGTAATATATTCACTATGGAGTGCAATCCAGGTTCATGTAAATGTATACCAATGTTACTCAACCTTTGGCTCTTCAGACATTAAGCACCCCCACTTCCGAAATATCTATTGCCCATGAGGCTATTGCTTCTGAGGTTCAAAGTCTAGTACATCTAGAGGACAAAAGACTAAAAACTACTGATTGTATTGGCAGCACCTCTATAATGGGCTCAGTAAGGAAGAAATCCCACTAACTTTCAGTTTTAGAACAAGAATGAAGAAAAGAGAAATTGGAGTGATTTATTTATTTATTTATTTCCTATATTTATACCCCGCCCTTCTCCCCCCGAAGGGGGACACAGGGCGGCCTAACCAAAGCATAATACGATGCTAGCATCATAAAAACAACCACCGTACAATCAAAATATTAAAAATTAAAACAATTAATTAAGACACATCCATTAAAATCGAAATCCAAAAACCGGTCCGGGTCAATTCATTGCCATAAGTTGTGCGATCTTCTTCCACTTGCTGCTCACTGATCAAACGTTTGGTCCCATAACCAGGTCTTGATTTTCCTTCTAAAAGACAAGAGGGAGGTGGCGAATCTGATATCTCTAGGGAGGGCGTTCCATAGGTTGGGGGCCACTGCTGAGAACGCCCTGTCTCTCGTCCAATGGATTAGGGAAAGGAGTTGGTTCTGGTTATTGATCATAGGACTGGATCATGCATATGCAAAAAGACAATGTATTCCAGGCATGGGCAAACTTTCTAACTTGAGGCCCACATGGTGGGCTGGAGCAAAGTGGGTGGGTCGGAAGGGAGGGAGTTCTCTCCAAATCCCCTCCCTATCCTTCCCTCCCCTTCCTCTTCGGTTTTGGAAGGAGAAAGTGAAGGAAAGACGGGAAACATTTGGATCTGAAAATGGTTAGCCTTGGGTTAGGCCAGTTTGAGATGGTTGATGGGAGAGGAATAGTGTATTCATTAGACCCCGTATTGCTTACTCCTGATATATAAACCTAGAATCCTAGAGCTGGAAGTGACCACCAAGGCCCATCCAGTTCAACCCCCTGCCATGCAAGAAGGCACAATCAAAGCACTCCCAATAAACAGCCTTTGTGGAAAAGCCTCCAGAGAAGGAGACTCCACCACACTTCCAGGCAGCCTATGCCACTCTCCAACAGCTCTTACTCTTAGGAAGTTCTTCCTAATCTTTTCAGTCAGATCTTTTCCCCTGCCGTTTGAAACCATTGCTCCCTTGTGCTCTGGTTTCTAGAGAAGTAGAAAGTCAGCTTTCTCCGTCCTCCTCAATGGGACACCCCATTAAATCTTGAAATGTGGTTCTCATGTTCCCTCCCTACCTTCTCTTCTCCCAGCTAAACATCCTCCAGGAGGAAGGAAAAAGAGAAAGGAGGAAGAAAGAAAGGGAGGAAGAGAAGGACGGAAGGAAGAGTGGAAGGGAATGGGGGGAGGGAGGAAAGAGAGAAGGAAGAAGAGACAAAAGGGAGGGAGGGAAGGAAGAAAGATAGGAAGGAAGGAATGAAGGAAGGAAGGAGAAAGAGAGAGAGGAGGAAAAAGGAGAGGAAAGATGAAAGGGTGGAAGGGAAGGAAGGAGGGAGGGAGGAAGAGGGAGGTAAGGGAGGGAGGGCCCTTCGATCTTCAGGGGAGGTCCTCCTTTCACCCCTACCAATCTCACAAGCCCGTCTTGTGGGCACAAGGGAGAGAGCCTTCTCCTCTGTGGCTCCCCAACTTTGGAACTCTTTACTTGGAGAGATCAGGAAAGCCTCTTCACTAGAAACATTTAAAAAGAACCTTAAAACCTGGCTCTTCCACTGTACCTTTGGTGAGTAGGTGCACACCATGACTTCTTGCACCCCTCAACGTTTTTGTTACTGGAGCTTGTGCCCCGCAAATGGGAGGTTTAGCCTCACAACTCTATGTGTTTTATGAGTTCCCCGTAAATGTCCTGCTCCCATTTTATCTCATTAGTCTTTTAATTTTTTTATCCTGTACATGCGGCCCACCCATTGTTATCGTCATTGTGTTTATTAGAATGTTATTTTATGACTGCGTTTTTTAGTGTAATTTTGAAGATGTTGTTGTTCATTGTTTATGCTTTGATTTTATCGCTGTAATGTGTCGTCCGGGCTTGGCCCCATGTAAGCCGCTCCGAATCCCCACTGGGGAGATGGTGGCAGGGTATAAAAATATTATTATTATTATTATTATTATTATTATTATTATTATTATATGGAAGGATAGGATGGTGAGAGAGAGAGGAGGGCCTGACAAAAGAGCTCAAGGGGCTGCATCTGGCCCGCGGGCCTAGGTTTGCCCATAGCTAATCTATTCTCTAATTCTGCATATGTCCATTCATTCTGAGCCAGTATTTTTTATCAGTGTGATTGTTTGGAAAAACAAAAGGAAAAGATCCTGCAAAATTTAATTCTGCTCCTCACCCCCAGCATCACTTCAAGAAAGATATTGTAGTGAAAGTTCATGCTAGTTTGAATCCTTACTCAGACATGGAAACTGTGGGCAAGTCATATTCTTTCAGTCTCAAAGGAAAGCAAAAGCAAAGTCTTTTTAACAAATCTTGCCAAGAAACCCCTACAATAGGTCTGCCTTCGTGTTGCCAGAAGCTGGCATAAAGGCAAACAACAATGTAGGATGCTCAGCCAGAGGGCTCCAGTGTCTAACCAGATTGCAACTCTTGCAATCATGCAATGATGGCCATTGAAATGGAACAATAGTGCTAAAATTGTGGGGCATGAAGGGGCTTCTAGTCTCTCATCTGGGTTATAAAACATCTGCTATACATTTACTCGTTTTAGAAAGCCATACGGTCATAACTATACAGGAAAATTGTTTCTAGCCATGTACAATCTCCTCCCTCATTTGCTCATTTTAGAAAGCCATATGAAATGTATGGCTATCTATTCATGCATACTGGTGCAAATCCACACTCTAAACCAGTGGTTCTCAACCTTCCTAATCCCATGACCCCTTAATATAGCTCCTAATGTTGTGTTGACTCCCAACTATAAAAATATTTTTTGTTGCTACTTCATGTTGCTATTGTTAAGAATTGTAATGTAAATATCTGGTATGTAGGATGTATTTTCATTCATTGGACCAAATTTGGCACCAAATACCTGATACACCCAAAATTGAATACTGGTGGGGTTAGGGGGGATGATTTTGTCTTTTGGCAGTTGTAGTTGCTGGGATTTATAGTTCACCTACAATCAAAGAGCATTCTGACCTCTACCAACGATGGAGTTGAACCAATCTTGGCACACAAAACTCCTATGGCCATGAGAAAATATTGAAAGGGTTTGGTGGGCATTGTCCTTGAGTTTTGGAGTTGTAGTTCCCCTACCTCCAGAGAGCACTGTGGACTCAAGGAAGGATGGATCTGGTCCAAACCTGGCATGAACACTCAGCGTGCCCAAATGTGAGCACTGGTGGAGTTTGGGGGAAATAGACCATGAAATTTGGGAGTTGTTGCTGATATTTATAGTTCACCTACAATCAAAAAGCATTCTGAACTCCACCAATGATGGAATTGAGCCAATCTTGGCACACAGAACTCCTTATGACCAACAGAAAACACTGGAAGGGTTTGGTGGGCATTGACCTTGAAATTTGGAGTTGTAGTTCTCCTACCTCCAGAGAGCACTGTGGACTCAAGCAAACATGGATATGGACCAAACTTGGCACAAATGCTCAATACGCCGAAATGTGAACACTGGTGAAGTTTGGGGGAATAGACCTTGACATTTGGGAGTTGCAGTGTTGGGATTTATAGTTCACCTACAATCAAAGAGCATTCTGAACCCCACCAATGAGAGAATTGGGCCAAACTTCCCACACAGAACCTCCCATGACCAACAAAATAAATAAAAATACTGTGTTTTCTGATGGTCTTTCGCGACCCCTCTGACACCCCCTCACAGTCCTCCCAAGGGTCCCGACCCCTAGGTTGAGAAATGCTGCTCTAAGCAGTGCGAGGTTGAAATTTTAAAATACGAAGTGGATGAAAGTGCGTTTTGACAGATGGAAAACAGGTATAACAGTGACAAGGAAAAATGGATATTGTCTGCTTACTATGCTGGCTTGCCTTAATAAGGCATCACAAGTAATTGAAGGGAAAGCCCCGAGTCTTGTCTGTTTATACTCAAGTTTTTTTTTTTGGTTGTTAATATACAGCTGCTGTTGGGTTGAACAAGCGAAATCTGACTTTGTGCTCTGCTATGCAGAAGACAAGAAATGCAGCCGTTCCAAGTCAAGCCCTGAAGAACACTCTGAAGTTGTTTTGAATCTGTCTTTCTTCATTTGCATGTTTTTATCACACCCTTTTGCTTTGAAATCACAGATTGGCAAAAACAATTATCTACATATGTGTTTGCTCTGCCTGTTGTATATTTTTGCGCCTTCCATGTCACAATCTCAGCTCATTACTGCTTTTCTTCTGCATTTTCTTTCATAGCTTTATGCATTGTTTATCATACAGGGTCTAAAGGTTTATTAAGTCCCTTGAACTTTGGAGTGGAAGAACTTGTGTAAGAAGCATTTATTATGGCTACTTAGGAAGAGTTTTCAAAGCTTCAGGTCTTGAAACTCACAAGTTCCAACCCTTCTATTAATATTTATCAACTTTAGAGAATTGTACATTGCCCTTCTCTTGAAACATTTGATCACATTTTTACAGTTGTGCATAAGTCGTGGGGGGAGGGATTGATCCATCTTTCAAAGTGGGGAGAATTCCTTCCCTTCTACAGAACACAGAAATGATTCTAAGGGTTCATCTCTTGTAGGATCAATGCAGTTTGATACAATTTTAACTGCCACAACTATTGAATCAAAAGAGCTGTAGTTAAAGAGGGTGTTGAATAATATGTAACTGCTATAAACAAATGTATAATAAATGTAATAATTATGATAAAGTAATAAAAATATTTTTTTAAAAAGAGCTGTAGTTTGGTAAGGCTCTTTGGCAGAGAAGGCTAAGAATCTTTAAAATTATAACTCACACGATCCCATAGCATTGAAGCATGGCAGTTAAAATGGAATCAAATAACATTAATTCTACCATGTAGATACACTGTGGGACAGACTTTAACATGAACTGCCTTCACATGTGTGTGCACGCGTGTACTGAACAAGCATAGTACATTATGAAGTGGTTCCCAAGCATTCTTTTGACCAGGGCCCACTTTGACCAGGGACCACTTGACCAGGGCCCACTTTGACCAGGGCCCACTTTACCAGGGAACACTTTGACTAAGGCCCACTTGACCAGGGCCCACTTGACCAGGGCCCACTTTGACCAGAGCCCACTTTGACCAGAGCCCACTTTGACCAGGGCCCACTTGACCAGGGTCCACTTTGACCAAGGCCCACTTGACCAGGGCCCACTTTGTCCAGGGACCACTCTCCACTATTAGCACCAGTTTTTGTTCAACTTTAGATTTGGTTTAAATAGGGTGCTGATTCAGAAATTGCAATGGATAGACCACAGCAGCTCTAGTTTCTGATACAGTACATATGCCATCCAGTTGTCACCACCTGATCACCCACAGAAAACCATATTTAATAATCTAGAGCGGATGTGGTCTATCCATTGCAATTTCCTGAATCCCACATTTTCTGCTTTGAACTGGAATATATGGCAGTGTGAACTCAGATAATCCAGTTCAAAGCAGATATTGTCTGATTTTCTGCCTTGATATTCTGGGTTGGGAGGACCCTAGGATTCTGTATGACCAGGGTTCAGGGCCCCTTCTACACTGCCATATAAAATCCATATTATCTGCTTGAACTAGGTAATAGAGCAGTGAAGACTAAAATAATCCAGTTCAAAGCAGATAACGTGGATTATCTGTTTTGATCATCTGTGTAGAAAGGGCCTAAATCCTTTTTACCTTGAAAAACCTGTTGGATGACCTTAGGCAAGTCACATATTCTGCCCTCAGGAAAAGTCAATGGGAAACCCTCTGAATAAATCTTGCCAGGAAAACCCCTGATAGGTATGCCTTGGGGTTGCCATAAATGAGAAATGAGTCAAAGGCATGCAACATACAGACACTTTTCTGTACATAAGGCATATGCAAACAATATCACTCCTAATTGCTTCTATATATTTTATAAACATCTCCAAACAACTTATTCTTTTTTTACGAAGCTCATGCAGTATACAGGCTAAGGTAAACTGCAGTATTTCTGACTAAAATCGTGCTTGAGCCATCAACTTGTCAGCTAGCATCAAACAAGTCATTTATTCTTTCAACCTCAACCCTTCACTCTGAATCTTTCTGCACAGACATGTAACCCAGAATATCTACACTGCCAGAATATCCAGTTCAAAGCAGATAATCTGGATTTTACATGGAAGCATAGTAGGGGCCTAGGACTCAGTAGTAAAAAAATGACTTCATTCTAAAGTTAAATACATAATTAAACTAGCAATACGATTAGTATAAGACATATGAACCATTAAAAACAGAACAAAGAGATTAGACAAAACAACACAATACATAAGGCCTCTTTCCCTTGAGCTGTCACTCTTCAAAGGGATGTTGTCAGTCTTCAAGGGCATGCTGAAACAAAAAAGTCTTCACTTGCCTGCAGAAAGTCAACAACAAGGGCATCTGTTTAACTCTATTGGAAAGTACTTCCAAAATCTGGGAACAGTCATTAAAATACCCCTCTTCCATTTTCCCGACATAAGGACCCATGAAGATGAGAGACAATGGGAAGCAGCTCCTTGGGAGACCCCTAAACAGTCAGGTTCAAGTGGGGAAACTGGAGGGAGGAAAC